>NC_090652.1:58220960-58820960 GCF_040937935.1 Hyperolius riggenbachi | reverse complement strand
TATGCACTGGTCATAGTGTAAGAAGTGTGACCAGTGTCTCACACACACACAGAAAAAACAAAATAGAACAATATGAGCCCTCAAAAGGGCTTTTGATTTGGGGTGCTTTCAGCAATCATCAATACACAGAAGCGCCTAGCTAACTTTCCCTGTCTCTGCAGCAATGTCTCTCCCTTCCACTCACTGGCCGGCGCTGCTGCATTTTTATAGGGGGTGCGGGGGTCTGTGGGTGAGTGCAGCCTGATTGGCTGAAATGTGTCTGCTGATTGTGATGTAGAGGGTCAAAGTTTAGCCCAATGATGAGGTATAGGGGGCGGATCAATGCGAACAGCTGAATTTTGCGTGAACTACCCGCCTGGCGAACCGGTCGGGCCGTCTCTATCACTCAATAACCAAGTTTGTGAGCCTTCAGGTTCCTGGTATCAAAAATGAGTGAATGGATGTACAAATAAGCAATTTTGTAAGTATTTTATTCCTTTAAGGGCCCCTGTGTCCCACACTATTTGTTTATGTTTTACATGACAAAAACTAAGGAAAAAATAAACAGATGATGTACATATTGCCTTATTTGTCTCATTCTTCTTGGCACCATGTCATTAAATTACTTTCAAGGTCTGATCTGGTTATTTAAAAATGTTCTTTATCTACAGTAGAGATGTCCCGAAAGGTTCGCCGGCGAACGGTTCCAGGTGAACTTTCCCGGGAGTTCGATTCGCCCCATAATGCTCTATAGGCCGCTATACCACCACCAACACTACATGCTGAAGGCAGCATAGCATGTACCATTATAATATACTAGCCGACCTGCGGCGTAGCATACACCGCATAAGGGGGTAGAGGGCAGGAAGGGGGTATTGGGCACAGCGGCAGGGAGGGGGGTCGGACCCCCACTCACCTGGGTCCCCTATGTGCGCTCCCCCTCCAGCTTAAGCTCAACAGGACCCCCCTCACCTGGGTCTCCCATGTGCATTCTCCCTGCAGCTTAAGCTCAGCAGGACCCCCCCTCCCTCACCTGTGTCCCCCATGTGCGCTCCCCCTGCAGCTTAAGCTCAGCAGGACCCCCCTCCCTCACCTGGGTCCCCCATGTGCGCTCCCCCTCCAGCTTAAGCTCAGCAGGACCCCCTCCCTCACCTGGGTCCCCCATGTGCGCTCCCCCTCCAGCTTAAGCTCAGCAGGACCCCCTCCCTCACCTGGGTCCCCCATGTGCGCTCCCCCTCCAGCTTAAGCTCAGCAGAACCCCCCTCCCTCACCTGGGTCCCCCATATGCGACCCCCTCCCTCACCTGGGTCCCCCATGTGCGCTCCCCCTCCTGCTTAAGCTCAGCAGCAGCCACCACTATTAGTAAGAGGCAGCGGGCGGGGATGACTCACCTCTTCCACGTTCCAGCGTGCGTTCCACTGTCGTCACTTCCTGCAATGCTACCCACTGTATTGGAGTAATTTGCCTTCTTAAAACAGAAGGAAATCTGCAATAATTCAGCTATAAGTGAACATTTGTGGTTACCCACAATGCACTGCTACTAAATATGCAAATTATCCCTTTTCACCCTTGGTAAGTCAAAAAAACATCTAGAACCGCTGTTGTATTAGTGTTGCCCGGATCATGAACCGAATCCTTTTTGTGAGTCGAATCATCCGGATTATCACAGTGAACGATTCGGATCACAGTGGAAGAAACAGGAAGCGCAGCGAAGAGTTAGGGATGGAGTGAGAGAGGCAACTCCTCCCAGCAGAGCTCACTGAGGGATCAGGTTACAGGCACCACAGGCAGCAGCTCTTGGTTACAAAGTTAACTCCTTGTCTCACACGCCAAATATCACTGCTGGCAATGTGTACTACTACTACTCACACACCAAATATCACTGCTGGCAATGTGTACTACTACTCACACACCAAATATCACTGCTGGCAATGTGTACTACTACTCACACACCAAATATCACTGCTGGCAATGTGTACTACTACTCACACACCAAATATCACTGCTGGCAATGTGTACTACTGCTCACACACCAAATATCATTGCTGGCAATGTGTACTACTACTCACACACCCACTATCAGGCCCAGTGCACACCAAAAACGCTAGCAGATCTGCAAAATGCTAGCATTTTTTGGAGCAGATTTTCAGAGCAATTCTAGGCATGTTTAGAGACTTTTTCTAAACATGCCTAGTGGTTTTAGGAGCGTTTTCGGGTAGCAGATTACACATATTGTTATGTTCACACCTATAATCGCAAACCGCCGGCGATTACCGCTGGCGTTTTGTGGGAGTGATTTTCCCGCGATTAACGCGGAAAAATCACTGGACACTGCGGCGGTTTTGGAGCGATCGCGATTAGCGTTCTTTGCACGCTAATCACATTCCCTAAACGCAAATTGCCGGCAAACTGCTGCATGAAACGCGTTTGCAATAATGTGTAGCTGTTTTTACTAAACCACTAGCGGTTTGCCATGAGTGGGAATCGCGCAATTCCCGCTCAGGTGTGAATGGGCCCTAAAAGCTGTTACTGAACAGCTTCTGTAACAAAAACGCCTGGCAAACCGTTCTGATGTAGCGTTTTCCAGAGCGGTTTGCATTTTTTCTATACTTTACTTTGAGGCAGAAACGCTTCTGCAAACCGCAAACGTGCTGCAGGAGCCGGATTTGCGGTTTGCTAAAAACCTCAAACCGCTGGTGTGCACCATCCCATTGAAATACATTAGCCAAGCGGTTTCACTGGCGATGCGGTCGGCGGATCGCTCCTAAAAATAAATAAAGCTCTGATTTACAGAATACACAGCATGCTCAGGGATAATCACATGGGCAGGCCATAAAACGTTGACTTAAAGGACTTCCGAGGCCAAAATGACGAAAATGACACTTTACCTTTTTATCTGCAGAATCCACGGAGGACGCCCTCCGCATCCTCCGCTCCGTACCGCCGTCAATCTAGACCTTTTAGTTCCCCCAGGGCTTGTCCCGACCCCACCGAATGGGTCGCATCCATTCCACCCCTAAGATGGCCACCGCCTTGATCCGCGGCTGCACAGTACGCTTTGCCGCGACTGCGACTGCGCAGCCTTTAGCCCACCTCCAGCCGCGCCTGACGTACACTTCAGGAGGATGGCGGGAACCACTACTTGGCTGGAGGCGGGCTAAAGGCTGCGCAGTCACAAATCATATCAAACCCACATGTAAGAGCCTATTTCAGACGTTTGGTCCTCATCGGTACACAGCAGAGATTGATATGGCAGTATGAGATAGGGCTTGGACCAATACAACAGAGTAACCAAGCAGCTCAGGGTGACCCAAACTACTAAGAATGTATAGGGGGATAAAAGGGACCAAAAAGCCCTCCTACTAAAAAAAAAGCACAGCTTGGTGTAATTTGCCTTCTTAAAACAGAACCAAATCTGCAATAATTCAGCTATAAGTGAACATTTGTGGTTACCCACAATGCACTGCTACTGAATATGCAAATTATCCCTCTTCGCCCTTGGATTGATATGGCACTTCTTCTTCTTGCTTGGACCAGCCCCTTCTTCTTGCTTGGACCGGCCCTGGGGGTAGGGCGCTACTTCTTCTTCTTGCTTGAAGGTTGAGGCACTTACTCTATTATATATATAGATCCTAGAGAAAAATGAGCTTGCTTAAAGATTTGTAGGCTTTCAAAAGCCAGGGCACCATCTGCAAGGAGTTTGTATGTTCTCCCCGTGTCTGTGTGGGTTTCCTCCGGGTACTCCGGTTTCCTCCCACATCCCCAAAACATACAGATAAGTTAATTGTCTCACCCCTAAATTGGCCCTAGACTACAGTACTTACACTGCATAATTCATACATAGACATATGATAATAGCAGGGATTAGATTGTGAGCTCCTTTGAGGGACAGTTAGTGACAAGACAATATATATATATACTGTACAGCGCTGCGTAAGATGTCGGCGCTATATAATTACTAATAATAATAATAATTTTTCTCTTGGGTTGATCATAATGGTACATGCTAGGCTGGTTTCAGCATGTAGTGTGGTTGGTGGTATAGGGGTTAAGTCAGATACCTACCACACACTGAGACCTGGGTTCAATTCCCAGCCATGGTATGTAAGCTGGCTTTTGAAATTATACAAATCCTTAAGCATGCTACTTTTTCTCTTGGATTGATCATAATGGTACATGCTAGGTTGGCTTCAGCATGTAGTGTGGTTGGTGGTATAGGGGTTAAGTCAGATACCTACCACACACTGAGACCTGGGTTCAATTCCCAGCCCAGCCTGGGTTCAATTCCCGGCCAAGGTATGTAAGCTGGCTTTTGAAATTCTACAATTCCCTGGAAGATGAGACCCTCCTCCCTCCGGGAGGAGTGAGGGAGAAAGGGATACACTGTCTGATGTTGTAAAGCAGTGTAGGCCTGTAATTGAACATTGCATGAGATTTGTGACCTTAAAATAGGGGTTTATGTGAAATCTAGATGTTTGCCTGGGACTTTTGATGTGTATTTCACTCAATCATGTCTTCCTCCAAGTATTAGAACCCTTGAAACATGTTTTCTATCATTTTTCCAGCCGGTAGAAATTTTTCTAAAATGTAAAGTTCGCCTCCCTATTGAAGTGTATTGCGGTTTGCGAAAGTTCGCGTGAACCGAACCTTCCGCGAAAGTCCGCGAACGGGGTTCGCAAACTGAAAATTGGAGGTTCGCGACATCACTAATCTACAGGCTTCTGCTAGCTGTGTTTTTTCGATTCAGGCTGTCTGTTGTTTATCTGCATTTAATAGAAAATGTGAAACTATTTTCTTTTCAGTTTTTGCAAGGTAAAAAGGGAAAATACCTAAAACATCAATTTATAGATAATGGGGAACAGTTGTGGGACGACTCCTTATTTAACCAGTATTATGCAGGAGAACAGAGGCACCAAAAGGATAAAAAGAAGCTAAATGAGCTTAAAAACCAAATTCTTGGTAAATAGAGGAGGCAGTGGTGGACTTACTTCCTCCAAGTAGACACACAACGACTGTAGTAAAGACAGTCAATATATTTTATTTATGAACTCCAAATATGCAACGCGTTTCACAGGTTTGATCCCACTTCATCAGGCAATAACAACGGAGCAATTGCATATGTGGTCAGTAGAAGAACCAGGCACCTCTGGGTGGAGGGTGGAGGGAGGAGGGTAGAGGGTGGAGGGAGGAGGGTGGAGGGAGGAGGGTGGACGGGGGAGGGAGGAGGGTGGAGGGAGAAGGAAGGAGGAGGGTGGAGGGAGGAGGGTAGAGGGAGGAGGGTGGAGGGTGGAGTTCATTATACTATTTCCGTCCAGAACCTAACATAACATCTCTGTTGTCTGACATTATTTCTCCTTCCCAAAAACTTAACACACCCCTCAAACCCGGCACTAAATTCCATTCCCCCTCCAAACCCATGCATAACGCCCAAATACCTCATACTACCCAAAGTCCTAAAAAGACTCCCCAGGCTAATAACTAATCAAATAACATGACAGGTCCTATTGCCATGTTATTATAAGCACACAATGCCATTGGGAGTACTCTCCTTCCTCCTCAGGAGATTTCTGCTTACTATTCCTAACAGGTGCTCCTTTGCAAACATACAGCTTTCTATTCCTAAAGCCTGGTACACACTTTCAATTATGATTGGTTAATCACTGAATAATTTTACCACCTCCATGTAGTATGAGGGTCAACAGATATTGAATACTGTAAGAAAATTGTATAGGTAAACCTTTATACTACACGGATGTGGTAACATTGGTCAGTTATTGTCCAATCATAACTAAAAATGTGTGCTGGGCTTCGCCTAACAGATGTTCATTTGTAAACATACAGTGCATTGCAAACGTAACCCCCCCCCCCCCCCCCCCTCCATATTTCATGTTTTGTCTCATAATTAGGAATTAAATTGGGTTGTTTGTTTCCACCATTTCATTGACAGAGCAGCATGCCTATGACTTTGAAGATGTATTATTTGGTTTAGTAGTGAAGAAAATAACAATTAGGAAAGAATAACTGAAAACTTCAGTGTATATAACCATGCAACCCCCTCCCCAAAATCAGTACTTTCTGGAGTCACCTTTTGCAGCAATTACTGCTCCAAGTCGCTCTGAATAAGTCTTTATGAGCCCATTCCTCAAGACATAACTGCTCCAGCTCCTTCATGTAGGACGTTTTTCGCTTTTGAACAACAATCTTCAAGTCTGACCACATATTATCTATTGGATTGAGGTCTGGACATTGACTAGGCCATTCCAACACATTTACATGTTTTGACTTAGACCAATGAAGTGTTGCTTTAGCAATATGCTGTGGGTCGTTCCATTGCTGGAAGTTGAACCTTCTTCTCCATCTCAAATCACTGGCAGACTGACACAGGTGCTGCTCAAGGGTATCCCTGTATTTAGCACCATCTATTCCCCCCTTGACACATAACAGTTTTCCAGTGCCTGCTGCTAAAAACATCCCCACAGCATGATGCTTCCACCACGATGCTTCACTGTGGTGATGGTGTTTTTGGGGTGATGGAATGTGTTGGGTGGAACACTTTTGCAAGGCACTATAACATTATAAATATAAATTTAAAACTAGAGATGGTCCGAACCTCAGATTTTAGGTTCGCGAACCGGGTTCGCGAACCTTCGCCAAACGTTTGATTCATGCGAGCTTTCGCGAACTGCAATAGACTTCAATAGGGAGGCGAACTTTGAAAACTAGAAACATTTATGCGTGCCACAAAAAAGATGGAAAAGATGTTTCAAGGGGTCTAACACCTGGAGGGGGGCATGGCAGAGTGGGATACACGCCAAAAGTCCCGGGGAAAAATCTGTATTTGACGCAAAGCAGCGTTTTAAAGGGAACCAGAGGCGTTAGGGGAAGGCTTGTATACATACCTGGGGCTTCCTCCAGCCCCATACGCACGGATCGCTCCCACGCCGCTGTTCTCTGCTGCCTGGATCCGCCGGTACCGGGTCCCGTCATCGCCGCGAGTCGGCCAGTCGGCCGGCAGACGCGCCCAAATGTCCGCATCACACGGGGCTCCCTCCATACACATACGCATGCGGCTGCCTACTGCGCAGCCTCATGCGTACGAGTATGGAGGGAGTCCCTGTGATGCGGACAATTGTCCGCGTCTGCCGGAAGTGACGGGACCCGGTACCGCCGATCCAAGAAGCGGAGGATGGCGGCGTGGGAGCGATCCAGGCTTATGGAGCTGGGAGAAGCCCCAGGTATGTATAAAATCTTGTTCTATTTTTTCTTGCCGTTCCTCTCTGGTTCTCTTTAAGGGCAGACATAACATTGAATGCTAAATTGCAGGCCTAAAGTGCTTTAAAACATCTTGCATGTGTATACATCAATCAGGGAGTGTAATTAGAGTACTGCTTCACACTGACAGACCAAACTCACTGTGTAACGCACCACAAACAGCTATTTGCGTAGTGAAAGCCGTGCTGGACTGGTGCGCACCATGGAGAGATTGCTCTTCCTCACTCAGGGATGTCAGGTAATGTCTGACTGCCTTATCAACTTTCAATGGATCTTTCTCTACCATTGTTAAAGCTTACATCTATTTTTTTAAATACTTGTTCTGCTTGCTGTTCAGTACCTGCAACGAGAATCTTTTATGGAGGGCAAGTCTGCCATTGTGAGTGACCACGGGTAATGGCCGGGGAATCAGGGTTCAATTCCGGTCTGGAGCGGGAGCCTGAGAACTGGCTACCACCACCGCACATCCAAGTAAGGACCCATTTGCTGTATAAGTAATGTACCTGCTCTGACCGTGCTTAGCAGACCAGGCATCTGTGGTCAGATGGACCCTTGACCCAGCGCAAGACGAACCAAATCTAAAGCATTTGCCAAGAATGTGTTATGGAGGGCAAGTCTGCCATTCATTCAACTGTGTGAAACTTTCGATGGTACTTTCTCAGTAGCATGGTGACCACGGGTAATGGCTGGGGAATCCTGGTTCGATTCCGGTCCGGAGTGGGAGCCTAAGAAATGGCTACCACCACCACACATCCAAGGAAGGCGGCAGGCACGCTGTGGGCAAAGGAGCAGGAACGGCTACCACACATCCAAGGAAGGCAGCAGGGCATGCACGTCCCGAGGTAGTGACCAAAAGGAGGACTTTCGAGGCCCTGCTGTATATGACACTGATAGACTGTACTACCTGTAACGAGAATCTGTTATGGAGGGCAAGTCTGCCATCCATTCAAGTGAAAGGTATGCACTGACTGCCAGGTATAATACAATGTGCAGTCAAAGATGCAGTGAAAGGTATGCTGCAAACAGCTGTTTGTGTAGTGACGGCCATGCTGGACTGGTGCGCACCATGACAAGAGTGCAGGTGATGGCGGCTTTCCAGCCCATATGGTCGCCGGGCTGAGGTAGCTGAATGACAGAACAGTGACTGTCCAGCTGATCAAATTTGGTCTGCCCACAATGAGGCAAAGACCTTATTATCTTTGGTGTGCTAACCCCCAAGACACTCATATAGCCGGCAATCATTGCTTCATTGTGATATGCAAGCCCCTTCACCGCGGCAAGGTAATGATCACGAAGGGGAATGGGCACATGTACATGCCTTTTGTTTTGTTATTGCAGCTGCAGTGCAGCCAGAAAAATTAAGCAGGCATGTACACGCACCAGAAAAATTATTATAGTGTCCGCTGCTAGCAGCGGCCTTAAAAATTCATGAATCTGCCTGGAGTCCTGGACCCTGTTGGTGGTGGTGGAGAAGACAGTCAAGTGGCCTGCGGGCAGAGATGCTGTGTGGGGACTGACTTAGTCTTCTTGGGGCAGGCAGCCAGTCACACGGCGTGCAGGCAGAGATGCTGTGTGTGTGGGGACTGACTTAGTCTTCGGGCGGGCAGTAGCCCTCCTGGATCCATGCCTCATTCATTTTGATAAAGGTGAGGGACTGAACACTTTTGTGACTTAGGCGACTTCTCTTCTCAGTGACAATGCCTCCAGGTCCTTTCTGACAGGACACTTGAGGCAGGGCAAGACAGAAGTTGGATGGCAAATTGGGACAGCTCTGGCCACTGCGCACCCAGTAGTCCACGGTTTCATCGCTGCTCACAGTGTCTACATCCACACTTAAGGCCAGGTAGTCGGCAACTGCCGGTCCAGGCGTTGGTGGAGGGTGGATCCGGAAGTGCTAAGGCGAGGCGCTGGACTAAAGAATGTCCACATGTCCGACATCACCATGAGATCGCTGTAGCGTCCTGTCCTTGCCTGCGTGGACATGGTAGAAGGATTACTGGCAGTGGTACCTTTATTGCGTTGTGCTGTGACATCACCCTTAAACGCATTGTAAAGCATAGTTGACAGCTGGTTCTGCATGTGTGCTGCATCCTTTCCACCTTCAGGTGAGTTGGTAATATGTCTGCCACTTTGTGCCTATACCGAGGGTCTAGTAGCGTGGCCACCCAGTACAGCTCATTCCCCTTGAGTTTTTTTTTTTTTTTAACTTCAATACTTTTTATTGAGTTTTTAAGTCAAACAATACAAAACAATACAACACAGTACAACAGTACCAAGACAGTCTTATAGATCTATAAGTGAGTTACATGCTGGGTAATCATCACATACAACAAGGCATGTCAGTCTTCTGACATGCTGTACCATGAAACTTTGAAAGCGGATAAGAAGGTAGCTCAATAATGGAGAATACAGTACCAAGAATATTACAAAACATAACCAAAGAGAGTTTAAGCTCTGTTAAATAATATCACTACTGCTAGAAAATAGGAGCAACTGTTATGAATAAGTAGAAAAGCCGCACCAGGACGTGTCCTTTACCCGACACGAGCGGCAGCATTTTAGATTGGTCTATCTAGTCAGGGGAGGAAGGAGGGGGGGGGGGGGGGGGGGGTGGACCAGGAATCCATATTTCACTTTATTTTGAGTTAATAAGTGAAGTTTGGGTTTTCCAATTTTCCTGTGTCTTATTTTTCTGGGGCAATCCCAGGAGGAACGCTTGATGAATAAGATTTCCATGTTTAAGTTATGGTCCACCAGGTTACGGAGTTGGACTAATGATGGAATTTGGTTGTTACCCCAATTGGAGAGTATTAGCTGACAGGCCGCACAAATAATGTGGGTGATTTTTGTTCTATGTGCAGCCGGGAAAGTTTCCACTTTAATTAGCAACAATCCTAATAAAGGGTTTGGGGGGGTGACCTGGGATGTAATTAGAGATATTATTTTGAAGATTTGGGACCAGAATGGTGTGATGCAGGGGCAATCCCATAGTATGTGGACTAAGGAACCTTGTTGGTTACATGATCTCCAGCATAGTGGAGAGTACTGTGATAAGAATTTGGACAATGTTGTTGGGGTCAGATACCAATTAAACAATATTTTTTTTGTGGTTTCTAGATGTGTGATGCATTTAGAGTTATGTTTTAGATCCGATAAGGCTTTCCTAAGACAGTCTTGTGTTATTGGATCTTGTGGGTCTAAGTCCCACATCTTTAATGGTGGTTGGAGTGGGTTTCTCGTGGAGGATATTAAGAATTTATAGTAAATGGAAATCTGGCCCTTAGGGCCCGTTCTCACCTGAGCGGGAATCGTGGGATTCCCACTCACGGCAAACCGCTAGCGATTCTGCAAGAACCGCTACACAATGTAGCGAGTGGCAGTGTTCTCACTGCCACGGTTGCGGTTAGCGATAACCGCAACCACGCTGCATGCAGCGGTTTGCCGGCGACGAGCATTCCGTGATTAGTGATCGTGATTAGCGTGCACAGCACGCTAATCGCGATAGCTCCAAAACCACCGCAGTGTCCAGTGATTTTTCTGCGCTAATCGCGGGAAAATCACTCCCGCAAAACGCCGGCAGTAATCGCCGGCGTTCTGCGATTGCAAGTGTGAACGGGCCCTTAGGCTTTATGGGCTTGTTGTGTGGAGAGATTAATTCCCATATTTTCTTGGGAAGAGGCTTGAAATTAATTGGGGATGATTTATGCAGGTGTGCTATTTGTAGGTATGTATATACCTCTCTGTCGTCAAGCTTGTATTTCCACTTTAGAAAGTAGAAGGTGCTTAGTGAGGAATGAGAGAGCAGATCATTAACCACTTGCCGACCGCACGCTTATACCGTGCGTCGGCAAAGTGGCAGCTGCAGGACCAGCGACGCAGTATTGCATCGCCAGCTGCAGGCTGATTAATCAGGAAGCAGCCGCTCGTGCGAGCGGCTGCTTCCTGTCAATTCACGGCGGGGGGCTCCGTGAATAGCCTGCGGGCCGCCGATGGCGGCTCGCAGGCTAAATGTAAACACAAGCGGAAATAATCCGCTTTGTTTACATTGTACGGCGCTGCTGCGCAGCAGCGCCGTAAGGCAGATCGGCGATCCCCGGCCAATCAGCGGGGATCGCCGGAGACAGGAGACAGCCTGTCACTGGCTGCACAGGACGGATAGCGTCCTGTGCAGCCCGGCTTACCAGGGGGGGCCAGGTAGGAGAGGGAGAGGGAGGATTTCGCCGCAGAGGGGGGCTTTGAGGTGCCCCCCCCCCCCGCAACACCCGGCAGGCAGGAGCGATCAGACCCCCCCAGCACATCATCCCCCTAGTGGGGAAAAAAGGGGGGCGATCTGGTCGCTCTGCCTGCACGCTGATCTGTGCTGGGGGCTGCAGAGCCCACCCAGCACAGATCAGCTAAAACAGCGCTGGTCCTTAAGGGGGGGTAAAGGGTGGGTCCTCAAGTGGTTAAGTAACAGAATGCCTGCTTTTGTCCATTGTTGTAGATTGATGTGGGGGATTGTAGATTTCATTTCAGTGCTGATAACGGGACGTTAGTTGGAATCACTTCTACTTCTTGAGCTTGTATTTTGGTTAAGGATTTCCAAGCTTGAGTTGTTGCTAGTATTGTGGGGTGGGAGATTCTGGGGAGAGGATGGGATGACCAGATAAGATTTAGGTGGTCGAAGAGTGGGATATTGGATTGTTCTCTTTCTAGGGTCACCTATGTTTTAGTGGAGGAGTCTGCATTCCAGAATTTAGACATGTCTAGTATGGCTGCTGTGTAATAATGAAAGGGGTCTAGAAGGTCAAATCCTCCTAGGTGGGGGGGGGGGGGATATTAAGGTTTGGTAGGAGATTCTATGTTTCTTTGTTTTCCAGAGAAAATTCAGGACTATTTTTCGAAGATTTTGGAAGAATTTAAAATGGATGGGTATGGGGAGGGTCCTAAAATAGTAAAGAATTTTGGGGAAGACCGACATTTTGTATGCTGCAATTTTGCCTGATAGAGAGAATTCAAAGAGTGCTAGATGTTTCAAATCAGACTTGATAGTTTTTAGGAGTGGGGGTAAGTTACAGGAGTATAGCTCGCTGGTTTTTGGAGGGATATGAATTTGCTAAGTAAGGGATTGAGTGTTTGGACCATGGAAAGGGAGATATTTTAGAAATTTTGGTTTTCAATTGGTGGGGGGGATGTTTATTCCCATCAGTAGTGATTTGTTCTCATTGACTTTGTAAAGGGAGGCCTCTGAGAAGTCTTTAAAGAGAAACTCCAACCTAGAATTGAACTTTATCCCAATCAGTAGCTGTTACCCCCTTTTACATGAGAAATATAATACTTTTCACAAACACACCATCAGGGGGCGCTGTATGACTTATTCTGTGCTGAAACCCCTCCCACAAGAAGCTCTGGGACCGCGGTACTCTGGGCAAACTGCCACAATGTAACAAGGTTCACAGACAAGAATTAGCTGTTTACAGCTGTCTCTAACAGCCAAAACAGCTAGGAGCAGCTACATAACCTGCCCACAGTAAAAATGTCACCATGTAATAAATGTCAGAATGTAAATCAGGGAGAGGAAAGATTTCACAATGAGCAAACACTGACTAAATCATTTATACATAATTATGGTAAAAAATGAAGCACTTTTTTTACTACATTATTTTCACTGGAGTTCCTCCTTAAGCGTTTTGCTTATTTGATGGATTGAAGTTAGTGGGTCTTTAACTGTGAGGAGGACGTCATCTTCAAAAAGGTTTATTTTTTGTTCTGACATGGAGAAGGTTATGCCTCGTATATTGGGATTGGACCTTATGTGTTCTGCCAATGATTCCATTACCAATATGAAAATTAAGGAAGATAAGGGGCATCCCTGTCTTGTACCGTTGGTTATTGTAAACTGTTTAGAGATAAATAGTGATGGGCCGAACCTCCGATTTTAGGTTCGCGAACCGGGTTCGCAAACTTCCGTGGAAGGTTCGGTTTGCGGAAAAGTTTGCGAACCGCAATAGACTTCAATGGGGAGGCGAACTTTGAAAAATAGAAAAAATTATGCTGGCCCCAAAAGTGATGGAAAAGATGTTTCAAGGGGTCTAACACCTGGAGGGGGGCATGGCGGAGTGGGATACATGCCAAAAGTCCCGGGGGAAAATCTGGATGTGATGCAAAACAGCGTTTTAAGGGCAGAAATCACATTGAATGCTAAATTGCAGGCCTAACGTGCTTTAAAACATCTTGCATGTGTATACATTAATCAGGTAGTGTAATTAGAGTACTGCTTCACACTGACGCACCAAAGTAACTGTGTAACGCAACGCAAGTTACCAGCTGTTTGTGTAGTGACGGCCATGCTGGACTACTGCGCAACATGGCGAGATTGCTCTTCCTCACTCAGTGATGTCAGGTAATGTGTGACTGCCTTCTCGACTTTCCATGGCATTGTTAAAAAGCTTACGTTTTGTTTTTAAATTACATTTTCTACTTGCTGTGTACTTGTTCAGTACCGCTACAATGAGAATCCTATGGAGGCGGGCAAGTCTGGCATTGTGACCCCGGGTAATGGCCGGGGAATGAGGGATGGAATCCGGTGTGGAGCCTGAGCAACGGCTACCACTACACATCCAAGGAGGGCAGCAGTCAGGCATGCACGCCCGCCCCGAGGTAGTGACCAAAAATAACAATACAGGAGGACTATCGAGGGCTTGCTGTATTTGAAATGAATGTACTTTAAATCCTTTAATGAGAACCAGTTATGGCAGGCAAAGATGACACCACATTCCTTTCACGAGAATCATATGGAGGCGGGCAAGTCTGCCATTTGTGACCCCGGGTAATGGCCGGGGAATGAGGGATGGAATCCGGTGTGGAGCCTGAGCAACGGCTACCACTACACAGGCAAGGAGGGCAGCAGGCAGGCATGCACGCCCGCCCCGAGGTAGTGACCAAAAATAACAATACAGGAGGACTATCGAGGGCTTGCTGTATTTGAAATGAATTTACTTTAAATCCTTTAACGAGAACCAGTTATGGCGGGCAAAGATGACACCACATTCCTTTCACGAGAATCATATGGAGGCAGGCAAGTCTGCCAATTGTGACCCCGTGTAATGGACGGGGAATGAGGGATGGAATCCGGTGTGGAGCCTGAGCAACAGCTACCACTACACAGGCAAGGAGGGCAGCAGGCAGGCATGCACGCCCGCCCCGAGGTAGTGACCAAAAATAACAATACAGGACTCAGGAGGACTTTTGAGGCCCTAATTGGAAAGAATCAACTTTAAATCCTTTAACGGGAATCCGTTATGGAGGGCAAGTCTGCCATTGTTTGTCACCACGGGTAATGGGCGGGGAATGAATGTTGGATTCAGGCCCGAAGTGGGAGCCTGCTGAGACCCATGCTGTAGCTGCCCTGACCGTGCTTTGCAGACCAGGCATCTGTGATCAGATGGACCCTTGACCCAGCGGAAGACAAACCAAGTCGAAAGCATTTGCCAAGAATGTTTTACGGAGGGCAAGCTTTATTGTTTGAAACTGTAGATGGTTGTATTTTTAAATTGTTTGAAAATGTAGATGGTTGTATTTTTAAATTGTTTGAAACTGTAGATGGTTGTATTTTTTAATTGTTTAAAACTGTATCCATTCAAGTGCAAGTTATGCACTGACTGCCAGGTATAATGTGCAGTCACAGATGCAGTGAAAGGTATGCAGTGATTGCAAACTGCCGTTTGTGTAGTGACGGGCGTGCTGGACTGGTGCGCACCATGACGAGAGTGCAGGTGATGGTGGCTTTTCAGCCCATATGGTCGCCCGGCTGATGTAGCTGAATGACAGAACAGTGACTGTCCAGCTGATCAAATTTGGTCTGACCACAATGAAACAACAACCTTATTATCTTTGGTGTGCCACCCCCACCCGAGACACTCATATACCCGGCGGTCATTGCTTCATTGTGATACGCAAGCCCCTTCACCGCGGCAAGGTAATGATCACGAAGGGGGATGGGCACATGTACATGCCTTTTGTTTTTTTGTTGCAGCTGCCTGCAGTTCAGCCAGAAAAATTAGGCAGGCATGTGCACGCCCCAGAAAAATTAGTATAGCAGCCGCTGCTAGCAGCGGCCTTAAAAATTCTGGAATCCGCCTAGAGTCCTGGACCCTGGTGGTGGTGGCGGAAAAGGCAGTCAAGCGGCCTGCAGGCAGAGATGCTGTGTGTGGGGACTGACTTAGTTTTCGGTCGTGCAATAGCCCTCAGGGATCCATGCCTCATTCATTTTGATAAAGGTCAGGTACTGAACACTGTCATGACTTAGGCGACTTCTCTTCTCAGTGACAATGCCTCCAGCTGCACTGAAGGTCCTTTCTGACAGGACGCTTGCAGCAGGGCAAGAGAGAAGTTGTATGGCAAATTGGGACAGTTCTGGCCACAGGTCAAGCATGCGCAACCAGTAGAGCAAGGGTTCATCGTCGCTGCTCGCAGTCGCAGTGTGTACATCCACACTTAAGGCCAGGTAGTCGGCTACCTGCCGGTCCAGGCGTTGGTGGAGGGTGGATGCCGAAGGGCTACTGTGAGGCGTTGGACTAAAGAATGTCCGCATGTTCGACATCACCCCGAGATTGCTGGAGCGTCCTATCCTTGCCTGCGTGGACTGGTGAGGAGGAGGAGGAATACTGCCAGTGGTACCTTTATCGCGTTGTACTGTCACATCACCCTTAAATGCATTGTAAAGCATCATTGACAGCTTGTTCTGCAAGTGCTGCATCCTTTCCGCCTTGTGTTGAGTTGGTGACAGGTCTGCCACTTTGTGCCTGTACCGAGGGTCTAGTAGCGTGGCCACCCAGTACAGGTCATTCCCCTTGAGTTTTTTGATACGGGGGTCCCTCAACAGGCTGGACAACATGAAAGAGGCCATCTGCACAAAGTCGGATCCAGACGTACTCTCCATCTCCTCTTGCTCTTCCACAGTGACGTCACGCAACCCCTCTTCCTCCCCCCAGCCTCGAACAATACCACGGGAACGTGGAGCAGCAGAAGCCCCCTGTGACGGCTGCTGCAGTTGTTCTTCTGCCGCTGCCGCCTCTTCCTCCTCCACAGAAACACCTTCCTCATAATCATCTGAGTCTGACTCCTCTTCTTCCCCACACGACTCCTCTTCTTCCTCCTCCTCCCCCCTCTGTGGTGCCGCAGGTGTTGAGGAAACCTGTGGTTCGGCTGAAAATTGGTCCCACGACTCCTCCTGCCGTAGCTGTTCCTGTTCCCACTCCTCCACAGCTTCATCCACCACTCTATGCACGGCACGCTCCAGGAAGTAAGCGTAGGGGATCAAGTCACTGATGGTGCCTTCAGCGCGACTCACCAGGTTGGTCACCTCCTCAAACGGCCGCATGGTCCTGCATGCATTTCGCATCAGTGTCCAGCTGTTGGGCCACAACATCCCCATCTTCCCAGATTGTGTCCTTCTACTGTAGTTGTACAGGTACTGGGTGACGGCTTTCTCCTGGTCTAGCAGGCGAGAGAACATTAGCAGGGTGGAATTCCAGCGAGTCGGGCTATCGCATATCAAGCGTCTCACCGGCAAGTTGTTTTTTCGCTGAATGTCCGCAAAGTGTGCCATGGCCGTATAAGACCGCCTGAAATGCCCACACAACTTCCTGGTCTGCTTCAGGACGTCCTCTAAGCCTGGGTACTTTGAGACAAATCTTTGCACGACCAGATTCAGCACATGTGCCATGCAGGGGTACATGTGTCAGCTTTCCCAAATTCAAAGCGGAAGGAAGATTGCTGCCATGGTCACACACCACGTTGCCGATCGCCAGCTGGTGCGGGGTCAGCCATTGCTCCACCTGTTTGTTAAGAGCTACAGCGGTACAGTTTGGGTATGGCCTTTCGTGAAAAATAAGTGCGGCCTGGAATCTTCCACTGCGGTGTCCCAATGGCCACAAATTTACGGAAAGCCTCTGACTCCACCAGCTTGTTTGGTAATAGCTGGCGAGCTAATAGTTCCACCACACCAGCTGTCAGACGCCGGGCAAGAGGGTGACTGGCCGAAATTTGCTTCTTCCGCTCAAAGACTTCCTTCACGGACACCTGGCTACTGCTGTGGGCAGAGGAGCAGGAACCGCTCAAGGGCAGAGGCGGTGTGAAGGAGGGTGGCTGTGAAGGTTCAAGGGAGAAAGCGGATGAAGACGATGCACCTGAAGGAGGAAGAGGAGAAGGAGGGTGGCTTGTCTTTTGAGGGGTGCTGCTTTTCCTCAGGTGTTCTTCCCATAGCTGTTTGTGCCTTTTCTCCAGGTGCTTTCGTAAGGCACTTGTCCCTACGTGAGTGTTGGCCTTTCCACGGCTCAATTTTTGGAGGCAGAGAGAACAGATGGCTTTGCTCCTATCTGAGGCACACACCGTAAAATATTTCCAAACCGCTGAGCCCCCCTGGGGTGATGGCACTATGGTGGCATCAACAGCTGACCTTGAAGGGCATGTTGGCTGGCTGGCCATAGCTGGCGATACATGGCACCGGACACTGCCCCCAGCTGTTTCTGAGGACGAGCTCCCTCTGCTTCTATCATGGAGTCGTCTCCTCCTACTCCTCTCTGGCTCCCCCTCTGAACTGTCCCCCTGGTCATCTCCTCTATTGGGAACATATGTGACATCCGTATAATCGTCTTCATAATCCTCCTGCCCAGCTTCGCTTTCCTCAGACAACTCCACAACTGCACCAACTTCAGGTGGTTCATCATGCCCCTCCTCACACATTACGTCCATACTATGGCCACCTAACTCAGACGTATGAGGTGGTGTACCTGCGCCTTCTTGTTGTTGTTGCAGTAGTGGCTGGGAATCAGTGATTTCACCACCACCACCACCAAATAACTCCTGAGAAGTGTCAAATGCAGCGGATGTGGTGCTTGTCGTAGCGCTGGTGGCTGCAGGAGATGAGGTGTTCTGTGTTAAATACTCAAGCACGTCCTCACAATTTTGGGAAGTGATGGCACGTGCCTTCTTCTGAGCACTGTACTTTGGTCCAGGTCCGCACGAAATCACAGCAACACCACCTCGCACAGACCTGCCAGTGCCAGGTGGACTTCCTCTGGGTCTTCCTCTATGTCTTCCTCTACCTGGTTTGTCCATTTTGTCCATCTCGGGCGGAAGCTAGGTATATGCAGTGAGGTGAGTTCTCTCAACAGAAAAGGTAGATATGCAGTGAGGTGAGTTCACTCAACTCAAAGGTAGCTATATATGCAGTGAGGTGAGTTCACTCAACCCAAAGGTAGTTATATATGCAGTGAGGTGAGTTCACTGAACACAACAGGTAGTTAGATGCAGTCAGCTGAGTTCACTCAACACAAAGGTAGTTATATATGCAGTGAGGTGAGTTCACTGAACACAACAGGTAGTTAGATGCAGTGAGGTGAGTTCACTCAACCCAAAGGTAGTTATATATGCAGTGAGGGGAGTTCACTGAACACAACAGGTAGTTAGATGCAGTCAGCTGATTTCACTCAACACAAAGGTAGATATATGCAGTGAGGTGAGTTCACTCAACAGAAAAGGTAGATATGCAGTGAGGTGAGTTCACTCAACCCAAAGGTAGTTATATATGCAGTGAGGTAAGTTCACTGAACACAACAGGTAGTTAGATGCAGTCATCTGAGTTCACTCAACACAAAGGTAGTTATATGCAGTGAGGTGAGTTCACTCAACAAAAAAGGTAGATATGCAGTGAGGTGAGTTCACTCAACCCAAAGGTAGTTATATATGCAGTGAGGTGAGTTCACTGAACACAACAGGTAGTTAGATGCAGTCAGCTGAGTTCACGCAACACAAACATAGTTATATGCAGTGAGGTGAGCTCACTCAACAGAAAAGGTAGATATGCAGTGAGGTGAGTTCACTCAACCCAAAGGTAGTTATATATGCAGTGAGGTGAGTTCACTGAACACAACAGGTAGTTAGATGCAGTCAGCTGAGTTCACTCAACACAAACGTAGTTATATGCAGTGAGGTGAGCTCACTCAACAGAAAAGGTAGATATGCAGTGAGGTGAGTTTACTGAATGCAAAAGGTAGTTATATGCAGTGACGCAAGTTCACTCAACACAAAAGGTAGTTATGTGCAGCGAGGTGGGTTCACTCAACACAAACGTAGGTGTCAGGACAGTTTCTAGGCTAAATTTCACCCAGTTCGAGAGTCAAAAAAAACGCCCCCCCCCCCCCCCCCCCCTTCCCCAAAATCAAAGCTGCTAAGTGAAATCATGTCAAAAGGCTTCTTGAAACCAACTCACCATTTTTATTTATTTTTTTATTTTTTTTCACTACCCCTCTTCCATGGGCTTGCTCCTGGCTGGCTTTGGCTGCCTGCGAGTCTGCTAGTCTCTGGACTGACTCAGGCTGAGAGGCTCTGCGAGTGCGACGCAGTCACACACTGCGTATTTATGGCTGCATGCGGCCACCCTACTCTTGCTCGCTGTCGTCGGCTCCTCCCCCAGCCCAGCCCAAGCGTGAGGTGGGCTGCCTGTATCTTTCCCGTTGCGCCGCGCAGCCTGCCAGTGTTGCCAACCTTTCACGTTATTTTTTACTGACAAATACCTAAAAAATTACTGACAAAAGATTTTTACTGACAAAATGTCTCCACTAAATGCACATAAGAGACAGCGTTTCACCAGTAAATACACATAAGAGACAGTTTTTTTCACCAGTAAATGCACATAAGAGACCGCTTTTCACCAGTAAATGCACATAAGAGACAGCTTTTCACCAGTAAATGCACATAACAAGAGACCGCTTTTCACCAGTAAATGCACATAACAAGAGACCACTTTTCACCAGTAAATGCACATAACAAGAGACCGCTTTTCCCCAGTAAATGCACATAACAAGAGACCGCTTTTCCCCAGTAAATGCACTTAACAAGAGACCGCTTTTCCCCAGTAAATGCACTTAACAAGAGACCGCTTTTCCCCAGTAAATGCACTTAACAAGAGACCGCTTTTCCCCAGTAAATGCACTTAACAAGAGACCGCTTTTCCCCAGTAAATGCACTTAACAAGAGACCGCTTTTCACCAGTAAATGCACTTAACAAGAGACCGCTTTTCACCAGTAAATGCACATAATGACAAACAGCCAGTGTCCCCAGTATATGTAGCCAGGGATATATGTGCCCAGTATATGTAGCCAGAGGTATATGTGCCCAGTATATGGAGCCATGGGGTATATGTGCCCAGTATATGGAGCCAGGGGGTATATGTGCCCAGTATATGGAGCCAGAGGGTATATGTGCCCAGTATATGGAGCCAGAGGGTATATGTGCCCAGTATATGGAGCCAGGGGGTATATATGCCCAGTATATGGAGCCAGGGGGTATATGTGCCCAGTATATAGAGCCAGGGGGTATATGTGCCAGTATATGTAGCCAGGGGTATATGTGCCAGTATATGTAGCCAGGGGTATATGTGCCCAGTATATTGTAGCCAGGTGTATATGTGCCAAGTATATGTAGCCAGGGGTATATGTTCCCAGTATATGTAGCCAGGGGTATATGTGCCAAGTATATGTAGCCAGGGGTATATGTGCCAAGTATATGTAGCCAGGGGTATATGTGCCAAGTATATGTACCAAGTACATGTAGCCAGGTGTATATGTGCCAAGTATATGTAGCCAGGTGTATATGTGCCAAGTATATGTAGCCAGGTGTATATGTGCCAAGTATATGTAGCCAGGTGTATATGTGCCAAGTATATGTAGCGAGGTGTATATGTGCCAAGTATATGTAGCCAGGTGTATATGTGCCAAGTATATGTAGCCAGGGGTATATGTGCCAAGTATATGTAGCCAGGTGTATATGTGCCCAGACTTATGTAGCCAGGTGTATATGTGCCCATATTGTGTAGCCAGCAGTCTGTCAGAGTCGACCATCTGACTTTTTAGCCCAGGGCAAAAAGAGCGCCCCCTCCCCCTCGTCAGAAAGAGAGAGCCTGGCAGTGCAGTACATAGACTGCCTGCCTACTTACCATGTTGTCCAACTCTGGAGTCTGACTGGATGATCGGTGGGGGTCTGGAGGTGCTAGCGGGCAGCGTCGGAACACCGGCAGCAAGGGCAAGGCTGGCTGGCTGGGCTGGGCACACACACTACTAGCAGGCGCAGCAGTGGCAGCGAGGAGCCCGAGTGGCCAAAAAGACTCCACTTCCGCCACACAGGAAACGTCCGTGACAGGAATAGCGCGGCCGCTCCTGTCACGTGACGTCAGAACGCAGGAGCGCTGGCCGCCCAGAAGGATCTAGCTAGTAAGCTAGCTAGGAAGCCGGTGATCGATTCGCGATGGTGCGCACAGCGGCACAGCTCCTCCTGCCTCTCGCTGCACCGGCTCCTAGGAGCAGCCAGGAGCCAGCAGTGACGTCACATGATCACATCCTTCTGTTCTGCCTGGCGCCCCCCCAATTTGTCTTTTAGCTGCGCCCCGTTCAGCAGAACCGGCTGAACGGGGCTAGAAACGGCCCTGGTAGGTGTATGCAGTGATGAGGTGGGTTAACTAAACACAACAGGTACTAGTAGTAGGTAAATGCAGTACTGGGTAGGTAGTGCAATGTGCAGCTCCCTGTCACACACACAGGTGTCACTGAATGTGCTGCTGAATGCTGGTGGGCTGCTGGCGGGCTGCTGGCAGTGGGACACACACATTATGAATTAGCAATGCTGTCTAAGCAACACAAGTGTCTCACACACACAGGTAGTAGTCACTGAATGTCCTGCTGCTGCTGGCAGTGGGTCACACAGTATGAATTAGCAATGCTGTCTAAAAAACACAAGTGTCTCACACACACAGGTAGTCACTGAATGTGCTGCTGCTGCTGGCAGTGGGACACAGAGTATGAATTAGCAATGCTGTCTAAAAAACACAAGTGTCAGTTTCAAACACAGAAAAAAAAATTGATCACACGAGCAGGATGAGCTCTGAAAAGAGCTTTTCTGGGGCGCTATTATAGCAATAAGATTCAGCTAAGCAAGCTAAGAAGGCAAGAGCCTGACTAAGCTGTCCCTAGGAGAACAAGTCTGCAGCAGCTGTCCCTATTCTGTCTCTAGCAGGCACACGAGTGAGGCTAATGGCCACCGGAGCCTGCCTTATATAAGGGGGGGGGGCTCCAGGGCTTAGTATAGCCGGATTGGCTACAATGCGCCTGCTGACTGTGATGCAGAGGGTCAAAGTTGACCCTCATAGAGCATTATGGGGCGAATCGAACTTCCGGGAAAGTTCGCCTTCGCCGGCGAAGGCGAACCACCCGAAGTTCGCCTGGAACCGTTCGGCCCATCTCTAGAGATAAACCCTGAGACATTTACTTGTGCTGATGGAGATTGATATAATGCTAGAATTGCTTTCAGGAATGAACCTTCAAATCCAAATTTAATTAGGATACTTTCCAAAAATCCCCAGTGGACCCGATCGAAGGCCTTCTCCGAATCTAAAGCCAGAAGGGTAGAAGGTCCTCAATCAGGCCCCTTGGCATGGAGAATGTTTTTTTTTTTTTTTTTTTTTTTTTTTTTATAGAGAATTTTTATTAAATTTACCAAAAGCAGTACAAAAGACAGAAGTAGAATAAAATAAACAAAAACAACAAAAAAAAAAAAGGAATAATACCAGCAAAACAATGCGATTGTGTAGTTCCAGTACATACAATGAAATCTCATTACATTAGAACAAAGATGTTAATGAACTTGCTATTCAATATACCCATCTTGTATACGTAAGAGTGAGACACTCATACAGGCCACCCGCCACATTATAAGGTTATTACTCTCCGTATCTTTAAACCCATTGTAGGTCTTGGACTGCGACATTGATATCAAGGTTGGGAATTGTGGTTTCTGAGGCATTGACCCATCTATACCAGATTTTATCAAATTGTTTAAATAGTTTTCGTGTTTGGTATGTAATTTTGTATAGTGGGAGAGCTAAGTTTACTAGCTTAATCCATTCCCTTATAGATGGAGCACGAGGCAGCTTCCATTTTAAGGTTATGCCTTTCCTGGCGTAGTGTAGCAGGATTTTAATCAGAATTGATTGGTTTTTGCTACAGGGTATTTCCCCTATAATTCCCAATAAGCATAATTGTAAATCCAGAACTACCGGTAGCTGTAAGGTGTCTCGTAGGAAATGTATCACAGATTTCCAATAATTGTTCACCAAAGGGCAACTCCAAACACAGTGAAGGAAATCTGCATGGGGAGCTGTACATTTAAAACAGGAGTCATTATAAGATGGGCCCATTTTAGCTAGTTTTAAAGGTGTAAAATATATTTGATGAAACCATTTAATGTTTATGAGCTTATCCTGAGAGGCAATGATATTTTTATTAAAGGACTCAGCGTGTTCTGTCCACTTTTCTTGCGTTAAATTTGGGTCAAGTGTTAGCCAACGTTCTCTGGAAGATTGAATTTTACCCGTATTACCATGGGTGCTTAGAAAGTTATACATGGTGGATATTTTTTTTGTGTGATCCTTACTGAGTAGCATTTTTTCAAGTCCTAAAGGGTCTAGGGAAACCACCGTTAGTCCAATCTGAGCCCGAATTGCGTGGCGCAGTTGGAAATAACGGAAAAGAGCATGCTTGGGCAAGTCGAATTCCAAACGAAGTGTAGCAAATTCTTTAAAGGACCCATTATCATACAATTGAGATACGTATTTGATGTTATGCGTGTGCCAAAAAATAATGTCAGGTATGGATTGAAGTTCGGGTAAGTTGGGGTTTCCCCATAGGGGAGAGTTATGGGATACTTGGCTTAACGGTTCACCGAGATACCTCCGAGCTCTTTTATAAGTTTTAATGGTGTTTTGTATGAGGGTTGTTCCTTCGCTTCCACCAGACACCTTATATCTGTAGACCGCCCCACATAGAGATTTGTATGAGCCTGCGATGTCTGCCTCAGTTGCTAGGCTGGAATTGGATCTATCATCACTAAGCCAACTTTGTATGGGGATTAATTGAGCTGCCATGTGGTATAGAAAGAAATTGGGCAAAGCCATACCTCTGAAACTTGTTGGGAGTTGAAGGGTGGCTAATGAGATATGTGGTTTAGAGCCTGACCAAATGAAGGAAAGTATCATGGAGTTTATACGTTTAAAAAAGGATTGTTGAATCCATATTGGGGACATTTGCATAATATATAAAAGCTTAGGAGCAATAACCATTTTGATGACGCATACTCTGCCACACAAATTTAGGGGAAGAGAAGACCACTTTCGTAGCTTCTCCTCCACTTGCATCAGTGCAGGAACAAGATTTACCTGAAGGAAGGATGCCATCTGACGTGTTTCCCAAATACCTAAATATTTAAATTTCTCTACAATCTGCAGTTGTGAAGATTTGGAAATTTTTTGGGGGTCGAATATGTCCAGAGGGAATAGGGATGATTTGGACCAATTAATGCCCTGAGATCTTATAGAAAGCCTCATATATGTTTAGAGTTGCTTCCAAAGAGGGGCCTGGATCTGCCAAGTATACCAACATGTCGTCAGCGTATAAGGATATACGTTCCTCAACTTCATGTATCTTGAGTCCTCTAAGTGTGGGATGGGTACGGATAGCTTGGGCGAGGGGCTCAATGGCTAGGGCTAAGAGAAGGGGAGAAAGTGGGCAGCCCTGTCTTGTGCCTCTTGTAATAGAAAAAAGGGGGGAGATCAGGGAATTTATTCGTATTTTGGATTTGGGCTTATTATATAGTGTCTGGAACCATTTTTGAAAGATGGGGCCGAAGCCAAAGGATTTCAGAGCTGCTCTTACATATGTCCATTCTATAGAATCAAAAGCCTTGTTAGCGTCAAGGGATAAAAATATTCTTGTTCCAGAGTTTGAGTGTGGGTATTGTAGATTTGAAAAGAAGCGTCTAATATTTTGTGTGGTGGAGCGGCCGGGTATAAAACCCGTTTGATCCGGGTGGACAATGGAGGTGATGCACTCATTGAGTCTGGTGGCCAGAATTTTTGTAAGTATTTTAATATCTGTATTAATGAGTGATATCGGGCAATATGAATCACAGAGAGTAGGATCCTTATTAGGTTTTAAAATTAGGGAGATGAGAGCTTCATACATTGTATCGGGAAGGGAACCAGTTTCAAATATATGTTGGAATAGTGATAGTAAGTGCGGGATTATTAGAGTCTTGTTTTTCGCATACCATTCAATGGGTATACCATCTGGGCCGGGTGCTTTGTTATGTTTGAATGAGGAGATGGTCATGCTTATTTCCTGAGCCGTTATGGGGGCATCTAAAATTTTAACCGCGTCTTCCGACAGGGTTGGCAGATCCAGGTCTCTCAGAAAGCCCTCAATTTCTTTGTCTACGTTTCCTGTTTTAGTGGAGTATAGGTCTGTGTAGAATTCTGTGAAGGTATTAGCAATATCAAGGGATGTAGTACAAATCGTACCAGTGGGGGTTTTGATGCAGGGGATTGCCATGGAGTATGATGTGGATTTTAAAAGGTATGTTAGCAGCTTACTGCACTTATTCCCGTACTCAAAGTACCGCTGAGACTGGATAATATCTCTGCGTTTAGTTCTTTGTAAGGTTATTAATTCAAGTTTTCTTCGAGCTAACTGCCATTTGGTGTAATTGGAATCAGAGGGGTTAACAATTAGAGCGGTTTGGGCAGGGCCGGCCCTAGACTATTTGCCGCCTGAGGCAAAAAAAAAAAATTCCGCCGCCAACCCCCCCCCCCCCCCCCCGGGGGGGGGGGCGCGCTCTGGGGGGCCGCCGAGCTGGAGGGGTAGCTGGCAGGACGGGGGTATTGGGCCTAGCGGCGGGGAGGGGGTCGTACCCCCCCTCCCTCGCCTGGGTCCCCCGAACTGCGCTCCCCTCCAGCCTTAAATACAAGCAGCCGCTATGTGTAAGAGGCACGGGCGGGGAGGACTCACCTCTTCCTCGTTCCAAGCGTGCGCTCCACTGACGTCACTTCCTGCAGCGTTGCAGGAAGTGACGTCAGTGGAGCGCACGCTTGGAACGAGGAAGAGGTGAGTCCTCCCCGCCCGTGCCTCTTACACATAGCGGCTGCTTGTATTTAAGGCTGGAGGGGAGCGGAGCACGGGGGACCCAGGCGAGGGAGGGGGGGTCCGACCCCCCTCCCCGCCGCTAGGCCCAATACCCCCGTCCTGCCAGCTACCCCTCCAGCTCGGCGGCCGGCTCCCCGCACCCACGGACGGGCGGGTGCCGCCCCTGGAATTTTGCCGCCTGAGGCAAAAGTTTCACCCCGCCTCATGAGCGGGCCGGCCCTGGGTTTGGGCTTCATTGGATGCCTTCTCGTGGTATTCTTGCAAAGCGGTTTCGTTTTGCCTGATACGTGAGAGGGAAGCTCGGAAGTGACCTCTAAGAACCGCCTTGCCTGCATCCCAACATATGTGTTCCCTAACTGAATGCTTATTGATACGCCAAAATTCATCCATGCCTTTTTGACATTCCTGAAGGACAACTTCATCCTCTAACCAACATGGATTCATCCTCCAGAGCGTCTGGGAGGCCAGGGTGGAAAGCCTCAGATTACACAATAGTGGGGAGTGGTCTGATATACCATGAGCTAGGTAGGTAATGGAGTCTACTAAGGGCATAGTATCTAGGGATCCCAGACACATATCGATTCTGGACATTGTTTTGTAGGAGTCAGAGAAACAGGAGAAGGATTTGGAATCGGGGAACTTCCATCTCCAGATATCCTGTAAATTGTATGTGTCTAGCCAGCTCAGGAGCGCTGGGAAGGTTCTCCCTCCAGGCTTCAATCTATCTAAATTGGGGTCCAAGATTGCGTTAAAGTCACCTGTTAGGATTAAGGGGCCATCTAGAAGGGGATGTATCTTGGTCATCATTTCAGTTAGTACTGACATATTGAAGGGAGGTGGCACATATATGGAAGCAATTATTATTGGACGACCTTCTATTAAGCATTTAATAAATACAAAGTTGCCCCTAGAATCCACCCTGACGTCCATGACGCTACCTGGAAATGCTTTAGTGATCAAGATAGCTGTGCACCTTGAGAAGGAGGAATAGTGAGCCAAGTGGTATTGCGCTATCCAGGGCTTCTTAAGAAGAAATGCTCTGGCTCCTAGTAGGTGAGTTTCTTGTAGGCAGATTATATGAGGGTTTAATTTGCGAATGTGATTGAAAATCAATTTGTGTTTAATTGAATTGTTCATGCCCCTGACATTCCATGAGAGTATTGAAATCAGCGCCATAAATTAAATTTATTATATTTATTGAAGACTGGGTTACTCACTATTACACCTTCTCGGATAAAGCTATGAGATGAGACTTGCTTAGTACAATTCTGCTGGAGAGAAAAAAACAAAAAAGAGGATAGTAGTAAAAGGAAAAATAACATAAAGAAATAAAATAAGAACCCCTGAGAGGGTGTCCTGTCAGTACGGGAGCACCCCCACGTAAACCTAACACCCTACCCCCCGTTTCTAACTAACAGAGAGTCTTATACCCTAAACTGTCTAAAGTGGAGAGCAGTAATAGGTCCGCTATGTCCATCTCACCACTTAATGAAATATATACTTATAACTTCCTCACAGATATACTTATAATTCCAACATTTTTATAACATGTTAATTTTATCCTGGTTACCCACCTTTACAATAACAATTTAACCTCTTATCTGTCAAATAGCCTGAGGATAAGGTTGGAGGTGGGAGAGAAGGGGGGGGGAGAGATAGGAGGGGAGGGGAAAAGATGGGAGGGGGGGGTTAGGAGGGTTTAAGTCAGCTTTAAAGGTAATACAGTGCACATTTTGCTATAAGTGTTAAGGCAGCAGTCTAATATTTGCACCGAAAACAGAGATGAGTAACGTTAAGGTTAAGGCATTATAACATCGGGCTGCACATGAGTGCAATGTCAGTGTTCTAGAAGGCCTGCAGCAATCATATAAAGAAATTGGGGAGGGGAAAACAACCAGCTTCTAACTGGAAAAACATAGTAGAAACACAGTGAAGCTTTAAATTCCAACTTGCGTCAGTAGGTGGCAGTGTTGCATGCAGTCATTGTGATGTCCATCAAAGCTTATAGGCTAAGGATAAGTCAGTGTTATAGTTTCATCAATCAGCGTTTTGGCTTAGTAGGAATTACTGGTATTGGAATACCTTGGGCTTCCATCCAGGTAGCTGCTTCAGCAGGTGATGTAAAGAAAAGAGCTTTGCCATTAAACAGGATTCTCAATTTGGCTGGGAAAAGCATACTGTAGTTAATCTGTTTATTCCTGAGGCCTGTTTTCACAGCTTGATATGTAGCCCTGAGTTTTTGTATTTCAACAGAAAAATCTTGATACACAGAGATTTTTGCACCATTATATTCCATCTGAGGACACAGTCTCGTTTTCCAGAGAATCTCGGTCTTGTCTCTGTAGTTTAAGAATTTGGCAATCATAGGTCGGGGGGGGGTTTGCCAGGAGTTGGATTACCGCCTGGAACTCTGTGTGCCCTTTCTGTAGAAAAGGACTGTGTAAGCTCTAGGTTAGGGATGGCGGATTTCAGCCAGTTTTCCAGAAAGTTCTCTGGGGTAAACCCCTCTGATTTCTCAGGAAACCCCACAAATCGCAGGTTAGAGCGCCGAGACCTGTTTTCTAAATCTATCTTTAGAGCCTGTGCTGCTGAGGTTTTTTTAATGTCAGATTGTGCTACTTGCATAGGTTTCATGGCATCTTCTATGTCACTGATTCTCCTATCTGACTCTGCAGCTCTTTCTCGTAATTTCTTCAGATCATCCTTCACAAGGGAGAGATCCGATTGTACAGTGTCTAATTTTGCAGTAACATTGAGCTGTAGTGCTTTAATGGCTTCTAGTAGTTCAGCCCTGGAAGGTTCTCTGTCCTTTTTGTCTGAATCTCCGTCACTGGAGGCCTGTGCTCGTTTTTTATTTCTACTTGATTCCCCCTTATGTGATCTGGGACTGTGACACCTACTCACTGTTGGGGCACTTGTGGTCAGAGAATCCTCCTCATGGTTCTCGTGCTCCATGTCGGATTCTTCGCTGGAGGAGCTGTGTGTTTGTGCCGCCGGCGGTGTGGTAGCTGGGAGTGGTGCGGCGCCATCTTGGCCCCCTCCATGCGCATACTTGGCCAGCTTTGCGGCCGCCTCCTCGGCTTTGGATTGCCCGGGTGTCGGCATAATGGGTACCGGCTGGGAGCTGAGCTGTTCCGCCGTCTCGTGGGGTGGAAAGTGTGGCGATCTGGGTGCTGGGGAAGTAAGGATGTCACAGGATTAGCGGTGAGATGGAGGAGCCGCGGGAAGTCGCGTCCTCACTCCTGCATAGCCGGCCACGCCCCCCCCCCCCCCCCCCCCCGGCATGGAGAATGTTGATGACTTTGCGCGTGCCGTCTGCCGCTTGTCTACCCTTTGTAAACCCTACTTGATCTAATTGTAGGAGTTCTGGTAAGATATCTAATAGGTGATTTGCTAGGATCTAGAGTATATCTTTAGATCACAATTCAACAGAGATATCGGGCGGTAGTTTGAGGGAGCTGAGGCGTCTTTTCCTGGTTTTGGGATCACTGTGATTATAGCTTTAGTGAATTCTTGGGGAATCTGGCCCTGTGAGATAAAATCGTTAAATAGGGAGATTAATTTTGGAGCAAGGAGAATAGGGAAAGTTTTATAATATTCGTTGGAAAACCCATCTGGGCCTGGAGCTTTTTGTGATTTTAGTTTGTTGATGGTGTTTAAGACTTCCGAGACAGAGATTGGGGTGTTTTGGTTGTTTTTTTGTTTAAAGAGACACTGAAGCGAAAAAAAAATTATGATATTATGATTTGTATGTGCAATACAGCTAAGAAATAAAACATTAAGATCAGATACATCAGTCTAATTGTTTCCAGTACAGGAAGAGTTGAGAAACTCCAGTTGTTATCTCTATGCAAAAAAGCTATTAAGCTCTCCGACTAAGTTAGTCTTGGAGAGGGCTGTTATCTGACTTTTATTATCTCAACTGTAATTGAACTGTTTACTTTTCCTCTGCTAGAGGAGAGGTCATTACTTCACAGACTGCTCTGAAATAATCATTTTGAATGCTGAGTGTTGTGTAATCTGCACATATTATAGAATGATGCAATGTTAGAAAAAACACTATATACCTGAAAATAAAAGTATGAGAATATTTTCTTTGCTGCTAATCTTCTAGTAATTATTCATAGTACACAACCAATTCATTATATCATATTTTTTTTTTTCGCTTCAGTGTCTCTTTAATAGATATTGAAGGGAGGTTAATCTGACTAAGGTAACTATCTATAATTGATGAGTTCGGTTGAGGGATAGAGGGATCATCTTTGAGGTTGTATAATGTGCTATAGAAGTCACTGAATGCGTTGGATATGTCTTGAGGATTAGTTAATGTTCTTTTATTGGTAGGGTGGACCAATTTATGAATTTTTGCTTTTGTTTGTCTGTTTTTAATTATTTTTGCTAGTAATGGGCTGGCTTTATTATGCTGATGGTAGTAAATGAATTTCATTCTGGTTAAGTGGAATTCATATTCCTCTGATAGTATTAGTCTGAGTTGGTGGCATAATGAGAAAAGCTCTTTGACTAGTAAAGGAGTTGGGTTCCTTTTATTTTCTGTCTCGGCGGTTTTAATTTTTTTAAGGAGATCTGTTGTTTTTTCTGATATGGCTCTTTTTTGCTGCGGAGCCTAATTTTATCAAAAGGCCTCTAATGTAAGCTTTGTGCGCCTGCCCATCTGTGCTCCCTCTAACTTCCCCCGTGTCATTGAACTTATAAAATTCTTCAATCTGTTCTGCAATTAGTTTTACGTTGTTGGTAGGAAGAAGTATGGAAGAATTCAATCTCCAGAGTGAGGGTTTTTTTGTATCAGGGGTTAGGGCAATTGTTAAGGTAATAGGGGCGTGGTCCGACCAGGTTATGGTATGGATTTCTTATTTTTGGGCCACTTGAAGGGTATATGGATCTGTTAGGAAGAAGTCAATTCTTGTATAGAGTTGGGCCGAACCTCCGATTTTAGGTTTGCGAACCGGGTTCGCGAACTTCCGCGGAAGGTTCGGTTCGCGTTAAAGTTCGCGAACCGCAATAGACTTCAATGGGGATGCGAACTTTGAAAAAAAAAAAATTATGCTGGCCACAAAAGTGATGGAAAAGATGTTTCAAGGGGTCTAACACCTGGAGGGGGGCATGGCGGAGTGGGATACACGCCAAAAGTCCCCGGGAAAAATCTGGATTTGACGCAAAGCAGCGTTTTAAGGGCAGAAATCACATTGAATGCTAAATGACAGGCCTAAAGTGCTTTAAAACATCTTGCATGTGTATACATCAATCAGGTAGTGTAAGAAAAAGAGGCGCTATATGTGCTACCTGAGAGCTACTGTTTTGTCCCCTGTTTTATTGCCTGATGAAGCGGGCTTGGTCCTGCGAAACGCGTTGCATCTATTGGGGTACTAATAAAGTGTTTATTTATGTCAGACAAGTAGTCTAGTCTGCTTTCGGAGGTAAGTCCACCACTGCCTCCCCAGCATATTTTAAAACTTTTAATTGTTGTTTTTATTCTGCTGGCGCCTCTGTTCATCAAAGTCAATCAGGTAGTGTAATTAAGGTACTGCTTTACACTGACACACCAAACTCACCGTGTAACGCACCGCAAACAGCTGTTTGTGTAGTGACGGCAGTGGCGGGTTCACTGAACAGGAATACAGTGGCGGGTTCACAGAACAGGTATGCAGTGGCAGGTTCACTGAACAGGTATACAGTGGCGGGTTCACTGAACAGAACAGGTATGCAGTGGCGGGTTCACTGAACAGGTATGCAGTGGTGGGTTCACAGAACAGGTATGCAGTGGTGGGTTCACAGAACAGGTATGCAGTGGCAGGTTCACTGAACAGGTATGCAGTGGTGGGTTCACAGAACAGGTATGCAGTGGTGGGTTCACAGAACAGGTATGCAGTGGTGGGTTCACAGAACAGGTATGCAGTGGTGGGTTCACAGAACAGGTATGCAGTGGCGGGTTCACAGAACAGGTATGCAGTGGCAGGTTCACTGAACAGGTATACAGTGGCGGGTTCACTGAACAGAACAGGTATGCAGTGGCGGGTTCACTGAGCAGTACAGGTATGCAGTGGCAGGTTCACTGAACAGGTATACAGTGGCGGGTTCACTGAACAGAACAGGTATGCAGTGGCGGGTTCACTGAGCAGTACAGGTATGCAGTGGCGGCTTCACTGAACAGGTATGCAGTGGTGGGTTCACTGAACAGGTATGCAGTGGTGGGTTCACAGAACAGGTATGCAGTGGTGGGTTCACTGAACAGGTATGCAGTGGTGGGTTCACAGAACAGGTATGCAGTGGTGGGTTCACAGAACAGGTATGCAGTGGTGGGTTCACAGAACAGGTATGCAGTGGTGGGTTCACAGAACAGGTATGCAGTGGTGGGTTCACAGAACAGGTATGCAGTGGCGGGTTCACTGAACAGGTATGCAGTGGTGGGTTCACAGAACAGGTATGCAGTGGTGGGTTCACAGAACAGGTATGCAGTGGTGGGTTCACAGAACAGGTATGCAGTGGTGGGTTCACAGAACAGGTATGCAGTGGTGGGTTCACAGAACAGAACAGGTATGCAGCCAGGAACAAGCTAAGCCTAACTAATCTTTTCCTATGAGCAGCTCACCCTACTCTCACTAACGCAGGCACACGAGTGACCGTAATGGCCGCCGCTGCCTGCCTTTTATAAGGGGGGGAGTGGCTCCAGGGGCTAGTGTAGCCTAATTGGCTACACTGGGCCTGCTGACTGTGATGTAGAGGGTCAAAGTTGACCCTCATGGTGCATTATGGGGCGAACCGAACTTCCGCAAAAGTTCGCCTGCGGGACGCGAACGCGAACCACTGAAGTTCACATGGAACCGTTCGCAGGCGAACCGTTCGGCCCAACTCTATTCTTGTATAGGTCTAATGAACGGGGGAAAAGATGTATAGTCTCTCTCTGTGCTGTGGAGAGCTCTCCATGGGTCATATAAGTCTTCCCTGTGTAAAATCTTGGCTAGGATGTTAGTGTGTTTAGTGCGACGGTTGGAGGAATCCAGGGCTTGGTCAGAGATGCTGTTGAAGTCTCCTCCAATTATCAGCTTCCCCTTTTGGGTTTTTTTAGCCTTAAGGATAGTTTTCTTGATGAACTTATATTGTCCTGTATTTGGTGCATATAGATTTAGGAGAGTGACCTCTATATTATTGATAGTCCCTATTAATAGGATGAATCGTCCTTGAGGATCTTTTTCAACTGATTGCATTGAAACTGCTAAATTGTTGTGAAAGGCTATTAGCACTCCTCTTTTTTTTTTTTTTTTTTTTTTTTTTTACAGAAGTTATTAAAAATGATGTTGGAGTAGTTAGGGTTGTGGCACAGAGCAGAATTAGAGTCTGTTAGGTGAGTCTCTTGAACAAAGAGGAGGTCTGTCTTGTGAGTGAGTGTTTCCTTCCAAAGGGAGTGCCTCTTAATTGGATTATTTAGCCCCTTGGCATTTATTGAGGTAATATATATAGCCATATCATAGGTGGGGAGGTGCTGTACCAGGAAGTTATGGAAATCTGCTCAGGGTGAGTTATAGCCAGGGGTCGAGTCCTGCATGAACGCGGGGGGACGACGTCCACTTACTATTATTGCAGAGTGGACGCCGTCCCCCCTAGCACCCTGAAGGGGAGCAGCGCAGCAGAGAGAAGCATTGGGCAGAGCAGCGGGGAAGGGCGGACGTTTCCCCCCCCCTCCCTCACCTTAGGGCTCCTCTCCCTGGCTCTCCCCTCCATAACATTGAGGCTGTGGCTGGCGGCAGTGGCTGGTAGCGGCGGCGGTGGGCGGGACTTACCTCCTCCAGTGTTCCGGCGAGTGGACGCTGTGCGTGCGTGCGTGCAGCTAGTCTGGTCTTCACTAGACCAGACTAGCTGCACGCACACACGCACGCACGCACAGCGTCCACTCGCCGGAACACTGGAGGAGGTAAGTCCCGCCCACCGCCGCCGCTACCAGCCGCCAGCCACAGCCTCAATGTTATGGAGGGGAGAGCCAGGGAGAGGAGCCCTAAGGTGAGGGGGGGGAAACGTCCGCCCTTCCCCGCTGCTCTGCCCAATGCTCCTCTCTGCTGCGCTGCTCCCCTCCAGCTGGGAGGGCACCTATACACCTGGCTACATATACTGGGGCCACTATACACCTGGCTACATATACTGGGGCCACTATACACCTGGCTACATATACTGGGGCCACTATACACCTGGCTACATATACTGGGGCCACTATACACCTGGCTACATATACTGGGGCCACTATACACCTGGCTACATATACTGGGGCCACTATACACCTGGCTACATATACTGGGGCCACTATAAACCTTGCTACATATACTGGGGCCACTTTACACCTGGCTACATATACTGGGGCCACTATACACCTGGCTACATATACTGGGGCCACTATACACCTGGCTACATATACTGGGGCCACTATACACCTGGCTACATATACTGGGGCCACTATACACCTGGCTACATATACTGGGGCCACTATACACCTGGCTACATATACTGGGGCCACTGTACACCTGGCTACATATACTGGGGCCACTATACACCTGGATACATATACTGGGGCCACTATACACCTGGATACATATACTGGGGCCACTATACACCTGGCTACATATACTGGGGCCACTATACACCTGGATACATATACTGGGGCCACTATACACCTGGCTACATATACTGGGGCCACTATACACCTGGCTACATATACTGGGGACACTATACACCTGGCTACATATACTGGGGACACCTATACACCTGACTATACTGGGGACACCTATACACCTGGCTATACTGGGGACACCTGAACACCTAGTTACATATACTGGGGACACCTGGCTATACTGGGGACACCTATAGACCTGGCTACCTATTCTGGGGACATCTATACACTTGGCCACCTATTCTGGGGACAACTATACACATGGCTACTTATACTGGGGACACCTATAGACCTGGTTAGCTATACTGGGGGTACCTATTTTGGGAGAATTGCTGTCAGCTATGTATTTTTGGGGAACCGCTGATGCCAGATTACGTGTATTTTGGGGAACCGCTGCCAGATTGTGTATGTTGGGGGACCACTGCTGCCAGATTACATGTATTTTACGTGTATTTTGGGTGATCCACTACCAGGTTTCACGTATTTTGGGGAACTGCTTCCAGATTATGTGTATGTTGGGGGAACTGCTGCTGCCAGATTGTCTATTTTGGGGGAACCACTGCCATATTATCTGTATTTTGGAGGAACCTCTGCCAGATTATATGTATTTTTGGTGAAATGCTGTCAGATTACATCTACTTTTTGGGGATACACTACGACAGAGCTCAAACTTCCCCTGGCAGACCTTTTATACCACTGCTAAGGCCATGTATATTTGGCCCCACCCATGACCACGCCCACACTATGCTTAACCACGCCCATTTTTCGGCGTGCCGCGCCACGCGCGGCGCAGAGGTTTTTGGGCTGAGTCCACTCACTTCTTTTTCCAGGACTAGACCCCTGGTTATAGCAGAAGTGTTAATAGATGATTCCGGCCATGGGAGGGGGAGGGGTGTAGGGGGGGATAGACCAGTTGGAAAGACTGGGATGAGGCATAGATTAATTCACTTCTCACACATAGCAGAACTTAAACTCGAGGTATGTGTACTTGGACTGCAATATAGTTCTCAGTTTGGAGGCAATAGCTGGTCCTCTGCATATTAACTGGAGCAGGCTCTCTTTAGTTGTATAGAACTGGAAACAGCAGATTACATCTCTCGGGGTGGATTCAGGTAAATTAGATGGTTTTGGTAATCTGTGGATTCTTTCTATAGCAGCTTCAATGTCTGCAAGTTGTGGCAATGCAGATTTTGTTAGCTTGGTGACGTATTCCCTTAACTGTGCAGGGGTGATAGTTTCCTCAATGCCTCTAAATTTTAAGTTGCAGCAGCGATTGCGATCCTCGAGATCTGCTGCTTTGGATTTCAGCCAGTATGTCAACTGTTTTGTTGTGTTCTGTGGTAAGTGCAGCAATGTGCTCCTCATTTCTGGCAATTCTGTCCCCGAGTGAGGAGAGGGACATTTGCAGGCTATTTGTGATGGCTGTAAATTCCAGTGAAAGGGACGTCTTGAATGAGAGCAGCATTTCTTTCATGTATGCCTGTGTTAGTGTCTGGTCTGAGGCGGGGAATGTTTTCTATGGGAGCTGCTGCTGCTGGAGGATCTGTGTGTGGCGTCTGGCCTACCTGATCGCTGGGTTCTTCTGTCCTCTGACGAGACTTGACCGGGCTGCGAGAGGAAGGTGAGGCAGTGTCGGGTGATGAATCACCACTTCACACTGGGGCTGATAGATCTGTTCCTGCTGTGTCACGGTTGATTGCTTCAGTGTCTGGATGGGGGAGGAAGCTGTCGCCATCTTTGCTGATAGCGTGGGCCTGCATGCCTGTGAATAAATTCGGGAGCTTTTGGAGTTTAGTCTTCCCCATCTTCCTTTTATTGTTGACCTCCAGGATCATAGGGGTCTCCTCTGTCTCCAGGTTCATTTTGGAAGGTTTCCTGGCTGCTGAAAGTGTTGCGTTTGAGGCCTGAACACAGAGCTCCAACACAGCACGTCTGTCATGGACGAGCTGCAGACACGCCCCCCCTTAAGTTTTTTGTATACGGGGGTCCCTCAACAGGCTGGACAGCATGAAAGACGCCATCTGCACATCTGCACAAAGTTGGATCCAGTTGTACTATCCATCTCCTCTTGCTCTTCCTCAGTGACGTCAGGTAAGTCCTCCTCCTCCCCCCAGCCACGAACAATACCACGGGAGCATCGAGCAACACCAGCCCCCTGTGACGCCTGCTGCGGTTGTTCTTCTGCCGCCTCCTCCTCCTCTAAAGAAACACCTTCCTCATCATCCAAGTCTGACTCCTCTTCCCCACATGACTCCTCCTCCTCCTCTCTGTGCTGCCGCAGGTGTTGAGGAAACATCTGGTTTTGATGAAAATTGCTCCCACAACTGTTACTCCCGGAACTGTTCCTCTTCATGCTCCTCCACAGCTTGATCCACCACTCTACGCACGGCACACTCTAGGAAGTAAGCGTACGGGATCAAGTCGCTGATGGTGCCTTCACTGCGACTCACCAGGTTGGTCACCTCCTCAAACGGCCGCATGAGCCTGCATGCATTTCGCATCAGTGTCCAGTTGTTGGGCCAGAACATCCCCATCTTCCCAGATTGTGTCCTTTTACTGTAATTGTACAGGTACTGGGTGACAGCTTTCTCCTGTTCTAGCAGGCGAGAGAACATGACCAGGGTCGAATTCCAGTGAGTCGGGCTATCACATATCAAGAGTCTCACCGCCAAGCAGTGGTGCTCACCGATAGGTCGTGATCACGAGTTGCCGTGATTTCACGACCATTTTTACGCTATCCGCCACGGGTATTCGTCACCATGGACAAATTTTCAATCACTAAAATCCGCTTCGGCAGACCGTGAATGCGTACATTCGAATGCATTCACGCTTGTGAAATCCGGCGCAGAAGCCGTGGTTAGCGGAAATGCGTAGAAATGGGTGGAAGTGACTTTCCTGGCCCATCAGAGGCTCCCAGCCAGGCCCTAGCAACCAATCATAGGAGGGGAGGCTATGCCCTCCCCTCCTGTATATAAAGTGGCGGCCATGATGGAAAGCTCCGTCCTTGCTAGACTGTGGCACTGAGAGGATAATCTCCAGGCCATTGTAGCTAAAGCAAGAGTGTTTCATGTGTGAAAAGCCAGCGTTTTAACTGCTAACAGTGCTGTTATACTGTAGTTGTCAGTTGTATTTAGTTAGGTAGCCAGTGAGTCATTGCTGTAGTCAGTGTAGTCAGAGTTTACTGGTGGTGATTAGTGTGTGTAGTGCGGGCAGGTTCAGAGTGTACTGCTCACTTGTATTTAGTTAGCCAGTCATACACTTCAGCTACTACTTACAGACACTGCCACTGCCACTGCCAGTGCAGTTTATTTAGTAAGTGACATTGTGTACTGTGCTCACTGCTCACTGGTATTAATCATCTCATTACCCAGTGATTCCCATTACTTATGTTGTACCGTGTTGACTGCTCACTGGTATTAATCATCTCATTACCCAGTGATACCCTTCACTTAGGTTGTACTACTGTGTTCACTGCTCACTGGTATTAATCATCTCATTACCCAGTGATACCCTTCACTTATGTTGTACTGTGCTCACTGCTCACTTGTATTAATCATCTCATTACCCAGTGATACCCTTCACTTAGGTTGTACTACTGTGTTCACTGCTCACTGGTATTAATTATCTCATTACCCATTGATACCCTTCAGTTACGTTGTACTGTGTTTACTGCTCACTGGTATTAATCAATCAATCAAGGTGTTGATGGACATCATGACTGCATCCCAGACCTCTACTGTGAGCAGCACTCCAAGCAGCAGCAGCAGCCAATGCCCCATGCTTGATGTGACATCCACCCCAGCACCCAGTGGTCAGCAGCCCTCCCAGGATGACAGCATTCTGTACCTCAGTCCGGAATCTGGGAACATATTGATGGAAGAAGCTCAGGACGTACTGGGGACTGATATGGCAGAGATTGAGCTCAGGCCACAATCACAACTGTTATTAGATGATGTTGATGAAGAGAGGTCTGTGTCTGGGGATTTAGGGGCGGAAGAGGAGGCGGGGGAGTCAGAGGAAGAGCTTGACTATGATGATGATGACCATGATGCTGATGATGACGTTGTGGACCCTCCGTATGTGCAGCCTGAGTCCGGGGAAGAATGGTCGGAGCAGGATGACGAGTCACCTAGGCCTAGGCAAGGATATCGCCATATGTCAGGCAGGGGCAGGTGCAGCAGTGGGTGTGGAGAAAGTAGACAGGACACTGCTTCAGCCGGTACCCCCAACTAGCACACATTGTTCTGCTGCACCCTATGCTAGCGGGGGCCACAATAAATTAAAGTCACCGGAATGGAAGTATTTTGAGGTGTTCAGCCACGACAATAAATATGCGGTGTGCAAGTTATGCAGCAAAAAATTAAGCCGTGGGAAAAATATGTCCAAGATGGGTACCTCATCCCTCCAGGGCCACCTGAAGAGCCGCCACTGCCATCAGTATGAGGAGTTCAAGAGGAGGCAGGCACTGCAAGCAGCAGGTGCTGAGAGCACAAGGCCCACCACCGCAGCAGCATCATCCCTCCCTCAGGGTCGTGAATCCCCCACTGCAGCAGCAGTACTAGCACGCAAGCGCTCATCCACCTCGGCTACTCCGGACACAGACATTAAGGCTGGCAGCCAGTCGTCTCTCTCCTCTGTCTCCCCTGCATCCCATCATCATCAGACCCTGCTGAACGACACCTTTCAGGGTCTGACCAAGCCTCTGCCTCCAAGCCACAGGCGGATCTGCAAACTAAATGGCTTGCTGGCCCGGGCCATGGCATCACAGCTCCTTCCCTACTCCCTGGTGCAGGAGGGGAGCGATATGCGGACGCTGCTCCAATTTGGCATCCCAGAGTGGAAAATCCCCAGTCGCCACTATTTAAGCAGGAACGCCATCCCAGCACTCCACAAGTTTGTGGTGGAAAACATGGGCCGTTCGCTCGACTACTCTGTGGGCAAGCGGGTCCACGTGACCATGGACTCGTGGAGTAGCCGATTTGGGACAGGTCGCTACCTGTCCTTTGCGGCCCACTGGGTGACACTGGTGGAAGGAAGGACAGCAGCCCAGTTAGTGGTGCCACCACGTTGGATCAGGGGGAATGCAGCAGGCTCCTCTCATCCCAATCCCTCAAAATCCAGAAAGCAAGCCCGCCTTGGCAGCAGCGGCGCCAAGCCTCGGCACTGACAAGCGCTGCTAAAATTGGTGGCCCTGGGGAAGGAGAGACTTACGTCCACCAACGTCTTGGCCACCCTCAGGAAACAGGAGCGGAGGTGGCTGACCCCCAGAGGCCTGGAAGTGGGGTATGTGGCAGCCGATAACGGGGCCAACCTGGTGGCTGCAGTGCAGCAGGGAAACCTCCAGCACATCCCCTGCTTGGCCCACATGCTAAATCTTGTGGTGCAGCACTTCCTGCGCACCTACGTGGGGATGAGCGACCTGCTTCAAGATGCCTGGGCGGTGGTACGCTTTTTCCGCCACTCAGCCACTGCCTCTGAACTCCTGTCCACCTTACAGCAGCAATATGGGAAGCCACATCGCCTGATTATTGACATGCCAACTCGATGGAATTCAACTCTGGCCATGTTGGAGCGGCTGTGTCATCACATGCTGGGTCTTAGGGCCTACATGCTAGACCCAAGTGTCCCCAGCAACCAGTAAGTCCCCATAATCACTGCAAATCAGTGGACACTGATGCAGCAAATATGCCTGGTGCTGAATCCCTTCCTGGAGGCAACCAAGATGGTCAGCGAGGAGTGGGCCTCTGTGTGTCAGTGGGTGCCCATGGTTTGTCTGCTGGAGCAGGCAATGGACAATTTAATTGGCCATGGGAAGGGAAGCCCTGAGGCAGCTGGAAAAGGACCAGATGGCAGCACAGAAGGGCTCACGGGTAGTGGAGGAGGTGGAGGGGTTGGAGGTCCCTAACCTGAATGATGAGGAGGAGGAGCAGAGTGCCGCAGGCATTGTACGGGGATAGCAGCTTGGGGAGGACAACACGGCAAAGGAAGAGGACAGGCATGGGATATGGGACAACAACGAGGATGATGAAGATCTTGCTGCCAAGGCCCACTTGTTTCCCATGGGTGTGCACATGTTGAGCTGCTTTCACAGGGACCCCCGGGTGATCCAGATGCATTCAAGGGAGGACATCTGGATCATCTTGATGCTGGACCCACGTCTGAAGGGGAAGCTGGGAGACTTCATGACGCCATCCACCACCGAGGAATGCACAAGGGAGTTGCAGGAGGCCCTTGTGCGCAGAGTACTGGAAGCATTCCCCCAGCCTTCCACCCCCACTGTAACTGCTCTGCCAACCCAGCAACAGGTGCCTGACATCGACACCAGCAGCAGAACAACTACCACCAGCAGCAGCAACTGGCGCCCCGGAGATCTGAAGAGCTTAAGCAAGAGCCTGTATGCAGTGCAGCAGCCCAGAGCAGAGGTGCCAGCCACAGCATCCACCTCCAACCAGCACCAGCAGCAAATAACCAGCATGGTGGCTGACTACATGAGGTCATTAAGCGTGCTCAATGACACCGACAGCCCCGTGGACCCTTTGGAGTACTGGGTCAAGAGACTGGACATCTGGAGGGAGCTTGCCCAGTACTCCCTGGAACTCCTGTCCTGCCCCCCTTCCGGTGTCCTCTCCGAGAGATGCTTCAGTGCGGCCGGTGGCGTGGTCACAGAGAAGCGCTCTCGGCTCTCCCACGCCAATGTGGACAAACTCACCTTCCTGAAAATCAACCAGGCTTGGGTGGAATGTGAGTTCCTGGCCCCTATTGTCGGACACAGGGGGCATGAAGTAGGTGCTGCAATGTGTTAACCATGCCTGCCTTTGAACTGTCCGGCCGCTTTGTCCTCCTGACGCTACTAGTACTACTCTTGCGTTCACTCTGCCCGGGTCACCGGGTGCATGTAATGTTTGGGGCAGCACTATTACACTGTGGTACTACGAAGTTGCCATGTTTCTTCTGTGCTGCTGAACTGACCGGACGCATTGTCCTCCTGACTCAGTCGCTACTAGTACTACTCTGCGATCACTCTGCCCAGGTCACCAGACGCATCTAATGTTTGGGGCAGCACTATTACACTGTGGTACTACTATCAGTGAGTTGCCATTGTCCTTTTGTGCTGCTGAACTGACCGGCCGCTTTGTCCTCCTGACTCAGTCGCTACTAAAGTCTGCGTTCACACTGCCCAGGTCCACTGACAACTCTGCTGTTATGTCATTGCTAATCGCTGCAAAAAAAACCCCAACAAATTATAAAAACCTCTCTGGGCCTTTTTGGCATCAGTCAGCCACTCATCCACCTCCAGTGGTACCATCACTGCCAAGTGCCATTGGAATTCACCTTCACCTCTGTGATTGCTTAACGTGTATTTCCCTGTTTAAAACCACTTATTACCAATTAATAGCCCAATTTAAAGTGTTGATTTCACTTTAAAATCCATTTTCTCAAAAAAAAATATATATTTTTGGAATTTTTTATGTTGAAGTTGTAGCCCCTTATCACCTTGATAATCCAATGTGGGATTGTAGCATGTATGGGGGATTTGCTATTAACATTAAAAGAAAATCCAGATCCGGACATGGATCTGGGCGTGATTGCGTCATTCACGACCGAAAATCCGCGTTGTTCCGTGGACGCGTATCAAAATCCGGATCCAATAACGCCGAATGTGGATTTTTTTTTTTTGCAACAACCGTGGTTGCCGGATTCGTGGATCGGGACATCCGAGCACCACTGCCGGCAAGTTGTTTCTCCGCTGAATGTTCGCAATGTGTGCCATGGCCGTATAAGACCACCTGAAATGCCCACACAACTTCCTGGCCTGCTTCAGGACATCCTCTAAGCCTGGGTACTTTGACACACAACTTTGAATGACTAGATTCAGCACATGTACATGTGTCAGCTTTCCCAAATTCAAAGCGGAAAGGAGATTGCTGCCATTGTCACACACCACGTTGCCGATCTCCAGCTGGTGCAGGGTCAGCCACTGATCCACCTGTTTGTTAAGAGCAGCCAGAAGAGCTGGTCCAGTGTGACTCTCCGCTTTAAGGTAAGACATGTCTAAGATGGCGTGACACCGTCGTACCTGGCATGCAGCATAGGCCCTGGGGAGATAGGGCTGTGTAGCTGGAGAGGAGATCACAGCACCAGTAGAGTTGAACTGCCATTCAGCCAAGGAGTAGAGATGTAGCGAACAGTTCGCCGGCGAACGGTTCCAGGCGAACTTTGGTGGTTCGTGTTCGCCTGGACCAGGCGAACTTTTGCGGAAGTTTGATTCGCCCCATAATGCACTATGAGGGTCAACTGTGACCCTCTGCATCACAGTCAGCAGGCACATTGTAGCCATTCAGGCTACACTAAGCCCTGGAGCCCCACCCCCCTTATATAGGGCAGCCTCCAGCGGTCATTAGAGTCACTCGTCTGCCTGCTATTAGACAGAGTAGGGCAAGCAGCTGCAGATTGTTCTCCTAGGGACAGATTAGTTAGGTTCTTGGCTGCTTAGCTTGCTCCTGGCTGATTATTATTGCTTTTATAGCACCCCTCAACAGCTCTTTTCAGAGCTAATCCTGTTTTTTGTGTGTGTGTCAAACTGACACTTTTCTTGCATACACAGCCTTGCTAATTTATACTGTGTGTGTGCCACTGCCAGCAGCCCAGCAGCACATTCAGTGACTACCTGTGTGTGTGACAGGGAGCTGCACATTGTACTACCCAGTACTGCATATACCTAGTACATGTTGTGTTTACTTAACCCACCTCACCACTGCATATACCTAGCTTTGTGTTCAGTGAATCCAGCTCACTGCATCTAACTACCTGTTGTGAACCCAGCTTACTGCATATAACTACCTTTACTGTTCAGTGAACCCACCTCACTGCATATAACTACCTTTATTGTTGAGTGAACCCAGCTCACTGCATATAACTACCTTTTGAAATGATCTGCTCTGCTGTCTGCACAGGCAGACAGCTTTTTGACCATTTTTTAGGTCTGAATGCTGCAGGTCTCTGGAAAAGAGACCTGTCTTCACTCTGCGAGTTGCAGAGCTGCTCTTCTGGTGAGGAATTTGCATCCACTTGTCATGCAAATTGCTTAGCTGCTTCCTTTGATGGCTTGCAGTATAAATACCATTTCTTCCCAGAATTCCTTGCTGGTCATGATGGTTTGTTCCTGCTAACTTGCCTGGAAGTCTCAGCCCTCTGCTCATAGTAGGCTATTATTGCTAGCTTAGAGTAGTTACCCTTTGGGAGGGCTCCTTGCACTCCTATTTAGCGTAGTCAGGTTGTATTATCTGTTTTGCCTTGTGCTGTCTATCTGTTGCAATTGTCTTGTCGCCATCGGCGGTCGACAGGAAATCGTTCTGTCTGTTGGGATCGCATTCACCCTAGCGGTAGTGGCGGTGGTTCCTTCTGTACTCTGTCTTAGGGGTGCAAGCCAGAGCAGCGGTTGCTACTGGTTGCTCCATCTGTCTGTCTGTCTGGATCGCGTCCGCCCTAGCGGTAGTGGTGGTGGTTCCTTCTGTACTCTGTCTGGGAGTGTAGGCCAGAGCTGCGGTTGCTACTGGTTGCTCCTTCTGCCTGTGTTGTCTGGAACGAACGCTTGCTGTAGGCTCGGTGAGGTAACCGTTTAGCAAGCGTTCGCGTTCTCTATTCTTTACTCTGTATGGGAGTGTGGGCCAGAGCTGCGGTTGCTACTGGTTGCTCCTTCAGTCTGTCTTGTCTGGAATGAACGCTTGCTGTAGGCTCGGTGAGGTAACCGTTTAGCAAGCGTTTGCAGTCTCAATTCATTTTCGTGTTTCATTGGTTAGTTAGGGTTGGCACTTTTTGTCTCTGTTGCGCTTCTCATGCGGAGACCGCGCCATTAGCTTGCTTTGTCGCTGTTGCGCTTTTCGTGCGGCGACCGTGCTTAGCGAGTACGTTTGTTATTTTCCTTGGCGTTCTGATCATTGTTATTTGCTGTGTCTTTCTTGCTACACTTGTGCTCTGTCTTTACTCGGTCTTGTGTCACTATTGGCAATCGCCACTCTTGCGATTGCGTTCTCACTTGTTTTCCGCTATTGTGTGTTCACCGTCACCGAGTGGCGACTAGATTGGTGGACACACATACATTCTGTCCCTGTGCTCTCTCTCTCTAAGGGCTATCTTGCCCTGTATTGCTTCAACTCATACAATTCCCATCTGGCATCTGTGGCAGGGCGGAGGCTGTGTTCCTCTGCACTCCACAGCTCCATCTGCTGGTGGGAATTCCCCTCTACAGTTGCATTGCACCACAGCTGTGTTGTGTTATTTTATACGCTTGTGGGGGATTTTCGCAGTGTCTGCGCGCGTCTTGTGCGCTGACCATGGAAATAATTCCACAATCGTTACACCTTTATTGTTGAGTGAAACCACCTCACTGCATATAACTACCTTTACTGTTCAGTGAACCCACCTCACTGCATATAACTACCTTTATTGTTCAGTGAACCCACCTCACTGCATCTAACTACCTTTACTTTTCAGTGAACCCAACTCACTGCATATAACTACCTTTGTGTTGAGTGAACTCACCTCACTGCATATACCTAGCATCCCCCGAGATGGACAAAATGGACAAACCAGGTAGAGGAAGAGGTAGAGGCAGACCCAGAGAAAGGCCACTTGGCACCGGCAGTTCTGTGCGAGGTGGTGTTGCTGTGATTTCGTGCGGACCTGGCCCAAAGTACAGTGCTCAGAAGAAGGCACGTGCCATCACTTCCCAAAATTGTGAGGACGTGGTTGAGTATTTACCACAGAACACCTCATCACCCGCAGCCACTAGCACTAGTACAAGCACCACATCCACTGCATTTGACACTTCGCAGGAGTTATTTGGTGGTGAAATCACTGATTCACAGCCACTACTGCCAGTGTTGCTCGGATTCCTCATTATCCTATTCGAGTTTGGTCGAATTCGGATAGTAAACTATCCAAATTCACTCGAAGTTCAATATCTGAGTTAATCGAATATCCGATTCAACCTTGGATATCCGACGTCACTATCCGAGTCTGTATTCGAGTAAAATATTCGAGCTGGCCTTAAATAGCCTGTAAAACTTGTATTGGAGGTCAATGATGCATGAAACCACCTTTTTTATGAAGAAAAACATCAAGTGATTATTAGTGATGGGCGAACATCCAGATGTTCGGGTTCGAGACCGTTCGGCCGAATGGTGTTCCGATGTCCGGTACGTTCGTGCCGAACACCGAACATAATGGAAGTCAATGGGGACCCGAACTTTCCTGCTTTGCAAAGCCTCCTTACATGTAACATAGACCAAATTTTCAGGGTATGTGGACAGGGGGGGTGGGTATAAGAGGAATATATTTTTTTCCGAAAGGACCTTATAGTTTTTGAGAAAAACGATTTTTAAGTTTCAAAGGGAAATTGTCTTTTAAATGCGGAAAATGTCATTTTGTTTTTTTGGCACAGGTAACAACAATCTTGTATTATTTTCAAAGCAAAGCAATGAGTTTTGTCGCCATGCAGTGATTAATAAATAGAAATGGGATATTACGGAAAGTGGCAACGCTAAGCCATCACAGATGTTCATGGTCCTTGGTCGGGGTCGGACTCGGGGAGTGTTGCGTAGTCGTTTCCAATCCACAATTGATTCATTTTAATTTGTGTCAGCTGGTCTGCATTTGCTGTGGAGAGGCGGATACGCCGATCTGTAATGATGCCTCTGGCAGCACTGAAACAGCGTTCGGACATAACGCTGGCTGCAGGACAAGTCAGCACCTCTATTGCGTACATTGCCAGTTCATGCCAGATGTGTAGCTTAGAGACCCAATAATTGAAGGGTGCAGATGGATTGTTCAACACGGCTACGCCATCTGACATGTAGTCCTTGACCATCTTCTGCAGGCGATCGGTGTTGGAGGTGGAACTGGGCGATTGCTGTCCTGTGGGCTGCTGCATGGGTGTCAGAAAATTTTCCCACTCCAAGGACACTGCCGATACCATTCCCTTGTGGGCACTACCTGCAGCTTGCGTTCTTTGTTCCCCTCCTCGTCCTGGGTTAGCGGAAGTCAGTCTGTCGGCGTGGAACTGGCTAGAGGAGGAGGAGGATGTCAATCTCCTCTCTAATGTCTCCACAAGGGCCTGCTGGTATTCTTCAATTTTGACCTGTCTGACACTTTCTCCAATGAGTTTTGGAACATTGTCTTTGTACCGTGTATCCAGAAGGGTATAAACCCAGTAATCCACGTCATTCAGAATTCGAACAACGCGCGGGTCGCGTTCAATGCAGTCTAGCATGAATTGAGCCATGTCTGCCACAGTCCTAACATAATCCTCATCATGTTCTTCTGAGCTTGACGCACCCTCATCATCATCACCAGCATCATGCCGTCGCCCACCTTCTTCCTCGTCTTCTTCTGCTGTCCATTCCCGCTGAATCGTGGAAGTCCAACGTGCACCGCTCTGTCCCTCGGCAGTGGGGGCATCCAAGTCCTGCTCCAACTCCAGCTGTTCCTCGTCCTCTTCTTCAGCATAGCTGGGAGGACCAGCGTTTCCTGAGGCAGATTGTCTGATGTTGGTATCATCATCACACTGATCGTTGTCCTCTTGAGATTCCCCCACTTGCATCCTGACTGCGGCTTCCTTGATCTGCAACATTGATCTCTTCAGTAAACACAGCAGTGGTATCGTAATGCTGACTGAAGAGTTGTCACCGCTCACAAGCAACGTGGATTGCTCAAAATTTTGGAGGACTTGGCAGAGGTCCAACATGGTGGCCCAATCAGATCCACAGAAGCTTGGTAGCTGCCCGGATGCGCCTCGGTACTGCGCCGTCATGTACTGGACCACTGCACTCTTCTGCTCGCAAAAGCGTGCTAGCATGTGCAGCGTCGAATTCCAGCGCGTGGGTACGTCACACACCAAGCGATGGTTCGGTAGATTGAACCGCTCCTGCATCTTGGTGAGTCCCTCCGAAGCGGTACTGGACTTTCGGAAATATTTGGCCACTCGTCGCACCTTCAGCAGAAGATCTGCCACGCCTGGGTATGTCCTCAGGAACCGTTGAACAACTAGGTTCATAACGTGTGCCAGGCAAGGGATGTGTCTCAGCTTAGCCAACTATAAAGCGCAAATGAGATTGCTCCCATTGTCACACACAACCATGCCTGGTTTCAGGTCCAGCGGTGCCAGCCACAAATCGGTCTGTTTCTTGATTCCCTTCCAAATTTCTTCACCTGTGTGCTGCTTATCTCCAAGGCAGATCAGCTTCAGTAAGGCTTGCTGACGCATGGCAACAGCTGTGCTGCACTGCTTCCACGACGACCCTATTGCTGGGTTACCGATGCCGGATGAGGTACAGCTTTGAGAGGCGTTGGAGGAGAAGGAGTCAGAGTCGAGATTGGTGCCTCTGAGGGACGCCGGTCCAGCAGTTTGCAGCGTGGACAACACCCGCGCCGTAGCCGGTGAGGAGGAGTCACTGCCAGGCTCCACAAGGTTCACCCAGTGCGCCGTCAGGGAGATGTATCGACCCTGGCCAAAGGCACTCGTCCAGGTGTCTGTGGTGAGGTGAACCTTGCAGGCAACGGCATTTTTCAAGCTTCTGGTTATTTTGCTAACCACGTGCTCATGTAACGCTGGCACTGCAGACCGCGCAAAATAGTATCGGCTGGGAACCACGTAACGTGGGATGGCAAGCTCCATCATGCACTTGAAGCTGTTTGTCTCCACCACGCGATATGGCAGCATTTCACAGGCCACAAACTTGGCTATGCTGGCTGTTAGTGCCACGGCCCGGGGGTCATTTGCTGGCAATTTTCTCTTGCGCTCAAACATCTCCGGGACAGACAACTGAACCGTAGGATCGCACTCTGAAGGACAGTTGGTTGTTGTTGTCGTGGTCGTTGAAGACTGGGAAACGTCAAGAGGACTGTTGCGGAAACTGACATCGTTGTCTACTATGGATGTTTGTGCACCACGTAATGGCTGGGCTGCTGCTGAGGAGGGTCTGGTGACAACGGAGGCAGTGTTGCTGGGGGCTGGAAGCGAGCCGCTACCCTGGCCTTGCGTGTTTGACCACAGAGTGCTATGTTTGGCTACCATGTGGCGGCGCATGCTGGTGGTGGAGAGGTTGTTGACATTTTCCCCCTGCTCAGTCGGGTCCTGCACACCTTGCAAATCATCATGGTAACATCCACCCTGCAGTCTTCAAAGAAAGCCCAGACTTTTGAGCTCCTGCTTTGCTGGCGAGTTTGCTTCGTGCCTCTTTGGCGTCTCACTTCTACGGCTACGCCTGTTGTGTCCGATATACCCCGCCTACTTTGTGGCACACGGCGAACTCTTGCAGCAGTGGGTTCTGCAGCAGACTTATCTGTACTGCTGCTATCCCGACGGCGAGGTTCTACTCGATAATCTGGGTCTGTGTCCACATTGTCCAAAACCTCCTCTTCCATCTCCTCATCTGTGACTGTGTCTGTGTGCAGTGGACTAGAGCTCCCCAGAACACCCTCTGCGCACCTCACTCCCATGTCTTCAAGATGTTCTTGGTGGACCTCCTGCAATTCAAATTCCTGCGCACATTGCTCAGGGATTTGGGTGTCTTCGTCCTCGCCTTGCATTTCAGTGCGTGGTGCAGTTTCCTCGCACAATGGTTGTGAATCCGGGTACAAAATTTCTGGCTGTTCCATTGTTTGTGGGGGTAGGAGTGGGAATAGCTCCTCCGAAGAGCCCATTGTGTCCGGTGCTGCTGCTGCTTAACCCGCTGCTGGACGCTTGAGAGGTCAACCAATTCATTATCCGGTCCTGCTCTTGTGGATCAGTGAGGGTTGTTTGTCTGGCACACATGGGTGGTATTTAGTGTTGGGCGAACAGTGTTCGCCACTGTTCGGGTTCTGCAGAACATCACCCTGTTCGGGTGATGTTCGAGTTCGGCCGAACACCTGATGGTGTTCGGCCAAACCGTTCGGCCACATGGCCGAACTAAGAGCGCATGGCCGAACGTTCCCCCGAACGTTCGGCTAGCGCTGTGATTGGCCGAACGGGTCACGTGGTTCGGACCCGAACGCGCTCTGATTGGCCGAACGTGTCACATGGTTCGGGTAAATAAATACCCGAACCACGTCATTTCTCCGCCATTTGTCTGTGGGTTTAGCTTTGGGTAGGCAGGCAGGGTAGTTCTCTCTCCAGCCAGGCTAGCCAGGGTCCCCCCAGTCATTGTGTCGCTGCTGGGAACAGTAGTACACCGCTCACGCACACTATATAGCATTGTGTTTACTGCCACTCTGTGTACACCGCTCACCCAGCACTGTATAGCATTGTGTTTACTGCCACTCTGTGTCGCTGCTGGGAATAGTGGTACACCGCTCACCCACCACTGTATAGCATTGTGCTCTGTGTCGCTGCTGGGAATAGTGGTACACCGCTCACCCACCACTGTATAGCATTGTGCTCTGTGTCGCTGCTGGGAACAGTAGTACACCGCTTGCTCACCCACACTATATAGCATTGTGTTTACTGCCACTCTGTGTACACCGCTCACCCAGCACTGTATAGCATTGTGTTTACTGCCACTCTGTGTCGCTGCTGGGAATAGTGGTACACCGCTCACCCACCACTGTATAGCATTGTGCTCTGTGTCGCTGCTGGGAACAGTAGTACACTGCTCGCTCACCCACACTATATAGCATTGTGTTTACTGCCACTCTGTGTACACCGCTCACCCAGCACTATATAGCATTGTGTTTACTGCCACTCTGTGTCTGCTGGGAACAGTAGTACACCGCTCACCCGCCACTGTATAGCATTGTGCTCTGTGTCGCTGCTGGGAATAGTGGTACACCACTCACCCACCACTGTATAACATTGTGCTCTGACTCGCTGCTGGGAACAGTAGTACACCGCTCACCCAGGGTTAGCGTTGCCGGTCCCTGTTTATTGAACCTCTCATCTGTATTACATTTATGACTGCATGGCGGCAAAAAGCATTGCTATATCCGCACGCTTTTTGTCCTCATGCAAGGCCTGGGTTGTTGTGTCTCAAAAAGCGTGGCCTTCTCCTCCTGCGCCTCCTCCTGTTCCATCACGTGTGCTGCTGCTGCTGCTGGGTTAGCGTTGCCGGTCCCTGTTTATTGAACCTCTCATCTGTATTACATTTATGACTGCATGGCGGCAAAAAGCATTGCTATATCCGCACGCTTTTTGTCCTCATGCAAGGCCTGGGTTGCGTCTCAAAAAGCGTGGCCTTCTCCTCCTGTGCCTCCTCCTGTTCCATCACGTGTGCTGCTGCTGGGTTAGCGTTTCCGGTCCCTGTTTATTGAACCTCTCATCTGTATTACATTTATGACTGCATGGCGGCAAAAAGCATGTTACCTGTGCAAAGAAACATGACATTTTCCGCATTTAAAAGACAGTTTTTCCTTTGAAACTTTACAATCAATTTTCTCAAAAACTATAAGCTCTTTTTCAAATATTTTTTTCCTCTTGTACCCACTCCCAAGGTGCACATACCCTGCAAATTTGGGGTATGTAGCATGTAAGGAAGCTTTAGAAAGCACGAAAGTTCGGGTCCCCATTGACTTCCATTATGTTCGGAGTTCGGCGCGAACACCCGAACATCGCGGCCATGTTCGGCGAACGTTCGCGAACCCGAACATCCAGGTGTTCGCCCATCACTAGTGGTATTGAGTGGGTTTTCTTAGGTGCTCCACTGCGGCCTCTACGTGAACTGTCAGGGGAAACACCTCTTCCCTTGCCCCTCCTTCTTTCACTGGATTTCTTCATTATGGTTGTACTGATCCCAGCAGTACACGCACACTGACTGGCAGTACAGTGGCAATAAGACAATGCTATATAGTATGTTATACACTGGTGACGGACGGAAGTACTACCGATCCCAGCAGTACACGCTGACTGTGGCAATACAGTGGCAATAAGACAATGCTATATAGTATGCTATATACTGGTGACGGACGGAAGTACTACTGATCCCAGCAGTACACGCTGACTGTGGCAGTACAGTGGCAATAAGACAATGCTATATAGTATATACTGGTGACGGACGGAAGTACTACTGATCCCAGCAGTACACGCTGACTGTGGCAGTACAGTGGCAATAAGACAATGCTATATAGTATGCTATATACTGGTGATGATGGACGGAAGTACTACTGATCCCAGCAGTACACGCTGACTGTGGCAGTACAGTGGCAATAAGACAATGCTATATAGTATGTTATACACTGGTGACGGACGGAAGTACTACTGATCACAGCAGTACACGCTGACTGTGGCAGTACAGTGGCAATAAGACAATGCTATATAGTATATACTGGTGACGGAAGGAAGTACTACTGATCCCAGCAGTACACGCTGACTGTGGCAATACAGTGGCAATAAGACAATGCTATATAGTATGCTATATACTGGTGACGGACGGAAGTACTACTGATCCCAGCAGTACACGCTGACTGTGGCAGTACAGTGGCAATAAGACAATGCTATATAGTATGCTATACACTGGTGACGGCCGGAAGTACTACTGATCCCAGCAGTACACGCTGACTGGCAGTACAGTGGCAATAGACAATGCTATATACTGGTGGCGGAAGTACTACTGATCCCAGAAGTACACGCTGACTGGCAGTACAGTGGCAAATAGACAATGCTATATACTGGTGCCGGAAGTACTACTGATCCCAGCAGTACAAGCACGCTGACTGGCACTACAGTAGTATGACTAGGAGGCTGGGGGGGCCCTGGCTAGCCTAGCTGGTGAGAGAGTCTAACCTGCCTGCCTACCCAAAGCTAAACCCAACTTCAAGTGGCGGAGAAATGACGCGGTTCGGGTATTTATTTACCCGAACCACGTGACCCGCTCGGCCAATCGCAGTGCGAGCCGCGTGTTCGAGCCCGAACCACGTGACCCGCTTGGCCAATCACAGCGCGAGCCGAACGTTCGGGGAACGTTCGGCCATGCGCTGTCAGGCCGAACATACGTTCGACCGCATGGCCGAACGCATGGTCGAACACCACGAGGTGTCCGGCGGAGCCCGAACCGAACTCGAACAGCCCAAAATCCGGGCGAACACGAACAGTGGCGAACACTGTTCGCCCATCACTAGTGATTATGTGGTGATGTAGTAGTTATAAAAAAGGTATCAAAAATAGGAAATTAACTTCATGAAAAGGGTTGGCATGAGAAGGTGTGTCCAAAATGGTTGTTGGAAAGTCTTCATTTACGTCATCTTCATCTTCTTCTTCTATATCTTCTTCTTTTTCTTCTTCTTCTATATTTTCTTCAATTATCTTTTTCTTCTTCTTCTATATCTTCTTCTTCTTCCTCTTCTTCTTCTTTTATATCTTCTTCTTCTTCTTCTTCTATCTCTTCTTCTTCTTCTTCTTCTTCTTCTATATCTTCTTCTTCTTCTTCTATATCTTCTTCTTCTTCTTCTTCTTTTTCATCTTCTTCTATATCTTCTTCTTCTTCTTCTTCTTCTTCTTCTTCTTCTTCTATATCTTCTTCTTCTTCTTCTTCTTCTTCTTCTTCTTCTTCTTCTTCTATATCTTCTTCTTCTTCTTCTTCTTCTTCTTCTTCTTCTTCTTCTTCTTCTTCTTCTTCTTCTTCTTCTTCTTCTTCTTCTTCTTCTTCTTCTTCTTCTTCTTCTTCTTCTTCTTCTTCTTCTTCTATATCTTCTTCTTCTTCTTCTATATCTTCTTCTTCTTCTTCTTCTTCTTCTTCTTCTTCTATATCTTCTTCTTCTTCTTCTTCTTCTTCTTCTTCTTCTTCTTCTTCTTCTTCTTCTTCTTCTTCTTCTTCTTCTTCTTCTTCTTTTTCTTCTTCTTCTTCTTCTTCTTCTTCTTCTTCTTCTTCTTCTTCTATATCTTCTTCTTCTTCTTCTTCTTCTTCTTCTTCTTCTTCTTCTTCTTCTTCTTCTTCTTCTTCTTCTTCTTCTTCTTCTTCTTCTTCTTCTTCTTCTTCTTCTTCTTCTATATCTTCTTCTTCTTCTTCTTCTTCTTCTTCTTCTTCTTCTTCTTCTTCTTCTTCTTCTTCTTCTTCTTCTTCTTCTTCTTCTTCTTCTTCTTCTTCTTCTTCTTCTTCTTCTTCTTTTTCTTCTTCTATTATATCTTCTTCTTCTATATCTTCTTCATCTTCTTCTATATCTTCTTCTTCTATATCTTCTTCTTCCTCTACTTCTCTATCATTATGTTATGTGTCTTGGTTTTCCTTTCTTTTGTAATATTTTTTTTACTTCATTTGTGGAAATATTTGTTTTTAATAACACCATAGTTATATTTGTGTTGATTGCATAATAGGTAGGTAGTGGCCCATTGCAAGCCACAGCGCCTTTTTCTGTGTACCCTGGCGGTGGTAAAACACAGACATCAGCAGGAGGAGGAAATAGTTGCAGGCTTGCAGCTATTTGTAGTGTGTGGTAATAGTCGGTAGGAGAGTGGGTGGGCAGGTGGCAGCAGAAAATAGTTCTTCTTCTGTTCTCCCTGGCAGTGGTAGCAGCACACAGACAGCAGAAGCTCAATGCAGCTACAGGAGGAGGAGTAGTGTGTGTCAGGCAGTGTGATGTGACTGACATAATAGGCCCTGGTTCCTAGCGGTGGTACCAGGGCTGTAAATAAACAGCATGAGGTTCCAGACAGCGGTCGTGAAGCCCACATTGTGTCCAATAAACAATCGGGACAGCACAGTTTTCAACCCGGACACCTCTAAATTAATTACAATTTTTTTTTTCAAATTAATGCAGGCAGCTATTTTTGAGCGTAATAGCTGGTGGCGCATGGGCAGCAGCACCTTGTAATGTGTTCCCTGGCAGTGGAGACACAGACAGCAAGAGGAAATACAACAGCAGGCAGCATGAGGAGGATGAGTGTGTGGCAGACAGGCAGCAGGTAGGAGGGCAGGCAGCGAGACATAATAGGCCCTGGGTCCTAGCGGTGGTTCCAGGGCTGTAAATAAACAGCATGAGGTTCCAGACAGCGGTTGTGAAGCCCACATTGTGTCCAATACACAATTGGGACAGCACAGTTTTCAACCCGGACACCTCTAAATTAATTATTATTTTTTTTTCAAATGGATGCAGCTATTTTTGAGCGTAATAGCTGGTGGTGCATGGGCAGCAACACCTTGTAATGTGTTCCCTGGCAGTGGAGACACAGACAGCAGGAGGAAATACAACAGCAGGCAGCGTGAGGAGGATGAGTGTGTGGCAGACTGGCAGCAGGCAGGAGGGAAGGCAGCGAGACATAATAGGCCCTGGTTCCTAGTGGTGGTTCCAGGGCCGTAAATACACAGCATGAGGTTCCAGACAGTGGTCATGAAGCCCACATTGTGTCCAATACACAATTGGGACAGCACAGTTTTCAACCCGGACACCTCTAAATTAATTACAATTTTTTTTTTCAAATGGATGCAGCTGTTTTTGAGCGTAATAGCTGGTGGCTCATGGGCAGCAGCACCTTGTAATGTGTTCCCTGGCAGTGGAGACACAGACAGCAGGAGGAAATACAACAGCAGGCAGTGTGAGGAGGATGAGTGTGTGGCATTTGGCAGCAGGCAGGAGGGCAGGCAGCGAGACATAATAGGCCCTGGGTCCTAGCGGTGGTTCCAGGGCCGTAAATAAACAGCATGAGGTTCCAGACAGCGGTCGTGAAGCCCACATTGTGTCCAATACACAATTGGGACAGCACAGTTTTCAACCCGGACACCTCTAAAATAATTACAATTTTTTTTTTTTTCAAAATGATGCAGCTATTGTTGAGCGTAATAGCTGGTGGCGCATAGGCAGCAGCACCTTGTAATGTGTTCCCTGGCAGTGGAAACACACAGACAGCAGGAGGAAATACAGCAGCAGGCAGCGTGAGGAGGATGAGTGTGTGTGGCAGACTGGCATTTGGCAGCAGGCAGGAGGGCAGGCAGCGAGACATAATAGGCCCTGGTTCCTAGCGGTGGTTACAGGGCCGTAAATACACAGCATGAGGTTCCAGACAGCGGTCATGAAGCCCACATTGTGTCCAATACACAATTGGGACAGCACAGTTTTCAACCCGGACACCTCTAAAATAATTACAATTTTTTTTTTTTTTCAAATTATTGCAGGCAGCTATTTTTGAGCGTAATAGCTGGTGGCGCATGGGCAGCAGCACCTTGTAATGTGTTCCCTGGCAGTGGAGACACAGACAGCAGGAAGAAATACAGCAGCAGCAGCAGGTGTAATACTAATGTGTGTGCGCCACTTCATGTCCCCCTCTCACCGACAACAGGGGCCAGGAATTCGCCTTCCATCCAAGCCTGGTTCATTTTGAGAAACGTCAGTCTGTCCACAGACTTGTGAGACAGACGAGATCGCTTCTCAGTGACGACTCCACCGGCTGCACTGAAGCAACGCTCTGACAGTACGCTGGAAGGGGGGCAGGAGAGCACTTCCAGGGCGTACTGCGCAAGCTCGCTCCAGATCGGCAGGTGCTTGACCCAATACTCCATGGGATCAACAGGGGCTACGCTATCAAGCCCGCTGAAGGACCCCATGTAGTCAGCCACCATGCGGGTCAAGCGCTGCCTGTGACTGGAGAAGGATGCTGCTGCAGGCACCTCCTCTCTAGTCCTTGGCAGCTCTACACTCATGTAGAGCTCTTGGGTCAGAGACAGCAGGTCTGTGGTGCGCGTGCACTTGCTGCCGGTGGATGCAGGCACCTGCTGCTGCCTCTGTGCTGGCTGGACAGTGGGGGTGGATGTCTGAGTGAAGGCTTCCTCCAAGCGCTCAACAAGGGACAGCTGCAAATCCCTCATTTGTTGCGCACGGTCTCCTCCTGCAGGCATGAACCGGCTGAGATTCCCCTTCAGACGTGGGTCCAGCATCATGCAGATCCAGATGTCCTCCCTCTGCTTCATCTGGATCACCCTTGGGTCCTTGCGCAGGCACCTCAGCATGTGCGCTGCCATTGGGAAGAGTCTGGCCATGTCTGTTGGCACATCATCGGCAGCCCCAGAGCTGACAGTGCTGTCCTCCTCTTCCTGTGCCCCCTCCACCTCATCCTCTCTCCACCCCCGCACCAGTCCAGCTGCGCTCTGCTGCTCCCCCTCATCAGCAGCAAGGTCAGGGACCTCCACCAACTCCAAGCCCTCCTCCTCAGAGGTGGCCTGTGAAGCTGCCTGCAGCTCCTGCTGGTCCAAGGCTGCCGCTCCCTCTTCCACCAGTGCATACAGGGCCCTGTCCAGCACACACACCAAGGGGACCCACTCGCACACCATTGCATGGTCCCTGCTGACCATGTTGGTGGCCTGCAGGAAGGGTGCCAGGACTGAGCACACCTGCTGCATGTGCCCCCAGTCCTCCGTGGAGATGATGGACGGGAGGTTGGTGGCGGCACGCCCAGTTGCAGTGATGGCGGCAACTGTTGCTCATGCAACATTCTGGCTGACAGCCTGCCTCTGTTCAACCAGATGCTCCAACATCGCCAGGGTGGAGTTCCAGCGAGTTGGAACATCGATCATGAGCCGGTGCTGTGGCAGGTGCAGCTCCTTCTGCACCTCTTCCAGGCTCGCTACGGCTGCAGCCGAGTGCCGGAAATGACGCACAACCTTCCTTGCCGCCTCAAGGAGTCGGTCCATCCCCTGGTAGGTCCGCAGGAACATTTGGACTACCAGGTTCAGGACGTGCGCCAGGCAGGGGATGTGGGTCAGGTCTCCCCTGCTGATTGCAGCAACCAGTTCTTCCAATTTAGCCAAGGCAGCTACCATACCTATTTAAGCGCTGAAGCTTGGTCACTCGTGGCCTAGGTCACTTGTGCCATTTAATTCCGAAGTGCCATTTATTACAAAGTGCTTTACAACTTACCAAGAATTTACCAAGAATTCACCAAGGAATTCAAACAGGATTCAACAGCCACAGGACTCTGCTGGAAACAACTACTCTGCATCCACAACTGCCTCCAATGCTGTTGCTAAAAATGCCACTGCTGGACATATGTTGCACGGCCAAGTAGACTCTGCTTCTTTACACAGGTTTGCTTGCACTAACTGCATACTCATTTAAACTGTTTAGTGGTTGGAAACTTCCTGGTTATAATCAGAGACCATTACCATGTTTACTGCACTTTTTCTTATGTTCTGCCTGTCTGCAAACATCTACAAGTTGCATTGCAATATGCATCCTCCCAATGTACCACACTCCATATTCATTTCACCTGCTCTGCTTTCCTCACCTTACTCAGCTTCTCATTAGCTGTTAGCTCTCCTGAAATCTCTCTCTCCCTCCAGCAGCTCAAAAACCTCACAAACATTTAAATCTCATTCATATTTGCTTACTCTCTCCCTCCTACTCTTACTTGCAGCTGGTGATATATCACCCAATCCTGGGCCACAGCCTGCTGCCAGACAAGCATCCCCTGCTGACCTGCTTCATACACTTCACAGCCCTCTATCCACAAATAACCTCAACACCCATCCTCACTCCAACCTTATTTCCATCCATCCCACCCACAAACACATACTCCCCCTAGCCTGCGGTCACTGGAATGCCAGATCCGTCCGCAATAAACTTACAGCAGTCCACGACCTATTCCTCTCCAAATCCCTCACCATCCTCGCACTCACTGAGACATGGCTCACCTCTTCTGACTCTGCCGCAGAGGCTGCCCTCTCCTATGGGGGGCTTCACCTCAGTCACACCCCCAGACCAGACAACAGGACCGGGGGAGGGTTGGGTCTGCTCCTCTCCCCATCCTGCACCTTCCGTGTCCTCACACCACCTACCTCTCTATAATTCACATCATTTGAGGCCCACACCATCCGCCTCTACCACCCCCTCCCTGCCATTGTTGCAGTCTTATACCGCCCTCCGGGCTCTACCCCACAATTTCTCGATGACCTTGCCTCCTGGCTCCCTCACATCCTCTCCTCTGACCTCCCCACCATCATCCTTGGGGATTTCAATATTCCCATCGATGAAGCCCAGAGCTCCGCTGTGACCCGGCTACTCACCATTGCCAACTCACTTGGACTAGTACAACACACCAACACCCCCACTCACACTGCAGGTCACACTCTCGACCTTATATTCACTAAATCCACCACCATTGCAGACCTTGACATCGCACCCTTTCCACCCTCAGACCATCACCTTCTCACCTTCAACCTCCTCACGGAAGGCACCTCCAAATTAGCCACCCACCCACCTGGTCGATGGCAGCAAGACCTACGCAAGCTCAACCCTAGTGCCCTCTCCTCCACTCTCCCCACCCTAACCTGTCCTAATCTTGCTGCAGCTCAGTATCGCCAAACTCTCTCATCAGCCATAGAGAAAGCTGCTCCACCAATATTTCGCCGCAACCGACCCCCTAACCCCCAGCCCTGGCGCACTACCCATACTTGCATCCTCCAGAGGAAAACACGCGTCATTGAACGGAAATGGAGAAAAACTAGACTTAACCAGGATTTCCTACAGTACAAGACCAACCTGCTGCAGTTCCACACTGCCCTTGCTCATGCGAAGCAGGAATACTTTACCAAGCTCATCGGAGCACAAGCTTCCAACCCCCGGTGTCTTTTTGCCACCTTCAACTCCCTGCTTAAACCCCCCCCCCCCCCCACCCTCCGTTTCCTCCCTCTCTGCCACAGATTTAGCCACCCACTTCACCAACAAAATTGTCTCCATCCGCCAGGAAATATCCAATCTCCAATCTTCACCTCCCACCCCCTCCCAACCAGCTCCTCCTCCACCCTATCCTCCCCTCACATCCTTCACTCCTACTACCACCGAGGAAGTCAACCACCTACTGCAGACTTCCCATACCACTACTTCCCCCCTTGATCCCATCCCTTCTGATTTACTCCAGCCTCACTTCACGGAATTGGCCCCAGTCCTCACTACCCTGTTCAACCTCTCCCTATCCACAGGCACCTTCCCCTCAGACTTCAAGCAGGCCACTGTACTACCCCTGCTCAAGAAACCCTCACTCGACCCCTCGCTACCCTCCAACTACCGTCCTATCTCCCTCCTCCCCTTTGCCTCAAAACTCCTTGAGCATCTGGTTCACAAACGCCTGACCCAGTACCTCAATGCCAACTCACTGCTAGACCCACTCCAATCTGGATTTCGGCCTGCCCACTCAACCAAAACTGCTCTCACCAAAGTGATCAACGACCTTGCCTTAGCTAAAGCTGAAGGTAAATACTCCATTCTCCTCCTCCTTGACCTGTCACCAGCTTTTCACACAGTAGATCATCCCCTACTCCTCCAGTCCCTCCAGTCCTTGGGCATTCACGATCTCGCCCTGTCCTGGCTTTCATCCTACCTCTCCAACCGATCCTTCACGACCGCCTTCAATGAGTCCTCGTCCACCCCCAACCACCTCTCGGTGGGAGTCCCCCAAGGTTCGGTCCTTTGCCCCCTACTGTTCACCCTATACACATCCTCCATTGGCAAGGTTATCTCCTCCATCGGTTTTAACTATCATCTGTATGCAGATGACACCCAGATCTACCTGCACACCCCTGACATATCCACCACTACCATGGACAAGGTCTCCTCCTGCCTATCAGCCATCTCCTCCTGGATGTCCGCTAGGTTCCCGAAACTAAATCTAGACAAAACGGAATTTATGATCTTCCCACCCCGGCCATCCACGAACCTCCCAGATGTGCATGTCACTGTTAACCACACTACTATTCGCCCTACCTCTCAAGCCCGCTGTCTGGGTGTCACCCTGGACTCCGCACTCTCCTTCACTTCCCACATCCAAAACCTCACAAAGTCCTGCAACTTCCACCTTCGTAACATCTGTAAGATTCGCCCTTTCCTGACCTCTGCCACCACCAAACTCCTCATCCATGCCCTCATAATTTCCCACCTTGACTACTGCAATGCCCTGCTGTCTGGTCTCCCTATGACCCAAACAGCCCCACTGCAGTCCATCATGAATGCGGCAGCCAGAATTATCCATTGCTCCCATTGCTCCACCACGGCAGATCCCCTCCTAGAATCCCTCCACTGGCTTCCTATCCAGTCCAGAATCAGATTCAAGATACTGTGTCTGACCTACAAATCTGTCCACAAAACCTGTCCAACCTACATTTCCAATCTTACTCAGAGGTACACACCTAGCCGCTCACTCCGCTCTTCCAATGAACTTCGCCTAACCGCCCCCGCATCACCCAGTCCCATGCACGCCTCCAGGACTTCTCAAGAGCTGCTCCAACACTATGGAACTCCCTACCTCCACCCATTAGGACAGCCCCCTCCTTCAACATCTTCAAGAAAGCCCTCAAAACTCACCTTTTCACTCTGGCCTACTACCCCTCACAAGTGCTCTAAACCTACAGCTGAACTCTGGTCCCCTACCATTCGTGTCCTTACCTCTCCCTCTAGATTGTAAGCCTTTGGGCAGGGTCCTCCTCCTTTTGTGTCCTACCTGATCTTGCACCTCCATTACTGTGAACCCATGCTATGCATCTGAGTGAACCTAACTTGCCTAATCTCCATGCTCCATCCAGTGACTGACTAAGCATTACCTGGTACTCATACTATGGTGTGTGATCTGGTTTTCTTGTATCCTGTATTGTCATATTGCTGTATCTCACCCCTAAATATTGTCTGTAACTTAAATTAATGTTCAGCGCTGCGTAATATGTTGGCACTTTATAAATACAATAAATCTATATATATAAAATCGGATGTATGTGTGTGTGTGTGTGTGTGTGTATGTGTGTATGTGCCGCGATCACGCGAAAACGGCTTGACCGATTTGAACGAAACTTGGTATACAGACCCTTACTACCTGGGATGATATGTTCTGGGGGTCTCGCGGCCCCCCTGCACACCTGGGCGGAGCTACAAACAGCAAATCAGATTCAACCCATTCAAGTCAATGGAAAAAATGTAAAAGGCTGTCATTCTCCCAGTAATCAAGCCAGAGTCCCCACACTTGGCACAGGTTGTCACTTGGTGACCGAGGTTACAAATCCAGGAAAAGTGGGCGGAGCATACAACAGCCAATCAAATTTCAGCCGTTCATTTTAAATGGGAAAATGTAAACTGTAGCCATTCTTAGACTGTTAATCACAGAGTTCTCAAACTTGACACAGTTGGTCACTGGGTAAATGTGATTAAGATTCAAGAAAATGGGTGGAGCCTACAACAGCCAATCAAAATTCACCTGTTGATTTTCAAGGGGAATATTTAAACTTTTGCTATTCTTACACTTTTAATGGCAGAGGCTTCAAACTTGCTACAGTCGGTCATTGGGTGACTGGGGTCCAAATTCACTAAAGGGGCGGGGCCACATACAGTCAATCAGATTTCCTTGGTGGATAAACTGCTTCCATTCACACATTTTTGATGCCAAGAACCTGACAGCTCACAAACTTGGTCATTGAGTGACTGTGTGTCAAGGTTACAAAAAGTGGGCGGAGCCAAAACAACTTTTACTGGGAAATTATAAACTGCAGCCATTCTTACACCGTTAATGGCAGGGTTCTCAAACTTTGCACAGTTGGTCATTGGGTGACAGATTAAGATTTTGGAAGGTGGGTGGAGCCTACAACAGCCAATAAAAATTCACCTCTTGATTTTCAAAGGGAATATTTCATCTGCTACCATTCTCTTATACTGGTAAAAGCAGATGCCTCAAACCTGGTACAGTTGGTCACTGGGTGACTAGGGTCCAAATTCAGGAAGGGGGCAGAGCCACAAACAGCCAGATTTGTTTATTTTTCAATGGGAATATACAAAGTATTGATACCAAGGACCCCAAAGCTGATAAACTTGATAATTGAGTGACTGTATGTTAAGGTTAGAAAAAGTGGGCGGTGCCAACAACTTAATTTTTTACATTGCAGGGTTCCCAAACTTTACACAATTGGCCACTGGGTGACTGGGATGAATATTCAGAAATGTGGGTGGAGCCTACAACAGCCAATCAAAATGTACCTATTGATTTTCAAGGGGAATATTCACATTGCTACCATTCTTACACTGTTAGTGGCAGAGGCCTCAAACCTGATACAGTCAGTCATTGGGTGACTGGGGTCCAAAGGGGTGGAGCCACAAATAGCCAATCAGATTTGTTAGATTGATTTCAGCCATTCTGTTATTGGCAGGGTTCTCAAACGTGACACAGTTGGCCACTGGGTGACTGGGACTAATATTCAGATAAGTGGGTGGAGCCTACAGCAGCCAATCAAAATTCACCTTTTGATTTTCAACGGGAATATTTACATTACTGCCATTCATGCACTCTGAATGACAGAGGCCTAACATCTGCTACAGTCAGTCACTGGGAGACTGGGGTTTAAATTCTGAAGGGAGCGGGCCAAAAACAGCCAATCAGATTTGTTTAATTTCAATGGCAAAATGCAACTTATTGATGCCAAAGACCCCAAAGCTCATGAACTTGGTCATTAAGTGACTGTATGTCAAGATTAGAAATAGTGGGCGGAGCCAAAAACAACTAACTTTTTACATGGGGAAATGTAAACTGCAGCTTTTCTTACACTGTTAATGGCAGGGTTCTCAAACTTCACACAGTTGGTCACTGGGTGACTAGGATTAATATTCGGAAAAGTAGGTGGTTCCTAGAAGAGCCAATCAAAATTCACCTATTGATTTTCAAGGGGAATATTGAAACTGCAGCCATTCTCACACTGTTAATGGCAGAGGCTTCAAACCTGCTACAGTCGGTCGTTAAGTGTTTGGGGTTCAAATTCAGTAAAGGGGCGGAGCCAAAAACAGCCAGATTTCTTTGCTGGATAAACTGCTTCCATTAGCACAATTTTGATGCCAGGAACCCAAAAGCTCACAAACTTGGTCATTGAGTAGTGACTGTGTGTCAAGGTTACAAAAAGTGGGTGGAGTTAAAAACAGATTTTTCTGGGAAATTGTAAAGTGCAGCCCTTCTTCACTGTTAATGGGAGGGTTCTCAAACTTAGCATAGCTGGTTACTGGGTGACTGGGATTAATATTCAGAAAAGTGGGTGGAGCCTAAAAATGCCAATCAAAAATCACATGTCACTTTTCAAGGAGAATATTAAAATTGCTGCCATTCTTGCACTGTTAATGGCACAAGCCTCAAACTTGGTACAGTCGGTCATTGGGTCACTGAAGTTCACATTTAGAAAAGGGGACAGAGCCACAAACAGTGAATCAGATTTGTTTCATTTCATGGGAAAATACAAATTATTGATGCCAAGGACCCCAAAACTCACAAACTTGGGCATTGATTAGTGACTTTGTGTCCAGGTTACAAAAAGTGGGCGGAGCCAAAAACAAATTTCACTGGGAAAGTGTAAACTGCAGCCCTTCTTACACTGTTTATTTCAGGGTTCCCAATCTTTGCCCAGATGGTCACTGAGTGACTGAGATTAATATTCAGGGAAGTGGGTGGGGCCTATAATGGCCAATCAAAATTCACCTGTTGATTTTCAAGTGGAATATTTAAGTTGCTGCCATTTTTACACTGTTAATAGCAGATGCCTCAAACCTGCTACAGTTGGTCATTGGGTGACTGGGGTTCAAATGCTGGAGAGGGGTGGAGCCACAAACAGCCTATCTGATTTGTTTAATTTCTATGGGAATATACAAATTATTGATGCCAAGGACCGCAAAGCTCACAAACTTGGTCATTGAGTGTTTGTGCGCTAGGGTTAGAAAGTGGGCGGAGCCAACACCAGTCAAATACATACCCGGGCAACGCCGGGTCATCAGTGGGGGGAGACAAATACAAATTTCACTGGGAAAATGTAAACTGCAGCCATTCTGTTAATGGCAGGGTTTTTAAACTTTGCACAGTTGGTCACTGGGTGACTGGGATTAATATTCAGAAAAGTGGGTGGAGCCTACAAAAGTGAATCAAACGTCACCTGTTGCTTTTCAAGGGGAATATTTAATTGCTACCATTCTTGAACTGTTAATGGCACAGGCCTCAAACCTGGTACAGTTGGTTATTGGGTGACTGGGGTTCAAATTCAGAAAAGGGGGTGGAGCCACACACAGCCAATCAGATTTGTTTCATTTCAATGCAGATTATTGATACCAAAGACCGCAAAGGTCACAAACTTGGTCAGTGAGTAATTGTGTGTTAGGGTTAGAAAAAGTAGGCAGAGCCAACACCAGCCAAATACATACACGGGCAACGCCGGGCAATCAGCTAGTAAATAATAAATAAACCAGGTTCGCCCCATTGTCGGATACCACCTCTCCGACTCTGAGGCCTCTGGGGGTCAGCCAATTCCTCTCCTGCTCTCGGAGTTTGGCCAGGACATGGTTCGCCGTCAGTTTGGTCTTCCCCAGGCTGACCAATTCCAGCAGCGCTTGGCAGTGGTGGGGCTTCACGCTGCTGCTGAGGCGGGGGGTTTGGGCTGGTGTGCCGGAGGATGGAAGCGGATCAGAGGAACCTGCTGCTATTCCGCTGACCCTGCATGGTGGCACCACCCACTGCGTTGTTGGTGCTGCTGCTGCTCTGACAGTGCCCGATGCTGCTCCCCCATCCTCACCCCCTTCCACCAAGCTGACCCAATGCGCGGTGAAGGACAGATAGCGGCCTGTCCCAAACCGGCTGCTCCACGAGTCCATGGTGACGTGGACCCATTGACCCACCGCGTGCTCCAGCCCTCTCCCGACATTGGCCATCACAGAGCGGTGAAGTGCAGGGATGGCCGTGCGTGAGAAAAAATGTCGGCTGGGGATTGGCCAATCGGGGGCTGCACACGTCAGGAGCGCACGCATGTCGCTCCCCTCCTGCACAAGGGAATAAGGCAGGAGTTGGGAGCACATGGCCCATGCCAGCAAGCCATTCAGCTGACGCACGCGACGGCTGCTGGGAGGCAGAACCCTGACCACCTCCTGGAAGGTGTCGCTGAGCAGGGTCTGGCGACGCCTTTTGCTGGCACGGGAATCAGTGGAGGGAGCAGAGGAGGCCACTGAGGACTGGCTGCCAGAACAGGCCTCAGTGTCGGCGGCAGGAGTTGCAGAGGGAGGAGGAAAGTGTGTCGCTGACGCACTCCTGCTGGTGCTGCTGGAGGAGGTGGAGGAGGGCGGGTGGCTGCTGCCGACGGCTTCGCAGTGGTGGCGGGTCTGCCACTGCCAGCTTCCTTCAACTTCACGAACTCCTCATGCTTGTGAAAGTGTTTCCCTGCAAGATGGTTGACCAGAGAGGTTGTGCCAAACACAGAGGGCTCCTTCCCTCTGCTGAGCTGCTTGCGGCACTGGTTGCAGGTGGCATACTTGCACTCCACATATGGCAGGGTGAAAAAATTCCATATTGGGGAGGTGAAGTTGCCCCTTCGGCTGGAAGGTGCTGCTGCCGCTGGTCTCCCTGTGGTGGTTGGGGGGGGGGGTTTCTTGGTGCGGCTGGTGGTGGCACTGGCAGAACTCGTCTCCGGATCAGCACGCTGTGTGGCCTGCATACCACGCCCACTTGTGATCCTGCCCATGCCTGCGATGCTGATCCTTCTAGCAAGGCCCACAGACGCATCCTCCTCCTCAGAGCTGATGACATCCCCACTCCCAGGACCTGGCACCCAGTCTCTGTCCTTCACCCTGTCATCATCATCCTCCCACCCGGCAAACATGTCCTGCTGGGATCCCCCAAACTCCCCTTCTGCATGCATGGGCGGATGGACAGTCACCACTGTCTGACTGTCCAAAGCATCATCCCCCAAAGTGCCCATGAGCATTCCTTCCTCCTCCAATTCTGCTGCAACAGCACTCCATAACCCCGCTGTGCTTGGGGATAAGAAGGTGCTGAGTGACAGGGTGCTGGTGTCGCCCGCTGGGGCTGGAGAACTGCACTCCTCCTCCTCCTCCCCAGGCACTGTTAGTCGGCTGCTGCTGCTCTTGCGAACAGGAGTGGTGGCGGGGATGGAGGACTCGGTTCCAGAGCTAATGGTGGCCTGCTCATCCACCATCAGTTTCACCACAGCGTCTGCGTCATTCTCCTCAATAGGACGGCTACGACCTGGCGGTGGGAGGAACATCTGGGCCACACGCTGCTGCTGCTGTGTCTCTGCAGCGTGACTCCCAGCTGTTGGGCGGCCAAGGCGTCCATGGCCAGTGGCTAATGGCGGAATAGCCACTGGTGCAGATGCAGAACTGCGCATGGTGGTGGTGGCGCGGCTGCCACGCCCACGACCTCCTCTCTTGGCGATGCCCTTGCTGCCCTTGCTGCCCCTGCCCAAACCGCGGCTGCCAGTGCCAAACATCGTATATTTTTAATATTATACAAATGAAAAAAAAAACGTATGTATGTAAAGGCGGGTGGGACAAGTGGGGTACTTTAATGGGGTGGGACTGGTGGTGGTGGGTGTGTGAGAAAACGGACAGGTGTACTCTACAGCAGAGATCGGTGTAGCGCTAACGAGAGAGTGCGAACTGCGCACACAAAGACCCTAGCTGACGCTGACTGACGGTGTCCCTATACACAGACTACAGTACAGTACAAGTCAGCAAATACACAATAGAAGTAATAGAAAAAAATAGGATGGGTGTAGCACTAACGAGAGGGTGCGGACAGCGCAGACGTGCACTGCGCACACAAAGACCCTAGCTGACGCTGACTGACGGTGTCCCTATACACAGACTACAGTACAATTCAGCGAATACACAATAGAAGTAATATATAAACAATAGGACGGGTGTAGCACAAACGAGAGGGTGCGGACAGCGCAGATGTGCACTGCGCACACAAAGACCCTAGCTGACGCTGACTGACGGTGTCCCTATACACAGACTACAGTACAATTCAGCGAATACACAATAGAAGTAATATATAAACAATAGGATGGGTGTAGCACTAACGAGAGGGTGCGGACAGCGCAGATGTGCACTGCGCACACAAAGACCCTAGGTAACGCGGTGACGGACGGTCCCTATACACAGACTAGAGTACAGTACACTACAGTACTACTAACTAAACAATAGAAGAATCTAGCTAAATAATAGAACAGGTGTGACTAGATTACAGAGAGCAGATACAGGACAGGTATAGCAGTAAAGCTGGGCCTTGCTAACTACAAAATAGTACAATAATCTATCTAACACAGAAGTAGTAGTACAGGAGTAGAGTAGGACAGGTGAGAGCACAGGTAACTAGACACTAGAGCACAGAGCAGGGCAGGCTGCCTTGGCTAGGCACAGGGCCTAGCTGCTGGCTGCAGCTGCAGCACCAGTGATAGAATGTCTCCCTCCCTAGTCCCTAATCACACAAACTAAACTGCCTAAAATACAATCTATCTACAATACAAAGCAATACAGTTGAATATCAAGTGTTGGAGTGTAAAAACGCTTGGTTTAGAACAATAGAAATGCACTTGCACACAGACAAAAAGCACTGGAGCAGTCTCTCAGTACTATCAGTCAGTAAGTCGCAACAGGACGAGTGAGGCAAGATAGCGTCCGGTATTTATAGAGGGGGGCTTGGCCAGGCTCCCCCTCTGTGATTGGCTGCAGTCAGAGGGCTGGGAGCCCTCTGATTCGCTTGTGAGGACTCGAGGTGACGTCTGTCGTGACGCTATCCGAGCTCATGACGCTATCCGAGCTCGGATAGCTAGGATGTCTCCGGATATCTGCTTGCTATCCGAGTGCGCTCGGATAGCACAGCCCGGATAGCTAATACTATTCGAGTTCGGTATTCGAGCTCGAATAGTGAAAAAAGAGCTAGGATATCCGAGTCTCTCGGATATCCTAGCTCAGATGAGCACCACTGACTACTGCAACAACAAGAAGAAGGCGCAGGTACACCACCTCATATGTCTGAGTTAGGTGGCGATAGTATGGACGTAACGTGTGAGGAGGGGGATGATGAACCACCTGATGTTGGTGCAGTTGTGGAGGTGTCTGAGGAAAGCGAAGCTGGGCAGGAGGATTATGATGACGATTATACGGATGCGACGTATGTTCCCAATAGAGGAGATTACCAGTAGGACAGTTCAGAGGGGGAGTCAGAGAGGAGTAGGAGGAGACGAGTCCATGATAGAAGCAGAGGGAGCTCGTCCTCAGAAACAGCTGGGGGCAGTGTCTGGCGCCATGTATCGCCAGCTATGGACACCCAGCCAACATGCCCTTCAACGTCAGCTGCTGATGCCACCGTAGCGCCGGGGGCTCAGCGGTTTGGAAATTTTTTAACATGTGTGTCTCAGATCGGAGCAAAGCCATTTGTTATCTCTGCCAGCAAAAATTGAGCCGTGGAAAGGCCAACTCTCACGTAGGGACAAGTTCCTTACGAAGGCACCTGGAGAAAAGGCACAAACAGCTATGGCAAGAACACATGAGGAAAAGCAGCACCCAAAAGACAAGCCACCCTCCTTCTCCTCTTCCTCCTTCAGGTGCATCATCTTCTTCAGCCGCTTTCTCCCTTGCACCTTCACAGCCACCCTCCTCCACACCGACTCTGCCCTTGAGCGGTTCCTTCTCCTCTGCCCACAGCAGTAGCCAGCTGTCCGTAAAGGAAGTATTGGAGCGTGAGAAGCAAATGTCTGCCAGTCACCCTCTTGCCCAGCGTCTGACAGCTGGTGTGGCGGAACTATTAGCTCACCAGCTATTACCATACAAGCTGGTGGAGTCAGAGACTTTCCGTACATTTGTGGCCATTGGGACACCGCAGTGGAAGATACCAGGCCGCAATTATTTTTCACAAAAGGCCATACCCAAACTGTACCGTGCAGTTGAGAGGCAAGTGGTGTCATCTATTGTGAAGAGCGTTGGGTCAAGGGTCCAACTGACCACGGATGCCTGGTCTGCCAAGCACGGGCAGGGCCGCTACATTACGTACACAGCCCATTGGGTCAACCTGGTGACCGATGGCAGCAAGCAGGGAGTACGTGGCTGCGCAGTGGACCAACTTGTGACACCTCCACGGCTTGCAGGCAGGCCTCCTGCCACCTCCTCTCCGCCTGCTACATCCTCTTCGCTGTCGTCATCCTCCTCCTCCTCCTTGGCTGGTGCCACAATCTCCTCTCCAGCTACACAGCCCCTGCACCCCAGGGCCTATGCTGCATGCCAGGTACGACGGTGTCACGCAGTCTTAGACATGTCTTGCCTTAAAGCGGAAAGTCACACTGGAGCAGCTCTCCTGGCTGCTCTTAACAAACAGGTGGAGCAATGGCTGACCCCGCACCAGCTGGAGATCGGCAACATGGTGTGTGACAACGGCATCAATCTCATATCCGCGTTGAATTTGGGAAAGCTGACACGTACCCCGCATGGCACATGTGCTGAATCTGGTCGTGCAAAGATTTGTGTCCAAGTACCCAGGCTTAGAGGACGTCCTGAAGCAGGCCAGGAAGTTGTGTGGGCATTTCAGGCAGTCTTACACGGCCATGGCACGCTTTGCGGACATTCAGCGTAGAAACAACTTGCCGGTGAGACGCCTCATTTGTGATAACCCGACTCGCTGGAATTCCACCCTGCTCATGTTCTCTCGCCTGCTAGACCAAGAGAAAGCCGTCACCCAGTACCTGTATAATTACAGTAGAAGGACACAATCTGGGAAGATGGGGATGTTGTGGCCCAACAACTGGACACTGATGCGAAATGCATGCAGGATCATGTAGCCCTTTGAGGAGGTGACCAAACTGGTGAGTCGCGCTGAGTGCACCATCAGCGACTTGATCCCCTACGCTTACTTCTAGTGTTGGGCGAACACCTGGATGTTCGGGTTTGCGAACGTTCGCCAAACATGGCCGCGATGTTCGGGTGTTCGCGCCGAACTCCGAACATAATGGAAGTCAATGGGGACCCGAACTTTCGTGCTTTGTAAAGCTTCCTTACATGCTACATACCCCAAATTTGCAGGGTATGTGCACCTTGGGAGTGGGTACAAGAGGAAAAAAAATATTTGAAAAAGAGCTTATAGTTTTTGAGAAAATTGATTGTAAAGTTTCAAAGGAAAAAATGTCTTTTAAATGCGGAAAATGTCATTTTTCTTTGCACAGGTAAAATGCTTTTTGTCGCCATGCAGTCATAAATGTAATACAGATAAGAGGTTCCAGGAAAAGGGACCGGTAACGTTAACCCAGCAGCAGCACACGTGATGGGACAGGAGGAGGGCGGCGCAGGAGGAGAAGGCCACACTTTGAGACACAACAACTCAGGCCTTGCATGAGGACAAGAAGCGTGTGGATAGCAATGCATTTTGTCGCCATGCAGTCATAAATGTAATACAGATGAGAGGTTCAATAAACAGGGACCGGAAACGCTAACCCATCACAGATGTTCATTGTTCATGTTACTTGGTTGGGGTCCGGGAGTGTTGCGTAGTCGTTTCCAATCCAGGATTGATTCATTTTAATTTGAGTCAGACGGTCTGCATTTTCTGTGGAGAGGCGGATACGCCGATCTGTGACGATGCCTCCGGCAGCACTGAAACAGCGTTCCGACATAACGCTGGCTGCCGGGCAAGCCAGCACCTCTATTGCGTACATTGCCAGTTCGTGCCAGGTGTCTAGCTTCGATACCCAATAGTTGAAGGGTGCAGATGGATTGTTCAACACAGCTACGCCATCTGACATGTAGTCCTTGACCATCTTCTCCAGGCGATCAGTGTTGGAGGTGGATCTGATTCTGCACGCTTGCTGTTCTGTGGGCTGCTGCATGGGTGTCAGAAAATGTTCCCACTCCAAGGACACTGCCGATACCATTCCCTTTTGGGCACTAGCTGCGGCTTGTGTTGTTTGCTGCCCTCCTGGTCGTCCTGGGTTTGCGGAAGTCAGTCTGTCAGCGTACAACTGGCTAGAGGAGGGGGAGGATGTCAATCTCCTCTCTAAAGTCTCCACAAGGGCCTGCTGGTATTCTTCAATTTTGACCTGTCTGACTCTTTCTTCAAGCAGTTTTGGAACATTGTGTTTGTACCGTGGATCCAGAAGGGTATAAACCCAGTAATTGGTGTTGTCCAGAATGCGCACAATGCGTGGGTCGCGTTCAATGCAGTCTAGCATGAATTGAGCCATGTGTGCCAGAGTCCTGCCAGAATCCTCATCATCCTCTTGTGAGCGTTGTGATAGTTGTGATGCATCATAGTCGTCACCTTCTTCCTGGTCTGCTTCTGCTGACCATTCGCGCTGCATTGTGGAAGTCCAACGTGCACCGCTTTGGCCCTCGTCAGTGGTGGCATGAAATTCCTGCTCCAACTCCAGCTGTTCCTCCTCCTCTTCTTCATCATAGCTGCTGGGGCCAGCATTTCCTGAGGCAGATGGCCTGATGTTGGTATCATCACGCTGATCGTTTTCTCCTTCAGATTCCCCCAGTTGCATCATGACAGCTGTTTCCTTGATTTTCAACATTGACTTCTTCAGTAAACACAGCAGTGGTATGGTAATGCTGACTGAAGAGTTGTCACTGCTCACAAGCAACGTGGATTGCTCAAAATTTTGGAGGACTTGGCAGAATCGGATCCACAGAAGCTTGGCAGCTGTCTGGATGCGCCTCGGTACTGCGCCGTCATGTACTGGACCACTGCACTCTTCTGCTCGCAAAAGCGTGCTAGCATGTGCAGCGTAGAATTCCAGCGCGTAGGGACATCACACAGCAAGCGATGGTGGGGGAGATTGAAGCGCTCCTGCATCTTGGCGAGTGCCCCCGAAGCAGTACTGGAATTTCTACAATGTTTGGCCACTTGTCGCACCTTCAACAGAAGATCGGCCACGCCTGGGTATGTCCTCAGGAACCGCTGAACTACTAGGTTCATCACGTGTGCCAGGCAAGGGATGTGTGTCAGCTTAGCCAACCTTAAAGCGCGAATGAAATTACTCCCATTATCACACACAACCATGCCCGGTTTCAGGTCCAGCGGTGCCAGCCACAAATCCGTCTGTTCCTTTATTCCCCTCCAAATTTCCTCCCCTGTGTGCTGCTTATCCCCAAGGCAGATCAGCTTCAGCAACGCTTGCTGACGCATACCAACAGCTGTGCTGCACTGCTTCCACGATCCTACTGCTGCTGGGTTAGCGTTTCCGGATGAGGTACAGCTTTGAGATACGTTGGAGGAGAAGGAGTCAGAGAGGTAGGTGCTGCTGTTGTTATCCAGTGGGAGGGACGGCGGTGCAGCTGTTTGCGGCGTGGGCAACACCCGCGCCGTAGCAGGTGAGGAATCGCTGCCAGGCTCCACAAGTTTCACCCAGTGCGCGGTAAGGGAGATGTATCGACCCTGGCTGAACGCACTCGTCCAGGTGTCAGTGGTGAGTAGTGTTGGGCGAACAGTGTTCGCCACTGTTCGGGTTCTGCAGAACATCACCCTGTTCGGGTGATGTTCGAGTTCGGCCGAACACCTGACGGTGCTCGGCCAAACCGTTCGGCCGCATGGCCGAACTAAGAGCGCATGGCCGAACGTTCCCCGAACGTTCGGCTAGCGCTGTGATTGGCCGAACGGGTCACGTGGTTCGGACCCGAACGCGCTCTGATTGGCCGAACGGTCACGTGGTTCGGGTAAATAAATACCCGAACCACGTCATATCTCCGCCATTTGTCTGTGGGTTTAGCTTTGGGTAGGCAGGCAGGGTAGTTCGCGCTCCAGCCACGCTAGCCAGGGTCCCCCCCAGTCATTGTGTGTCGCAGCTGGGAACAGTAGTACACCGCTCGCTCAGCCACACTATATATAGCATTGTTTACTGCCACTGTGTACCTCGCTCAGCCACACTATATAGCATTCTGTGTACTGTTCTGTGTCTGCTGGGAACAGTAGTACACCGCTCGTTCAGCCACACTATATAGCATTCTGTGTACTGTTCTGTGTCTGCTGGGAACAGTAGTACACCGCTCGTTCAGCCACACTATATAGCATTCTGTGTACTGTTCTGTGTCTGCTGGGAATAGTGGTACACCGCTCGTTCAGCCACACTATATAGCATTCTGTGTACTGTTCTGTGTCTGCTGGGAACAGTAGTACACCGCTCGTTCAGCCACACTATATAGCATTCTGTGTACTGTTCTGTGTCTGCTGGGAATAGTGCTACACCGCTCGTTCAGCCACACTATATAGCATTCTGTGTACTGTTCTGTGTCTGCTGGGAATAGTGGTACACCGCTCGTTCAGCCACACTATATAGCATTCTGTGTACTGTTCTGTGTCTGCTGGGAACAGTAGTACACCGCTCGTTCAGCCACACTATATAGCATTCTGTGTACTGTTCTGTGTCTGCTGGGAATAGTGGTACACCGCTCGTTCAGCCACACTATATAGCATTCTGTGTACTGTTCTGTGTCTGCTGGGAACAGTAGTACACCGCTCGTTCAGCCACACTATATAGCATTCTGTGTACTGTTCTGTGTCTGCTGGGAACAGTAGTACACCGCTCGTTCAGCCACACTATATAGCATTCTGTGTACTGTTCTGTGTCTGCTGGGAATAGTGGTACACCGCTCGTTCAGCCACACTATATAGCATTCTGTGTACTGTTCTGTGTCTGCTGGGAACAGTAGTACACCGCTCGTTCAGCCACACTATATAGCATTCTGTGTACTGTTCTGTGTCTGCTGGGAATAGTGGTACACCGCTCGTTCAGCCACACTATATAGCATTCTGTGTACTGTTCTGTGTCTGCTGGGAATAGTGGTACACCGCTCGTTCAGCCACACTATATAGCATTCTGTGTACTGTTCTGTGTCTGCTGGGAACAGTAGTACACCGCTCGTTCAGCCACACTATATAGCATTCTGTGTACTGTTCTGTGTCTGCTGGGAACAGTAGTACACCGCTCGTTCAGCCACACTATATAGCATTCTGTGTACTGTTCTGTGTCTGCTGGGAATAGTGGTACACCGCTCGTTCAGCCACACTATATAGCATTCTGTGTACTGTTCTGTGTCTGCTGGGAACAGTAGTACACCGCTCGTTCAGCCACACTATATAGCATTCTGTGTACTGTTCTGTGTCTGCTGGGAACAGTAGTACACCGCTCGTTCAGCCACACTATATAGCATTCTGTGTACTGTTCTGTGTCTGCTGGGAATAGTGGTACAACGCTCGTTCAGCCACACTATATAGCATTCTGTGTACTGTTCTGTGTCTGCTGGGAATAGTGGTACACCGCTCGTTCAGCCACACTATATAGCATTCTGTGTACTGTTCTGTGTCTGCTGGGAACAGTAGTACACCGCTCGTTCAGCCACACTATATAGCATTCTGTGTACTGTTCTGTGTCTGCTGGGAACAGTAGTACACCGCTCGTTCAGCCACACTATATAGCATTCTGTGTACTGTTCTGTGTCTGCTGGGAATAGTGGTACACCGCTCGTTCAGCCACACTATATAGCATTCTGTGTACTGTTCTGTGTCTGCTGGGAATAGTGGTACACCGCTCGTTCAGCCACACTATATAGCATTCTGTGTACTGTTCTGTGTCTGCTGGGAATAGTGGTACACCGCTCACCCGCCACTGTATAGCATTGTGCTCTGTGTCGCTGCTGGGAATAGTGGTACACCGCTCACCCGTCACTGTATAGCATTGTGCTCTGTGTCGCTGCTGGGAATAGTGGTACTGTATAGCATTTCTGTACTGCCACTGTACTGCTGCCAGTCAGCGTGTACTGTAAGGATAAGTGAAATGAGGAAGAAATCCGGTGAAAGAGGGAGGGGCAAGGGAAGAGGTGTTTCCCCTGACGGTTCACGTACAGGCCACAGGGGAGCACCCAAGAAAACCCACTCAATACCGCCCATGTTGTCCAGGACAACAACCCTCACAAATCCAAAAGAACAGGACCAGATAATTACTTGGATGACCTCTCAAGCGTCCAGCAGTGGGTTAAGCAGCACCAGCACATCACGCACGAGGTCCGAGTCCTCAGCCAGTTACAAGGAGCCAGTGGGCACAAAGCTGACACAACCGGCAGCGACACCACGCACACAACTGCCAGATAACCAGTCCGATGAATTACCTCAGGACACAATGGGGTATTCGCAGGAGCTATTCCCAGCCCAACAAACTTCCACCTTTCAAAGGTCAATGGAGGAACAGCCAGAAATGTTGTGCCTGGATTCACAACCGTTAACTGTGGGAAATGCACCGCGCACTGAAATACAAGGCGAGTCCGAAGAGGACTCGGAAACCCAAATCCCAGAGCAATTTGGGCAGGAGGGGTTGCAATTGCAGGAGGTCGGCCGACAAGATCTGGAAGACGACGTTGGAGTGTGCTGCGCAGAGGTTGTTGTGGGGAGCTCTACTCCACGGCGGCGGCCCACAATGACATATGACGAGTTTGAGGAGATGGAAGAGGAGGGTATGGACAATGTGGACAGAGACCCAGATTTTGTTTGTGAACGAGAACATCGCCGTCGTAGCAGCAGCACAGATGAGTCTGTTGAAGAACCCACTGCTGCACGAGCTCGCCTTGTGCCACAAGGTAGGCGGCGCGCAATTTCAGGCACCACAAGCGTGGAAGTTCAAGTGAGAGGCAAAAGAGGAGCAAACAGAAATCGCCAGCAAGGAGGCAGGTGCTCCAAAGTCTGGGCTTTCTTTGAAGACTGCACTGAGGATGTTACCATGGCGATTTGCAAGGTGTGCAAGACCCGCCTGAGCAGGGGGAAAAGTATTAACAACCTCTCCACCACCAGCATGAGCCGTCACATGCTATCCAAACATCCCACTCTTTGGGCAAACGCGTCAGGACAGGGTACCAGAAACAACACTGCCTCCCTTGGGTTCACCAGACCCGCCTCAGCAGCAGCAGTAGCCCAGCCATTGCGTGGTTCACAACATTCACAAACATCAGACGACGCTGACACTGTCACTTTCCGGAGTAGTGCTCTTGAGGTCTCCCAGTGTTCTTCAAACACAACAACCAACAGCCCTTCCGTGTGCAGCGCTACGGTTCAGTTGTCTGTGTCGGAGATGTTTGAGCGCAAGAGGAAATTGCCAGCAAATGACCCCCGGGCCGTGGCAGTAACAGCCAGCATAGCCAAGCTTCTGGCCTGCGAAATGCTGCCATATCGATTGGTGGAGACAAACAGCTTCAAGGGCATGATGTCAGTGGCCATCCCACGTTACGTGGTTCCCAGCCGCTACCACTTTGCACGCTCTGCAGTGCCTGAGTTGCATGAGCACGTGGTCAGCAAAATAACCCGAAGCTTGAAGAATGCCGTTGCCTGCAAGGTTCACCTCACCACTGACACCTGGACGAGTGCGTTCGGCCAGGGTCGATACATCTCCCTTACCGCGCACTGGATGAACCTTGTGGAGCCTGGCAGCGATTCCTCACCTGCTACGGCACGGGTGTTGCCCACGCCACAAACAGCTGCACCGCCGTCCCTCCCACTGGATAACAGCAGCACCTACCTCTCTGACTCCTTCTCCTCCAACGCATCTCAAAGCTGTACCTCATCCGGAAACGCTAACCCAGCAGCAGTAGGATCGTGGAAGCAGTGCAGCACAGCTGTTGGCATGCGTCAGCAAGCGTTGCTGAAGCTAATCTGCCTTGGGGATAAGCAGCACACAGGGGAGGAAATTTGGAAGGGAATAAAGGAACAGACGGATTTGTGGCTGGCACCGCTGGACCTGAAACCGGGCATGGTTGTGTGTGATAATGGGAGTAATCTCATTCGCGCTTTAAGGTTGGCTAAGCTGACACACATCCCTTGCCTGGCGCACGTGATGAACCTAGTAGTTCAGCGGTTCCTGAGGACATACCCAGGCGTGGCCGATCTTCTGTTGAAGGTGCGTCGAGTGGCCAAACATTGTAGAACTTCCAGTACTGCTTCGGGGGCACTCGCCAAGATGCAGGAGCGCTTCAATCTCCCCCACCATCGCTTGCTGTGTGATGTCCCTACGCGCTGGAATTCTACGCTGCACATGCTAGCCCGCTTTTGCGAGCAGAAGAGTGCAGTGGTCCAGTACATGACGGCGCAGTACCGAGGCGCATCCGGCCAGCTGCCAAGCTTCTGTGGATCCGATTGGGCCAACATGTTGGACCTCTGCCAAGTCCTCCAAAATTTTGAGCAATCCACGTTGCTTGTTAGCAGTGACAACTCTTCAGTCAGCATTACCATACCACTGCTGTGTTTACTGAAGAGGTCGATGTTAAAAATCAAGGAAACAGCTGTCATGATGCAACTGGGGGAATCTGAAGGAGAAAACGATCAGCGTGATGGTACCAACATCAGGCCATCCGCCTCAGGGAACGCTGGCCCCAGCAGCTATGACGAAGAAGAGGAGGAGGAACAGCTGGAGTTGGAGCAGGAATTTCATGCCACCACTGACGAGGGCCAAAGCGGTGCACGTTGGACTTCCACAATTCAACGCGAATGGTCAGCAGAAGCAGACCAGGAGGAAGGTGACGACTATGATGCATCACAACAACTATCACAACGCTCACAAGAGGATGATGAGGATTCTGGTAGGACTCTGGCACACATGGCTCAATTCATGCTAGACTGCATTGAACGTGACCCACGCATTGTGCGCATTCTGGACAACACCAATTACTGGGTTTATACCCTTCTGGATCCACGGTACAAACACAATGTTCCAAAACTGCTTGAAGAAAGAGTCAGACAGGTCAAAATGGAAGAATACCAGCAGGCCCTTGTGGAGACTTTAGAGAGGAGATTGACATCCTCCCCCTCCTCTAGCCAGTTGTACGCAGACAGACTGACTTCCGCAAACCCAGGACGACCAGGAGGGCAGCAAACAACGCAAGCCGCAGCTAGTACCCAAAAGGGAATGGTATCGGCAGTGTCCTTGGAGTGGGAAAATTTTCTGACACCCATGCAGCAGCAGCCCACTGAACAGCAAGCGTGGAGATCCACCTCCAACACCGATCGCCTGGAGAAGATGGTCAAGGACTACATGTCAGATGACGTAGCTGTGTCTAACAATCCATCTGCACCCTTCAACTATTGGGTATCGAAGCTAGACACCTGGCACGAACTGGCAATGTACGCAATAGAGGTGCTGGCTTGCCCGGCAGCCAGCGTTATGTCGGAACGCTGTTTCAGTGCTGCCGGAGGCATCGTCACAGATCGGCGTATCCGCCTCTCCACAGAAAATGCAGACCGTCTGACTCAAATTAAAATGAATCAATCCTGGATTGGAAACGACTACGCAACACTCCAGGACCCCAACCAAGTAACATGACCAATGAACATCTGGGATGGTTTAGCGTTTCCGGTCCCTGTTTATTGAACCTCTCATCTGTATTACACTTATGACTGCATGGCGGCAAAAAGCATTGCTATATCCGCACGCTTTTTGTCCTCATGCAAGGCCTGTGTTGTTGTGTCTCAAAAAGCTTAGCCTTCTCCTCCTGCGCCTGCTCCTGTTCCATCACGTCTGCTGCTGCTGGGTTAGCATTTCCAGTCCCTGTTTATTGAACCTCTCATCTGTATTACATTTATGACTGCATGGCGGCAAAAAGCATTGCTATATCCGCACGCTTTTTGTCCTCATGCAAGGCCTGGGTTGCGTCTCAAAAAGCGTGGCCTTCTCCTCCTGCGCCTCCTCCTGTTCCATCATGTGTGCTGCTGCTGGGTTAGCGTTTCCAGTCTCTGTTTATTGAACCTCTCATCTGTATTACACTTATGACTGCATGGCGGCAAAAAGCATTGCTATATCCGCACGCTTTTTGTCCTCATGCAAGGCCTGTGTTGTTGTGTCTCAAAAAGCTTGGCCTTCTCCTCCTGCGCCTGCTCCTGTTCCATCACGTCTGCTGCTGCTGGGTTAGCATTTCCAGTCCCTGTTTATTGAACCTCTCATCTGTATTACATTTATGACTGCATGGCGGCAAAAAGCATTGCTATATCCGCACGCTTTTTGTCCTCATGCAAGGCCTGGGTTGCGTCTCAAAAAGCGTGGCCTTCTCCTCCTGCGCCTCCTCCTGTTCCATCATGTGTGCTGCTGCTGGGTTAGCGTTTCCAGTCTCTGTTTATTGAACCTCTCATCTGTATTACATTTATGACTGCATGGCGGCAAAAAGCATTGCTATATCCGCACACTTTTTGTCCTCATGCAAGGCCTGGGTTGTTGTGTCTCAAAGCGTGGCCTTCTCCTCCTGCGCCTCCTCCTGTTCCATCACGTGTGCTCTGTGCTGCTGCTGGGTTAGCGTTACCGGTCCCTGTTTATGGAACCTCTTCTCTTTATTACATTTATGACTGCATGGCGGCAAAAAGCATTGCTGCTATATCCGCACGCTTCTTGTCCTCATGCAAGGCCTGGGTTGTTGTGTCTCAAAAAGCGTGGCCTTCTCCTCATGCGCCTCCTCCTGTTCCATCACATGTGCTGCTGCTGCTGCTGGGTTAGCGTTACCGGTCCCTGTTTATTGAACCTCTTATCTTTATTACATTTATGACTGCATGGCGGTAAAAAGCATGCTATCCGCACGCTTCTTGTCCTCATGCAAGGCCTGGGTTGTTGTGTCTCAAAAAGCGTGGCCTTCTCCTCCTGCGCCTCCTCCTGTTCCATCACGTGTGCTGCTGCTGCTGCTGGGTTAGCGTTACCGGTCCCTGTTTATTGAACCTCTTATCTTTATTACATTTATGACTGCCTGGCGGTAAAAACCATGTTACCTGTGCAAAGAAACATGACATTTTCAGCATTTAAAAGACAATTTTTCCTTTGAAACTTTACAATCAATTTTCTCAAAAACTATAAGCTCTTTTTGCTAAATTTTTTTTTCCTCTTGTACCCACTCCCAAGGTGCACATACCCTGTAAATTTGGGGTATGTAGCATGTAAGGAGGCTTTACAAAGCACAAAAGTTCGGGTCCCCATTGACTTCCATTATGTTCGGAGTTCGGGTCGAACACCCGAACATCGCGGCCATGTTCGGCCTGTTCGGCCCGAACCCGAACATCTAGATGTTCGCCCAACACTAGTGGTGAGGTGAACCTTGCAGGCAACGGCATTCTTCAAGCTTCGGGTTATTTTGCTGACCACGTGCTCATGCAACTCAGGCACTGCAGAGCGCGCAAAGTGGTAGCGGCTGGGAACCACGTAACGTGGGATGGCCACTGACATCATGCCCTTGAAGCTGTTTGTCTCCACCACTCGATATGGCATCATTTCGCAGGCCAGAAGCTTGGCTATGCTGGCTGTTAGTTCCACGGCCCGGGGGTCATTTGCTGGCAATTTCCTCTTGCGCTCAAACATCTCCGAGACAGACAACTGAACCGTAGGGCTGCACACTGAAGGGCTGTTGGTAGTGTTGGGCGAACAGTGTTCGCCACTGTTCGGGTTCTGCAGAACATCACCCTGTTCGGGTGATGTTCGAGTTCGGCCGAACACCTGACGGTGCTCGGCCAAACCGTTCGGCCACATGGCCGAAATACGAGCGCATGGCCGAACGTTCCCCGAACGTTCGGCTAGCGCTGTGATTGGCCGAACGGGTCACGTGGTTCGGGCCCGAACGCGCTCTGATTGGCCGAACGGTCACGTGGTTCGGGTAAATAAATACCCGAACCACGTCATATCTCCACCATTTCTCTGTGGGTTTAGCTTTGGGTAGGCAGGCAGGGTAGTTCGCTCTCCAGCCATGCTAGCCAGGGTCCCCCCCAGTCATTGTGTGTCGCTGCTGGGAACAGTAGTACACCGCTCGCTCAGCCACACTATATATATAGCATTGTTTACTGCCACTGTGTACCTCGCTCAGCCACGCTATATATAGCATTGTGTTTTCTGACACTCTGTGTACACGGCTTAGCCTGGCTATATAGCATTGTGTGTACTGCCACTGTGCACCTCGCTCAGCCACGCTATATATAGCATTGTGTTTTTTGACACTCTGTGTACACGGCTTAGCCTGACTATATAGCATTGTGTGTACTGCCACTGTGCACCTCGCTCAGCCACGCTATATATAGCATTGTGTTTTCTGACACTCTGTGTACACGGCTTAGCCTGACTATATAGCATTGTGTGTACTGCCACTGTTCACCTCGCTCAGCCACGCTATATATAGCATTGTGTTTACTGCCACTCTGTGTACACCGCTCAGCCAGACTATATACCATTGTTTACTGACACTCTGTGTACACCGCTCAGCCAGACTATATACCATTGTTTACTGACACTCTGTGTACACGGCTCAGCCTGACTATATAGCATTGTGTGTACTGCCACTGTGCACCTCGCTCAGCCACGCTATATATAGCATTGTGTTTACTGCCACTCTGTGTACACGGCTTAGCCTGACTATATAGCATTGTGTGTACTGCCACTGTGCACCTCGCTCAGCCACGCTATATATAGCATTGTGTTTACTGCCACTCTGTGTACACCGCTCAGCCAGACTATATACCATTGTTTACTGACACTCTGTGTACACCGCTCAGCCAGACTATATACCATTGTTTACTGACACTCTGTGTACACGGCTCAGCCTGACTATATAGCATTGTGTGTACTGCCACTGTGCACCTCGCTCAGCCACGCTATATATAGCATTGTGTTTTCTGACACTCTGTGTACACGGCTTAGCCTGACTATATAGCATTGTGTGTACTGCCACTGTGCACCTCGCTCAGCCACGCTATATATAGCATTGTGTTTACTGCCACTCTGTGTACACCGCTCAGCCAGACTATATACCATTGTTTACTGACACTCTGTGTACACCGCTCAGCCAGACTATATACCATTGTTTACTGACACTCTGTGTACACGGCTCAGCCTGACTATATAGCATTGTGTGTACTGCCACTGTGCACCTCGCTCAGCCACGCTATATATAGCATTGTGTTTTCTGACACTCTGTGTACACGGCTTAGCTTGACTATATAGCATTGTGTGTACTGCCACTGTGCACCTCGCTCAGCCACGCTATATATAGCATTGTGTTTACTGCCACTCTGTGTACACCGCTCAGCCAGACTATATACCATTGTTTACTGACACTCTGTGTACACCGCTCAGCCAGACTATATACCATTGTTTACTGCCACTCTGTGTACATGGCTCAGCCAGACTATATAGCATTGTGTGTACTGCCACTCTGTGTACACCGCTCAGCCAGACTATATAGCATTGTTCACTGCCACTCTGTGTACACGGCTCAGCCAGACTATATAGCATTGCGTACTCTGCCAGTCAGTGTGTATATTGCTGGGATCAGTAATACTCCACTCACCGTCAACCACTATATGAGCTCACCATGAGTTCCTCAGAGACCTCCGCTGTGAGCAGCACTCCCAACAACAGCAACAGCCAACGCCCCACGCAAGCTATAACATCCACCCCAGCAGCCAGTGGTCAGCAGCGGCCCTCCCCGGAGGAGAACGTTGTGTCCATCGGTCCGGCGCCAGAGCGATTAATGAGGGCTGCCATTGAGGAGATGATGGGGCCTGATGTGGAGGAGGAGGTCGGGCTCAGGCCAGCATCCCAAGTTAATGTTGAGGACGATGAGGGGTCTGTGACTGTGTCTGGGGATGTTGGGGTGGCAGAGGTGGTGGGTGGGTCAGACTCAGGAGAAGAGTTGTATGATGAGGATGATGATCGGGACCATCTGTATGTGCCTCAGAGTCCGACCCCGGAAAACATGTTGTATCGTGTGTTTAGGTACTAAAATCTGCGTTCCCAGTAGTGTTGGGCGAACAGTGTTCGCCACTGTTCGGGTGCTGCAGAACATCACCCCGTTCGGGGTGACTATATAGCAGACTATATAGCATTGTGTTTACTGCCACTCTGTGTACACGGCTCAGCCACACTATATAGCATTGTCTTTACTGCCACTCTTTGTCTGCTGGGAACAGTAGTACACCGCTCACCCGCCACTGTATAGCATTGTGCTCTGTGTCGCTGCTGGCAATAGTGGTACACCGCTCACCCACCACTGTATAGCATTTCTGTACTGCCACTGTACTGCTGCCAGTCAGCGTGTACTGTAAGGATAAGTGAAATGAGGAAGAAATCCGGTGAAAGAGGGAGGGGCAAGGGAAGAGGTGTTTCCCCTGACGGTTGTGCTGGGGAGCTGTACTCCACGGCGGCGGCCCCCCCACAATGACATATGACGAGTTTGAGGAGATGGAAGAGGAGGGTATGGACAATGTGGACATAGACCCAGATTTTGTTTGTGAACGAGAACATCGCCGTCGTAGCAGCAGCACAGATGAGTCTGTTGAAGAACCCACTGCTGCACGAGTTCGCCTTGTGCCACAAGGTAGGCGGCGCGCAATTTCAGGCACCACAAGCGTGGAAGTTCAAGTGAGAGGCAAAAGAGGCGCAAACAGAAATCGCCAGCAAGGCAGGTGCTCCAAAGTCTGGGCTTTCTTTGAAGACTGCACTGAGGATGTTACCATGGCGATTTGCAAGGTGTGCAAGACCCGCCTGAGCAGGGGGAAAAGTATTAACAACCTCTCCACCACCAGCATGAGCCGCCACATGCTATCCAAACATCCCACTCTGTGGGCAAACGCGGCAGGACAGGGTACCACCAGCAACACTGCCTCCTTTGGGTTCACCAGACTCACCACCAGACCCGCCTCAGCAGCAGCAGTAGCCCAGCCATTGCGTGGTTCAAAACATTCCAAAAAATCAGATGACGCTGACACTGTCACTTTCCGGAGTAGTGCTCTTGAGGTCTCCCAGTGTTCATCAAACACAACAACCAACAGCCCTTCGTTGTGCAGCCCTACGGTTCAGTTGTCTGTCTCGGAGATGTTTGAGCGCAAGAGGAAATTGCCAGCAAATGACCCCCGGGCCGTGGCAGTAAGAGCCAGCATAGCCAAGCTTCTGGCCTGCGAAATGCTGCCATATCGAGTGGTGGAGACAAACAGCTTCAAGGGCATGATGTCAGTGGCCATCCCACGTTACGTGGTTCCCAGCCGCTACCACTTTGCGCGCTCTGCAGTGCCTGAGTTGCATGAGCACGTGGTCAGCAAAATAACCCGAAGCTTGAAGAATGCCGTTGCCTGCAAGGTTCACGTATCCGCCTCTCCACAGAAAATGCAGACCGTCTGACTCAAATTAAAATGAATCAATCCTGGATTGGAAACGACTACGCAACACTCCAGGACCCCAACCAAGTAACATGAACAATGAACATCTGGGATGGTTTAGCGTTTCCGGTCCCTGTTTATTGAACCTCTCATCTGTATTACATTTATGACTGCATGGCGGCAAAAAGCATTGCTGCTATATCCGCACGCTTTTTGTCCTCATGCAAGGCCTGGGTTGTTGTGTCTCAAAAAGCATGGCCTTCTCCTCCTGCGCCTGCTCCTGTTCCATCACGTGTGCTGCTGCTGCTGGGTTAGCGTTTCCGGTCCCTGTTTATGGAACCTCTCATCTGTATTACATTTATGACTGCATGGCGGCAAAAAGCATTGCTATATCCACACGCTTTTTGTCCTCATGCAAGGCCTGGGTTGCGTCTCAAAAAGCGTGGCCTTCTCCTCCTGCGCCTCCTCCTGTTCCATCACGTGTGCTCTGTGCTGCTGCTGCTGCTGGGTTAGCGTTACCGGTCCCTGTTTATTGAACCTCTCATCTGTATTACATTTATGACTGCATGGCGGTAAAAAGCATGCTATCCGCACGCTTCTTGTCCTCATGCAAGGCCTGGGTTGTTGTGTCTCAAAGCGTAGCCTTCTCCTCCTGCGCCTCCTCCTGTTCCATCACGTGTGCTCTGTGCTGCTGCTGCTGCTGGGTTAGCGTTACCGGTCCCTGTTTATTGAACCTCTTATCTTTATTACATTTATGACTGCATGGCGGCAAAAAGCATTGCTGCTATATCCGCATGCTTCTTGTCCTCATGCAAGGCCTGGGTTGTTGTGTCTCAAAAAGCGTGGCCTTCTCCTCCTGCGCCTCCTCCTGTTCCATCACGTGTGCTGCTGCTGCTGCTGGGTTAGCGTTACCGGTCCCTGTTTATTGAACCTCTTATCTTTATTACATTTATGACTGCATGGCGGTAAAAAGCATGCTATCCGCACGCTTCTTGTCCTCATGCAAGGCCTGGGTTGTTGTGTCTCAAAAAGCGTGGCCTTCTCCTCCTGCGCCTCCTCCTGTTCCATCACGTGTGCTGCTGCTGCTGCTGGGTTAGCGTTACCGGTCCCTTTTCCTGGAACCTCTTATATGTATTACATTTATGACTGCATGCCGACAAAAAGCATGTTACCTGTGCAAAGAAAACAGACATTTCCCACATTTAAAAGACAGTTTTCCCTTTGAAACTTTAAAATCGATTTTCTCAAAAACTATAAGCTCTTTTTGCTAATTCTTTTTTTCCTCTTGTACCCACTCCCAAGGTGCACATACCCTGTAAATTTGGGGTATGTAGCATGTAAGGAGGCTTTACAAAGCACAAAAGTTCGGGTCCCCATTGACTTCCATTATGTTCGGAGTTCGGGTCGAACACCCGAACATCGCGGCCATGTTCGGCCTGTTCGGCCCGAACCCGAACATCTAGATGTTCGCCCAACACTAGCTGTTGGTTGCTGTGTTTGATGAAGACTGGGAGACCTCAAGAGCACTATTCCGGAAAGTGACAGTGTCAGCGTCGTCTGATGTTTGTGAATGTTGTTGTGAACCACGCAATGGCTGGGCTATTGCTGCTGCTGAGGAGGGTCTGGTGGTGAGTCTGGTGACCCCAAGGGAGGCAGTGTTGCTGGTACCCTGTCCTGCCGCGTTTGCCCACAGAGTGGGATGTTTGGATACCATGTGGCGGGTCATGCTGGTGGTGGAGAGGTTGTTAATATTTTTCCCCCTGCTCAAGCGGGTCTTGCACACCTTGCAAATCACCATGGTACCATCCTCACTGCAGTCTTCAAAGAAAGGCCAGACTTTGGAGCACCTGTCTTGCTGGCGATTTCTGTTTGCGCCTCTTTTGCATCTCACTTGAACTTCCACGCTTGTGGTGCCTGAAATTTCGCGCCGCCCACCTTGTGGCACAAGGCGAACTCGTGCAGCAGTGGGTTCTTCAACAGACTCATCTGTGCTGCTACGACGGCGATGTTCTCCTTCACATACAAAATCTGGGTCTGTGTCCACATTGTCCAAACCCTCCTCTTCCATCTCCTCAAACTCGTCATATGTGATTGTGGGCCGCCGCCGTGGAGTAGAGCTCCCCAGAACAACCTCTGCGCAGCTCACTCCAACGTCGTCTTCCAAATCTTCTCGGCCGACCTCCTGCAATTGAAACCCCTCCTGCCCAACTTGCTCTGGGATTTGGGTTTCAAAGTCCTCGGACTCGCCTTGCATTTCAGTGCGCGGTGCATTTCCCACAGTAAATGGTTGTGAATCCGGGCACAACATTTCTGGCTGTTCCATTGACCTTTGAAAGGTGGAAGTTTGTTGGGCTGGAAATAGCTCCTGCGAATACCCCATTGTGTCCTGAGGAAATTCTTCGGACTGGTTATTTGGCAGTTGTGTGCGTGGTGTCGCTGCCGGTTGTGTCAGCTTTGTGCCCACTGGCTCCTTGTAACTGGCTGAGGACTCGGACCTCGTGCGTGATGTGCTGGTGCTGCTTAACCCACTGCTGGACGCTTGAGAGGTCATCCAATTAATTATCTGGTCCTGTTCTTTTGGATTTGTGAGGGTTGATTTCCTGGACAACATGGGCGGTATTGAGTGGGTTTTCTTCGGTGCTCCACTGTGGCCTGTACGTGAACCGTCAGGGGAAACACCTCTTTCCTTGCCCCTCCCTCTTTCACAGGATTTCTTCTTCATTTCACTTATCCTTAAAGTACACGCTGACTGGCAGCAGTACAGTGGCAGTACAGAAATGCTATACAGTGGTGGGTGAGCGGTGTACTACTATTCCCAGCAGCGACACAGAGCACAATGCTATACAGTGGTGGGTGAGCGGTGTACTACTATTCCCAGCAGCGACACAGAGCACAATGCTATACAGTGGTGGGTGAGCGGTGTACTACTATTCCCAGCAGCGACACAGAGCACAATGCTATACAGTGGTGGGTGAGCGGTGTACTACTATTCCCAGCAGCGACACAGAGCACAATGCTATACAGTGGTGGGTGAGCGGTGTACTACTATTCCCAGCAGCAACACAGAGCCCAATGCTATACAGTGGTGGGTGAGCGGTGTACTACTGTTCCCAGCAGCGACACAGAGCACAATGCTATACAGTGGTGGGTGAGCGGTGTACTACTATTCCCAGCAGCGACACAGAGCACAATGCTATACAGTGGTGGGTGAGCGGTGTACTACTTTTCCCAGCAGCGACACAGCGCGTTCGGGTCCGAACCACGTGACCCGTTCGGCCAATCACAGCGCTAGCCGAACATTCGGGGAACGTTCGGCCATGCGCTCTTAGTTCGGCCGTATGGCCGAACGGTTTGGCCGAACACCATTAGGTGTTCGGTCGAACTCGAACATCACCCGAACAGGGTGATGTTCTGCAGAACCCGAACAGTGGCGAACACTGTTCGCCCAACACTACTTACTTCCTGGAGCGTGCCGTGCGTAGAGTGGTGGATAAAGCTGTGGAGGAGCGTGAACGAGAACAGTTACGGCAGGAGGAGTCGTGGGAGCAATTTTCATCCGAACCAGATGTTTCCTCAACACCTGCGGCAGCACAGAGGGGGGAGGAGGAGGAAGAAGAGGAGTTGTGTGGGGAAGGAGAGGAGTCAGACTCGGATGATGATGAAGGTGTTTCTGTGGAGGAAGAAGAGGCGGTGGAAGAAGAACAACCGCAGCAGCCGTCACAGGGGGCTTCGGCTGCTCCACGTTCCCGTGGTATTGTTCGTGGCTGGGGGGAGGAAGAGGAGTTGCGTGCCATCACTAAGGAAGAGCAAGAGGAGATGGAGAGTACGTCTGCATCCAGCTTTGTGCAGATGGCCTCTTTCATGTTGTCCAGCCTGTTGAGGGACCCCCGTATCAAAAAACTCAAGGGGAATGACCTGTACCGGGTGGCCACGCTACTAGACCCTCGGTACAGGCACAAAGTGGCAGACCTGTTACCAACTCAACAGAAGGCGTAAAGGATGCAGCACTTGCAGAGCAAGCTGGCAATGATGCTTTACAATGCGTTTAAGGGTGATGTGACAGCACAACGCAATCAAGGTACCACTGGCAGTAATCCTCCTCCTCCCAAGTCCATGCAGGCAAGGACAGGACGCTCCAGCGATCTCAGGGTGATGTCAGACATGCGGACATTCTTTAGTCCAACGCCTCACCATAGTCCTTCCGGATCCACCCTCCACCAATGCCTGGACCGGCAGGTAGCCGACTACCTGGCCTTGAGTGTGGATGTACACACTGCGAGCAGCGACGATGAACCCTTGAACTACTGGTTGCGCAGGCTTGACCTGTGGCCAGAGCTGTCCCAATTTGCCATACAACTTCTCTCTTGCCCTGCCACAAGCGTCCTGTCAGAAAGGACCTTCAGTGCAGCTGGAGGCATTGTCACTGAGAAGAGAAGTCGCCTAAGTCACGACAGTCTTCAGTACCTGACCTTTATCAAAATGAATGAGGCATGGATCCCGGAGGGAGGCATGGATACCGGAGGGAAGTCAGTCCCCACACACAGCATCTCTGCCTGCAGGCTGCTTGCCTTCTCCACCACCACCAACAGGGTCCAGGACTCTAGGCGGATTCCTGAATTTTTAAGGTCGCAGCTAGCAGCCGCCACTATACTAATTTTTCTGGTGCGTGTACATGCCTGCCTAATTTTTCTGGCTGCACTGCGGGTGGCTGCAACAAAAAAACAAAAGGCATGTACATGTGCCCATCCCCCTTAGTGATCATTACCTTGCCACGGTGAAGGGGCTTGCGTATCACAATGAAGCAATGACCGCCGGCTATTTGAGTGTCTCGGGTGGGGGTGGCACACAAAAGATAATAAGGTTGTTGTTTCATTGTGGTCAGACCAAATTTGATCAGCTGGACAGTCCCTGTTGTTCTATCATTAAGCTACCACAGCCCGGCGACCATATGGGCTTGAAAACCGCCGCGGCCTACACTCTCGCCATGGTGCGCACCAGTCCAGCACGGCTGTCACTACGCAAACAGCTGTTTGCAGTGCGTTACACAGTGAGTTTGGTGTGTCAGTGTGAAGCAGTACTCTAATTTACACTCCTTGATTGATGTATACACATGCAAGATGTTTGAAAGCACTTTAGGCCTGCAATTTAGCATTCAATGTGATTTCTGCCCTTAAACGCTGCTTTGCGTCAAATCCATATTTTTCCACGGGACTTTGGGCATGTATCCCACTCCGCCATGCCCCCCTCCAGGTGTTAGACCCCTTGAAACATGTTTTCCATCACTTTTGAGGCCAGCATAATTTTTTTCTATTTTTCAAAGCTCGTCTCCCCATTGAAGTATATTGCGGTTCGCGAACTTTTCCGCGAACCGAACCTTCCACGGAAGTTCGCGAACGGAAAATCGGAGGTTCACGACATCACTACATACTTGTTGAGGGTACCTGTGTGTGTGACAGCTGCTCATTTGTAATACTACTCACTGCATACCTGTTCAGTGCACCTGCGTGACAGCATGCAGTGTTATATTGAATAGCAGTCACTGCATACCTGTTGACGGTACCTGTGTGTGTGACAGCTGCTCATTTGTAATACTACTCACTGCATACCTGTTCAGTGCACCTGCGTGACAGCACGCAGTGTTATATAGCAGTAACTGCATACCTGTTGACGGTACCTGTGTGTGTGACAGCTGCTCATTTGTAATACTACTCACTGCATACCTGTTCAATGCACCTGCGTGATTGCACATTGTATTAGTCAAGTCAGTGCATACCTTTCACTTCATCCCCCCAATATGGGCAAAACAGGCAGAGGCAGGCCACCCGGCAGGTCTGTTCGAGGTCGTGCTGTCGTGATTTTGTGCCGCCCTGGACCAAAGTACAGTGTTCAGAAGACATGTGCCATCAACGCCCAAGATTGTCAGGACATAGTTGAATAATTAACACAGAACACCTTATCTTTCTCAGCTTCCGCACGGAACCGTGTCATATCTTCCTCCTCCTGCTCTGATTCTGGCACCCCACTTCCAAAACTCAGAAGAAAGAGAGAGCCATCCGGGGCAAAAATATGAATCACCATAAATGATCACTAAGTCAGATCTCTCGTGAAAAATTATTTATTTTAACAAGCTAGGTATATTGAAAACAATTAAAAAATATGTAAAAAGCTCCCAGAGGCTGCCAATTGTAATTGATATGCACCCCCACTCATAGTAACAAACAAATAAATTAATTAATTAATACATTGATTTGATTAAATCTTTAACTTCCTGGTCACTGCAGGCGCCATGTGTGACCATAAAAACTATATAAAGTTCTATAAGTGCTAAAGCCAAAAGTGCCAGTGCCTAATACAAAAAACACAAAAAATACAAAAAAAATGCGTGCATGTGCATACATGCATATGTGCAATATATAATCCAATGCACAATCACTGTTCATCAATATAAGTGTGACCTCTATAAATGCAATAAACTAATAAATAAGTGAAAAAATACAAAGTGCATACACAATCACATGCTCATAATAAAATGTATCAAAGTGTAATGGGGATTAATCCATTTCCCCACCAGCTCAATATATAAATACAAGTGTACTATCAGGTTGTGGGAGCGGCTGCTTACCAGTCAGTAGCCTCCTCAGAAGCAGCCGCCAGCTGCGACCGCGCAAGGCATCTCCCCAGGCCCCCCCACGCATCTTCTGACTGGTAAGGCATGCTTGCATGTTTTTTGTATTTTTTGTGTTTTTTGCATTAGGCATTTATGGTGATTCATATTTTTGTCCAGGATGACTTTCTATTTCTTCTCAGTTGTGGAATTAGTATATGTTTGGTAGCCACAGGGCATAATTAGGGTGCATATAGATGCACAATGATGGTAGTGCTCATGCATATCTGGCACCCCATTTGACAATCAGTCGGCCGCCACCACCAAAGTGTCATCATCCCAGGGCTCAGCGGTGTGGACATTTTTTTATGTGTCTGCCTCAGATGAGAGCAATGCCATCTGTACTCTCTGCCAGGGCCGAATTTCTGGGAAGGTCACAGAGGCCACGGCCTAGGGCGATAAAAATCAGCAGGGCGCAGGACTTGGAGAGATAAGAGGTCACATGTCAAAGTAAATCACCTCTCCTGCTTTGCTCTGGTCTTCCTGAATTCCAGAGATCCCTGCATCTCTCTTACTTGTGCAAAGTGTGTGTTATGGCAGTCAGCATCTGCTGTCACCTGTATGATGAGAGGGGACAAACAATCTGCTGTGAGAAGAAAAATATATGGTCTCAAGTAGCAGAACTCTTGAGTTCCGATTAGTTTTTTTCATGCAGCAAACATTCACGGGCAGGAATTAGCAGCTCTCCCCCTCCCTGACTGCTGATAGTTTATTACTAGTAGGTCAGTGCTGTTAAAGACCTCAGATCTGTTAATTTTATGGCTTTTTTTTCTCCTAGAGAATGACAACAACATTCTTTGTGCTAGTTTAACTCTTTCCTGGCTTTTTTTTTGCCAGCAAAGTACTGTGTTGACCATCAGTGAAAGCAGGATGTTTCGAAACAGAATGACAACTGTGTTACATTTATTTATATTTACAAAACAATCAATGCATCTCCTGCTGACTGTATATATAAAGCTGTGTGCCCTAACATCTTGTATGGCTCATTAGCCAAAGGCTCACTGTTTTTCTTTTGGTTAGCCAATAAAAAGTGTTATTCTGTTACAAAACTTACTGCTGACTGATTTTAAGATCTGTCTTAAGTGCTAAATTGTCACTGTGTAAAGTACACCTGAGCTTATGCTGGGTACACACAATGCAATTTTCTGACAGATTTACTGTCAGACCGACTATTTTCAACATGTCCGATCTGCTTTCCAATCAATTTTCTGAATGATTTTTCATAGAAGTGAACAGCAAATTGAAATCAGATCAAACATGATGGAAATAATCAACCTGACAGTAAATCTGTCAGAAAATTGCATCATGTGTACATAGCATTACACTACATCTATGCCAGTGTGTGTAGTGTCGGATCCTTCTACTTACCTGACTTCTGTTTTGGATGGGCTTCTCTGCATTGTGCTGCACTGTCCCCTATTTGTGGCTCTGACTGCAGCTAGTCGCACAGAGGACAAAGAAGCAGCGCTGTCCACTGGGGCTCCTTGTGATTTTGCACTCCTGTATGCATGTGCACAGGAGCCGAGGGAGTGTTATGGGTATGCGTACTTGACAAGTGCTGCTCATACATGAGCATCATTTCTGAAGTATGCAAGCCCAGAACACTATCGCCTGCTGTGCATGCAGACAGGAGCGCAAAATTACATGGAGTGGATAGAGCATGCACTGCTTCTTTGTTGAACAGGGCAAAGCAGCAAAACAGAGGAGGGTCCATTCAAACTAGTCTGAATTGGACAGAATGGGGGGGGGGGGCGGTTGGTGACAGCCAGCCTAGGGCGCTGGAAAGTACAAATCCGGCCCTGCTCTCTGCCGCCAAAAATTGAGCCGTGGAAAGACCAAGACCCGCGTAGGGACAACTCCCTTACGAAGGCACATGATGACAAAGCACAAAATGCAATGGGATGACCACCTTAGGAAAATCTGCAAAAGCAAAGCCACACACCGCAGTGGATGATACCAGGCTGCAATTATTTATCAAAAAAGGTGATACCCAAACTGTACCGTGATGTTGAAACAAGGCAAGTGGTGTCATCTCTGGCACACAGAGTTGGGTCAAGGGTCCATCTGACCATGTGGTCTGCAAAGCACGGTCAGGCCTGCCCGAAGACTAAGTCAGTCCCCACACAAAGCATCTCTGCCTGCCCGCCGTGTGACTGCCTGCCCCAAGACTAAGTCAGTCCCCACACAGCATCTCTGTCTGCAGGCCGCTTCACTCCCTTCTCAGCCACCACCGACAGGGTCCAGGACTCCAGGTGGATTCCTGAATTTTTAAGGCGACTGCTAGCAGCGGGCGCTATAATATTTTTTTCTGGAGCGTGTTCATGCCTGCCTAATTTTTCTGTCTGCACTGCGGCTGCAACAACAACACAAAAGGCATGTACATGTGTCCATTCCCCTTTGTGACCGTTACCTTGCCGCGGTGAAGCAATGATCACCGGCTATATGAGTGCATTGGGGGGGGGGGGGGGCAAACCCAAGATAATAAGGTCATTACTTCATTGTGGCAGACCAGCTGTACAGTCGCTGTTGTTCTGTCATTGAGCTACCACAGCCCGGCGACCATAAGGACTTGAACACCGCCATGGCCTGCACTCTCACCATGGTGCGTGGGTGTGGAAACAGGAGGGGGGGATGAAAAACATTTACAAATTCTTTTAATGTGAATTTATAAATCTTGTATATATGATATACAAGAATTTTAAGAACTTTGAAAATAATTTTATAACTTTTAGAAATATGCTTTTATTCTTTTGGCGCCTCTGTTCTCTCTACTATATCATTGTCCACCCCTGGTGGAGGGGTAGAACCCCCTTCTTCTCCTGTCTACAGAGAGTGACATCTTAATCCTGAGTGAGGACAGGACTAATCTCCTCACCTGCCTACACAGTGGTTGCCTGTACGGTGACCCTGACTTGTGAGTATAGCGATCATATATACTTTTCATTCATCCACCTCTCAACTTACTACACTATATTGGGCTCTCAGTGTGTCCCTTTTTTTCCCGAAAATCTATGAATTATTTCTGCTATTTGATCAGATAGAGCATTGTAGGTAGTTACACAGGGAATCCTATTGGTGAAATTACCTCTACTTTTACTCAACCCAATACTCCTCCTGACGCCAGCTCCCATATTAAATCCTTTCTCCAAACAAGTAATGGGATAACCCCTGGCCAGAAATTTATATTTCCTCTCCTCCAGTCTAACCATCCGGGTAGCTGGGTCACTGACAATATGTTCAATTCTATTAAATTGCCCCTTAGGGATATTTAATTTAACATGTGGAACATGGAAGCTGGCATAGTGGAGCAATGAGTTTCTATCCATAGGTTTAGTGTATAAATCCGTAATTAAATGATCTCCTTGCTTAATCACCCAAGTATCTAAAAAACGTACACTATTATAGTCACATTCGATCGTTAACTTAATCTGATGACATAATGTGTGCAGTTGATCCCTAAAGGCTTCTAGGCTCGAACGTGGCCCCTCCCACAAACAAAAAATATCGATATAATGACGCCAAAATAGTGCATGTTCACAGAACAATGTACTTGAATATACAAATGCATCTTCATAAAGGCCCATAAATAAATTAGCATAAGACGGGGTCACGTTCGACCCCATCACCTCTACGTTGCACATAAAAAGTATCACCAAACAAAAAATAATTATTCCTCAACACCAATTCCAGCAATGTTAGCAAAAACTCTCTCTGTTCCTTATTAAAATCTGTACCTATCATAAGATAGTGTTTAATTGCCTCCAGACCCCCTTCATGGGGTATGGAAGTATACAGAATATTAATGTCCAAGGTCCACTAACAGGACCTCATCATCTAAACCTTGTATACTGGAAATAGCTTGCAAAAATTGTTGGGTATCCCTCAAATAAGAGTCCAAAGTAAGAACTATTGGATTCAAAATCTTATCCAAAAGGATGACAATATTTGAAAAAATTGAATCGACCCCTGATACGATCAGATGACCAGGGAGATTCCCAAGTCTTTTGTGTATCTTGGGCAATGTGTAAATAATAGGAATCCTTGGATGTTCTTTAATCAGGAATTTCTTTAGATCTTTGTCAATCAATGATTTGTCCTCTGCTTGATTTAGCAACGTCTTAATCCACTGTTGGATCCCACTGGTAGGGTCGCTCGTTACTCTCTTATAAACCTCACTGTCACTTAATTGTTGCTTAATTTCATCTTAGTACTGTGGAAAGAATTTAAGATTTATAATTAATCACATAGTATATTCTCACGTGGCTATAAGAACCACATTCATATAATCAGACCAGTGTGCTAGAGTGACACTTTAAATAATATGATCATTATTATTACCTTAAGAGTTATCACAATATTATTGAATGAATACATGTTCCCGAGCTATTTACTGTGCACAGTTTTATTATGTCCTTGCAGTGGAATTCCAGTTTTTCAAAGGACAAAGGAGCAATCTAAGAGGGCAGTTTGAACCAGTTCTCCGAGGGCAAGCCTGACTTTGAGAAATGAAACTAGAGCTGATTTCTTTCTGTCTTCCATGAAAATGAAAGTTAACTTTGGAGGAAGTCTTATGAAGGACAAGTAACCCGGCCCATAAAGGAGGACTGAGTCACCTTGATATGAAACTGATTGGACTCATACCAGAACAGACTGCCCAGAGGGAGGAATATATTAGCATGTTAACTAGGATATAAAGATCAACAGATGAACGAGACCCCCACCTTTTTTAACTGGCCAGGCTGCAGCTAGCCTGTTTTCCTTTTAATAAATGCTGGTATATGAAAAGGTCCTCAGCTGAGTAAATAAAGATTTCTATGTTTTTGGCACATATTGGAGAAGCCTCATGTTGTAAGTTATTTCCTTTAACATCTGGTCCTATTTCGAACCGGAAACCTATCGTCCCAAAGAATTGAGGCCTAGGAGCGTGTTTGTGACTGGCGAACAATATAATAGAAGCCCAGTAAAAGTCCCCTGGGGCAAAAGTTCCCTTCTAAAAGGTGGCCAAACACAACTAGGTCTCATGTCCTTGTGACATACGGTTTATTTCGAACCGTGAGACTTCTTCAGCCAAGGTCGGTGAAATCGCCTGTTTAGGATTCTAAAACAAAGTTCTCGGGTGTCCTGAAAGCTTCTTAATTGTAAGTACTACCTTTTATTTCTGTAACTTCTCACACACAGGGCTGCGCAAAATTAGAGTGTAAGTTTTTGATGTGTTGTTATGTTATGCTGGTTTGCACATGAAATAATCTGTGATCAGTTTCCTAAGCTACCGTGTGCCTCAGCGGAATTGTAAGTCTTTGTGACAGAATACAGCCGCGTAACAGGCAGTAACATCGGAGTGGATCTAGATCACAGGTTGTTTCTGTACTACAGGTCAGTGTTAACCCCACACAGAGGTTCATCACATTGAGTCGTGTCCGGTCGCAGCTGCAGCCCCCGAGGTGCCTTAGCAGGAAAGTTTCCATCTTAGGGCAGGCACGCTGCCTCAGCGGGAATTGTAAGATCTTTGCGCTGTAAATGCAGGAATTGTTACATCTTTGTGCATATAAGGCAGTATATTTTCCGGGAGGGGACCGCGGAACATTGTAAATCCAAAAATAAGTGAGTGAACGGGATTGAAACAGCAGCAATTGTTACATCATAGTGCTGTATATAGATCAAGGGGGCAAGGTACAAGCAAAATTATGGTCACTAATGATGAATGTGTTATGCGCAGGAAAAGTAGAAATTGGATGAAATATCGCAGTCTGTGGAGGGATAAATATGGGTTTTCAGGACACCTGCACCCTGAGGGGTGCAAAAAACTTGTTTCTCAAATTAAATGTGATGCTCAGGGTAATGTGATTTTAGAAAAGCAATATGGTTTACCAGAGGCTCAAAGATGGCTACTAGAGGCATATACGAGGAGGGGCCAAGTCTTAACATATTGGTTAGGAACGGAGAACAAAGACTTGGAGGAGGTACCATGTACTGCATGTCAGGTTTCTCAGAACCCTCCCCAAGCCCAGGGCCAAACCAAGCCCCTCCCACGAAAAGTGGATGGGGCCTCCCAGACACATGAGGTGAAAGATGATGTAAACGGATTAGACATAGATGAGCTACTGGATAAAGTGATGGAGGTTTTCAGTAAATATAGAGGTATAGCTCCCCCTGCTGCCGAAGCAACAGATTCCCCGTATGAACGGTTTAAGATTGCTATACGTGAAGTTTTGACTGAAGGGATATGCAAGTGTGTCACACAGTATGTGGTGGATCATAGAATTTGCGAACTGAGTGATTTTCTAGAATGCACCCAATACCCTGTATGTGTGATTAAGAGGAAGGGGAAGAAAGGGAAGAAAGCTGCTGCATATGTTTATGATTGCTATGATGATGAAAGTGGCTGTTATATGAATGATAATGGGCATACACTTTGCCCACAAGGGCGCAGATATAGGGATTATAAAGGTCGCAAACGACGCGGAGAATGCTTTTTATGTGGAAAAAAGGATCATCTAGTCCAACAGTGTCCTGACAGACACCAAGGTTACTAAGTGACGAAGTGTTAAGGGTACTAATCAGTGCCCTAGTAGAAGGTAAATGTGTAAGTGAATTTATTGATGGACACGAGAATGTGAAAATAGAGTGTTAAGGTGTAGATATGTAAAGCTGGAAATTCAGGAGCTCTGAGATCTCACCACCAGAGCTCCTTGTATGTTGTTTGTGTGATTCCAGAAGTAAAGAAATGTCTAAAAAAAAAAAAAAAAGTTTTTATAATCTGTTTGTCTGATGTTTTGCCTGAAGATTGGAGATTTAAAAGCGATTCTTACTGCCTGCAATTGTCTGTCTGTGAATGTCGGTTACTTGGAATGTGTTTGTAATGTTAAATTCTGTAAAATTCGAGTGGAGTTTCTGCCTGGGATCTGTGTGAAAGTATGGGTTACGCCCACATTTCTGAGGTGGGGGCAAGAAGCCTCATGGACTACTGATCCCAGCTAGATGGTGGAGTGTGTGTGTGTGTGTGTGTGTGTGTGTGTGTGTGTGTGTGTGTGTGTGTGTGTGTGTGTGTGTGTGTGTGTGTGTGTGTGTGTGTGTGTGTGTGTGTGTGTACAGGCAGAAAAGAGTGATTTGAAAGAATGCATGTAGCAAGGTAAGAGGTTTGTTTGAAAAAAATATATATATTTTGTGAAACCCAGAAAGCGGGATATTAAAAAAAAAAAAACCCTGCAAATATTATTTTTAGTTATAAGAACAAATATGATGATTTTCTTTTTCTGGGAACAATTGATTGCTGCATTGCTGTGGTATATGGGTCATTGTCATCGATTGATTGACTGTTTGTCACCTGATTAAATTTTCATAATTTATGGGTATGTTAGAAGAAGTTAAGTAAAATGACTTTGGTGGAAATATTTTGACCACAATGCTTTGTCTAATGACGAACTGCGCAGAGGGATGCATGACTGTAGTTCTCTGCCAAGAGCCCGCCACCAGCCCCACCCCACCTGCCCTACCCCACCAGCCCTACCCCACCAGCCCCACCCCACCGGCCACACCCCACCCCCACCAGTTCCGCCCCACCAGATCCATCCCCCCCCCCCCTTACCTATGCTGCACAGCCAGTTTGCTTGGGCACCTACGTATCATTGTCCAAAGCTGCACCACCCTGGCCCCCTGCACCTTTGTTTTCTTTGTTGTCTACTGACCAGAGGCTGTTTTTCCCCGTTCGCATCTGCACAGTGACTTTTCCGCAGAGGAATTAACAGATCTTTGCGGATCTGTTCTATGTGCACAGGAGGGAATAAACCGACAACTAAGCTGGTCTTACAGTAGTGAGCTGAAGAACATCGTAGAATAGATAAGCTTCTTTCTACGTCTTTGCTCAAGCTGTGTGTTTTATCGTTTTCCCTACGCCAGCCTGTTATATGGGATTCCGTCCCCCACTGTTCTTACTGACAGTCTGTATGCTTTCCCATCATGCATACATTTGCGGCTTAATGGCGTAAGCAGGGTTAGGTGTCAGCAACTGGGGAGCCCACCCGTCCCACTGAGTTGTTTCTGTATTGCATGGATGCTTTCCGGGCTCCCATACCACTGGCCATTCACATGTGTGCAACATCCCAGTCCCCTGATCTCCCATGGCAACGAATTGGCAGTTCTGACGTCTCCCTCTGCTGACTTGCAGTCTAAGACTTTACTTACAGGTCACCCTGTACACGGCTGACCTATTAACCTTCCTTTGACTGGCTATGTTCAATTGAATTGTGGTTATGACACATGAGTTCTTACATGTGTCAACAGGAGGGATGGTGGCTAAATTAGAATAACACTGCATGGGAACATTTGAGCCATTGTAAGAGGGCGCACATGGGCCTTCCGAGTCCAGATTAATGAAAGATCCAGAGCCACAGCTTACTACGAACACTCACATGAAGCTTCAGTGTTTTTTGGAAATAAAAGAAATGTTGTTTGAATCTTGGTCAAGAAGAGTGCTTAACGGTCATTTCCCTTTAAAATAGTAGCCATATCCAATCTGTTCTTGATAGTTAGCACCACAGGGAAAAGAGGGGCAGACATTTGAGATCCTGAGGCGACGGGAACATTTGCTTGAGCCTCAGTGCGACCACGATCTCAAAGGCTGTGGGAAGATATTAGAAGATTCTTCCTAAGGCACAGGTGTAGTTCTTTATCTTGAACTGTGGTGAAAAGGAGATAAAAAAAAAGGGGGAACAGATACCTGAAAGGCTACATAGGGGAAGTTGGGTTAGAACCATAGCATTTTAAAGGGAGAAGAAGAAGAAGAGCCCTGGAATGACAATGACAATGACTGAACGACCTCCATTGAACAGCAACGACAGGATAGACAAAGAGACTACTGACCCATCCCCACCGAACAGTATTAACAAGATGGACGTGAATAGTAACAAGGTTCTAGTGACCGGTAGAATCTTTGGACTACTTTGGCAATTTTCACTGCAAACCAAATGAATGTGTCTGACTGTATTGTATGTGCAGCGGCTAGACCGCAGATTGCTCTGGTACCAGTAGTGGCGAGTGGGTCTGAATTAGAATGTATGATACAGAGTATGATAAGTGTGAATCAACCACGAAACTGTACCACAGAGAGAGCCCGTATGAAGGTACCAGGCACGCCACAGCGTGCATTTGCTACAGCCAGCAATCTTACGTGCTATAATAGGTCTGCCCCCAGTAACCATCCAATGATTAAGTATTGTGGGGAAATATTGGAGGTAACAAATGATAAAGGGTTGAGCCTAGGAACAAAATGGCAGTTAGAAGATACTTGGTGGACTTGTGAACCTAACAAAGCAGAATCATTGTTGCCACCAGAATGGAAAGGGTTGTGTGGCCCTGTCTGGATGATAGAACATGTAACTATATTGCCCTATGAGTCTTTTAAAAGTTTGGTGGATAAAAAGGTACACCGGAGTAAAAGAGAGGCACCAAAAGGGAGTTTGGACCCATATGTGTATATTGATGCGATAGGGGTCCCCAGAGGGGTGCCAGATGAGTTCAAGGCTAGGAACCAAATTGCTTCAGGGTTTGAGTCAATTTTCCTATGGCCAACAGTTAACAAAAAATGTGGATTGGATTAATTACATTTACTACAATCAGCAAAGATTTGTTAATTATACTAGAGATGCTATCGAAGGTTTGGCAGAGCAACTGAAAGCAACATCATTAACAGCATTGCAGAATAGAATTGCATTAGATATGCTGTTGGCAGAAAAAGGGGGTGTATGTGAATTTTTTGGGGAACAATGTTGTACCTACATTCCAGATAATACGTCCCCTGATGGAAAAGTGACAGTGGCTCTTCAGCAGTTAAAAGACCTATCTGAAGAGCTGAAACGAAACTCAGGTGTTTCAAACCCAATAACAGACTGGTTACAGAACTGGTTTGGAAGCTGGACCTCATTTTTTTCAGAGTTTTGGTATCGCATTTTTAACTGTTCTCATGGTTCTGTTCCTGCTAGCCTGCTGTATTTTCCCAATACTGAGAACATTTTTTTTTTTTGCAAGATTGATAGATAAGCATATGAGTACTACTATGTATGCAGCCTTAGCACAGCATGATGAAGAATCATACGGTGATCTGGGAGGAGATTATGATGGCATGCTGGAGGGGGATGGCCAGGCCAACGTGTGAGGCAATTATTCCAGCTCACGGCCAGAGCCTGATTTTTTTTGATCATTTCACTTCTATGCCCTGACTTGCTGTAGTGCATACCCATTTGCAGTAAAGGGGAATAGAAGGCTGTGTTTGCTTGAGTCTCCAATCCCTGTAGTGGAGACACATTTGCAGATAACCGAGGCTTAAGCAAGCATAAGCACAGAAATGTGAATGTAAATATTTTCATATATATAATCAAGCCACAACCCACAGTATTAATTATAAACAGGAGGGAAATGTGGAAAGAATTTAAGATTTATAATTAATCACATGGTATATTCTCACGTGGCTATAAGAACCACATTCATATAATCAGACCAGTGTGCTAGAGTGACACTTTTTATAATATGATCATTATTACCTTAAGAGTTATCACAATATTATTGAATGAATACATGTTCCCGAGCTATTTACTGTGCACAGTTTTATTATGTCCTTGTGGTGGAATTCCAGGTTTTCAGAGGACAAAGGAGCAATCTAAGAGGTCAGTTTGAACCAGTTCTCCGAGGGCAAGCGTGACTTTGAGAAATGAAACTAGAGCTGATTTCTTTCTGTCTTCCATGAAAATGAAAGTTAACTTTGGAGGAAGTCTTATGAAGGACAAGTAACCCGGCCCATAAAGGAGGACTGAGTCACCTTGATATGAAACTGATTGGACTCATACCAGAACAGACTGCCCAGAGGGAGGAATATATTAGCTTGTTAACTAGGATATAAAGATCAACAGATGAACGAGACCCCCACCTTTTCTAACTGGCCAGGCTGCAGCTAGCCTGTTTTCTTTTTAATAAATGCTGGTATATGAAAAGTCCTCAGCTGAGTAAATAAAGATTTCTATGTTTTTGGCACATATTGGAGAAGCCTCATGTTGTAAGTTATTTCCTTTAACAGTACATGTCAGTGTCCATTATAACTACTGCACCTCCCTTATCTGCTGCATGTATTGTATTGGCAGCATTTTTTGTCAGCGATTTAATAGCAGATCTCTCTTCTTTTGTTGTATTGCTCGTAATATGTTTTAATTTCTTGGCCTCAAAGTCCATCTGCAATCTCCCTATATCAGTTGTTAATTGATTGATAAACTTGTCAATAACTATATGGCTTGGAGGTTGGAATGAGCTCTTATTCCTTAAACCCCATTCTTTCAAATTGATTGCATCTGGAAATTTTTTGTGGGGCAATGAAAAAGTAGGACCCCTTGCAAAAAAAAAAATTAGCTTAAAAGCCCTAAAAAATCTATTCAATTCCAAATCTAGCTGAAAAAAATCAGGAAAGTTGGATGGACAAAATTATAAGCCAAAATTATGATTACGATGTTCAATATCTGATAGTTCGTACTGAGAGATGTTGACCACAAGGTCTACAGGAATTATTTTCGATTCCTCAATTCCATCGAGGAGCTTCCTTTCACTTTCTCTTTGCTTTTGTTTTTGGTATTGCTTTCCTTCCCTCCGCTTGCACTGTCTGAATTGACTGATTCTCCATACGCCACCTGTTTTCAATAGAGGCATTGCATATTTTTCGCAATGTTTTTCCGCTTGTGTTAGACTTACTAACATGCGGATGTTGTAGTTTACTTTACCATTGGTTGGTGGTGGAGAGGGGCGGATCGCGGGTGGCTAGGGAGTACATGCCGCAGTCTTGGAGCGGACGTTGTCGGCTCGCAGATGTGTAGTGGTATTAGATTATGGAGCCCATTACCTATCGTTATTTTAATCTATTCACTTTAAGGGGAAAGGTGTCCTGCTCCACACTTCACCAGTTTAATTATCAGCAGCTATTAGAAATTTCAATCAAAACTTTTTTTTTTGCAATGTTTTTCTGCTTATGCTAGACTTACTGACATGCGGAAGTTGTAGCTCATTTTACTATTGGTTGACGTTGGAGAGGGGCAGACCACGTGACCTCACAGTCCTCTAGCGGACATTATAGGCAAGGGTCTGATTGGCTGGCAGCAAGAGAGGGTGTGCCGCAGTCTTTGAGCACACGCTGTCCGCCTATTTGTGATTGGCTGGTGAACAATGGTCTTTGGAGCAGACATAGCGGACGTTGTCGGCTTAGGTTTTTTGTAACTATTTTTTATTGATATTTCAAGTCAAATACAATACGATGAGAGTATTAGATTGAACATACAGATAAAACAACCATTGTAAATGCAGGATACATACGTCACATTAACTTTTGTTTTTATATGAAACATCATTAATAACAAGTTGCTTATTACTATGAGGAAAAAGACGTAGAAATAGAAAGAAGGAAAAGAAGAGCGAAGAGAAAGTATTGGGAGATGTAGAGAAGAAAAAGTAGAAAGTAAAGTAGGAAGGAAGGAAGAAAGAGAGGAAGGAAGGAAATCTGAACAAGATTTCCGAAACAACCAGAGTAGTAGAAGAGTAACAAAAGAAAACCTGGAAGTAAACAATAGTAAGTTTCACCATTGGTTTTTCGAGTTCAGCTGCGGTTATAGAAAAAGGTTCCTAATACATACTGTATGTAATATTGTGCCTTCAGGGCTTATGAGTTAAGGACATGTAGAATGTATAATCTTCAAAACTTGCTCAAGAAAATTGGACAATGAGCATATTCTTAATAGAGATGTCGCGAACCTCCGATTTTCGGTTCGCGAACACCGTTTGTGAACTTCTGCGGAAGGTTCGGTTCGCGGAAAAGTTTGAGAACCGCAATAGACTTCAATGGGGAGGGGGGCATGGCAGGGTGGGATACATGCCCAAAGTCCCAGGGAAAAATCTGGATTTGACGCAAAGCAGCTTTTTAAGGGCAGAAATCACATTGAATGCTAAATTGCAGGCCTAACGTGCTTTAAAACATCTTGCATGGGTATACATCAATCAGGGACTGTAACTAGAGTTCTGCTTCACACTGACACACCAAACTCACTGTGTAACGCACCACAAACAGCTGTTTGCATAGTGACGGCCATGCTGGACTGGTGCGCACCGTGGCGAGAGTGTAGGCCGTGGCGGTTTTCAAGCCCATATGGTAGCCGCACTGTGGTAGCTCAATGATAGAACAACAGTGACTGTCCAGCTGATCAAATTTGGTCTGGCCACAATGAAGCAACGACCTTATTATCTTTTGTGTGCCACCCCCACCCGAGACAATCAAATAGCCGGCGGCCATTGCTTCATTGTGATACACAAGCCCCTTCACAGTGGCAAGGTAATGATCACAAAGGAGGATGGGCACATGTACATGCCTTTTGTTTTTGTGTTGCAGCTGCCCGCAGTGCAGTGCAGCCAGAAAAATTAGGTAGGCATGTACACGCACCAGAAAAATTAGTGTAGCGGCCGCTGCTAGCAGCGGCCTTAAAAATTCAGGAATCCGCCTAGAGTCCTGGACCCTGTTGGTGGTGGCGGAGAAGGCAAGCAGCCTGCAGGCAGAGATGCTGTGTGTGGGAACTGACTTAGTCTTCGGTCGTGCAGTAGCCCTCCGTGATCCATACCTCATTCATTTTGATAAAGATCAGGTACTGAAGACTGTCGTGACTTAGGCGACTTCTCTTCTCAGTGACAATGCCTCCAGCTGCACTGAAGGTCCTTTCTGACAGGACGCTTGCGGCAGGGCAAGAGAGAAGTTGGATGGCAAATTGGGACAGCTCTGGCCACAGGTCAAGCCTGTGCAACCAGTAGTCCAAGGGTTCATCGTCGCTGCTCGCAGTGTCTACATCCACACTCAAGGCCAGGTAGTCGGCTACCTGCCGATCCAGGCGTTGGTGGAGGGTGGATCCGGAAGGACTATGGTGAGGAGTTGGACTAAAGAATGTCCGCATGTCTGACATCACCCTGAGATCGCTGGAGCGTCCTGTCCTTGCCTGTGTGGACTTGGGAGGAGGAGGATTACTGCCAGTGGTACCTTGATTGCGTTGTGCTGTCACATCACCCTTAAATGCATTGTAAAGCATCATTGATAGCTTATTCTGCAAGTGCTGCATCCTTTCCACCTTGTGTTGAGTTGGTAACAGGTCCGCCGCTTTGTGCCTGTACCGAGGGTCTAGTAGCGTGGCCACCCAGTACAGGTCGTTCCCCTTGAGTTTTTTGATAGGGGGTCCCTCAACAGGCTGGACAACATGAAAGAGGCCATCTGCACAAAGCTGGATGCAGACGTACTCTCCATCTCCTCTTGCTCTTCCTCAGTGATAGCACACAACTCCTCTTCCTCCCCCCAGCCACGAACAATACCACGGGAACGTGGAGCAGCAGAAGCCCCCTGTGACGGCTGCCGTGGTTGTTCTTCTTCCGCCGTCTCTTCCTCCTCCACAGAAACACCTTCCTCATCATCATCATCAGTCTGACTCCTCTCCTTCCCCACACGACTCCTCTTCTTCCTCCTCCTCCCCCCTCTGTGGTGCCACAGGTGTTGAGGAAACATCTGGTTCGGATGAAAATCGCTCCCACGACTCCTCCTGCCATAACTTTTCTCATTCACGCTCCTCCACAGCTGTATCCACCACTCTACGCACGGCACGCTCCAGGAAGTAAGCGTAGGGGATCAAGTCGCTGATGGTGCCTCAGCGCGACTCACCAGTTGGGTCACCTCCTCAAAGGGCTCCATGACCCTGCATGCATTTCGCATCAGTGTCCAGTTGTTGGGCCACAACATCCCCATCTTCCCAGATTGTGTCCTTGTACTGTAATTATACAGGTACTGGGTGACGGCTTTCTCTTGGTCTAGCAGGCAAGAGAACATGAGCAGGGTGGAATTCCAGTGTGGGCTATCGCAAATCAGGCGTCTCACCGGCAAGTTGTTTCTACGCTGAATGTCCGCAAAGTGTGCCATGGCCGTGTAAGATCGCCTGAAATGCCCACACAACTTCCTGGCCTGCTTCAGGACATCCTCTTAGCCTGGGTACTTGGACACAAATCTTTGCACGACCAGATTCAGCACATGTGCCATGCAGGGTACATGTGTCAGCTTTCCCAAATTCAATGCGGAAATGAGATTGCTGCCATTGTCACACACCACGTTGCCGATCTCCAGCTGGTGCGGGGTCAGCCATTGCTCCACCTGTTTGTTAAGAGCAGCCAGGAGAGCTGCTCCAGTGTGACTCTCCGCTTTGAGGCAAGACATGTCTAAGACTACATGACACCGTCGTACCTGGCATGCAGCATAGGCCCTGGGGTGCGGGGGCTGTGTAGCTGGAGAGGAGATTGCGGCACCAGCCAAGGAGGAGGAGCAGGATGATGACAGCGAAGAGGATGTAGCAGGCAGAGAGGAGATGGCAGGAGGCCTGCCTGCAAGCCGTGGAGGTGTCACAAGTCGGTCCGCTGCACAGCCACGTACTCCCTTCTTGCTGCCATCGGTCACCAGGTTGACCCAATGGGCTGTGTACGTAATGTAGCAGCCCTGCCCATGCTTGGCAGTCCAGGCATCCGTGGTCAGGTGGACCTTTGACCCAACGCTCTTTGCAATAGATGACACCACTTGCCTCTCAACTGCATGGTACAGTTTGGGTATGGCCTTTTGTGAAAAATAATTGCGGCCTGGTATCTTCCACTGTGGTGTACCAATGGCCACAAATGTACAGAAAGCCTCTGGCTCCACCAGCTTGTATGGTAATAGCTGGCGAGCTAATAGTTCCGCCACGCCAAATACTTCCTTTACGGACAACTGGGTGCTGCTGTGGGCAGAGGAGAAGGAACCGCTCAAGGGCAGAGTCGGTGTGGAGGAGGGTGGCTGTGAAGGTGCAAGGGAGAAATCGGATGAAGGTGATGCACCGGAAGGAGGAAGTGGAGAAGGAGGGTGGCTTGTCTTTTGGGTGCTGCTTTTCCTCATGTGTTCTTGCCATAGCTGTTTGTGCCTTTTCTCCAGGTGCCTTCGTAAGGCACTTGTCCCTACGTGAGAGTTGGCCTTTCCACGGCTCAGTTTTTGCTGGCAGAGAGAACATATGGCTTTGCTCCGATCTGAGAAACACATGTTAAAAAATTTCCAAACCGCTGAGCCCACCTGGGGTGATGGCGCTACGGTGGCATCAGCAGCTGACGTTGAAGGGCATGTTGGCTGGGTGTCCATAGCTGGCGATACATGGCACCGGACACTGCCCCCAGCTGTTTCTGAGGACGAGCTCCCTCTGCTTCTATCATGGAGTCGTCTCCTCCTACTCCTCTCTGACTTCCCCTCTGAACTGTCCCCTTGGTAAACTCCTCTACTGGAAACATACGTGGCATCCGTATAATCGTCATCATAATCCTCCTGTCCAGCTTCACTTTCCTCAGACACCTCCACAACTGCACCAACTTCAGGTGGTTCATCATCCCCCTCCTCACACGTTACGTCCATACTATCGCCACCTAACTCAGATGTATGAGGTGGTGTACCTGCGCCTTCTTCTTGTTGTTGCAGTAGTGGCTGTGAATCAGTGATTTCACCACCACCACCACCACCAAATAACTCCTGCGAAGTGTCAAATGCAGCAGATGTGGTGCTTGTACTAGCGCTGGGGGCTGCGGGAGATGAGGTGTTCTGTGTTAAATACTCAACCACGTCCTCACAATTTTGGGAAGTGATGGCACGTGCCTTCTTCTGAGCACTGTATTTTGGGCCAGGCCCGCACGAAATCACAGCAACACCACCTCGCACAGACCTGCCGGTGCCAGGTGGCCTTCCTCTGGGTCTGCCTCTACCTCTTCCTCTACCTGGTTTGTCCATTTTGTCCATCTCGGGGGGATGCTAGGTATATGCAGTGAGCTTGGTTCACTCAACACAACAGGTAGTTATATGCAGTGAGGTGGGTTCACTAAACAATAAAGGTAGTTATATGCAGTGAGGTGGGTTCACTCAACATTAAAGGTAGTTATATGCAGTGAGCTGGGTTCACTCAACACAACAGGTAGTTAGATGCAGTGAGGTGGGTTCACTGAACAGTAAAGGTAGTTATATGCAGTGAGGTGGGTTCACTGAACAGTAAAGGTAGTTATATGCAGTGAGGTGGGTTCACTGAACAATAAAGGTAGTTATATGCAGTGAGCTGGGTTCACTCAACACAACAGGTAGTTATATGCAGTGAGGTGGGTTCACTCAACACAACAGGTAGTTAGATGCAGTGAGGTTGGTTCACTGAACTGTAAAGGTAGTTATATGCAGTGAGGTGGGTTCACTGAACAATAAAGGTAGTTATATGCAGTGAGGTGGGTTCACTCAATAGTAAAGGTAGTTATATGCAGTGAGCTGGGTTCACTCAACACAACAGGTAGTTAGATGCAGTGAGCTGGGTTCACTCAACACAACAGGTAGTTAGATGCAGTGTGCTGGGTTCACTCAACACAACAGGTAGTTATATGCAGTGAGCTGAGTTCACTCAACACAACAGGTAGTTATATGCGTGGAGCTGGGTTCACTCAACACAACAGGTAGTTAGATGCAGTGAGCTGGGTTCACTCAACACAGCAGGTAGTTAGATGCAGTGAGCTGGGTTCATTCAACACAACAGGTAGTTAGATGCAGTGAGCTGGGTTCACTCAACACAACAGGTAGTTAGATCCAGTGAGCTGGGTTCACTCAACACAGCAGGTAGTTAGATGCAGTGAGGTGGGTTCACTAAACAATAAAGGTAGTTATATGCAGTGAGGTGGGTTCACTGAACAATAAAGGTAGTTATATGCAGTGAGCTGGGTTCACTCAACACAACAGGTAGTTATATGCAGTGAGGTGGGTTCACTCAACACAACAGGTAGTTAGATGCAGTGAGGTTGGTTCACTGAACTGTAAAGGTAGTTATATGCAGTGAGGTGGGTTCACTGAACAATAAAGGTAGTTATATGCAGTGAGGTGGGTTCACTCAATAGTAAAGGTAGTTATATGCAGTGAGCTGGGTTCACTCAACACAACAGGTAGTTAGATGCAGTGAGCTGGGTTCACTCAACACAACAGGTAGTTAGATGCAGTGTGCTGGGTTCACTCAACACAACAGGTAGTTATATGCAGTGAGCTGAGTTCACTCAACACAACAGGTAGTTATATGCGTGGAGCTGGGTTCACTCAACACAACAGGTAGTTAGATGCAGTGAGCTGGGTTCACTCAACACAGCAGGTAGTTAGATGCAGTGAGCTGGGTTCATTCAACACAACAGGTAGTTAGATGCAGTGAGATGGGTTCACTCAACACAACAGGTAGTTAGATCCAGTGAGCTGGGTTCACTCAACACAGCAGGTAGTTAGATGCAGTGAGCTGGGTTCACTCAACAGAAAGCTAGGTATATGCAGTGATGAGGTGGGTTAAGTAAACACAACAGGTACTGGGTATATGCAGTACTGGGTAGTACAATGTGCAGCTCCCTGTCACAAACACAGGCAGTCACTAAATGTGCTGGGTTGCTGGCAGTGGCACACACAGTATGAATTAGCAATCCTGTGTCTGCAACAAACAGGATTAGCTCTGAAAAGAGCTGTTGAGGGGTGCTATAAAAGCAATAATAATCAGCCAGGAGCAAGCTAAGCAGCCAAGAACCTAACTAATCTGTCCCTAGGAGAACAATCTGCAGCAGCTCGCCCTAGTCTGTCTAATAGCAGGCAGACGAGTGACTCTAATGGCCGGCGAGCCTGCCTTATATAAGGGGGAGGGGGGGTGGGGCTCCAGGGCTTAGTGTAGCCTGAATGGCTTCAATGTGCCTGCTGACTGTGATGCAGAGGCACAAAGTTGACCCTCATAGTGCATTATGGGGCGAATCGAACTTCCGCAAAAGTTCGCCTGGTCCGGGCGAACGCGAACCACAAAAGTTTGCCTGTAACCGTTCGCCGGCGAACCGTTCGCTACACCTCTTATTCTTAATTATAAATACCAAGCTATGGCCTAAAGAATACTTGAGTTACTTGACTATCACAGAGAGTGATTAGAGGATTATTATGATAAACTAACACTATCTTATAACAGACATTTCCAGTCTATTTCAAATAAGATCTCCGGTTCTTGTATTTGTGGTGGCATATCACTGGTTCTTAGTTTCTTTTCAAGTAAAATATTATAATCAACTAGCGTTTTCAATTGTGATAATGAAGGAATTTCCACTGAGGCCCATTTAGACAGGAGGAGTGATCTAGCTGCACATAATATATGTGTGACTTGCAGTCTTCTGTTTAATGGAATTATACCCAGGTCCATGAGGAGGAGAGCCATTTTTGGTTCTAGTTTGAGTTGGGATTTTAGAATTTTACTAAGAAGAGAATTTATGGATGACTAGTAGGAATTGATTAGTGGGCATTCCCATAAAATGTGTAGAATGGTTCCAGTTTCTTGACAACCTCTCCAACATAAAGAAGAGTGTTCAGTAGAAAAAGCAGATAATTTCCTGGGTGTATAATGCCATTTAAAGAAAATCTTATAAAGAGTTTCTTTATGTTGTATGCAGTTAGAGTATTTGTGAAGTCAGGATGTGGCATTTAGGAATTGGGGTGAGGAACTTTCTGATCCCAGATCTGAGGACCAGGTTTTTAGGTGGTCCTCAGATGGATTATAGGCTGATAGTTTGATACATTCGTACCAAGCAGATATTCCACCTTTTAACTTTGATGGTGAATTAAAAAAAATGGCAATTTTTCTAGGGAGTTTTGGTATATACAGGATCTTCTCAAAAAATTAGCATATTGTGATAAAGTTCATTATTTTCTGTAATGTACTGATAAATATTAGACTTTCATATATTTTAGATTCAAATACACACAACTGAAGTAGTTCAAGCCTTTTATTGTTTTAATATTGATGATTTTGGCACATAGCTCATAAAAACCCAAATTTCCTATCTCAAAAAATTAGCATATTTCATCCGACCAATAAAAGAAAAGTATTTTTAAAACAAAAAAAGTCAACCTTCAAATAATTATGTTCAGTTATGCACTCAATACTTGGTCGGGAATGCTTTTGCAGAAATGACTGCTTCAATGCGGCGTGGCATGGAGGCAATCAGCCTGTGGCACTGCTCAGGTGTTATGGAAGCCCAGGATGCTTCGATAGCGGCCTTAAGCTCATCCAGAGTGTTGGGTCTTGCGTCTCTCAACTTTCTCTTCACAATATCCCACAGATTCTCTATGGGGTTCAGGTCAGGAGAGTTGGCAGGCCAACTGAGCACAGTAATACCATGGTCAGTAAACCATTTACCAGTGGTTTTGGCACTGTGAGCAGGTGCCAAGTCGTGCTTTTGCGGAAGTTCGATTCGCCCCATAATGCACTATGAGGGTCAACTTTGACCCTCTGCATCACAGTCAGCAGGCACATTGTAGCCAATCAATCAGGCTACATTAAGCCCTGGAGCCCCCCCCCCCCCCTTATATAAGGCAGGCTCGCCGGCCATTACACTCACTCTTCTGCCTGCTATTAGACAGACTAGGGCGAGCTGCTGCAGATTGTTCTCCTAGGGAAAGATTAGTTAGGTTCTTGGCTGCTTAGCTTGCTCCTGGCTGATTATTATTGCTTTTATAGCATCCCTCAACAGCTCTTTTCAGAGCTAAGCCTGTTCTTTTTTTGTTGCATACACAGCCTTGCTAATTCATACTGTGTGTGCCACTGCCAGCAGCCCAGCACATTCAGTGACTACCTGTGTGTGTGTGTCACGATCGCTTCTGCAGCGTGTACTACTGGCTGCAGTTGTATTGCAACCCTAGCAGTTCTGATTTCATTACATGCATTTGCTTGCATAGTTTTGTTTGCACTCAAACTAGTTTCTGATTCCATCTGCAGTTGCTCTGCAGTTCTGGCCAGCTCAGGATTGAATAATTACTATTCACCTGTGTGGGAATCTGCATGTCTGCTCCCATTGGATGACCTCAGTATAAAGATCTGCTTCCTGCAGGGCTCCACGGGCTATCATAGTTTCAGATAAGTCTGTTACTCTGTCCTGCCCCCCCTCCCCCCATTGCTAGATCTCGTGTGGACTGCACTGACTCCTGCGAAGAGGTCAGTGAGTCCTTCTAGTCCTGATCTTCTTTATCAGTATTTGTTACTTTGCTGGTCTTGCATCATCGCCGATATATACGCATACTAGTGCGTTTGTTATTTTCCTTGTATTCGTGTTACGTTAATACATCAGCGTCGCTGATATATACGTACTCGAGCTGTTTATATCCTGTGTTCAATCAGTCAGCTTCCAGCACGTTTTGGTAGGTTGCGCTTAGCGTGATCACCCGTGCTTAGTTAGTTCAGTCCTGTTCCTGTTACTTTGCGTGGATTGCGCTCACTTCTGCGTAGAAGTAGCGAATCCTTCCTAGTCCTGTTCCTTGTATTGCTCCAGTTCCTAGCTAGTGTTCCTTGCTTATGTTATATATTGGTTCATCGCTGATATATACATATGTTAGTCAGTCGTTTGTAGTTTCATTGATAGCTGTAATCGTAATACGCTAGGAAATCATACCTATTGTATATTTGTGTGTATTGCGTCTGCCTGCCTTGACTCTTCTATTTCCTGACTATTCTGTCCTGTCCTTGTGAGGCACGCCATCGCTGCAATCGCATTGGCTGCCTCATTCCAGTCTGTCTTGTTAGGGACACTTGCTGTCACTGAAGCAGTGACTAGTTAAGCAAGCGTTCATTCTGTCTACCTGTCCTGAACTTCTGAGTTCTGGTTTATGCGCTCAGCGCTACCTTGCGCTAAGCCACTAAAGTGAAAGTATTGTTTGTGGCTGTTTGGATCTACGCCTGCTCTGTGCGCCACATCTCTTATTGGAGTTAGTCCTCTCCTCCACTAAACTGGGGATATACTGGTTCCTTGTGCTTGTGTGTGTGTGTGTGTCCTTCACGTCAGGATCTGCATTAACTGCTGACCGTGGAGAATATACCACCGAGCGTAACATTATGATAGCCCCATTACAAATCCCCATTGTGGGGGAGACCTTCAGCAAATATGACACTGTTTGTTATGGTTCCTGTTCCTTTAAGAAATTTGAGAAACTTAACTCTGAAACAGAAAATGAGTTTTTTTCTGAATGTACCAGGTTTCTCGCTAATCCCGAACTCCAGGCTACTCCTGTTTCTACCTGGGCACCCCAGTTAGTCTATATCTTGTTTAAAGGAAAACTGTTTCAGTGGGCTTATGATGTCCTGGATCACACCAACTTGAAAGAGCGTCCGCTGGAATTTCTAGCTTTTGTGATCCATAACTGGCTGCGCAAAACTAATTTGCCTTATCCTTTTAATTAGCTCCTGGCAGCTTGTCAATCAGCTGTTCCTTCAACTGCTTGCAAAAATAATCAGCAAGCAGATAGTTGCACTGATAGCTTTCCTTCTTCTTTGAATAAATCACCTAAGGCAGCAAGGTCTAAAGCCAAACGTAAACATTCCAAAAAACGTCTACAATCAGCAGAGTCGTTATCCATAGTGACTGCGCATCAGACCTGTAACGAGACTCTGTAATTAGCAGATAATGAAATTCAGTTACCTTTCATGGGAGTCAAATGGACTTATGAGACTACTAGTGAACTTTTGTTGCTAGCCAGGGAGAATAAAGATTCTTGTTTAAATGAATTGTCTGAATATAATTATGAAGACGTATTACAGAGTATTGAGCAGATCAACTTATTTGTGCAGCAAGGGAAATTTGCATATACTACAGTTCAACACTTGTTACAGGTCTTGGAGATTCTTAGGAATAAGAAATCTGCCAATCGCCTGCTAAATGACCCAATACATGTTCCTGTCAAAACTACACCTGTAAACTGTGTTCAGCCTGAATGTTCAGCTGTTGTTAAGTGTGCATGGGATCCTCCATTTGAGAAATGGGAGATTGAAGCTCTGGTCTGTTAATTGGAGAGTGATACAAGTTCATTTTGTCATTTTTTTCAGTGCTAAGAGTGAAACAGTATTAAATGCATGCATTAAGTCTGCCTATAATTTAATAAAAACTGGTGTGTGTAACGATCGGTGTAACACAGAGAGGATCTGATTACCGGCGATCTGCAGTATCACCGAGAATGCAGATATATACCCGATTATTGATGATCTGCAGTATCACCGATAATCAGATATATCTCTAACCTCTGGATACCTGAGTGAAGAGAGTGTTTGGTGCAACAGTAATACTTCGAGAAGTGCACCTAAGGAGCAGGTGCACGGCCAACCCGACACCACCTAACTCCACTCCCATACCACCACCACCCCCACTAATGAGCCTCAGTATACCACCCCCGTCACGGTATCCACCATTCCCCCCACCTTTATTGGTTCCCCCTCCTGGTTACACCGCACCGGCTCCTTTAGTAAATTCAACTGAAAAGGGAGCACCTATGCTGACTTTACCTAAATTTTGTTTCACACACTCATCTTTTTTAACTAAAACACTATCAGGCAAAATCACGGAAAAATCCCCCCTCCGTATCCAGGCCCCCAAAAAACAACCTAATAAAACCAAATCTCCAACAAACAACATCTCTGCCCCGAACTGTACAAGTAATCTTCAGTCCACCCCATTAATGGTTAAAACTAACCAATTCTTGCCTAACTTAAAACCCGTCTGTAATTTTCTTAATGGTTCTCCACCTGAGACATTGACCATGGAAAATAACAACTCTACTGATCCCATCCAAACTATATTGGAAAATCAATCGCCCACTGAAGATGTTTTGGGTCTCTCACAGATCAGTGTCTATGACACACAACCCCCACCCCCCACCCCATCCATTACAAAAATACTCAGTACTTGCACTAAAACCAGCTCACTTAACAAATACTTTCGACCGATTGTCAAACAGCCCATGACCACCGCAGTCGAGAGCATCTCTCCTAATAAAATGAGCTCCTCTTTTTTAGACCTACCCCTGTCCATCACACAAAACACGTTAATACTACCATTACCCAGTCCCACGGCCTCGCATGTCATACTCCAACCCAGACAGACATCAAAGAGACCGCTGCCAGAATCCGAAAAAGAGGACACAGAGGCAAAAGAAAAAAGAAATCGCAAACAATCCCCAACCCATTAAATCCGGATACACAGACCCGTTCCATTTTTAATTTATCCAGCCATTTGTTGTCCCACTCTGAGACTCAACTGTTGGGGAGAGGCCTTTCGTTTTGCCCCAACAGTTCCTCTCAATTGTCTAATCTCTTTGCAGAGCTCAATTCTTTCATCCGTAAGCTAACTTTAAAAAGGCATTTCACCATTAAAAAACTTCAACCACCCCCGTCCAGCTCCTCTGACACCCTCATTATAACTAGCGATGACACATTACCAACTTGTATTGTCAATCCAGATGAAATCTCAACAGAAAAATTCATCACCACACAATTAAAGGGCAGATCGAGGTTCTACCCAACTGCCTCAAAAGGAAGTTTCATAGACACCTTTTACACTTTGGTTTTGGATGACATCCAAAAACTAAACCTGGACCCCCAATCATTTCCATCCAATTTAAGTAAACTAGAGCACAAAGCTCTTCAATCTCTTAAAAACAATCAGGAGATTATTATTAAACCCGCTGACAAGGGGGGTGGAATAGTGATCTTAAATAAAACTGACTATATAAAAGAATCAAAAAGATTATTGGATAATCCGATACATTATACGAAACTGGATTCCGATCCCACTCCTATTTATAACTCGGCCCTCAAACAATTCATTAACCAAGCCCTTCTCAATGGCATTATAACTAGAAACGAACGCAACTTTATCATCAACAACCAACCCAAAACTCCGTTCTTTTACTATCTCCCCAAAATTCATAAGGACCTCACCAATCCACCTGGCAGACCCATCATTTCTGGTATAGATTCCATTACTAGCAATTTATCTAAATTCATTGACCAACACCTACAACCATTAGAACAAAAGTTACCATCCTATCTGAAAGACTCTCAACACCTGATCGATCTCCTTAAGATCATTCCATGGAACACAGACTATTTATGGGTAACCTGCGACGTCTCTTCACTCTACACTAACATCCCTCATTCTTTTGGACTTAGGTCACTTGAACATTTCTTGTCCACCAATCCAGACATGCCAACCTCACAGCAACAATTTATCAAGCATTGTTCGGAATTCATTCTGCATCATAATGTTTTCTCCTTTGCAGACGAATTTTATCATCAGACCACAGGGACGGCCATGGGAAGCTCATTCGCACCCTCATACGCAAATTTAACCATGGGCTTTCTGGAACAATTGAAATTTGGGGGGACACACCCGTTTAGCCATAACATCATATTATACAAAAGATACATAGACGATTTGATTTTTATTTGTAAAGGAGACCAAACAGACATACCAGCCTTTCTCAACTTCTTGAATGATAACCCGGCCGGACTCAGCTTCACCTCCCAGTTCCACAATAATTCGATCAAATTTTTAGATCTGGTTCTTTATGTTTCCAACAATACCATTAAAACAAAAACACATTTCAAGAAAGTGGATTCCAATAACTACATACACTTTAACAGCTTTCACTTTCACCCTTGGACCACAAACATACCATACTCTCAGTATAGAAGAATTTTTCGCAATTGTACTGACTTTACAGACTTTCATACCCAATCGAACATACTCACCAAGAAGTTCACTGAACGAGGCTACCCAAAAAAACTCATAAAAGATGCTAAACATAAAGCAACAATAACTCGAGCCACATCTTCCCAAACAGATAAGAATACACAAGCTACCACTTTCCCCAGATTCATTACGGGTTACAGCAACCAAAATAAACAGATTCGTTCCATCCTACAACAGAGGTGGGAAATCCTGACACAGGACCCCTTTCTCAAATCATCCATACCCAAACATCCTCTACTCACCTTTAAAAGAGCTCCCAACTTACGTAGCCTATTGGCACCCAGTAAATTTAGACCTACTAACCATCATAGGAATCCACCTACCCATTCTAAAAACCCCGGCTCGGCCCCCTGCAACCATGCACGTTGCACAGCCTGCCAATTCATTAGCACAACTGAGAAATTTCAGTCCGTCACCACCAAAAGTGAATTCAACATCAAACAGCACATTACATGTACATCAAGGAACGTTATATACATTATTTCCTGCCCATGTAACCTGCAATATGTAGGCCGTACCACCCAATTAGTCCGCGAAAGAGTGGGACAGCACAAACGCAACATATTGAAACGATATCCTCTACACAGTGTCTCCAGACACTTCAGTACACACCATAGTGGGAATCCACAGTCCCTCACTGTTACGCTTATTGAATCTTCACAGGCACCTAATAATATTGTTGAGGTGTTAAGACACAAAGAAATGTTCTGGATACAGATTCTGAGGACCCTTGTTCCAGAGGGCCTCAATGAGACATTGGAAAAATTATTTTGAACAACGAAACAGCTTTAGTTTTTTGTCAGCTCTCTTTTATCCTTCCCCCTTTTCCCTTGAAATATTTTTTAAAAAAATTTGTATTAACATATTCATCATTGTCTTTATTGGTGTAAAAAAATCTGTTGGACGCTTAAACTCCTCTGGGTGCCAAAAAAGTTTTATCAAGCTGTCTTTTCATCCGCATGTTTTGAAATAATGGATGGAATTTTTAAAAGGGGTTTTTTTATATACTGTATCGCCACAAAATTGTATATATTGGATTTATTTATTACTGTGTATTATGATGTTCTCTATTTTTATTTTTATTTTTATTTTCATGACCCTCCAATACACATGGACATTTTTCTAAGAGAAGTGTAAGCAAGAATTTACAGAGAGAATCATAACACTCACAGAGAGATACTTTGATTGTGAATGAGTTGTTCACATCTCTTTTTATGCAGTGTCATGTCATTTTAGAAAACGCCAGTAGATGGCAGCATTGGTCAGCAAAAACCACTGCTAACCATCCAGCGTATATTCTCAATCTGTTATATCAGTTGGACATATTAGTCACAGTGTGTCTTGTTAGTTTATTTGATAGAATACTGTAAGCTTCCTTGATACGCATTTAGGGGGAACAGTATTACCCCTCTTTACATCACGGACCATTGCCATCAGTAAATATGGCGCTCGCTGCCTCCTACATCTACTACGCATGCGCCTGCCCACTAATCACACCGCCTCCATCAGAACGGATGCGACTTCACTTCCGCATCCGCCTACCCTAATAGCCTGAGAATGCGACCAAATAACTTATTGTGCTGCTCGCCCTACCGCTAGAGCGGAAGTCGTCATTGCGACGCTTCTGACAGACACCACCGCCCACAATTAGAATTCAGTCTGGCGCCAATAGGATAGGTTATATACCATGGAGAGATCGACATGGATTCCTATTGAGGCGCTTGATCCAGAAATAGATCCACTACTGGTAAGCCATTTTCCTTTATATACTCCCACATATATGAAGTATAGCATGCTGTTCCATACATCAATAGCTGGGTCAGCAGCATTTGTCTGGTCTATTGCATATTTAATTTGTTGTATTCTGACATGGAGACTTTCTTATAACATGTCACATGGAGATCACCATGGTCTATAGAGCAGCAAGTGCAATTTCATTCAACATATTGCTTAGATGACATAGGCCTATATTGATGTATAATTATCAATATGTACCGATTTTTCTGTTTCTTTCTCTTTTTTCTTTTTGTTTTAGGTATATACAAAAATGTTATGCACTCCTAGTATTTGTATTATATAACAAACACCAATAAGGAATTTTAGCTTTACATATATTTGCATGTACTGTCATTTCTGTATACCAAGCGTCCTCTAGCACACCTTTTCCTTTTTGTTTTTTTCCCTCAGTGTTTCTCCTATCTGATTGCCTGATGAAGCGGGAGTTTTGCCCGTGAAACGCGTTGCATTTTTGGAGAATCCCCAATAAATTTTACTGTTATTTATTAACGGCTTATTGGCTGGTCTATTTTTACCTGAGTGGTGTATCCACCTGCACCCCTCCTTTTAAGCGGGTTTTAATCATTTTATACTTGTTGGCGCCTCTGTTACCCTTGCTTTATCACTGAATAGTCCACCCCAGGTGGAGGGGGTTTTTCCCCATTTTTCTGTCTACAGAGAGCGACATTTTTAAACACCTGAGTGGGGTCAGGTTCTAATTGTCCCCACCTGCAGTTACAGTGGTTGCCTTTGAGGTAACCCAGACTTGTGAGTACATCCATCATTTACTTTCATTTTGTCTCCATCTGATTGTTGACATACTACACCATATTTGGCTCTCGGTCTCTGTGTTCTTTCTTTTAAAGGTACAGAATCAGAGATCAGAAGAATGGTCAGGAAGGCAGAAGGTCATAACAAATAATCAACAATATCTAGGCTTGAGTGCGAGCTCCAAGATTCTCACACTCCAGGAACTAGACTAGATAATACAGTAATACAGATGGTACAGAATTCCTAGACTAAGGTGTGAGTTCCTTGGCCATCAACACCTTGGAAACAGGTCTAGATAATGATACAGATAATAACAGAATTCCTAAGCTAAGGTGTGAGCTCCGTGATCATCAACACCTACGAAACTGTCTAATAAACACAGATACTGACAAGGTCTGAATGCTACCACGTAGTGATCGCAACGCCAGACACCAGATGAATGACCAGCACCCAGTATATATACACTGGCGCTCTCCAGCGCCACCCCTAAGTGCTGGACCAATGATTGTTGCTGAAATTGTCAGCTGACCGGCTTGGTCAGCTGACCCCCTTCTGACTGCCATAAAGGCCCTGCCTCTCTGCGCGTGCGCGTCCTCCTAAACCAGTGTGGACTATCAGTCCCAGCCACACCAGTCATGTGTTGTAATGTTTCTGCTGTGTTGAATACGGAATCCGCCGCACCGCTGTCTGTGCGTGCGGCGTTTTCTCCGCATTACTGAGAGGAGCAGGCCTATGCGTGCAACTTGCCGCATCGGACGCGGAATCCGCTGCCCTGCTGTTAGAGCATGCGGCGGTTTCTCCGCGCTCCGACTGCGCGCCAGCTGCCATGTTGAACGCAGAGTCAGCCGCCTCACTCTGAGTATTAACGGTGGCTTTTCCGCGCTTTCTCACAGTACCCCCCCCCCCCCCCCCTGAGGAGTGGACTCCGGACAACTCCTACCAGGCTTCTCGGCATATCGAGTGTGGAACTCCCTTCTCAATTTGTCCGCATGCATGCGACACTCAGGTACCCATGTTCTCTCTTCCATACCATACCCCTTCCAGTGCACCAGATACTGTAATGAGTTCTGCACTACTCGTGAATCTAAAATGTTCTCTACTTCATACTCAGGTTGGTCGTCTACTATCACAGGAGGAGGAGGATTGGTACCCACATGGACTGCTGGCTTAAGCAGGGACACATAAAAAGTTCTTACACCACGCATGCTAGCAGGAAGATCGATGGCATAAGTAACATTGTTGATCTTCCTGGTCACAGAAAAAGGGCCCACAAACCTGGGACCTAACTTGGCCGAGGGTTGTTTCAGGGTCAAATGACGTGTGGAGACCCAGACCAGATCTCCTGGTCGGAACTTCCACTCTAAGGATCGTTTCTTGTCAGCTTGACCTTTCTGACTTTGAAAAGCCTTTTCCAAATTGCTTTTCACGATCCCCCAAATGGTCTTGAACGATTTTTGCCAAGCCTCCAGAGCTGGAAACGGAGTGGAGGCTACTGGCAATGGGGAAAACTTGGGCAACTTTCCAGTTACCACCTGAAACGGAGAGAACCCAGAGGAAGAGCTTTTCAAATTATTGTGCGCAAATTCTGCATATGGCAAAAACTTGACCCAATCAGTTTGCGCTTCTGCAACATAACACCTCAAAAACTGTTCCAATGACTGATCAACCCTCTCCGTCTGACCATTGGTCTGTGGGTGGTAGCCCGACGAAAATGACAGTTCCATGTCCATTTGATGGCAAAATGCCCTCCAAAATCTAGACACAAATTGGACTCCCCGATCTGACACTATGTTTTCCGGAATGCCATGAAGTCGGAAAACGTGGATGATGAAAAGATCGGCCAACTCCTGGGCCGAGGGGAGTCCTTTCAAGGGCACAAAATAGGCCATTTTACTGAAACGGTCGACTACCACCAAATGACCGACATGCCTTCAGACCTTGGAAGCTCACCCACAAAATCCATGGACAGATGGGTCCATGGTTCACTCGGGGTGGGCAAAGGCTGCAACGTTCCCACAGGTGCCAGACGGGAGGGCTTGCTTTTTGCACATACTGCACACTCTGTGACATACTCCTTGCAGTCTGTTGCCAAAGAAGGCCACCAAGCACATCTAGCAACCAAGTCTTGCGTTCTGGAGGCCCCTGGGTGCCCAGCATTCTTGTGTGAGTGAAACATCTGCAAAACCTGGAGACAAAAGGGCAGTGGCACAAACATAACCCCTTCAGGCTTTCCCTCAGGGACATCCTGCTGGAAGGGACCCAAAGTCTCCGTCCAGTCTTTCCAAGTTTCCGTGGCTCCCAGTACCACCTTCTGTGGAACAATGGTTTCAGGTTCTGAGGGCTGTGCTGTCTTCAGCTCAAAACATCTGGACAAGGCATCTGCCTTAATGTTTTTACTACCTGGAGTGTATGTAATTACAAATCTAAATCTCGAGAAAAACAGTGACCACCGAGCCTGACGGGGACTCAATCTCTTAGCCCCCTCAATGTATTCCAAATTTTTGTGATCAGTGTAGACTGTAATTGTATGTTCTGCTCCTTCTAACCAATGACGCCATTCTTCAAAGGCCAAATTAATGGCTAGAAGCTCCCTGTTGCCTATATCGTAGTTTTTCTCTGCTGGAGAAAACCTCCGAGAGAAATAGGCACACGGGTGCAATCTTCCCTGCAGCCCAGAGCGTTGAGACAGCACAGCCCCTACTCCAACTTCTGAGGTGTCAACCTCTACAATGAATGGATAAGAGGTGTCCATGTGTCTCAATATGGGTGCAGAGCAAAACAGTTCTTTCAGAGTGGAGAAAGCGGCCAGAGCTTCGGGGGACCAATGGTTGGTATCTGCCCCTTTTTTAGTGAGACTGGTGAGGGGTGCTACGACTGTGGAGTACCCCTTTATGAACCTTCTATAGTAATTTGCAAACTCTAAAAATCTCTTAAGAGATTTGAGTCCTACTGGTTGGGGCCATTCCAAGACAGCAGAGACTTTGGCGGGATCCATAGAAAGGCCCGAGGTGGAAATTATGTATCCCAGAAAAGTGACAGATGTCACCTCAAAAATGCATTTCTCCAATTTAGCATAAAGCCTGTTTTGTCTGAGCTTGTGTAGCATGAATTTGACATGAGCCCTGTGCTCAGAGAGGTTGTCTGAGAAGATTAATATATCGTCCAGGTATATTAGGACAAATTTACCCAACACCTCCCTGAAAACTTCATTAATGAGTTCCTGGAAGACGGCCGGGGCATTACACAACCCGAAGGGCATCACCAGATACTCGTAATGCCCGTCGGGTGTGTTAAAGGCCGCCTTCCATTCATCGCCCTCTCTGATCCGCACCAGATTGTAAGCACCTCGCAAATCCAATTTTGAAAAAATCTTAGCATTGGTGACTTGAGTGAATAAATCGTCTATCAAAGGTAACGGATAACGATTTTTAACTGTGATTTTATTCAGTCCCCGGTAATCAATGCATGGCCGAAGGCCTCCGTCCTTTTTCTTTACAAAAAAACCCCCTGCTCTGGCAGGTGACCGGGAAGGACGAATGAAAACCTTAGCTAAGTTTTCACGGATATATTCTTGCATGGCCACCTTTTCTGGCCCAGACAAATTGTAGATATGACCTCTAGGAGGCATACAACCCGATCGGAGATCAATCGGGCAATCGAAAGGGCGATGTGGAGGTAATTTATCAGAAGCTTTGGGACAAAACACGTCCGAAAACTCCGCATATTGTTCCGGAACACCCTCCACATGAATCCTGGTTTGTCCTAAGGTCACCTTCACTAAACAATGACGAAAACAGTGGGCTGACCAGCTCGTTAGCTGACCGGTAGCCCAGTTTATTTGAGGGGAGTGAAGGTGCAACCACGGCATGCCAAGGATGATTGTGGAGGTTGTCATGCGTAATACAAAAAACTGCAACTTTTCTTTATGCAGTACCCCTGTAGTGACTTCCACCTCTGGTGTCTGAGACAGAGGACGGTTACGCTGCAGGGGGGAATCATCCACTGCCGTAACCTGTAGAGGTGGTTTTACCGGGGTGAGCGGAATACCCAATTTTTTAGCCAATTTGTAATCTATAAAATTAGCCGCTGAGCCTGAATCAATGAAGGCCTCAGAGACTTCAGATTTATCTTCCCATGTAATCATACAAGGAAGAAGTAACCGCTTATCCTCTAGGGGTAAGAGCTGTACGCCTAGGGTATTACCCCCAACTACTCCTAGGCAGTGGTGTTTCCCGACTTTTTAGGGCAATTTCATACTCTATGCCCCCCCTCTGCACAATAAAGACACAACTGCTCAGAAATCCTGCGTCTCCGCTCCATTTGAGACAGTCTTGACCGACCAATCTGCATTGGCTCGGGGGGAGGTGAAACGGGAGGAGATGGAGTCACCGGAGGCGTAGCGTAGGTCAACATCTTAACATTGTTTCTACCCCTGGTCTGCCTTTGATACCGTAACCTGCGATCAATCCTGATTGCCGATGAAATGGCCTCATCGACGGTTTTAGGTTCAGGCTGACTCAACATTAGATCTGAAACCTCATCTGATAATCCTGATAAGAAACAGTCTAGAAGGGCATAGGTGTCCCACCTGGCTGAAACTGACCATCTCCTAAATTCTGCCGCATAATCCTCGACCGGACTCTTGCCTTGATGCAACAATTTGAGCTTCCGCTCAGAAGTCGAGGCAATGTCTGGATCATCGTAAATTATCGCCATAGCTTTAAAAAATTCATCTACCGAAGTTAAAGCTAAATCCCCGGCGGGTAAACTGTATGTCCAGGTCTGGGAATCGCCTGATAACAAAGTTTTGATAAACGTGACTCTTTGGGTCATGATTCCTGAAGATCTAGATCTTAACTCAAAGTAAGACAACACTCTACTCCTAAAATTTCGAAAGTCAGATCTGTGACCAGAACATTTTTCAGGTACAGGCATACGTATGCCTGTGCTAGGAGGGGATCGCACCTCGTCCACTGCCGTCTGAAGGGTTCGTAAAGAACCGGACAAAGCGTCAATCATAGCTTTATGATTACCCAGCACTTGGTTGATAGAGTCCACCGAAGTGGAAAGTGCGCCCAGACGGTCAGTGTGTGCGTCCATTTGCATTTTTGGGTCTGGCGTTCTGTAACGATCAGTGTAACACAGAGAGGATCTGATTACCGGCGATCTGCAGTATCACCGAGAATGCAGATATATACCCGATTATTGATGATCTGCAGTATCACCGATAATCAGATATATCTCTAACCTCTGGATACCTGAGTGAAGAGAGTGTTTGGTGCAACAGTAATACTTCGAGAAGTGCACCTGAGGAGCAGGTGCACGGCAGTAAAAGATACTGCTAGAGATCAGATTCCTTCCACAGGTCTGATGCTCCCCAAGGGGCGGAGCCAAGCTGAGAGTGGGAAGGACAGAGCGTGAGTGACACCAATGAGAGAGTGTCACTGACAGGTCTGTGAACTATCTCGTAACAGGAGAGATAGTTCTGGAGGTCGGACAAGCCAGGTCGTAAACACACGGACAGATAAGGTACAAAGACAGGAGACAGATGCAGAATCCTGGAACTAGCAGAGTTTGGCAACAAGGTATCAGAAAGACAAAGGTACAGAATCAGAGATCAGAAGAATGGTCAGGAAGGCAGAAGGTCATAACAAATAATCAACAATATCTAGGCTTGAGTGCGAGCTCCAAGATTCTCACACTCCAGGAACTAGACTAGATAATACAGTAATACAGATGATACAGAATTCCTAGACTAAGGTGTGAGTTCCTTGGCCATCAACACCTTGGAAACAGGTCTAGATAATGATACAGATAATAACAGAATTCCTAAGCTAAGGTGTGAGCTCCGTGATCATCAACACCTACGAAACTGTCTAATAAACACAGATACTGACAAGGTCTGAGTGCTACCACGTAGTGATCGCAACGCCAGACACCAGATGACGGACCAGCACCCAGTATATATACACTGGCGCTCTCCAGCACCACCCCTAAGTGCTGGACCAATGATTGTTGCTGAAATTGTCAGCTGACCGGCTTGGTCAGCTGACCCCCTTCTGACTGCCATAAAGGCCCTGCCTCTCTGCGCGCGCGCGTCCTCCTAAACCAGTGTGGACTATCAGTCCCAGCCACACCAGTCATGTGTTGTAATGTTTCTGCTGTGTTGAATACGGAATCCGCCGCACCGCTGTCTGTGCGTGCGGCGTTTTCTCCGCATTCCGCATTACTGAGAGGAGCAGGCCTATGCGTGCAACTTGCCGCATCGGACGCGGAATCCGCTGCCCTGTTGTTAGAGCATGCGGCGGTTTCTCCGCGCTCCGACTGCGCGCCAGCTGCCATGTTGAACGCAGAGTCAGCCGCCTCACTCTGAGTATTAGCGGTGGCTTTTCCGCGTTTCCCCTGAGGAGTGGACTCCGGACAACTCCTACCAGGCTTCTCGGGATATCGAGTGTGGAACTCCCTTCTCAATTTGTCCGCATGCATGCGACACTCAGGTACCCATGTTCTCTCTTCCATACCATACCCCTTCCAGTGCACCAGATACTGTAATGAGTTCTGCACTACTCGTGAATCTAAAATTTTCTCTACTTCATACTCAGGTTGGTCGTCTACTATCACAGGAGGAGGAGGATTGGTACCCACATGGACTGCTGGCTTAAGCAGGGACACATGAAAAGTTCTTACACCACGCATGCTAGCAGGAAGATCGATGGCATAAGTAACATTGTTGATCTTCCTGGTCACAGAAAAAGGGCCCACAAACCTGGGACCTAACTTGGCAGAGGGTTGTTTCAGGGTCAAATGACGTGTGGAGACCCAGACCAGATCTCCTGGTCGGAACTTCCACTCTAAGGATCGTTTCTTGTCAGCTTGACCTTTCTGACTTTGAAAAGCCTTTTCCAAATTGCTTTTCACGATCCCCCAAATGGTCTTGAACGATTTTTGCCAAGCCTCCAGAGCTGGAAACGGAGTGGAGGCTACTGGCAATGGGGAAAACTTGGGCAACTTTCCAGTTACCACCTGAAACGGAGAGAACCCAGAGGAAGAGCTTTTCAAATTATTGTGCGCAAATTCTGCATATGGCAAAAACTTGACCCAATCAGTTTGCGCTTCTGCAACATAACACCTCAAAAACTGTTCCAATGACTGATCAACCCTCTCCGTCTGACCATTGGTCTGTGGGTGGTAGCCCGACGAAAATGACAGTTCCATGTCCATTTGATGGCAAAATGCCCTCCAAAATCTAGACACAAATTGGACTCCCCGATCTGACACTATGTTTTCTGGAATGCCATGAAGTCGGAAAACGTGGATGATGAAAAGATCGGCCAACTCCTGGGCCGAGGGGAGTCCTTTCAAGGGCACAAAATGGGCCATTTTACTGAAACGATCGACTACCACCCAAATGACCGACATGCCTTCAGACCTTGGAAGCTCACCCACAAAATCCATGGACAGATGGGTCCATGGTTCACTCGGGGTGGGCAAAGGCTGCAACGTTCCCACAGGTGCCAGACGGGAGGGCTTGCTTTTTGCACATACTGCACACTCTGTGACATACTCCTTGCAGTCTGTTGCCAAAGAAGGCCACCAAGCACATCTAGCAACCAAGTCTTGCGTTCTGGAGGCCCCTGGGTGCCCAGCATTCTTGTGTGAGTGAAACATCTGCAAAACCTGGAGACGAAAGGGCAGTGGCGCAAACATAACCCCTTCAGGCTTTCCCTCAGGGACATCCTGCTGGAAGGGACCCAAAGTCTCCGTCCAGTCTTTCCAAGTTTCCGTGGCTCCCAGTACCACCTTCTGTGGAACAATGGTTTCAGGTTCTGAGGGCTGTGCTGTCTTCAGCTCAAAACATCTGGACAAGGCATCTGCCTTAATGTTTTTACTACCTGGAGTGTATGTAATTACAAATCTAAATCTCGAGAAAAACAGTGACCACCGAGCCTGACGGGGACTCAATCTCTTAGCCCCCTCAATGTATTCCAAATTTTTGTGATCAGTGTAGACTGTAATCGTATGTTCTGCTCCTTCTAACCAATGACGCCATTCTTCAAAGGCCAACTTAATGGCTAGAAGCTCCATGTTGCCTATATCGTAGTTTTTCTCTGCTGGAGAAAACCTCCGAGAGAAATAGGCACACGGGTGCAATCTTCCCTGCAGCCCAGAGCGTTGAGACAGCACAGCCCCTACTCCAACTTCTGAGGTGTCAACCTCTACAATGAATGGATAAGAGGTGTCCATGTGTCTCAATATGGGTGCAGAGCAAAACAGTTCTTTCAGAGTGGAGAAAGCGGCCAGAGCTTCGGGGGACCAATGGTTGGTATCTGCCCCTTTTTTAGTGAGACTGGTGAGGGGTGCTACGACTGTGGAGTACCCCTTTATGAACCTTTTATAGTAATTTGCAAACTCTAAAAATCTCTGAAGAGATTTGAGTCCTACTGGTTGGGGCCATTCCAAGACAGCAGAGACTTTGGCGGGATCCATAGAAAGGCCCGAGGTGGAAATTATGTATCCCAGAAAAGTGACAGATGTCACCTCAAAAATGCATTTCTCCAATTTAGCATAAAGCCTGTTTTGTCTGAGCTTGTGTAGCATGAATTTGACATGAGCCCTGTGCTCAGAGAGGTTGTCTGAGAAGATTAATATATCATCCAGGTATATTAGGACAAATTTACCCAACACCTCCCTGAAAACTTCATTAATGAGTTCCTGGAAGACGGCCGGGGCATTACACAACCCGAAGGGCATCACCAGATACTCGTAATGCCCGTCGGGTGTTAAAGGCCGCCTTCCATTCATCGCCCTCTCTGATCCGCACCAGATTGTAAGCACCTCGCAAATCCAATTTTGAAAAAATCTTAGCATTGGTGACTTGAGTGAATAAATCGTCTATCAAAGGTAACGGATAACGATTTTTAACTGTGATTTTATTCAGTCCCCGGTAATCAATGCATGGCCGAAGGCCTCCGTCCTTTTTCTTTACAAAAAAAACCCCTGCTCTGGCAGGCGACCGGGAAGGACGAATGAAACCCTTAGCTAAGTTTTCACGGATATATTCTTGCATGGCCACCTTTTCTGGCCCAGACAAATTGTAGAGATGACCTCTAGGAGGCATACAACCCGATCGGAGATCAATCGGGCAATCGAAAGGGCGATGTGGAGGTAATTTATCAGAAGCTTTGGGACAAAACACGTCCGAAAACTCCGCATATTGTTCCGGAACACCCTCCACATGAATCCTGGTTTGTCCTAAGGTCACCTTCACTAAACAATGACGAAAACAGTGGGCTGACCAGCTCGTTAGCTGACCGGTAGCCCAGTTTATCTGAGGGGAGTGAAGGTGCAACCACGGCATGCCAAGGATGATTGTGGAGGTTGTCATGCGTAATACAAAAAACTGCAACTTTTCTTTATGCAGCACCCCTGTAGTGACTTTCACCTCTGGTGTCTGAGACAGAGGACGGTTACGCTGCAGGGGGGAATCATCAACTGCCATAACCTGTAGAGGTGGTTTTACTGGGGTGAGCGGAATACCCAATTTTTTAGCCAATTCGTAATCTATAAAATTAGCCGCTGAGCCTGAATCAATGAAGGCCTCAGAGACTTCAGATTTATCTTCCCATGTAATCATACAAGGAAGAAGTAACCGCTTATCCTCTAGGGGTAAGAGCTGTACGCCTAGGGTATTACCCCCAACTACTCCTAGGCAGTGGCGTTTCCCGACTTTTTAGGGCAATTTCATACTCTATGCCCCCCCTCTGCACAATAAAGACACAACTGCTCAGAAATCCTGTGTCTCCGCTCCATTTGAGACAGTCTTGACCGACCAATCTGCATTGGCTCGGGGGGAGGTGAAACGGGAGGAGATGGAGTCACCGGAGGCGTAGCGTAGGTCAACATCTTAACATTGTTTCTACCCCTGGTCTGCCTTTGATACCGTAACCTGCGATCAATCCTGATTGCCGATGAAATGGCCTCATCGACGGTTTTAGGTTCAGGCTGACTCAACATTAGATCTGAAACCTCATCTGATAATCCTGATAAGAAACAGTCTAGAAGGGCATAGGTGTCCCACCTGGCTGAAACTGACCATCTCCTAAATTCTGCCGCATAATCCTCGACCGGACTCTTGCCTTGATGCAACAATTTGAGCTTCCGCTCAGAAGTCGAGGCAATGTCTGGATCATCGTAAATTATCGCCATAGCTTTAAAAAATTAATCTACCAAAGTTAAAGCTAAATCCCCGGCGGGTAAACTGTATGTCCAGGTCTGGGAATCGCCTGATAACAAAGTTTTACGTGACTCTTTGGGTCATGGTTCCTGAAGATCTAGATCTTAACTCAAAGTAAGACAACACTCTACTCCTAAAATTTAGAAAGTCAGATCTGTGACCAGAAGATTTTTCAGGTACAGGCATACGTATGCCTGTGCTAGGAGGGGATCGCACCTCGTCCACTGCCGTCTGAAGGGTTCGTAAAGAACCGGACAAAGCGTCAATCATAGCTTTATGATTACCCAGCACTTGGTTGATAGAGTCCACCGAAGTGGAAAGTGCGCCCAGACGGTCAGTGTGTGCGTCCATTTGCATTTTGGGTCTGGCGTTCTGTAACGATCAGTGTAACACAGAGAGGATCTGATTACCGGCGATCTGCAGTATCACCGAGAATGCAGATATATACCCGATTATTGATGATCTGCAGTATCACCGATAATCAGATATATCTCTAACCTCTGGATACCTGAGTGAAGAGAGTGTTTGGTGCAACAGTAATACTTCGAGAAGTGCACCTGAGGAGCAGGTGCACGGCAGTAAAAGATACTGCTAGAGATCAGATTCCTTCCACAGGTCTGATGCTCCCCAAGGGGCGGAGCCAAGCTGAGAGTGGGAAGGACAGAGCGTGAGTGACACCAATGAGAGAGTGTCACTGACAGGTCTGTGAACTATCTCGTAACAGGAGAGATAGTTCTGGAGGTCGGACAAGCCAGGTCGTAAACACACGGACAGATAAGGTACAAAGACAGGAGACAGATGCAGAATCCTGGAACTAGCAGAGTTTGGCAACAAGGTATCAGAAAGACAAAGGTACAGAATCAGAGATCAGAAGAGTGGTCAGGAAGGCAGAAGGTCATAACAAATAATCAACAATATCTAGGCTTGAGTGCGAGCTCCAAGATTCTCACACTGTAGGAACTAGACTAGATAATACAGTAATACAGATGGTACAGAATTCCTAGACTAAGGTGTGAATTCCTTGGCCATCAACACCTTGGAAACAGGTCTAGATAATGATACAGATAATAACAAAATTCCTAAGCTAAGGTGTGAGCTCCGTGATCATCAACACCTACGAAACTGTCTAATAAACACAGATACTGACAAGGTCTGAGTGCTACCACATAGTGATCGCAACGCCAGACACCAGATGAATGACCAGCACCCAGTATATATACACTGGCGCTCTCCAGCGCCACCCCTAAGTGCTGGACCAATGATTGTTGCTGAAATTGTCAGCTGACCGGCTTGGTCAGCTGACCCCCTTCTGACTGCCATAAAGGCCCTGCCTCTCTGCGCGCGCGTCCTCCTAAACCAGTGTGGACTATCAGTCCCAGCCACACCAGTCATGTGTTGTAATGTTTCTGCTGTGTTGAATAAGGAATCCGCTGCACCGCTGTCTGTGCGTGCGGCGTTTTCTCCGCATTCCGCATTACTGAGAGGAGCAGGCCTATGCGTGCAACTTGCCGCATCGGACGTGGAATCCGCCGCCCTGTTGTTAGAGCATGCGGCGGTTTCTTCGCGCTCCGACTGCGTGCCAGCTGCCATGTTGATCACGGAGTCAGCCGCCTCACTCCGAGTATTAGCGGCGGCTTTTCCGCGTTTTCTCACAGTGTGTGTGTGTGGGTATGACTTTGTGGCTCCATTGATCGATGTGTGGGAAATGATTTTGGATGATTTTTATGCGATTCAATCAGTTGATACCAGGGAAAGCACACTTTCAGTTGGAGATTGTTCCACTTCTTCAGTTCCTGAGGCTCCGCAATCCATTCAGGTGACCTCAGAACCTCTGTCTCTGAGTTTTCCAGTTTCACAATTGAACTTGACTCCAGATTCACAAATTTGGCGTTCTGACCCGCCTGCTTCAGCACCTTTGGCTGATTCAGCGAGTGATTCAGAGCTCCTTTTGTGTGAAATTGAAGTTCCTGAATCCCTGCCTTGTCCAGTAAATGTTCCTGTAATTCCACCCTGTACCATGGATAACTAAGTGTTACTTCCCAGTAAGACAGAAGCTACTGATACTTCCTTAACCTTGCCCTGCACAAATTTCTCAGCAGAAGATCCAGAGGTCCTGCTGATTTCTGAGTCCAGTCTAGCCAGTACTCATGAGTCTTTGTTCAGTGAAACAGAAATCAAAGAATTATTGCCTGCCTCAACAAACGCTTCTGTAGAATTTACCTGTGTTGATGAAGATCAATTCCTGTCTGATCCAGCAGACACCAATAGATGTACTACATCAGTTCCTGAGTCTCAGCAATCATGTTTGGTAGCCTTAGAACCCCAGCATCTGAATTTTCGAATCTCACAGTTGAAAAGCTATGGTTCAGATTCACAAGCTCTGTGTCCTGATCTTCCTGTTTCTGTACCTTGCTCTAGTTCAACGAATGGTTCTGAGCATCTATCATGTGAACCTAAAATCACAGAATCATTGCCTTGTTCAGAAAATATTCCCGTGAATTCGCCCTGTACCATGAATTATTCAGTTCTTTCCAATGAAACTCAGGTCACAGAATCATTATGCTGTCCAGCAGGTGCTTCCATGGTTCTGCCCTGCAATATGGACTGTTCAGTGATTCTGTCCAGTGAAGCTGAAGTTACAGAGTCTTATGCTTCACTCCAGTATGCTTCACTCTTATGCTTCAATCCAGTAGCTGTGAAGTCTAATCATGATGGTTTTTTTTTTGCCCAGTCCTGGTTTTGGTCCTATTGTGGCTGACTCTGAGGTCCGCAGTTCCTTGACATGCCCAGGAGTTTCTTTTGTGCCAGTGTGCCCAGATGTGCTTTGTGTGCCAGAATGACCAAGTGTGTCTAAGGTGTTGGCATGCTCAGATGCTTCCTTAGTGGAGACATGTTCTGATGTTGCCAGTCTGCCTGCATGCCCAGAGATGGTTATGGTCCCTGAAAGCCCTGATCTTGATATTTGTCCTTGTAACCCTGACTCTGGAATTGCCCTAGGTTCCATAGGGGTTCTTGATAGTTCTCCATGTGAGCCTAAGGGGCGTTCTAACCTTTTGGGACCTCTATGGAACTTCAAAGTGTTCTGAGAGATCTCTGACAAAACTTGTCCTGGTACCTTGGACTGGTTCAACAGTGGGTTTTGTGTTGGTAAAGACAGTTCCGGTGGGCATTGCAAAGGCTTTGGCATTTTTGGACAGTCCCTGGAAGGCGGTGAGTGTCGCTCAGAGAGTTTCGTTTTTTTTTTTCTGGAGATCATGGTTCTGATGGGTATCACACTGGGGCTTGTAGTGCTGATGGGCATGGTTCGGTAGGTTCTGGTTCCGATTGGTCCAGTCTTGGTGAGACTGATTCGGGAATTTGGTCTTGTCGGGCTGTCCCGACCTTCATGAATTTTCAGTCAGATCAGTTTGCTGGATTTTCCACTTCTGATTTTTTGGTCTGGGTGGTTCAGGAGAAATATGCCAGTTTTTATAGGCATCCGGAGGCCGCATTTAAGGGGGGGGGGGGGGGGTACTGTCACTATCGCTTCTGCAGCGTGTACTACTGGCTGCAGTTGTATTGCAGCCCAAGCAGTTCTGATTTCATTACATGCATTTGCTTGCATAGTTTTGTTTGCACTTAAACTAGTTGCTGATTGCATCTGCAGTTGCTCTGCAGTTCTGGCCAGCTCAGGATTGAATAATTACCATTCACCTGTGTGGGAATCTGCATGTCTGCTCCCATTGGAAGACCTCAGTATAAAGATCTGCTTCCTGCAGGGCTCCACGGGCTATCATAGTTTCAGATCAGTCTGTTACTCTGTCTGGGACCCCCCTCCCCCCCGTTGCTAGATCTCGTGTGGACTGCACTGACTCCTGCGAAGGGGTCAGTGAGTCCTTCTAGTCTTGATCCTGTTTATCAGTATTTGTTACTTTGCTGGTCTTGCATCATATATTGGTTCATCGCCGATATATACGCATACTAGCGCGTTTATTATTTTCCTTGTATTCGTGTTACGTTAATACATCAGTGTCGCTGATATATACGTACTCAAACTGTTTATATCCTGTGTTCAGTCAGCCAATTTCCAGCACGTTTCGGTAGGTTGCACTTAGCGTGATCACCCGTGCTTAGTTAGTACAGTCCTGTTCCTGTTACCTTGCGTGGATTGCGCTCACTTCTGCGTAGAAGTAGCGAATCCTTCCTAGTCCTGTTCCTGTTACCTTGCGTGGATTGCGCTCACTTCTGCGTAGAAGTAGCGAATCCTTCCTAGTCCTGTTCCTTGTGTTGCTCCAGTTCCTAGCTAGTGTTCCTTACTTATGTTATACAGTGGGTTGCAAAAGTATTCGGCCCCCTTGAAATGTTCCACATTTTGTCACATTACTGCCACAAACATGAATCAATTTTATTGGAATTCCACGTGAAAGACCAATACAAAGTGGTGTACATGTGAGAAGTGGATCGAAAATCATACATCATTCCAAACATTTTTTTACAAATAAATAACTGCAAAGTGGGGTGTGCGTAATTATTCGGCCCCCTGAGTCAATATTTTGTAGAACCACCTTTTGCTGCAATTACAGCTGCCAGTCTTTTAGGGTATGTCTCTACCAGCTTTGCACATCTAGAGACTGAAATCCTTGCCCATTCTTCTTTGCAAAACAGCTCCAGCTCAGTCAGATTAGATAGACAGCGTTTGTGAACAGCAGTTTTCAGATCTTGCCACAGATTCTCGATTGGATTTAGATCTGGACTTTGACTGGGCCATTCTAACTCATAGATATGTTTTGTTTTAAACCATTCCATTGTTGCCCTGGCTTTATGTTTAGGGTCATTGTCCTGCTGGAAGGTGAACCTCCGCCCCAGTCTCAAGTCTTTTGCAGTCTCCAAGAGGTTTTCTTCCAAGTTTGCCCTGTATTTGGCTCCATCCGTCTTCCCATCAACTCTGACCAGCTTCCCTGTCCCTGCTGAAGAGATGCACCCCCCGAGCATGATGCTGCCACCACCATATTTGACAGTGGGGATGGTGTGTTCAGAGTGATGTGCAGTGTTAGTTTTCTGCCACACATAGCGTTTTGCATTTTGGCCAAAAAGTTCAATTTTGGTCTCATCTAACCAGATCACCTTCTTCCACATGGTTGCTGTGTCCCCCACATGGCTTGTGGCAAACTGAAAACGGGACTTCTTATGCTTTCTGTTAACAATGCATTTCTTCTTGCCACTCTTCCATAAAGGCCAACTTTGTGCAGTGCATGACTAATAGTGGTCCTATGGACAGAGTCTCCCACCAGAGCTGTAGATCTCTGCAGCTCGTCCAGAGTCACCATGGGGCTCTTGACTGCATTTCTGAACAGCGCTCTCCTAGTTGGGCCTGTGAGTTTAGGTGGATGGCCTTGTCTTGGTAGGTTTACAGTTGTGCCATACTCCTTCCATTTCTGAATGATCGCTTAAACAGTGCTCCTTGGGATGTTCAAGACTTTGGAAATCATTTTGTAGCCTAAGCCTGCTTTAAATTTCTCAATAACTTGATCCCTGACCTGTCTTGGACCTGTCTTGGACCTGTCTTGTGTGTTCTTTGGACTTCACGGTGTTGTTGCTCCCAATATTCTCTTAGACAACCTCTGAGACCCTCACAGAGCAGCTGTATTTGTACTGACATTAGATTACACACAGGTGCACTCTATTTAGTCATTAGCACTCATCAGGCAATGTCTATACGCAACTGACTGCACTCAGATCAAAGGGGGCCGAATAATTATGCACACCCCACTTTGCAGTTATTTATTTGTAAAAAATGTTTGGAATCATGTATGATTTTCGTTCCACTTCTCATGTGTACACCACTTTGTGTTGGTCTTTCATGTGGAATTCCAATAAAATTGATTCATGTTTGTGGCAGTAATATGACAAAATGTGGAAAACTTCAAGGGGGCCGAATACTTTTGCAACCCACTGTATATCGGTTCATCGCCGATATATACATATGTTAGTCAGTCGTTTGTAGTTTCATTGATAGCTGTAATCGTAATACGCTAGGAAATCATACCTATTGTATATTCGTGTGTATTGTGTCTGCCTGCCTTGACTCTACTATTTCCTGACTATTCTGTCCTGTCCTTGTGAGGCACGCCATCGCTGCCATCGCATTGGCTGCCTCATTCCAGTCTGTCTTGTTATGGACGCTTGCTGTCACTAAAGCAGTGACTAGTTAAGCAAGCGTTAATTCTGTCTACCTGTCCTGATCTTCTGAGTTCTGGTTTATGCGCTCAGCGCTACCTTGCGCTGAGCCACTAAAGTGAAAGTATTGTTTGTGGCTGTTTGGATCTACGCCTGCTCTGTGCGCCACATCTCCTATTGGAGTTAGTCCTCTCCTCCACTAAACTGGGGATATCCTGGTTCCTTGTGCTTGTGTGTGTGTGTCCTTCACGTCAGGATCCGCATTATGTGCTGACCCTGGAGAATATACCACCGAGCGTAACAGTGTGACAGGGAGCTGCACATTGTACTACCCAGTACTGCATATACCTAGTACCTGTTGTGTTTAGTTAACCCACCTCATCACTGCATATACCTACCTTTGTGTTGAGTGAACCCACCTCTCTGCATCTTTGTGTTGAGTGAACCCAGCTCACTGCATATAACTACCTTTACTGTTCAGTGAACCCCCCTCACTGCATATAACTACTTTTTGTGTTGAGTGAACTCACCTCACTGCATCTAACTACCTTTACTGTTCAGTGAACCCACCTCACTGCATCTAACTACCTGTTGTGTTGAGTGAACCCAGCTCACTGCATCTAACTACCTTTACTTTTGAGTGAACCCAGCTCACTGCATATAACTACCTTTACTGTTCAGTGAACCCACTTCACTGCATATAACTCCCTTTACTGTTCAGTGAACCCACCTCACTGCATATAACTACCTGTTGTGTTGAGTGAACCCAGCTTACTACATCTAACTACCTTTACTGTTGAGTGAACCCAGCACACTGCATATAACTACCTGTTGTGTTGAGTGAACCCAGCTTACTGCATCTAACTACCCTTACTGTTGAGTGAACCCAGCTCACTGCATATAACTACTAGTGATGGGCCGAACCTCCGATTTTAGGTTCGCGAACCGGGTTCGCGAACTTCCGCGGAAGGTTCGGTTCGCGAAAAAGTTCACGAACCGCAATAGACTTCAATGGGGAGGCGAACTTTGAAAAACAGAAAAAATTATGCTGGCCCCAAAAGTGATAGAAAAGATGTTTCAAGGGGTCTAACACCTGGAGGGGCGCATGGCAGAGTGGGATACACGCCAAAAGTCCCGGGGAAAAATCTGGATGTGACGCAAAACAGCGTTTTAAGGGCAGAAATCACATTGAATGCTAAATTGCAGGCCTAACGTGCTTTAAAACATCTTGCATGTGTATACATCAATCAGGTAGTGTAATTAGAGTACTGCTTCACACTGACGCACCAAACTAATTGTGTAACGCACCTCAAGTTACCAGCTGTTTGTGTAGTGACGGCCATGCTGGACTACTGCGCAACATGGCAAGATTGCTCTTCCTCACTCAGTGATGTCAGGTAATGTGTGACTGCCTTCTCAACTTTCCATGGCATTGTTAAAAAGCTTAAGTTTTGTTTTTTAATTACATTTTCTACTTGCTGTGTACTTGTACCGCTACAATGAGAATCCTATGGAGGCGGGCAAGTCTGGCATTGTGACCCCGGGTAATGGCCGGGGAATGAGGGTTTGAATCTGGTGTGGAGCCTGAGCAACGGCTACCACTACACATCCAAGGAGGGCAGCAGGCAGGCATGCATGCCTGCCCCGAGGTAGTGACCAAAAATAACAATACAGGAGGACTATCGAGGGCTTGCTGTATTTGAAATGAATGTACTTTAAATCCTTTAACGAGAACCAGTTATGGCGGGCAAAGATGACACCACATTCCTTTCACGAGAATCATATGGAGGCATGCACGCCCGCCCCGAGGTAGTGACCAAAAATAACAATACAGGACTCAGGAGGACTTTTGAGGCCCTAATTGTAATGAATCAACTTTAAATCCTTTAACGGGAATCCATTATGGAGGGCAAGTCTGCCATTGTCACCACGGGTAATGGGCGGGGAATGAAGGTTGGATTCTGGCCCGTAGTGGGAGCCTGCTAAGACCCATGCTGTAGCTGCCCTGACCGTGCTTTGCAGACCAGGCATCTGTGGTCAGATGGACTCTTGACCCAGCGTAAGACAAACCAAGTTGAAAGCATTTGCCAAGAATGTTTTACGGAGGGCAAGTTTTTTGCCATTTTTTTAAATTGTTTGAAACTGTAGATGGTTGTATTTTTCAATTGTTTTAAAATGTAAATGGTTGAATTTTTAAATTGTTTGAAACTGTAGATGGTTGTATTTTTAAATTGTTTGGAACTGTAGATGGTTGTATTGCGTTCCGGAGTTGGAGCCTGAGCAACGGCTACCACCACACATCCAGGCAAGGAGGGCAGCAGGCAGGCATGAACGCCCGCCCCGAGGTAGTGACCAAAAATAACAATACAGGACTCAGGAGGACCTTTTGAGGCCCTAATTGTAATGAATCAACTTTAAATCCTTTAACGGGAATCTGTTATGGAGGGCAAGTCTGCCATCCATTCAAGTGCAAGTTATGCACTAACTGCCAGGTATAATGTGCAGTCACAGATGCAGTGAAAGGTATGCAGTGACTGCAAACAGCCGTTTGTGTAGTGACGGGTGTGCTGGACTGGTGCGCACCATGACGAGAGTGCAGGTGATGGTGGCTTTTCAGCCCATATGGTCGCCCGGCTGATGTAGCTGAATGACAGAACAGTGACTGTCCAGCTGATCAAATTTGGTCTGACCACAATGAAACAACGACCTTATTATCTTTGGTGTGCCACCCCCACCCGAGACACTCATATACCCGGCGGTCATTGCTGCATTGTGATACGCAAGCCCCTTCACCGCGGCAAGGTAATGATCACGAAGGGGGATGGGCACATGTACACGCCTTTTGTTTTTTTGTTGCAGCCGCCTGCAGTTCAGCCAGAAAAATTAGGCAGGCATGTGCACGCCCCAGAAAAATTAGTATAGCGGCCGCTGCTAGCAGCGGCCTTAAAAATTCTGGAATCCGCCTAGAGTCCTGGACCCTGTTGGTGGTGGCAGAGAAGGCTGTCAAGCGGCCTGCAGGCAGAGATGCTGTGTGTGGGGACTGACTTAGTCTTTGGTCGTGCAATAGACCTCAGGGATCCATGCCTCATTCATTTTGATAAAGGTCAGGTACTGAACACTGTCATGACTTAGGCGACTTCTCTTCTCAGTGACAATGCCTCCAGCTGCACTGAAGGTCCTTTCTGACAGGACGCTTGCGGCAGGGCAAGAAAGAAGTTGGATGGCAAATTGGGACAGCTCTGGCCACAGGTCAAGCATGCACAACCAGTAGAGCAAGGGTTCATCGTCGCTGCTCGCAGTCGCAGTGTGTACATCCACACTTAAGGCCAGGTAGTGGCCTACCTGCCGGTCCAGGCGTTGGTGGAGGGTGGATCCCAAAGGACTACTGCGAGGCGTTGGACTAAAGAATGTCCGCATGTTCGACATCACCTCGAGATCGCTGGAGCGTCCTATCCTTGCCTGCGTGGACTGGTGAGGAGGAGGAGGAATACTGCCAGTGGTACCTTTATTGCGTTGTACTGTCACATCACCCTTAAATGCATTGTAAAGCATCATTGTTATACACTCTGTAGTCAGGAGGAGCTCCACACCAGAAAGAAGATGAGTGTGCCTCGACCTTCACCTCTGCGTCCACTGAGGTGCTCAAAGCATTCAAGTAGTAAAGAGGTCGGCACCACTCCAAGCATCAGGAAAAGCTCTTTTATTGCATCACCATTGTGGCTTAACAATGACAAACGTTGTTTCGGGCATAGCCCTTTTTCAAATTGCAACAGCCATATACAAACACACATGTGCAGTGCCTTAAATACCCCACCTCCACTAAAATCACCAATCGGTGACTAACTGGGCGGAGACCAGTGGTGGACCTGATGGGGAACTGCAAAGGCTAATATGCAAATCACAATTAACCATTTACCTGCTGACAAAAAGAGTCAATGTAGAGAGTAAATGTGCCTCCATTGATCAAAATGGACAGATCATGTGACATCCACATCACTTCCTGGCCCTTTCTGGCCAGTCAGGAAGAACCACATCATCCAACGGAACAACGCGTCTAAAAAATACGCATGCATGCATGATCATACGCGTAAAACGCCAACCAGCCGTGTAACCTCAAAAACGCGAGGAGGAAAAAAAAAAACAAAAACGGGAAAACGCGAAAAAAACGCGAAAACGCGGGAAAAACGCGAAAAAGACGCGAAAAACGCGGGAAAAACGCGAAAAAACGACGGCAAAACCGCTTCAGAACAGTGCGTCATAAAATACGCATCCCAACATGGCGGTACGCATGGAACACACCCCAAACGCGGAGCGCGCTCCCAAAAGCGTACGACTGATCCACAACGCGTCAAAAAAACGCGAAACATATGGTTATACGCGTAAAAACCGACAACAGAACACTTTAAAACAATGCGTCACAAAGTACGCATCCCAACATGGCGGTACGCATGGAGCGCGCCCCAAGTGCGGAGTGCGCTCATAAACGCGTACAGCTGATCCTCAACGCGTCACAAAATACGCAAAACTTATGGCTACACGCATAAGAGCAGAATGCATGCATTTTATTTACCAGAACACTAAAGTTTGACCAACCACACAAATATAGTGTTCATGGAACCAAAATACCAACTAGACACTCATGTTCCCATATCAAACAAATGTGGACAAGTCAATGTTGGCACTATGAAAAGAAAATTACAGCAGGCAAATGATTTAATACGTCACCCTCAGCAGGTCCATCACAGTACAGCCCAGGGATATCTAAAACAAATACAAAAGCAATAAAATAAATATAAGATCAAAAGTTAAATGTCAATCAATCAGAAACAGTAGTAAATTGCAGGCATTAAGAAAGACCCCGCCCATCAGATAATAATTGACCCTCAATGAATACAAAATGCTAAGTCATATTCCCGATTGAGTCCATTAGGCTCCATCGTCCCCAACCGTCTTATCCAGAACGCCTCCCTCTTGCGTAGTGCAATCTCCCTATTGCTTCCTCTCCAATCCATAGGCACCGAATCGATAATCTTAACTTTCAGTTGTGTAACTGAATGTTTCATCTGTGCAAAATGTTCAGAAACCGACTGGCCCTGTGTCTTATGTCGTATCGCCGACTTGTGCGACGAAATACGATCCTTAAGGCGTTGCGTGGTCATGCCCACATATGCAAGCCCGCAAGGGCACTTAAGCATATATATGACATAACTAGAGTCACACGTGTAAAAATCTCGTAACCGAAAAAGAGTACCCTGGGACGGGTGAGTGAAGGTATTACCCTTCAACACCATGCCACACATGTGGCACCCCATACACGGGTACATACCCGTACGTTTATTCGCCGGTCGTCCTTTACTCTTTGTATGTAACTTGGCCCGTATTGTCGGGGCCCTCTTAAAGGACATCATAGGCGGGTAACGAAACTCGGGAACCCGTGGAAAACCGTCGGATAAAATTCGCCAATGCCGTCGTATGACCCGTGAAATCACATCACTATTCGCAATAAATGTTGACACAAATGGAAGACGGGGGCCAGTCGGTTTCCGCCCACGTCTAGTCCGTGGAGTAAATGTCTCAGACGGGTAGCCTCTTTGTCGAAATCTGCCAATCATTTCATCCCTACGTCTAGTACGTTGGAACTCATTGCTAACTATCCTGTCTACCCGACCCAACTGGCTCCGAGGTATACTGTTCTTGGTACCCATGGGATGGAAGCTTTCATAATGCAATACGGAATTGCGATCAGTACTCTTATTGAACAGATCAATCACCAGTTCTCCTCCCTCCCCTCTGGTGATAGATGTATCCAAAAATGATATGGTGTTTAAATCACTGTGGGACGTTAGCTTAATGTAAGGGCAGCAGCCGTGTAACTGAAAAATAAATTCCATAAGGGTCTCATGTGACCCCCTCCATATGCAGAAAACATCATCAATATAGCGCCACCAGCAAATTGCATGCCGGTGGAATAATGCATTATTATAAACAAATGCCTCTTCATATAGGCTCATGTATAAATTTGCATAGGAGGGGGCCACATTTGACCCCATGGCCGTGCCACGACGTTGCATAAAAAATTGTCCCTTAAACTCAAAATAATTAAAGCGTAAAACAATCCCCAGCAAAGTCAAACAAAATCTCCTCTGATCTGAAGAGAGATCAGTACGCGTCATTAAAAACCAATCAACAGCCTCTACACCCCCATCATGTGGGATGGAGGTGTAGAGGCTGTCCACATCAAGGGTAACAAGAAGGATCTGATCATCAGGCAACCGCAATTCCCTAATCTTTTCAAGGAACATGGAGGTGTCCTTCAAATACGAAGGAGTTGACCGAACCAATGGTTGAAGTAAAGCATCCAAAAATTTAGCAAGTGGAACAAATATCGAGCCAACCCCGGCCACAATCGGGCGGCCAGGGGGGTTGGCTAGAGACTTGTGAATCTTGGGGAGTGTGTAAATTCTAGGGGTGGAGGGATGATCAGCCTTTAAAAAAGTAAACAGCCCATTATCAATGACATTTTTTCTCAAAGCATCATGTAACACACTATCGATTTGTTTCTGTATCCACACCAGGGGATCTCCCATTAGTGGTTCATACACTGCTTTATCAGAAAGCTGTCGTAAGATCTCATTTTCATACATACTCGTGTCCATCACCACCACCGCCCCCCCCCCCCCCTTATCAGCTGGGCGGATGGTGATGGACACATTATTCTGCAGGGCACACAAAGCCTCCCTCTCATCCCTACTGAGATTATAATGTAGGGTATGTTCACCCTTCCTCACACCTTCCTCCAACTTCTTAATGTCACCCTGAACCTTGGAAACAAAATTGTCAATAACGGGATGACTCGGGGGTAAAAAAGAGCTAGGGTTTCTGAAACCCAGCTCCTTCAACCTAAATTGTCCATCAGCATCTTCTTGGTTGGTAGAAGGAAAAGTGGGCAAACATGAAAAAAAGTATTTCAATCTAATGTTCCGAAAAAAACGAAACAGATCTTGATCTAATTGAAAAAAGTCAGTGGCAAAAGTGGGACAGAAGGAAAGTCCATAATTCAAAACGTGAGTCTCTAACGGAGATAACGTATATGAGGAAATATTTACCACAAGGGACTCTACTTCGTCCTCCGGCGTAATACCCGTGGACTCAGAACTTTCTTGGAAGCTGCGCCTCCTCCGGCGCCTCCCTCCCCTATGCCTCCTCCTCTTCCACAATTTGGGGAATCATCCCGTGAAGAGGCCCCGGATCCTCTCGAGGTGAATTGGAGCCGGGTCTGGGGGGCCTCCCACCCCGAGGTGGTTTTCTTCCTCTAGGAACAGGATTACGCAGCCCAGATTGTCGCTGCCACGGATATACGTATCCAGAGACATAATCACAAGCATCTCGAGTAAATTTGCCCCTCTTATCCTCCTCGATCTTTTTGGTCAAAATGCCCAACTTGTTGTTAAGAGAATCCATGAAATCATCAAACTTATCCGTGGGAAGGGTCTCCTTAATCTGTTTAGTCAAGACCTCAATCTTTGTCGTGAGTAGGGGTAATTCACGCTGGATGCGGACAATCGTGTGCAACATCGCATCCAATGATGCCTTGTTCCAAATGTTGGCCCACACATCACAGTATGCATCATCATTAGGAAATAATGTCGGTGCCACATGTGCCCTCATCGACCGAGGAATCCTCTTGGCGTGACAGTATTCTGCCAGAGTCCTGGAATGCAGGTCCAGGTTAACCTTCCTCCTCATGGTCATCTCCAGGTCATGCTGTAGTGGCTTAGGATCTGGAGTTTGTAAAAAAGATGTACCCCTTTCCACTATCGACAAGATCTCAGTAGCTTGTAGATCACTATAGCAGAACGTGCCTGCAACCTTCTCCGTCTGTGGGGTCGCCATGAAGCTCCACTCCCTTGGACACTCACTAATGTTATACACTCTGTAGTCAGGAGGAGCTCCACACCAGAAAGAAGATGAGTGTGCCTCGACCTTCACCTCTGCGTCCACTGAGGTGCTCAAAGCATTCAAGTAGTAAAGAGGTCGGCACCACTCCAAGCATCAGGAAAAGCTCTTTTATTGCATCACCATTGTGGCTTAACAATGACAAACGTTGTTTCGGGCATAGCCCTTTTTCAAATTGCAACAGCCATATACAAACACACATGTGCAGTGCCTTAAATACCCCACCTCCACTAAAATCACCAATCGGTGACTAACTGGGCGGAGACCAGTGGTGGACCTGATGGGGAACTGCAAAGGCTAATATGCAAATCACAATTAACCATTTACCTGCTGACAAAAAGAGTCAATGTAGAGAGTAAATGTGCCTCCATTGATCAAAATGGACAGATCATGTGACATCCACATCACTTCCTGGCCCTTTCTGGCCAGTCAGGAAGAACCACATCATCCAACGGAACAACGCGTCTAAAAAATACGCATGCATGCATGATCATACACTTAAAACGCCAACCAGCCGTGTAACCTCAAAAACGCGAGGAGGAAAAAAAAAAAAAAAAAACGCGAAAACGCGAAAAAAACGTGAAAACGCGGGAAAAACGCGAAAAAGACGCGAAAAACGCGGGAAAAACGCGAAAAAACGACGGCAAAACTGCTTCAGAACAGTGCGTCATAAAATACGCATCCCAACATGGCGGTACGCATGGAACACACCCCAAACGCGGAGCGCGCTCCCAAAAGCGTACGACTGATCCACAATGCGTCAAAAAAACGCGAAACATATGGTTATACGCGTAAAAACCGACAACAGAACACTTCAAAACAATGCGTCACAAAGTACGCATCCCAACATGGCGGTACGCATGGAGCGTGCCCCAAGTGCGGAGTGCGCTCATAAACGCGTACAGCTGATCCTCAACGCGTCACAAAATACGCAAAACTTATGGCTACACGCATAAGAGCAGAATGCATGCATTTTATTTACCAGAACACTAAAGTTTGACCAACCACACAAATATAGTGTTCATGGAACCAAAATACCAACTAGACACTCATGTTCCCATATCAAACAAATGTGGACAAGTCAATGTTGGCACTATGAAAAGAAAATTACAGCAGGCAAATGATTTAATACGTCACCCTCAGCAGGTCCATCACAGTACAGCCCAGGGATATCTAAAACAAATACAAAAGCAATAAAATAAATATAAGATCAAAAGTTAAATGTCAATCAATCAGAAACAGTAGTAAATTGCAGGCATTAAGAAAGACCCCGCCCATCAGATAATAATTGACCCTCAATGAATACAAAATGCTAAGTCATATTCCCGATTGAGTCCATTAGGCTCCATCGTCCCCAACCGTCTTATCCAGAACGCCTCCCTCTTGCGTAGTGCAATCTCCCTATTGCTTCCTCTCCAATCCATAGGCACCGAATCGATAATCTTAACTTTCAGTTGTGTAACTGAATGTTTCATCTGTGCAAAATGTTCAGAAACCAACTGGCCCTGTGTCTTATGTCGTATCGCCGACTTGTGCGACGAAATACGATCCTTAAGGCGTTGCGTGGTCATGCCCACATATGCAAGCCCGCAAGGGCACTTAAGCATATATATGACATAACTAGAGTCCCACGTGTAAAAATCTCGTAACCGAAAAAGAGTACCCTGGGACGGGTGAGTGAAGGTATTACCCTTCAACACCATGCCACACATGTGGCACCCCATACACGGGTACATACCCGTACGTTTATTCGCCGGTCGTCCTTTACTCTTTGTATGTAACTTGGCCCGTATTGTCGGGGCCCTCTTAAAGGACATCATAGGCGGGTAACGAAACTCGGGAACCCGTGGAAAACCGTCGGATAAAATTCGCCAATGCCGTCGTATGACCCGTGAAATCACATCACTATTCGCACTAAATGTTGACACAAATGGAAGACGGGGGCCAGTCGGTTTCCGCCCACGTCTAGTCCGTGGAGTAAATGTCTCAGACGGGTAGCCTTTCTACATTGACTCTTTTTGTCAGCAGGTAAATGGTTAATTGTGATTTGCATATTAGCCTTTGCAGTTCCCCATCAGGTCCACCACTGGTCTCCGCCCAGTTAGTCACCGATTGGTGATTTTAGTGGAGGTGGGGTATTTAAGGCACTGCACATGTGTGTTTGTATATGGCTGTTGCAATTTGAAAAAGGGCTATGCCCGAAACAACGTTTGTCATTGCTAAGCCACAATGGTGATGCAATAAAAGAGCTTTTCCTGATGCTTGGAGTGGTGCCGACCTCTTTACTACTTGAATGCTTTGAGCACCTCAGTGGACGCAGAGGTGAAGGTCGAGGCACACTCATCTTCTTTCTGGTGTGGAGCTCCTCCTGACTACAGAGTGTATGACATTAGTGAGTGTCCAAGGGAGTGGAGCTTCATGGCGACCCCACAGACGGAGAAGGTTGCAGGCACGTTCTGCTATAGTGATCTACAAGCTACTGAGATCTTGTCGATAGTGGAAAGGGGTACATCTTTTTTACAAACTCCGGATCCTAAGCCACTACAGCATGACCTGGAGATGACCATGAGGAGGAAGGTTAACCTGGACCTGCATTCCAGGACTCTGGCAGAATACTGTCACGCCAAGAGGATTCCTCGGTCGATGAGGGCACATGTGGCACCGACATTATTTCCTAATGATGATGCATACTGTGATGTGTGGGCCAACATTTGGAACAAGGCATCATTGGATGCGATGTTGCACACGATTGTCCGCATCCAGCGTGAATTACCCCTACTCACAACAAAGATTGAGGTCTTGACTAAACAGATTAAGGAGACCCTTCCCACGGATAAGTTTGATGATTTCATGGATTCTCTTAACAACAAGTTGGGCATTTTGACCAAAAAGATCGAGGAGGATAAGAGGGGCAAATTTACTCGAGATGCTTGTGATTATGTCTCTGGATACGTATATCCGTGGCAGCGACAATCTGGGCTGCGTAATCCTGTTCCTAGAGGAAGAAAACCACCTCGGGGTGGGAGGCCCCCCAGACCCGGCTCCGATTCACCTCGAGAGGAATCCGGGGCCTCTTCACGGGATGATTCCCCAAATTGTGGAAGAGGAGGAGGCATAGGGGAGGGAGCTTCCAAGAAAGTTCTGAGTCCACGGGTATTACGCCGGAGGAGGAAGTAGAGTCCCTTGTGGTAAATATTTCCTCATATACGTTATCTCCGTTAGAGACTCACGTTTTGAATTATGGACTTTCCTTCTGTCCCACTTTTGCCACTGACTTTTTTCAATTAGATCAAGATCTGTTTCGTTTTTTTCGGAACATTAGATTGAAATACTTTTTTTCATGTTTGCCCACTTTTCCTTCTACCAACCAAGAAGATGCTGATGGACAATTTAGGTTGAAGGAGCTGGGTTTCAGAAACCCTAGCTCTTTTTTACCCCCGAGTCATCCCGTTATTGACAATTTTGTTTCCAAGGTTCAGGGTGACATTAAGAAGTTGGAGGAAGGTGTGAGGAAGGGTGAACATACCCTACATTATAATCTCAGTAGGGATGAGAGGGAGGCTTTGTGTGCCCTGCAGAATAATGTGTCCATCACCATCCGCCCAGCTGATAAGGGGGGGGGGGCGGTGGTGGTGATGGACACGAGTATGTATGAAAATGAGATCTTACGACAGCTTTCTGATAAAGCAGTGTATGAACCACTAATGGGAGATCCCCTGGTGTGGATACAGAAACAAATCGATAGTGTGTTACATGATGCTTTGAGAAAAAATGTCATTGATAATGGGCTGTTTACTTTTTTAAAGGCTGATCATCCCTCCACCCCTAGAATTTACACACTCCCCAAGATTCACAAGTCTCTAGCCAACCCCCCTGGCCGCCCGATTGTGGCCGGGGTTGGCTCGATATTTGTTCCACTTGCTAAATTTTTGGATGCTTTACTTCAACCATTGGTTCGGTCAACTCCTTCGTATTTGAAGGACACCTCCATGTTCCTTGAAAAGATTAGGGAATTGCGGTTGCCTGATGATCAGATCCTTCTTGTTACCCTTGATGTGGACAGCCTCTACACCTCCATCCCACATGATGGGGGTGTAGAGGCTGTTGATTGGTTTTTAATGACGCGTACTGATCTCTCTTCAGATCAGAGGAGATTTTGTTTGACTTTGCTGGGGATTGTTTTACGCTTTAATTATTTTGAGTTTAAGGGACAATTTTTTATGCAACGTCGTGGCACGGCCATGGGGTCAAATGTGGCCCCCTCCTATGCAAATTTATACATGAGCCTATATGAAGAGGCATTTGTTTATAATAATGCATTATTCCACCGGCATGCAATTTGCTGGTGGCGCTATATTGATGATGTTTTCTGCATATGGAGGGGGTCACATGAGACCCTTATGGAATTTATTTTTCAGTTACACGGCTGCTGCCCTTACATTAAGCTAACGTCCCACAGTGATTTAAACACCATATCATTTTTGGATACATCTATCACCAGAGGGGAGGGAGGAGAACTGGTGATTGATCTGTTCAATAAGAGTACTGATCGCAATTCCGTATTGCATTATGAAAGCTTCCATCCCATGGGTACCAAGAACAGTATACCTCGGAGCCAGTTGGGTCGGGTAGACAGGATAGTTAGCAATGAGTTCCAACGTACTAGACGTAGGGATGAAATGATTGGCAGATTTCGACAAAGAGGCTACCCGTCTGAGACATTTACTCCACGGACTAGACGTGGGCGGAAACCGACTGGCCCCCGTCTTCCATTTGTGTCAACATTTATTGCGAATAGTGATGTGATTTCACGGGTCATACGACGGCATTGGCGAATTTTATCCGACGGTTTTCCACGGGTTCCCGAGTTTCGTTACCCGCCTATGATGTCCTTTAAGAGGGCCCCGACAATACGGGCCAAGTTACATACAAAGAGTAAAGGACGACCGGCGAATAAACGTACGGGTATGTACCCGTGTATGGGGTGCCACATGTGTGGCATGGTGTTGAAGGGTAATACCTTCACTCACCCGTCCCAGGGTACTCTTTTTCGGTTACGAGATTTTTAACACGTGTGACTCTAGTTATGTCATATATATGCTTAAGTGCCCTTGCGGGCTTGCATATGTGGGCATGACCACGCAACGCCTTAAGGATCGTATTTCGTCGCACAAGTCGGCGATACGACATAAGACACAGGGCCAGTCGGTTTCTGAACATTTTGCACAGATGAAACATTCAGTTACACAACTGAAAGTTAAGATTATCGATTCGGTGCCTATGGATTGGAGAGGAAGCAATAGGGAGATTGCACTACGCAAGAGGGAGGCGTTCTGGATAAGACGGTTGGGGACGATGGAGCCTAATGGACTCAATCGGGAATATGACTTAGCATTTTGTATTCATTGAGGGTCAATTATTATCTGATGGGCGGGGTCTTTCTTAATGCCTGCAATTTACTACTGTTTCTGATTGATTGACATTTAACTTTTGATCTTATATTTATTTTATTGCTTTTGTATTTGTTTTAGATATCCCTGGGCTGTACTGTGATGGACCTGCTGAGGGTGACGTATTGAATCATTTGCCTGCTGTAATTTTCTTTTCATAGTGCCAACATTGACTTGTCCACATTTGTTTGATATGGGAACATGAGTGTCTAGTTGGTATTTTGGTTCCATGAACACTATATTTGTGTGGTTGGTCAAACTTTAGTGTTCTGGTAAATAAAATGCATGCATTCTGCTCTTATGCGTGTAGCCATAAGTTTTGCGTATTTTGTGACGCGTTGAGGATCAGCTGTACGCGTTTATGAGCGCACTCCGCACTTGGGGCGCGCTCGATGCGTACCGCCATGTTGGGATGCGTACTTTGTGACGCATTGTTTTGAAGTGTTCTGTTGTCGGTTTTTACGCGTATAACCATATGTTTCGCGTTTTTTTGACGCGTTGTGGATCAGTCGTACGCTCCGCGTTTGGGGTGTGTTCCATGCGTACCGCCATGTTGGGATGCATATTTTATGACGCACTGTTCTGAAGCGGTTTTGCCGTCGTTTTTTCACGTTTTTCCCACGTTTTTCGCGTCTTTTTCACGTTTTTCCCGCGTTTTCGCGTTTTTTCCGCGTTTTCCCGTTTTTTTTGTTTTTTTTTTGTTTTTTTTTTCCTCCTCGCGTTTTTGAGGTTACACGGCTGGTTGGCGTTTTACGCGTATGATCATGCATGCATGCGTATTTTTTAGACGCGTTGTTCCGTTGGATGATGTGGTTCTTCCTGACTGGCCAGAAAGGGCCAGGAAGTGATGTGGATGTCACATGATCTGTCCATTTTGATCAATGGAGGCACATTTACTCTCTACATTGACTCTTTTTGTCAGCAGGTAAATGGTTAATTGTGATTTGCATATTAGCCTTTGCAGTTCCCCATCAGGTCCACCACTGGTCTCCGCCCAGTTAGTCACCGATTGGTGATTTTAGTGGAGGTGGGGTATTTAAGGCACTGCACATGTGTGTTTGTATATGGCTGTTGCAATTTGAAAAAGGGCTATGCCCGAAGCAACGTTTGTCATTGTTAAGCCACAATGGTGATGCAATAAAAGAGCTTTTCCTGATGCTTGGAGTGGTGCCGACCTCTTTACTACTTGAATTGTAAAGCATCATTGACAGCTTGTTCTGCAAGTGCTGCATCCTTTCTGCCTTCTGTTGAGTTGGTAACAGGTCTGCCACTTTGTGCCTGTACCGAGGGTCTAGTAGCGTGGCCGCCCAGTACAGGTCATTCCCCTTGAGTTTTTTGATACGGGGGTCCCTCAACAGGCTGGACAACATGAAAGAGGCCATCTGCACAAAGTCGGATCCAGACGTACTCTCCATCTCCTCTTGCTCTTCCACAGTGACGTCACGCAACTCCTCTTCCTCCCCCCAGCCACAAACAATACCATGGGAACGTGGAGCAGCAGAAGCCCCCTTTGATGGCTGCTGCTGTTGTTCTTCTGCCGCCGCCGCCTCTTCCTCCTCCACAGAAACACCTTCCTCATAATCATCATCCGAGTCTGACTCCTCTCCTTCCACACACGACTCCTCTTCTTCCTCCTCCTCCCCCCTCTGTGGTGCCGCAGGTGTCAGAGGAAACATGTGGTTCAGATGTAAATCGCTCCCACGAATCCTCCTGCCATAGCTGTTCCTGTTCCCGCTCCTCCACAGCTTCATTCACCACTGTACGCACGGCACGCTCCAGGAAGTAAGCGTAGGGGATCAAGTCGCTGATGGTGCCTTCAGCGCGACTCACCAGGTTGGTCACCTCCTCAAACGGCCGCATGGTCCTGCATGCATTTCGCATCAGTGTCCAGCTGTTGGGCCACAACATCCCCATCTTCCCAGATTGTGTCCTTCTACTGTAGTTGTACAGGTACTGGGTGACGGCTTTCTCCTGGTCTAGCAGGTGAGAGAACATAAGCAGGGTGGAATTCCAGCGAGTTGGGCTATCGCATATCAAGCGTCTCACCGGCAAGTTGTTTTTCCACTGAATGTCCGCAAAGCGTGCCATGGCCGTATAAGACCGCCTGAAATGCCCACACAACTTCCTGGTCTGCTTCAGGACGTCCTCTAAGCCTGGGTACTTTGAGACAAATCTTTGCACGACCAGATTCAGCACATGTGCCATGCAGGGTACATGTGTCAGCTTTCCTAAATTCAAAGCGGAAAGGAGATTGCTGCTGTTGTCACACACCATGTTGCCGATCTCCAGCTGGTGCGGGGTCAGCCATTGCTCCACCTGTTTGTTAAGAGCAGCCAGGAGAGCTGCTCCAGTGTGACTCTCCGCTTTGAGGCAAGACATGTCTAAAATTGCGTGACACCGTCGTACCTGGCATGTAGCGTAGGCTCTGGGGAGATGGGGCTGTGTAGCTGGAGAGGAAGAGGAGATGGCAGCACTGCTACAGTTCAACTGACACTCAGCCAAGGAGGAGGAGGAGGTTGACAGCGAAGCGAGAGGAGGTGGCAGGAGGCCTGCCTGCAAGCCGTGGAGGTTTGACAAGTTTGTCCGCTGCGCAGCCACATACTCCCTGCTTGCTGCCATCGGTCACCAGGTTGACCCAATGGGCTGTGTACGTAATGTAGCGGCCCTGCCCGTGCTTGGCAGACCAGGCATCCGTGGTCAGGTGGACCCTTGACCCAACGCTCTTCGCAATAGATGACACCACTTGCCTCTGAACTGCACGGTACAGTTTGGGTATTGCCTTTCGTGAAAAATAAGTGCGGCCTGGTATCTTCCACTGCGGTGTCCCAATGGCCACAAATTTACGGAAAGCCTCAGACTCCACCAGCTTGTATGGTAATAGCTGGTGAGCTAATAGTTCCGCCACACCAGCTGTCAGACGCCGGGCAAGAGGGTGACTGGCCGAAATTGGCTTCTTCCGCTCAAAGACTTCCTTCACGGACACCTGGCTACTGCTGTGGGCAGAGGAGCAGGAACCGCTCAAGGGCAGAGGCGGTGTGAAGGAGGGTGGCTGTGAAGGTTCAAGGGAGAAAGCGGATGAAGACGATGCACCTGAAGGAGGAAGAGAAGGAGGGTGGCTTGTCTTTTGAGGGGTGCTGCTTTTCCTCAGGTGTTCTTGCCACAGCTGTTTGTGCCTTCTCTCCAGGTGCCTTCGTAAGGCACTTGTCTCTACGTGAGAGTTGGCCTTTCCACGGCTCAATTTTTGCTGGCAGAGACAACAGATGGCTTTGCTCCGATCTGAGACACACATGTTAAAAAATTTCCAAACCGCTGAGCCCCCATGGGGTGATGGCGCTACGGTTGCATCAGCAGCTGACGTTGAAGGGCATGTTGGCTGGCTGGCCATAGCTGGCGATACATGGTGTCGGACACTGCCCCCAGCTGTTTCTGAGGATGAGCTCCCTCTGCTTCTATCATCTTCTATCATGGAGTCGTCTCCTCCTACTCCTCTCTGGCTCCCCCTCTGAACTGTCCCCCTGGTCATCTCCTCTATTGGGAACATACGTGACATCCGTATAATCGTCATCATAATCCTCCTGCCCAGCTTCGCTTTCCTCAGACAACTCCACAACTGCACCAACTTCAGGTGGTTCATCATGCCCCTCCTTACACATTATGTCCATACTATCGCCACCTAACTCAGACGTATGAGGTGGTGTACCTGTGCCTTCTTCTTGTTGTTGCAGTAGTGGCTGTGAATCAGAGATTTCACCACCACCACCAAATAACTCCTGCGAAGTGTCAAATGCAGTGGATGTGGTGCTTGTTGTAGCGCTGGTGGCTGCGGGAGATGAGGTGTTCTGTGTTAAATACTCAAGCACGTCCTCACAATTTTGGGAAGTGATGGCACGTGCCTTCTTCTGAGCACTGTACTTTGGTCCAGGTCCGCACTAAATCACAGCAACACCACCTCGCACAGACCTGCCAGTGCCAGGTGGCCTTCCTCTGGGTCTGCCTCTACCTTTTCCTCTACCTGGTTTGTCCATTTTGTCCATCTCGGGGGGAAGCTAGGTATATGCAGTGAGGTGAGTTCACACAACAGAAAAGGTAGATATACAGTGAGGTGAGTTCACTGAATGCAAAAGGTAGCTATATGCAGTGAGGTGAGTTCACTCAACCCAAAGGTAGTTATATATGCAGTGAGGTGAGTTCACTCAACAGAAAAGGTATATATGCAGTGAGGTGAGTTCACTCAACCCAAAGGTAGTTATATATGCAGTGAGGTGAGTTCACTGAACACAACAGGTAGTTAGATGCAGTCAGCTGAGTTCACTCAACCCAAAGGTAGTTATATATGCAGTGAGGTGAGTTCACTCAACAGAAAAGGTAGATATGCAGTGAGGTGAGTTCACTCAACCCAAAGGTAGTTATATATGCAGTGAGGTGAGTTCACTGAACACAACAGGTAGTTAGATGCAGTCAGCTGAGTTCACTCAACACAAAGGTAGTTAATTAGTTATATGCATTGAGGTGAGTTCACTCAACAGAAAAGGTAGATATGCAGTGAGGTGAGTTTACTCAACTTAAAAGGTCGTTATATGCAGTGAGGCAAGTTCACTCAACACAAACGTAGGTGTATGCAGTGTTGAGGTGGGTTAACTAAACACAACAGGTACTAGTAGTAGGTAAATGCAGTACTGGGTGGGTAGTACAATGTGCAGCTCCCTGTCACACACACAGGTAGTCACTGAATGTGCTGCTGAATGCTGGTGGGCTGCTGGCAGTGGGACACACACATTATGAATTAGCAATGCTGTCTAAGCAACACAAGTGTCTCACATACACACAGGTAGTCAATGAATGTGCTGCTGCTGCTGCTGGCAGTGGGACACACAGTATGAATTAGCAATGCTGTCTAAAAAACACAAGTGTCAGTTTCAAACACAGAAAAAAAAATTGATCACACGAGCAGGATGAGCTCTGAAAAGAGCTGTTCTGGGGCGCTATTATAGCAATAAGATTCAGCTAGGAGCTGTAACGATCGGTGAAGCACAGAGAGGTCTGATTACCGGTGATCTGCAGTATCACGGGGAATACAGACGTATACCAGATTATAAGTGATCTGCAGTCTCACCGATAATCCAATATACTAGCTAACCTCTGTTCACCTGAGTAGAGTGTGGTGTTTGGTGTAACAGTAACACTTAGAGGACTAGGCCTCAGTGCAGCAAGGAGTACTGCACAGATTCCTTCCGCAGACCTGAGCTCTCCAAGACGGGAGGAGTCAGACTGACAGTAGAAAGGATAGTCTGAGAGTGACACTCAGGAGGAGATGTCACTGACAGGACGAGGAACCGCCTCCAAGCGTAAGGTCGGTTCTCGAGGTTGGACAAGCCAGGTCGTACACACACGGACAGACAAAGTACAAGATCATAAGGCAGAGGCGGAGTCTAGGTACAGGCAGAGTTCGGCAACAGGGTATCAGAAATATCGAGGTACAAAGATCAGGAGGCAGAAGCAGAGTCTAAGGACGAGCCGGTGTTCGGCAACAGAGTATCAGAAATATCGAGGTACAGGATCAGAGTTCAGGAGGATAGTCAGGCAAGCAGGAAGTCATAACAGATAATCACAATCAAACTAGTACTTTAGCTATCAACAGAATCTAGCTAAGTGTAGGATTACAGCTCCAGCTGGTCCCGGCACACTTACGGATCTGACTATGGATCTGGGTGCTCCCACATGTGTGATCGCACGCCAGACAAGGAACAAGTGGACAGCCAGCAGTATATATACTCAAGGACCTCTCCAGGACCTCCCTAATTGCTGGACCAATGAAAGTTGTGGAAAATGTCAGCTGACCAGCCTGGTCAGCTGACTACTTCTGGCTGTTATATAAGCTCTGTCTCTGTGCGCGCGCGCGTGTCACTCTGAATCCTGGTGGACTATCAGTCCCAGCCACACCAGAACTGTCTTGCAATGTATCTTGAGCACCGCGTGTGGGGGCCGCTTCCAATGCGGATTCCGCCGTTTTCAATGTGGATTCCGCCGTTCCCAATGCGGATTCCGCCGCTCTGCCTAAGCGGCATGCAGCGGTTTTTCCGCGTTGTGATGCCCTGCTGGACGCGGAAACAGCCGCCTCAGCCCCCCCCCCCCCCCCCCCCCCGAGGAGTGGACTCTGGACAACTCCTACCAGGTTTCTCGGGGTGTAAGACATGAAATTCCCTCACTAACTCATCCGCATGCATGCGGTTCCCAGGTACCCATTGCCTCTCTTCAATGCCATACCCTTTCCAATGTACCAGATACTGTGTAGAATTTTGTACTACCCGAGAATCTAAATTCTTCTCGACTTCATATTCCGGTCGATCATCAATTATTACCGGAGGAGGAGGATTGAGACCCATATGAACTGCAGGTTTCAGTAGGGATACATGGAAGGACCTAACGCCACGCATGCTCGTAGGGAGATCAATGGCATATGTGACATTGTTGATTTTCTTTGCTACCCGGAATGGGCCCACAAATCTGGGCCCCAACTTGGCTGAGGGCTGTCTCAAGGCCAAGTGGCGGGTGGACACCCAGACCAAGTCTCCTGGTTGAAACCTCCACTCTAAAGAGCGTCTCTTGTCCGCTTGACCTTTCTGACTCTGAAATGCTTTCACTAGATTATCTTTTATGGTCCACCACATGTCCCTAAATGACCTCTGCCAGGCCTCCAAGGCTGGGAATGGGTTGGACGCAATCGGTAACGGAGAGAATTTAGGTAATCTCCCGGTCACTATCTGAAATGGACAGAAACCCGAGGAAGAACTCTTTAAGTTATTGTGCGCAAATTCTGCGTACGGTAAAAATTTGACCCAATCACTCTGCGCTTCAGCAACGTAACATCTTAAAAATTGCTCTAATGATTGGTTGACCCTCTCCGTTTGGCCATTTGTCTGTGGGTGGTATCCCGAAGAAAATGACAGTCCCATGCCCATTTGGTGACAGAATGCCCTCCAAAATTTTGAGACAAACTGGACTCCCCGATCGGATACTATGTCTTCCAGCATGCCATGCAGCCGGAAGATATAGCCGGAAGATATGGGTGATGAATAGGTCGGCCAATTCCTGGGCCGAGGGGAGTCCCTTCAAGGGCACGAAATGGGCCATTTTACTAAAGCGGTCGACTACCACCCAGATGACCGACATGCCCTCCGACCTAGGAAGCTCCCCCACAAAATCCATGGACAAGTGGGTCCATGGTTCGCTCGGGGTGGGCAAAGGCTGCAGAGTACCTACAGATGCCAGCCGGGAGGGCTTGCTTTTTGCGCACACCGCACATTCCCTGACAAACTCTTTGCAGTCAGCTGCCAGGGAAGGCCACCACGCACACCTGGACACTAAATCCTGCGCTCTAGACGCCCCAGGATGTCCCGCATTCTTGTGTGAGTGGACCATCTCCAAGATCTGGAGACGGAAGGGCAACGGGATAAACAAAACCCCCTCAGGTTTCCCTTCCGGGACATCCTGCTGGAAAGGACCCAAAGTTTCCCTCCAGTCCTTCCAAGTCTCGGTAGCGGCTAACACCAACTTTCGTGGAACAATGGTCTCAGGAACAGAGGGCTGTGCTGTCTCTGGCTCGAAAAACCTAGAGAGTGCATCTGCCTTGGTATTCTTACTACCTGGAGGGTACGTAATTAAGAATGTGAACCTCGAAAAAAATAACGACCATCGAGCCTGCCGAGGGCTTAACCTTTTAGCCCCCTCGATGTACTCGAGATTCTTGTGGTCGGTATAAACCGTGATCGTGTGCTCCGCTCCTTCCAGCCAATGACGCCACTCCTCGAAGGCTAGTTTGATGGCTAGGAGCTCCCTGTTGCCTATATCGTAGTTTCTCTCTGCTGGAGAGAACCTTCGTGAAAAATAGGCACACGGGTGTAATCTCCCCTGAAGACCTGAACGTTGAGACAGCACAGCCCCCACTCCAATCTCTGAGTGTTCTACCTCAACTATGAACGGGAGAGAAGTGTCCACGTGCCTCAATATGGGTGCTGAGCAGAACAACCCCTTTAAAGTAGCAAATGCCTGTAAGGCCTCGGGAGGCCAATGAGTGGTGTCTGCCCCTTTTTTTGTAAGACTGGTAAGGGGTGCGATTACTGTGGAGTATCCCTTAATAAACCTTCTATAGTAGTTTGCAAAACCTAAGAAGCGTTGTAAGGACTTTAACCCCACCGGCTGCGGCCACTCCAAGACCGCAGAGACCTTGGCAGGGTCCATAGATAGGCCAGAGGTGGAGATTATATATCCCAGAAAAGCCACTGACGTGACCTCAAAAATGCACTTTTCCAGTTTAGCATATAACAAATTCTGCCTCAGTTTGTTCAAAACCCATCTGACATGAGTTCTGTGATCAGAGAGGTTGTTAGAAAAGATAAGGATGTCGTCAAGGTAAACTAAAACGAACTTCCCCAACACCTCCCTAAAGACCTCATTAATGAGTTCCTGGAAAACGGCCGGGGCATTACATAACCCAAAGGGCATTACCAGGTACTCGTAATGCCCGTCCGGAGTATTGAAGGCCGTTTTCCATTCGTCGCCTTCTCTGATGCGCACCAGGTTGTATGCCCCTCGTAAATCTAGTTTCGAGAATATCCTAGCCTCCGTGACCTGTGTGAATAGGTCATCTATTAATGGCAGCGGGTAGCGATTCTTCACAGTGATTTTATTAAGCCCCCGATAATCGATACATGGCCGTAAGCCCCCATCTTTTTTCTTAACAAAAAAGAAACCTGCCCCAGCGGGTGACCGGGACGGCCGAATGTAGCCCTTGGCCAAATTCTCACGGATATAATCCTGCATGGCCAATTTCTCGGGCCCCGACAAATTGTACAAATGTCCCCGGGGAGGTACACAACCTGAACGGAGATCGATGGGACAGTCGAAAGGGCGATGTGGGGGTAGTTTGTCAGTTGCCTTGGGACAGAATACATCAGAAAATTCGGAGTACTGATCTGGCACACCTCCCACCTGAACACTGGTTTGCCCCAATGTCAACTTTCCCAAGCACCGTCGGAAACAATGAGGTGACCAGGTAGTTAACTGACCCGTGGCCCAGTCTATTTGAGGTGAATTAGTTTGCAACCACGGCATGCCTAGGATAATAGTGGAGGTGGACATACGTAACACATAAAACCGTAACTGTTCCCCATGCAGTACCCCTATGGCGACTTTCACCTCCGGGGTCTGTGACAGTGGGCACTCCCGTTGCAGAGGGGAATCGTCCACTGCCGTGACCTGAATGGGGGGACTCACTGGAATGAGGGGGATACCCAACTCCTGAGCAAATTCAAGGTTCATAAAATTAGCCGCTGAGCCTGAATCGACAAACGCTTCAGTGGCTACTGACTTATTCTCCCATGTAATCATACAGGGGAGAAGCAATTTTTTCTCTTTAAGGGGTGAAAATTGTGTGCCTAGGGTGTCACCCCCCACTACTCCTAGGCAAACTCGTTTCCCGACTTGTTAGGGCAATTTCGCACCCTATGTCCTGCCTCTGCACAGTACAGGCACAGACGTTCTGTCATTCTCCGCCTCCGCTCCACCTGGGTCAGTTTTGATCGACCAATTTGCATTGGCTCGGGTGGAGGCAAGGCCGGAGAGGGTGAAACAGGCGAGGATGCCGTAACTGAGGATGCAGCAGAAGGTACCGCATACGAAGTCACCCTGACACGGTGACTGCCCCTAGCCTGCCTCTGATGGCGAAGTCGACGATCGACTCGGATGGCTGATGATATGGCCTCATCGACTGTCTTGGGCTCGGGTAAGGTTAACATCAAATCGGAGACCTCCTCCGACAACCCAGACAAGAAATAATCCATCAGAGCAAAGTTGTCAAATCAGGCGGTAATAGACCACCTATGAAACTCTGCCGCGTAATCCTCGACCGACCCTCTGCCTTGCCGCAAAAGTTTGAGCTTCCGCTCAGAGGTTGCCGCAAGGTCAGGGTCGTCGTATATCACGGCCATAGCCTTAAAAAATTCCTCTACCGAGGTCAGAGCAGTATCGGTGGGAGGCAGATTGTATGCCCAGGTCTGGGAGTCACCGGTTAACAATGTTTTAATAAAAATGACCCGTTGGGTCTCAGTCCCCGAGGATCGGGGTCTCAATTCGAAGTACGACAACACTCTACTCCTAAAATTCCGGAAGTCAGACTTGTGGCCGGAAAACTTATCAGGTACGGACATACTTATGTCATCACTAGGAGGGGATCGCACCGAATCAACTGACGTCTGAAGGGTTTGCACAGAGCCGGTTAGGGCATCAATCAAAGCTTTGTGCTGGCCCAGTGCTTGATGGATAGTATCCACCGTAGTGGCAAGCACGGTCAGAGGGTCAGCGCGTGCGTCCATCAGTTTATTGGTCTGGCGTTCAGTAACGATCGGTGAAGCACAGAGAGGTCTGATTACCGGTGATCTGCAGTATCACGGGGAATACAGACGTATACCAGATTATAAGTGATCTGCAGTCTCACCAATAATCCAATATACTAGCTAACCTCTGTTCACCTGAGTAGAATGTGGTGTTTGGTGTAACAGTAACACTTAGAGGACTAGGCCTCAGTGCAGCAAGGAGTACTGCACAGATTCCTTCCGCAGACCTGAGCTCTCCAAGACGGGAGGAGTCAGACTGACAGTAGAAAGGATAGTCTGAAAGTGACACTCAGGAGGAGATGTCACTGACAGGACGAGGAACCGCCTCCAAGCGTAAGGTCGGTTCTCGAGGTCGGACAAGCCAGGTCGTACACACACGGACAGACAAAGTACAAGATCATAAGGCAGAGGCGGAGTCTAGGTACAGGCAGAGTTCGGCAACAGGGTATCAGAAATATCGAGGTACAAAGATCAGGAGGCAGAAGCAGAGTCTAAGGACGAGCCGGGGTTCGGCAACAGAGTATCAGAAATATCGAGGTACAGGATCAGAGTTCAGGAGGATAGTCAGGCAAGCAGGAAGTCATAACAGATAATCACAATCAAACTAGTACTTTAGCTATCAACAGAATCTAGCTAAGTGTAGGATTACAGCTCCAGCTGGTCCCGGCACACTTACGGATCCGACTACGGATCTGGGTGCTCCCACATGTGTGATCGCACGCCAGACAAGGAACAAGTGGACAGCCAGCAGTATATATACTCAAGGACCTCTCCAGGACCTCCCTAATTGCTGGACCAATGAAAGTTGTGGAAAATGTCAGCTGACCAGCCTGGTCAGCTGACTACTTCTGGCTGTTATATAAGCTCTGTCTCTGTGTGCGCGCGCGTGTCACTCTGAATCCTGGTGGACTATCAGTCCCAGCCACACCAGAACTGTCTTGCAATGTATCTTGAGCACCGCGTGTGGGGGCCACTTCCAATGCGGATTCCGCCGTTTTCAATGCGGATTCCGCCGTTCCCAATGCGGATTCCGCCGCTTTGCCTAAGCGGCATGCAGCGGTTTTTCCGCGTTGTGATGCCCTGCTGGACGCGGAAACAGCCGCCTCACTTTGAGAGACAGCGGCTTTTCCGCGTTTCATCACAGGAGCAAGCTAAGAAGGCAAGAGCCTGACTAATCTGTCCCTAAGAGAACAAGTCTGCAGCAGCTGTCCCTAGTCTGTCTCTAGCAGGCACACGAGTGAGGCTAATGGCCGCCGGAGCCAGCCTTATATAAGGGGGGGTGGGGCTCCAGGGCTTAGTTTAGCGTGAATGGCTACAATGTGCCTGCTGACTGTGATGCAGAGGGTCAAAGTTGACCCTCATAGAGCATTATGGGGCGAATCGAACTTCCGGGAAAGTTCGCTTGGTCCAGGTGAACGTGAACCCCCGAAGTTCGCCTGGAACCGTTCGCCGGCGAACCGTTCGCCCATCTCTAATAACTACCTTTACTGTTCAGTGAACCCACCTCACTGCATATAACTACCTTTACTGTTCAGTGAACCCACCTCACCTGTTGTGTTGAGTGAACCCAGCTCACTGCATATAACTACCTTTACTGTAAGTGAACCCACCACACTGCATATAACTACCTTTACTGTTGAGTGAACCCAGCTCATTGCATATACCTAGCATCCCCCGAAATGGACAAAATGGACAAAGCAGGTAGAGGAAGAGGTAGAGGCAGACCCAGAGGAAGGCCACCTGGCACCAGCAGGTCTGTGCAAGGTGGAGTTGCTTTGATTTTGTGCGGATCTGGCCCAAAGTACAGTGCTCAGAAGAAGGCACGTGCCATCACTTCCCAAAATTGTGAGAACGTGGGTGAGTATTTAACACAGAACACCTCATCTCCCGCAGCCAGTGCCACCAGCGCTAGTACAAGCACCACATCTGCTGCATTTGACACTTCGCAGGAGTTATTTGGTGGTGGTGGTGAAATCACTGATTCACAGCCACAACTGCAACAACAAGAAGAAGGTGCAGGTACACCACCTCATACGTCTGGGTTAGGTGTTGATAGTATGGACGTAAGGTAACATGTGAGGAGGGGGATGATGAACCACCGGATGTTGGTGCAGTTGTGGAGGTTTCTGGGGAAAGCGAAGCTGGGTAGGAGGATTATGATGACGATTATACGGATGCAACGTATGTTCCCAATAGAGGAGATGACCAGGGGGACAGTTCAGTGGGGGAGTCAGAGAGGAGTAGGAGGAGACGAGTACATGAAAGAAGCAGAGGGAGCTCATCCTCAGAAACAGCTGGGGGCAGTGTCCGGCGCCATGTATAGCCAGCTATGGACAGCCAGCCAACATGCCCTTCAACATCAGATGCTGATGCCACCGTAGCGCCATCACCCTAGGTGGGCTCAGCGGTTTGGAAATTTTTTAACATGTGTGTCTCAGATCGGAGCAAAGCCATCTGTTGTCTCTGCCAGAAAGAATTGAGCCGTGGAAAGGCCAACTCTCCGAATTTCAGTCCGGTTTAATGAGTGTTCCTGAAACCCAGCCCTGTATCCTGGAAAATTCTGGTCCTCTGGCCGGTGTGGCAGAAGTTCCAGAGTTCCCTTCCTGTCCAGTGAGTTCTTCAGTTTTGCCTAGTTCAGTGGGGGTTGCTGCAATACTGACTTGTTTTGCAGCCCTTCATGAGCTCCAATCCAGTGTATTAGATGAGTCTCTGTCCAGTCCAGAAGAAGCTATGGAAACCCTGTCTAGTTCGGTGCATACATCAGATTTGTCTTGTCTTGTAAATGCCCCTGTCCATGATTTGTTGATAACCTTGCTAGAATCAGTGACATCTAAGTCTGATCCTGCATTCTTTAATGAGAATCCAGTAGCTGTGAAGTCTAGTCATGATGATTTTTTATTTTTTGCCCAGTCCTGGTTTTGGTCCTATTGTGGCTGACTCTGAGGTCCGCAGTTCCTTAACATGCCCAGGAATTTCTCTTGTGCCAGTGTGCCCAGATGTGCTTTTGTGTGCCAGAATGTCCAAGTGTGTCTAAGGTGTTGGCGTGCTCAGATGCTTCCTTAGTGGAGACATGTTCTGATGTTGCCAGTCTGCCTGCATGCCCAGAGATGGTTCTGGTCCCTGAAAGCCCTGATCTTGATATTTGTCCTTGTAACCCTGACTCTGGAATTGCCCTAGGTTCCATAGGGGACCTTGATAGTTCTCCATGTGAGCCTAAGGGGCGTTCTAACCTTTTGGGATCTCTATGAAACTTCAAAGTGTTCTGGGAGATCTCTGAGGAAACTTGTCCTGGTACCTTGGACTGGTTCGACAGTGGGTTTTGTGTTGGTAAAGACAGTTCCGGTGGGCATTGCAAAGGCTTTGGCATTTTTGGACAGTCCCTGGAAGGCGGTGAGTGTCGCTCATAGAGTTTCGGGTTTTTTTTTTCTGGAGATCATGGTTCTGATGGGTGTCGCACTGAGGCTTGTAGTACTGCTGGGCATGGTTCGGTAGGTTCTGGTTCCGATTGGTCCAGTCTTGGTGAGACTGATTCGGGAATTTGGTCTTGTCGGGCTGTCCCGACCTTCATGAATTATCAGTCAGATCAGTTTGCTGGATTTTCTACTTCTGATTTTTTGGTCTGGGTGGTTCAGGAGAAATATGCCAGTTTTTATAGGCGTCCAGAGGCCGCATTTAAGTGGGGTGGGGGGGGGGGGGGTACTGTCACGATCGCTTCTGCAGCGTGTACTACTGGCTGCAGTTGTATTGCAGCCCAAGCAGTTCTGATTTCATTACATGCATTTGCTTGCATAGTTTTGTTTGCACTCAAACTAGTTGCTGATTGCATCTGCAGTTGCCCTGCAGTTCTGGCCAGCTCAGAATTGAATAATTACCATTCACCTGTGTGGGAATCTGCATGTCTGATCCCATTGGATGACCTCAGTATAAAGATCTGCTTCCTGCAGGGCTCCACGGGCTATCATAGTTTCAGATCAGTCTGTTACTCTGTCTGCCCCCCCATTGCTAGATCTCGTGTGGACTGCACTGACTCCTGCGAAGGGGTCAGTGAGTCCTTCTAGTCCTGATCCTGTTTATCAGTATTTGTTACTTTGCTGGTCTTGCATCATATATTGGTTTATCGCCGATATATACGCATACTAGCGCGTTTGTTATTTCCCTTGTATTCGTGTTACGTTAATACATCAGTGTCGCTGATATATACATACTCAAACTGTTTATATCCTGTGTTCAGTCAGTCAACTTCCAGCACGTTTCGGTAGGTTGCGCTTAGCGTGATCACCCGTGCTTAGTTAGTTCAGTCCTTTTCCTGTTACCTTGCGTGGATTGCGCTCACTTCTGCGTAGAAGTAGCGAATCTTTCCTAGTCCTGTTCCTTGTATTGCTCCAGTTCCTAGCTAGTGTTCCTTGCTTATGTTATACAGTGGGTTGCAAAAGTATTCAGCCCCCTTGAAGTTTTCCACATTTTGTCACATTACTGCCACAAACATGAATCAATTTTATTGGAATTCCACGTGAAAGACCAATACAAAGTGGTGTACATGTGAGAAGTGGATCGAAAATCATACATCATTCCAAACATTTTTTACAAATAAATAACTACAAAGTGGGATGTGCGTAATTATTCGGCCCCCTGAGTCAATACTTTGTAGAACCACCTTTTGCTGCAATTACAGCTGCCAGTCTTTTAGGGTATGTCTCTACCAGCTTTGCACATCTAGAGACTGAAATCCTTGCCCATTCTTCTTTGCAAAACAGCTCCAGCTCAGTCAGATTAGATGGACAGCGTTTGTGAACAGCAGTTTTCAGATCTTGCCACAGATTCTCGATTGGATTTAGATCTGGACTTTGACTGGGCCATTCTAATTCATAGATATGTTTTGTTTTAAACCATTCCATTGTTGCCCTGGCTTTATGTTTAGGGTCATTGTCCTGCTGGAAGGTGAACCTCCACCCCAGTCTCATGTCTTTTGCAGTCTCCAAGAGGTTTTCTTCCAAGTTTGCCCTGTATTTGGCTCCATCCATCTTCCCATCAACTCTGACCAGCTTCCCTGTCCCTGCTGTCACAGTGGCGTAGCTAAGGAGCTGTGGGCCCCGATGCAAGTTCTACAATGGGGCCCCCCATGCACTCTATACATAGCAATTGAAACGGCGCACTAAAAGCTGCCAATGGCAACTACAATGTCAGAGGTGCAAGAAGGGGATGGGGAATAGTTTGTTAATGATTACCACTATTCAAAGTATATATATATATATAAATGATTATTATGAGCACAGGACCAATATAGAGCTAATTCTGTAGTTGAGGGAGGGACATTCGGGGCCCCTCTGGCCCAAGGGCCCCGATGCGGTCGCTACCGCTGCACCCCCTATTGCTACGCCCCTGCCTGCTGAAGAGATGCACCCCCCGAGCATGATGCTGCCACCACAATATTTGACAGTGGGATGGTGTGTTCAGAGTGATGTGCAGTGTTAGTTTTCTGCCACACATAGTGTTTTGCATTTTGGACAAAAAGTTCAATTTTGGTCTCATCTGACCAGATCACCTTCTTCCACATGGTTGCTGTGTCCCCCACATGGCTTGTGGCAAACTGAAAACGGGACTTCTTATGCCTTCTGTTAACAATGCCTTTCTTCTTGCCACTCTTCCATAAAGGCCAACTTTGTGCAGTGCATGACTAATAGTTGTCCTATGGACAGAGTCTCCCACCTGAGCTGTAGATCTCTGCAGCTCATCCAGAGTCACCATGGGGCTCTTGACTGCATTTCTGATCAGCGCTCTCCTTGTTCGTCCTGTGAGTTTAGGTGGATGGCCTTGTCTTGGTAGGTTTACAGTTGTGCCATACTCCTTCCATTTCTGAATGATCGCTTAAACAGTGCTCCTTGGGATGTTCAAGGCTTTGGAAATCTTTTTGTAGCCTAAGCCTGCTTTAAATTTCTCAATAACTTGATCCCTGACCTGTCTTGGACCTGTCTTCTGTGTTTTTTGGACTTCACGGTGTTGTTGCTCCCAATATTCTCTTAGACAACCTCTGAGGCCCTCACAGAGCAGCTGCATTTTTACTGACATTAGATTACACACAGGTGCACTCTATTTAGTCATTAGCACTCATCAGGCAATGTCTATACGCAACTGACTGCACTCAGATCAAAGGGCGCCGAATAATTATGCACACACAACTTTGCAGTTATTTATTTGTAAAAAAATGTTTGGAATCATGTATGATTTTCGTTCCACTTCTCATGTGTACACCACTTTGTATTGGTCTTTCATGTGGAATTCCAATAAAATTGATTCATGTTTGTGGCAGTAATATGACAAAATGTGGAAAACTTCAAGGGGGCCGAATACTTTTGCAACCCACTGTATATCGGTTCATCGCCGATATATACATATGTTAGTCAGTCGTTTGTAGTTTCATTGATAGCTGTAATCGTAATACGCTAGGAAATCATACCTATTGTATATTTGTGTATTGTGTCTGCCTGCCTTGACTCTGCTATTTCCTGACTATTCTGTCCTGTCCTTGTGAGGCACGTCATCGCTGCCATCACATTGGCTGCCTCATTCCAGTCTGTCTTGTTATGGACGCTTGCTGTCACTAAAGCAGTGACTAGTTAAGCAAGCGTTCATTCTGTCTACCTGTCCTGATCTTCTGAGTTCTGGTTTATGCGCTCAGCGCTACCTTGCGCTGAGCCACTAAGGTGAAAGTATTGTTTGTGGCTGTTTGGATCTACGCCTGCTCTGTGCGCCACATCTCCTATTGGAGTTAGTCCTCTCCTCCACTAAACTGGGGATATCCTGGTTCCTTGTGCTTGTGTGTGTGTGTCCTTCACGTCAGGATCCGCATTATGTGCTGACCATGGAGAATATACCACCGAGCGTAACAGTGTGACAGGGAGCTGCACATTGTACTACCCAGTACTGCATATACCTAGTACCTGTTGTGTTTAGTTAACCCACCTCATCACTGCATATACCTACCTTTGTGTTGAGTGAACCCACCTCACTGTATCTTTGTGTTGAGTGAACCCAGCTCACTGCATATAACTACCTTTGCTGTTGAGTGAACCCACCTCACTGCATATAACTACCTTTACTGTTCAGTGAACCCCCTCACTGCATATAACTACCTTTTGTGTTGAGTGAACTCACCTCGCTGCATCTAACTACCTTTACTGTTGAGTGAACCCAGCTCACTGCATATAACTACCTTTACTGTTCAGTGAACCCACCCCACTGCATATAATTACCTTTACTGTTCAGTGAACCCACCTCACTGCATCTAACTACCTGTTGTGTTGAGTAAACCCAGCTCACTGCATATAACTACCTTTACTGTTCAGTGAACCCACCTCACTGCATATAACTACCTTTACTGTTCAGTGAACCCACCTCACTGCATATAACTACCTTTACTGTTCAGTGAACCCACCTCACTGCATATAACTACCTGTTGTGTTGAGTGAACCCAGCTCACTGCATCTAACTACCTTTACTGTTGAGTGAACCCAGCACACTGCCTATAACTACCTGTTGTGTTGAGTGAACCCAGCTCACTGCATATAACTACCTTTACTGTTCAGTGAACCTACCTCACTGCATATAACTACCTGTTGTGTTGAGTGCACCCAGCTCACTGCATATAACTACCTTTACTGTTCAGTGAACCCACCTCACTGCATATAACTACCTTTACTGTTCAGTGAACCCACCTCACTGCATATAACTACCTTTACTGCTCAGTGAACCCAGCTCACTGCATATAACTACCTGTTGTGTTGAGTGAACCCAGCTCAATGCATCTAACTACCTTTACTGTTGAGTGAACCCACCTCACGGCATATAACTACCTTTACTGTTCAGTGAACCCACCTCACTGCATATAACTACCTGTTGTGTTGAGTGAACCCAGCTCACTGCATATAACTACCTTTACTTTTGAGTGAACCCAGCTTACTGCATATAACTACCTTTACTGTTCAGTGAACCAACCTCCCTGCATATAACTACCTTTACTGTTCAGCGAACCAACCGCACTGCATATAACTACCTTTTGTGTTGAGTGAACTCACCTCACTGCATATCAGTGGTGCTCAGCAGAGCTCGAATATTCGAGTATCTCGAATATTCGAGCTCTTTTTCAGCTATTCGAGCTCGGTATTCGAGCTCCGAATAGCTGCAGCTATTCGAATGGGGTATTCGAGTACACTCGAATAGCCCATTCACTATTCGAGCTATTCGAGCAAACGGCGCTATTCGAGCTCGGGTACCGAGCTCGAATAGCGTCATAGCCCAGATTGATGTCCTTAGAGCCAATCAGAGGGCTCCCAGGCCCTCTGACGGCAGCCAATCACAGAGGGGGACCCTGGCCAGCCCCTACCCTATAAATAGCGGCCGCCATTTTAGGTTTCTCCGTCCTTGCCTGAGACTTGCATAGAGAGAGAGTTGCTCCTTTGTGCTTTGGCTTAGCAAGAGCTCTATTGTGGTCATTTACCTAGCGTTTTTGCTCACATACACCTCCTATACACACCTATATTGTTGTTAGTTAGATAGACATTGTATTTTAGTTAGTAGCTTTTGTGTTACATAGACAGAGACAGCTGCTGCAGGCAAGCTTACACAGCTTTAGGCCTCAGGGCCTGCCTGTGTGGGCAGCTGTTCTCTCCTGTCCTCTGTTAGTATATTTCTCTCATCTATACCAGTATTTCTGCTGTCCTTTACTACTGATTGATTCTGTATTTAGTAGCAGTAGGGTATTGTACCGTGTTAGCCATCAGTAAAAGCAAGAAGTTTTAAATCAGGATGATACCATTTATTGGCTAACTACAAATGAATAAGAATAAACAAGCTTTCGGCCTTGCAGCCTTCGTCAGGTTTACATCCTGTTAGTTTGCAAGCTGGTGGTACAGACAGCTTATATACATGCAACATCAAAAGGAAAAACAGATATTTTTTTCAAGCATAAATACATCATTAAGATGCCTTAATACAAACAGACCATCTAAATGGGGTAAGATAAGGATCCTTGTTTACTTCATTGCTCACAGACCTGGTATTAGGATTGACCCAGAGGTATCGTAAATTCTTAGTTCACAAGTTCAGCTAGGGTGGCTGAGACAGTTCATATATCATCAATCTCATACCAATATAGAAAGTTGTTGTCCTTATTCAGACCCTTCTGCACAGCTTTGAAATAACAACAACTTTCTATATTGGTATGAGATTGATGATATATGAACTGTCTCAGCCACCCTAGCTGAACTTGTGAACTAAGAATTTACGATACCTCTGGGTCAATCCTAATACCAGGTCTGTGAGCAATGAAGTAAACAAGGATCCTTATCTTACCCCATTTAGATGGTCTGTTTGTATTAAGGCATCTTAATGATGTATTTATGCTTGAAAAAAATATCTGTTTTTCCTTTTGATGTTGCATGTATATAAGCTGTCTGTACCACCAGCTTGCAAACTAACAGGATGTAAACCTGACGAAGGCTGCAAGGCCGAAAGCTTGTTTATTCTTATTCATTCTGTATTTAGTATTGTAGTTATATACTGTACTAGGACACTCACTGTCACTGTTCATAGGCTAAGGCTACTAGCTCCTGCGTGTGTGCACTCACTGTCTTGTACACACACACACTCTATTTCCTTCTGATTACTGATTGATTATTGTAATTAGTTGTACTTATTGTTACTACTTACTCTTACTTTACTAGGAGTCTGGGACACTCAGTCACTGTTCATAGGCATACTAGCTCCTGCGTGTGTGCACTCACTCACTGTCTGTGTACTGTAGTGTACACACACACTCTATTTCCTTCTGATTACTGATTGATTATTGTAATTAGTTGTACTTACTGTTACTACTTACTCTTACTGTACTAGGAGTCTAGGACACTCAGTCACTGTTCATAGGCTACTAGCTCCTGCGTGTGTGCACTCACTCACTGTCTGTGTACTGTAGTGTACACACACACTCTATTTCCTTCTGATTGCTGATTGATTATTGTAATTAGTTGTACTTACTGTTACTACTTACTCTTACTGTACTATAGGAGTCTAGGACACTCAGTCACTGTTCATAGGCTACTAGCTCCTGCGTGTGTGCACTCACTCACTGTCTGTGTACTGTAGTGTACACACACACTCTATTTCCTTCTGATTACTGATTGATTATTGTAATTAGTTGTACTTACTGTTACTACTTACTCTTACTGTACTAGGAGTCTAGGACACTCAGTCACTGTTCATAGGCTACTAGCTCCTGCGTGTGTGCACTCACTCACTGTCTGTGTACTGTAGTGTACACACACACTCTATTTCCTTCTGATTACTGATTGATTATTGTAATTAGTTGTACTTACTGTTACTACTTACTCTTACTGTACTATAGGAGTCTAGGACACTCAGTCACTGTTCATAGGCTACTAGCTCCTGCGTGTGTGCACTCACTGTCTGTGTACAACACACTCTATTTCCTTCTGAAGTTCTGATTACTGATTGATTATTGTAATTAGTTGTACTTACTGTTACTACTTACTCTTACTGTACTAGGACACTCAGTCACTGTTCATAGGCTAGCTCCTGCGCGTGTTTGCGCGTGCGTGCACTCACTGTCTGTAGTGTACAGACACTAAATTTCCTTGTGATTACTACTGATTATTGTAACTGCTAGTTGTACTTCCTGACTTTTACTACTTACTTACTGTACTAGGGACACTCACTCAGTCACTGTTCATAGGCTAGCTCCTGCGCGTGTTTGCGCGTGCGTGCACTCACTGTCTGTAGTGTACACACACTAAATTTCCTTGTGATTACTACTGATTATTGTAACTTCTAGTTGTACTTCCTGACTGTTACTACTTACTTACTGTAGTAGGGACACTCACTCAGTCACTGTTCATAGGCTAGCTCCTGCGCGTGTTTGCGCGTGCGTGCACTCACTGTCTGTAGTGTACAGACACTAAATTTCCTTGTGATTACTACTGATTATTGTAACTGCTAGTTGTACTTCCTGACTTTTACTACTTACTTACTGTACTAGGGACACTCACTCAGTCACTGTTCATAGGCTAGCTCCTGCGCGTGTTTGCGCGTGCGTGCACTCACTGTCTGTAGTGTACACACACTAAATTTCCTTGTGATTACTACTGATTATTGTAACTGCTAGTTGTACTTCCTGACTTTTACTACTTACTTACTGTACTAGGGACACTCACTCAGTCACTGTTCATAGGCTAGCTCCTGCGCGTGTTTGCGCGTGCGTGCACTCACTGTCTGTAGTGTACACACACTAAATTTCCTTGTGATTACTACTGATTATTGTAACTTCTAGTTGTACTTCCTGACTGTTACTACTTACTTACTGTAGTAGGGACACTCACTCAGTCACTGTTCATAGGCTAGCTCCTGCGCGTGTTTGCGCGTGCGTGCACTCACTGTCTGTAGTGTACACACACTAAATTTCCTTGTGATTACTACTGATTATTGTAACTTCTAGTTGTACTTCCTGACTGTTACTACTTACTTACTGTACTAGGGACACTCACTCAGTCACCTCACCCACCAACCCACTCCATTAAAGTACCCCACTTTTAACCCGCCCTTTTAAAAAACTTTTGTCTTTACGCCCAAAACATCGAAGATGTCTGGAAGTGGCAGCCAGCGCGGTTTGGGCAAGGGGAAGGGCAGAAAGGGAATCAGGAGGAGAGGGAGCAGCATTGTGGCAGGCCGCGGCCGCGCCACCATGCACAGTTCCGCAGCAGCAGCGTCAGTGGCTAACATTCCTCTCATAGCCACTGGCCGTGGACGCCTTGGGCGCCGCCCAGCAGGAGCATCTGCAACTCACGCTGCAGAGACACAGCAGCAGCAGCGTGTAGCACCTGCTCCGATTTTCCTCCAGCCGGGTCGGAAACGTCCCATTGAGGAAAAGCATGCAGACACTGTGGTGCAACTCATGACGGAGGATGAGCAGCCCGCCATCAGCTCTGCATCCGAGGCCTCCACCCGCACCACCACCACCACCACCCCTGTTCGCAGCAGCCGCCCAGCAGGGTCTGGGGAGGAGGCCAGTTCACCGTCACAAGTTGGCGACCTGTCACTCAGCAGTATTTTTACCCCAGGCACCATCAGGGTATTGTCTGCTGTTGTTGGCGATTTGGAGGAGGAGATGCTGATGGGCACTTTGGGGGATGAGGGATTGGACAGCAAGACTGTGGCGACAGTCAAGCAGCCCATCCATGCATCAGGAGAGGAGTTTGGGGGGTCATCATCCCAGCAGGACATGTTTCAGGAGGGGGAGGATGATGATGACCCGGTGACAGACAGAGACTGGGTGCCACCACCTCCAGGGGATGTCGTCCTCAGCAGCTCTGAGGAGGAGGAGGAGGATGCGCTTGTGGGCCTTGCAAGGAGGCGCATCATTGCAAGCATTGGCAGCAGTAGGCAGGTCCCACAGCCTGCTGGTGTCTCAGGCTCAGCAGCAGCAGCAGCAGCATCTGCCAGTACCACCAACAGCCGCACCCAAGCCCCCCCCCCCCCCCCCCCCCCCCCCCCCCAACCACCACAGGGAGACAGGCAGCAGCGCTTCCATGCCGTAGGGGGATGTTTCTGTCACCAATCTGGCGATATTTCACCATGCCCACTGTGTACAGCAAGTACGCCACTTGCAACCACTGTCAGCGGAAGTTGAGCAGAGGTGCAGACCCCTTAAAGTTCAGCACCAGCTCGCTCATCAACCACCTTGCTGCGAAACATTTCCACCAGCATGAGGAGTTCCAGAGGCTGAAGGCATCTGGTGCTGGCAGTGGCACCACACCCATCACTGCACAGCCTTCAGCAGCAGCAGCAACAGCAGCCACCCGCCCTCCTGCTCCTCCAGCAGCACCAGCAGGAGTGCGGAAACGCACTGCTCCTCCCCCCTCTGCAACTCCTGCCGCCGACACTGAGGCCTGTTCTGGCAGCCAGTCCTCAGTGGCCTCCTCCGCTGTGTCTGCTGATTCCCGTGCCAGCAAAAGGCCACGCCAGAGCCTTTTGAGCGAGTCCTTCCAGGGGGTGGTTAGGGCTCTGCCTCCCAGCAGCCGTCGCGTGCGGCAGCTGAACGGCTTACTGGCACGGGCCATGTGCTCCCAACTCCTGCCGTACACGCTCGTGCAGGAGGGGAGATACATTCGTGCGCTGCTTGCTTGCGCAGCCCCAGACTGGCAGCTCCCCAGCAGACACTTCTTTGCCCGCAAGGCCATTCCTGCACTGCACCGCTTTGTGATGGCCAATGTGGAGCGAGGGCTGGAGCACGCGGTTGGTGAAAGGGTCCACGTCACCATGGACTCCTGGAGCAGCCGCTTCGGGACAGGCCGCTACCTGTCCTTCACTGTCCACTGGGTCAGCTTGGTGGAAGGGGGTGAGGATGGGAGAGCAGCAGCGGGCACAGCAGCAGCAGCAACACAGTGGGTGGTGCCACCCCGCAGGGTCAGGGGAACTGCAACAGGTTCCTCCGATCCTCTGCCATCCTCCGGCACACCTGGCCAAACCCCCCGCCTCAGCAGCAGCGTGAAGGCCCGCCACTGCCAAGCGCTGCTGCACTTGGTCAGCCTTGGGAAGACCAAGCTGACGGCAACCCATGTGTTGGCCAAACTCCAGGAGCAGGAGAGGATTTGGCTGACCCCCAGAGGCCTCAGAGTCGGAGAGGTGGTGGCCGACAATGGGGCCAATCTGGTTGCCGCAATAGACAGGGGAAACCTGACCCACATCCCCTGTCTTGCCCACGTGCTGAACCTGGTGGTGCAGAAGTTCTTGCGCACCTACCAGGGGATGGGCGAACTGCTGGAAACGGCAAGGAACGTTGTGCGTCACTTCCGGCGCTCGGCTGCAGCCTGTGCGAGCCTGGAAGACGTGCAAAAGGAGCTGGAGCTGCCACGCCATCGGCTGATCCTTGACGTTCCGACTCGCTGGAACTCCACCCTGGCGATGTTGGAGCGTCTGGTTGAACAGAAGCACGCTGTCAACCAGTACCTTGCCCTGGCCACTGTTTCCGCCGCTCAGAGAAGGGACAAGACCAGCAACATCCCGTCCATCGTCCCCGATGATGACTGGAGGCACATGCAGCAGGTGTGCTTAGTGCTGGCTCCCTTTCTGCAGGCCACTAACATGGTGAGCAGGGACCATGCTATGGTCTGCGAGTGGGTGCCCCTGGTTTGTCTGCTGAACAGGGCCCTCGATGTTTTGCTGGAACAGGGAGCGGCAGCCTTGGACCAGCAGGAGCGGCAAGCAGCTGCACAGTCCACCTCTGAGGGGGAGGAGGAGGAGGACTTGGTGGAGGTCCCTGACCTTGCTGCTGATGAGGGGGAGCAGCACAGTGCAGCTGAGTTGGTGCGGGGGTGGAGAGAGGATGAGGCTGACGAGGCAGAGGAGGAGGATGAGGACAGCAGCACTGCCGTCGATGTGCCAGCAGACGTGGCCCGCCTCTTCCCAATGGCAGCGCACATGCTGACGTGCCTGCGCAGGGACCCCAGGGTGATCCAGATGAAGCAGAGGGAGGACATCTGGATCAGCATGATGTTGGACCCACGCCTCAAGGGGAAGTTGAGCCAGTTCCTGCCGCCTGCAGGAGGAGACCCAGCGCAACAAATAAGGAGCTTGCAGCAGGCCCTTGTTGAGCGCTTGGAGGAAGCCTTCCCCCAGCCTTCCACCCCCACTGTCCAGCAGCCAGCACAGAGGCAGCAGCAGGTGCCTGCATCCAGCAGCAAGCGCCCCACAGACCTGCTGTCTCTCAGCCACGAGCTCTACAGGACTGTAGAGGCTCCGGCAGCAGTGACTAGAGAGGAGGTGCATGCAGCAGCATCCTCCTCCGGTCACAGCCAGCGCCTGACCCGCATGGTGGCTGACTACATGGGGTCCTACAGCGGGCTTGACAGCGATGCCCCTGTTGATCCCATGGAGTATTGGGTCAAGCGCCTGGAGATCTGGAGCGAGCTGGCGCAGTACGCCCTGGAAGTGCTGTCCTGCCCCCCTTCCAGCGTGCTGTCCGAGCGCTGCTTCAGTGCAGCTGGTGGTGTGGTCACCGAGAAACGCTCACGTCTGTCTCACAAGTCTGTGGACAGACTGACGTTTCTGACGATGAACCAGGCGTGGGTGGAAGGCGAGTTCCTGGCCCCTGTTGTCGGCGAGAGGGGGACATGAACTGGCTAAGAACCATCGTTAATGTGCCTTACCACCCTTTACCACCTCCTGGCTCCTGCTCACTAAGCCAGCCTGGTTCACTTTGACTATTACGTCACACATTTTACACCTACAGTGGGCTGCTGTGTACTGCCCTTCTGCTGTCTGTCTGTGTTTCCCACTGCCAGGGTACACAGATTTACCTTCTGCTGCCACTCTGCCACCAGCTATTACGTCAAACAATAGCTATATATCTGTGTAATTTGTTTTACAAACAAAACCAAAAAACCATTAAAAAAAAAAAAAAGGTTTAATTTTTCAGAGGTGCCCGGGTTGAAAACTGTGTTGTCCCAGTTGTGTATTGGACACAATGTGGGCTGCACGACCGCTGTCTGGGACCTCCTGTTGTGTTCATTTACGGCCTGGTATCACCGCTAGGTACCAGGGCTATTATGTCACGCTGCCTGCCTGCTGCCACACTCACACTACTCCTCCATTCCTCCTGCTGCTGTCTGTCTGTGTTTCCCACTGCCAGGGTACACAGAATTACCTTCTGCTGCCAGTCTGCCACCAGCTATTACGTCAAACAATAGCTGCACACATAATTATTCCTCCATTCCTCCTGCTGCTGCTGCTGTCTGTCTGTGTTTCCCAACGCCAGGGTACACAGATTTACCTTCTGCTGCCACTCTGCCACCAGCTATTACGTCAAAAAATAGCTATATCTGTGTAATTTGTTGTAAAAACAAAACAAAAAAAAACAAAAAAAAAAAAGGTTTAATTTTTCTGAGGTGCCCGGGTTGAAAACTGTGTTGTCCCAGTTGTGTATTGGACACAATGTGGGCTGCACGACCGCTGTCTGGGACCTCCTGTTGTGTTTATTTACGGCCTGGTATCACCGCTAGGTACCAGGGCTATTATGTCACGCTGCCTGCCTGCTGCCACACTCACACTACTCCTCCATTCCTCCTGCTGCTGCTGTCTGTCTGTGTTTCCCACTGCCAGGGTACACAGAATTACATTCTGCTGCCACACTGCCACCAGCTATTACGTCAAACAATAGCTGCTCACATTACTCCTCCATTCCTCCTGCTGCTGCTGCTGTCGGTCTGTGTTTCCCACTGCCAGGGTACACAGAATTACATTCTGCTGCCACTCTGCCACCAGCTATTACGTCAAAAAATAGCTATATCTGTGTAATTTGTTGTAAGAACAAAACCAAAAAAACCAAAAAAAAAAAAAGGTTTAATTTTTCTGAGGTGCCCGGGTTGAAAACTGTGTTGTCCCAGTTGTGTATTGGACACAATGTGGGCTGCACGACCGCTGTCTGGGACCTCCTGTTGTGTTCATTTACGGCCTGGTATCACCGCTAGGTACCAGGGCTATTATGTAACGCTGCCTGCCTGCTGCCACACTCACACTACTCCTCCATTCCTCCTGCTGCTGTCTGTCTGTGTTTCCCACTGCCAGGGTACACAGAATTACCTTCTGCTGCCAGTCTGCCACCAGCTATTACGTCAAACAATAGCTGCACACATAATTACTCCTCCATTCCTCCTGCTGCTGCTGCTGTCTGTCTGTGTTTCCCAACGCCAGGGTACACAGATTTACCTTCTGCTGCCACTCTACCACCAGCTATTACGTCAAAAAATAGCTATATCTGTGTAATTTGTTGTAAAAACAAAACAAAAAAAAACAAAAAAAAAAAAAAGGTTTCATTTTTCTGAGGTGCCCGGGTTGAAAACTGTGTTGTCCCAGTTGTGTATTGGACACAATGTGGGCTGCACGACCGCTGTCTGGGACCTCCTGTTGTGTTTATTTACGGCCTGGTATCACCGCTAGGTACCAGGGCTATTATGTCACGCTGCCTGCCTGCTGCCACACTCACACTACTCCTCCATTCCTCCTGCTGCTGCTGTCTGTCTGTGTTTCCCACTGCCAGGGTACACAGAATTACATTCTGCTGCCACACTGCCACCAGCTATTACGTCAAACAATAGCTGCTCACATTACTCCTCAATTCCTCCTGCTGCTGCTGCTGTCGGTCTGTGTTTCCCACTGCCAGGGTACACAGAATTACATTCTGCTGCCACTCTGCCACCAGCTATTACGTCAAAAAATAGCTATATCTGTGTAATTTGTTGTAAAAACAAAACCAAAAAAACCAAAAAAAAAAAAAGGTTTAATTTTTCTGAGGTGCCCGGGTTGAAAACTGTGTTGTCCCAGTTGTGTATTGGACACAATGTGTGCTGCACGACCGCTGTCTGGGACCTCCTGTTGTGTTCATTTACGGCCTGGTATCACCGCTAGGTACCAGGGCTATTATGTCACGCTGCCTGCCTGCTGCCACACTCACACTACTCCTCCATTCCTCCTGCTGCTGTCTGTCTGTGTTTCCCACTGCCAGGGTACACAGAATTACCTTCTGCTGCCAGTCTGCCACCAGCTATTACGTCAAACAATAGCTGCACACATAATTACTCCTCCATTCCTCCTGCTGCTGCTGCTGTCTGTCTGTGTTTCCCAACGCCAGGGTACACAGATTTACCTTCTGCTGCCACTCTGCCACCAGCTATTACGTCAAAAAATAGCTATATCTGTGTAATTGGTTGTAAAACCAAAACTACAAAACCATTACAAAAAAAAAGGTTTAATTTTTCTGAGGTGCCCGGGTTGAAAACTGTGTTGTCCCAGTTGTGTATTGGACACAATGTGGGCTGTGGGCTGCACGACCGCTGTCTGGGACCTCCTGTTGTGTTTATTTACGGCCTGGTATCACCGCTAGGTACCAGGGCTATTATGTCACGCTGCCTACCTGCTGCCACACTCACACTACTCCTCCATTCCTCCTGCTGATGCTGCTGTCTGTCTGTGTTTCCCACTGCCAGGGTACACAGAATTACCTTCTGCTGCCAGTCTGCCACCAGCTATTACGTCAAACAATAGCTGCTCACATTACTCCTCCATTCCTCCTGCTGCTGCTGCTGTCGGTCTGTGTTTCCCACTGCCAGGGTACACAGATTTACCTTTGCTGCCACTCTGCCACCAGCTATTACGTCAAACAATAGCTATATCTGTGTAATTTGTTGTAAAAACAAAACAAAAAAAACCATATAAAAAAAAAAGGTTTAATTTTTCTGAGGTGCCCGGGTTGAAAACTGTGTTGTCCCAGTTGTGTATTGGACACGATGTGGGCTGCACGACCGCTGTCTGGGACCTCCTGCCTGCTGTGTTTATTTACAGCCCTGGTATCACCGCTAGGTACCAGGGCTATTATGTCACGCTGCCTGCCTCATTGACTGCCTGCTGCCACACACTCATCCTCCTCCTCCTGCTGCTGAATTTACCTCCTGCTGTCTGTGTGTTTCCACTGCCAGGGAGCACATACAATGGCGCTTCCAACATGCGTGCGCCACCAGCTATTTGTTACGCTCAAAAATAGCTGCATTTCTTTAAAAAAAAATTGAAAAGAGAAATAAGTGAAGAAGAAGACGATATAGAAGAAGATGAAGAAGATGAAGAAGAAGAAGATGAAGAAGAAGAAGAAGGAGAAGAAGAAGAAGATGAAGATGAAGAAGAAGAAGATGAAGAAGATGAAGAAGATGAAGAAGATGAAGAAGAAGATGAAGAAGAAGATGAAGAAGATGGAGAAGAAGATGAAGAAGATGAAGAAGAAGAAGATGAAGAAGAAGAAGATGAAGAAGAAGAAGATGAAGATGAAGAAGAAGAAGATGAAGAAGATGAAGAAGATGAAGAAGATGAAGAAGATGAAGAAGAAGATGAAGAAGATGAAGAAGATGAAGAAGAAGAAGATGAAGAAGAAGAAGAAGATGAAGAAGATGAAGAAGATAAAGAAGAAGATGAAGAAGATGAAGAAGATGAAGAAGAAGAAGATGAAGAAGATGAAGAAGATGAAGAAGAAGATGAAGAAGATGAAGAAGAAGATGAAGAAAAAGAAGATGAAGAAGAAGAAGATGATGATGAAGAAGATGAAGAAGATGAAGAAGAAGAAGAAGACAATATAAAAGAAGAAGAAGAAGATATAGAAGAAGATATAGAAGAAGAAGATATAGAAGAAGAATATATAGAAGAAGAAGAAGAAGATATAGAAGATAAAGAAGAAGAAGAAGAAGAAGAAGAAGTATATACAGTACTGAACAAAATTCTGGACACAACTTCTCTTTTCACCTTTTTTTTTTTAAAGGAACATCCCCACATAATCACTTGCTGTTGTTACTTGGAAAAAAAGATGTTTCTTGCATCATTCACCCTCAAAACAAGTGTTGGAAGCTATTTAAGGCCATTTCGAATAGTTAGCTCGAATAATGAGCTCGAATACCGACTCGAATAGTGAGCTCGAAGTCCGAGGTCGAATCGAATAGTAAAATTTATTCGACTCGAATATTCGACTGACCTCGAATAATTTACTATTCGAATTCGACCAAACTCGAATTTTAAAAAGGGGTATTTGAGCACCACTGCTGCATATAACTACTTTTTGTGTTGAGTGAACTCACCTCACTGCATATAACTACCTTTACTGTTAAGTGAACCCAGCACACTGCATATAACTACCTGTTGTGTTGAGTGAACCCAGCTCACTGCATATAACACTCTTTACTGTAAGTGAACCCACCACACTGCATATAACTACCTTTACTGTTCAGTGAACCCACCTCACTGCATATAACTACCTTTACTGTTGAGTGAACCCAGCTCACTGCATATAACTACCTTTACTGGTCAGTGAACCCACCTCACTGCATATAACTACCTTTTGTGTTGAGTGAACTCACCTCACTTCATATACCTAGCATTCCCCCGAGATGGACAAAATGGACAAAGCAGGTAGAGGAAGAGGTAGAGGCAGACCCAGAGGAAGGCCACCTGGCACCAGCAGGTCTGTGTGAGGTGGAGTTGCTGTGATTTTGTGCGGACCTGTACAGTGCTCAGAAGAAGGCACGTGCCATCACTTCCCAAAATTGTGAGGACGTGCTTGAGTATTTAACACAGAACACCTCATTTCCCGCAGCCAATGCCACCAGCGCTAGTACAAGCACCACATCTGCTGCATTTGACACTTCGCAGGAGTTATTTGGTGGTGGTGGTGAAATCACTGATTCACAGCCACAACTGCAACAACAAGAAGAAGGCGCAGGTAAACCACATCATACGTCTGGGTTAGGTGTCGATAGTATGGACGTAACATGTGAGGAGGGGGATGATAAACCACCGGATGTTGGTGCAGTTGTGGAGGTTTCTGAGGAAAGTGAAGCTGGGCAGGAGGATTATGATGACGATTATACGGATGCGACATATGTTCCCAATAGAGGAGATGACCAGGGGGACAGTTCAGAGGGGGAGTCAGAGAGTAGTAGGAGGAGACGAGTACATGAAAGAAGCAGAGGGAGCTCATCCTTAGAAACAGCTGGGGGCAGTGTCCGGCGCCATGTAACGCCTGCTATGGACAGCCAGCCAACATGCCCTTCAACCACAGCTGCTGATGCCACCGTAGCGCCATCACCCCAGGTGGGCTCAGCGGTTTGGAAATGTTTTAACATGTGTGTCTCAGATCGGTGCAAAGCCATCTGTTGTCTCTGTCAGAAAAAACTGAGTCGTGCAAAGGCCAACTCTCATGTAGGGACAAGTGCCTTACGAAGGCACCTGGAGAAAAGGCACAAACAGCTATGGCAAGAACACCTGAGGAAAAGCAGCACCCAAAAGACAACCCACCCTCCTTCTCCTCTTCCTCCTTCCGGTGCATCATCTTCTTCAGCCGCTTTCTCCCTTGCACCTTCACAGCCACCCTCCTCCACACCGACTCTGCCCTTGAGCGGTTCCTTTTCCTCTGCCCACAGCAGTAGCCAGCTGTCCGTGAAGGAAGTATTTGAGCGTAAGAAGCAAATGTCTGCCAGTCACCCTTTTGCCCGGCGTCTGACAGCTGGCGTGGCGGAACTATTAGCTCGCCAGCTATTACCATACAAGCTGGTGGAGTCTAAGGCTTTCCGTACATTTGTGGCCACTGGGACACCGCAGTGGGAGATACCAGGCCGCAATTATTTTTCACAAAAGGCCATGACCTAACTGTACAGTGCAGTTGAGAGGCAAGTGGTGTCATCTATTGCAAAGAGCGTTGGGTCAAGGGTCCACCTGACCACGGATGCCTGGTCTGCCAAGCACGGGCAGGGCCGCTACATTACGCACAAAGCCCATTGGGTCAACCTGGTGACTGATGGCAGCAAGCAGGGAGTACGTGGCTGTGCAGCGGACCGACTTGTGACACCTCCACGGCTTGCAGGCAGGCCTCCTGCCACCTCCTCTCCGCCTGCTACATCCTCTTCGCTGTTGTCATCCTCCTCCTACTTGGCTGGTGCCGCGATCTCCTCTCCAGCTACACAGCCCCCGCACCCCAGGGCCTATGCTTCATGCCAGGTACGACGGTGTCACGCCGTCTTAGACATGTCTTGCCTCAAAGCGGAGAGTCACACTGGCTGCTCTTAACAAACAGGTGGAGCAATGGCTGACCCCGCACAAGCTGGAGATCGACAACATGGTGTGTGACAACGGCAGCAATCTCCTTTCCCCGTTGGATTTGGGAAAGCTGACACATGTACCCTGCATGGCACATGTGCTGAATCTGGTCATGCAAAGATTTGTGTCCAAGTACCCAGACTTAGAGGATGTCCTGAAGCAGGCCAGGAAGTTGTGTGGGCATTTCAGGCGGTCTTACACGGCCATGGCATGCTTTGTGGACATTCAGCGTAGAAACAACTTGCCGGTGAGACGTCTGATTTGCGATAGCCCGACTCGCTGGAATTCAACCCTGCTCATGTTCTCTCGCATGCTAGACCAGGAGAAAGCCGTCACCCAGTACCTGTATAATTACAGTAGAAGGAAACACTCTGGGAAGATGGGGATGTTGTGGCCCAACAACTGGACACTGATGCGAAATGCATGCAGGACCATGCAGCCCCTTTAGGAGGTGACCAAACTGGTGAGTCGCGCTGAGGGCACCATCAGCGACTTGATCCCCTACGCTTACTTCCTGGAGCGTGCCGTGCGTACAGTGGTGGATACAGCTGGGGAAGAGCGTGAACGAGAACAGTTACGGCAGAAGGAGTGGTGGGAGCAATTTTTCATCCGAACCAGATGTTTTCTCAACACCTGCGGCAGCACAGTGTGAGGAGGGGGAAGAAGAGGAGTCAGACTCTGATGATGATGATGAAGAAGGTGTTTCTGTGGAGAAGGAAGAGGCGGCGGAAGAAGAACAACCGCTGCAGCAGCCGTCACAGGGGGCTTCTGCTGCTCCATGTTCCCGTGGTATTGTTCGTGGCTGGGGGGAGGAAGAGGAGTTGCGTGCCATCACTGAGGAAGAGCAAGAGGAGATGGAGAGTATGTCTGCATCCAGCTTTGTGCAGATGGCCTCTTTCATGTTGTCCAGCCTGTTGAGGGACCCCCGTATCAAAAAACTCAGGCGAATGACCTGTACTGGGTGGCCACGCTACTCGACCCTCGGTACAGGCACAAAGTGGCAGACCTGTTACTAACTCAACACAAGGCGGAAAGGATGCAGCACTTGCAGAACAAGCTGTCAATGATTCTTTACAATGCGTTTAAGGGTGATGTGACAGCACAACGCAATCAAGGTACCACTGGCAGTAATCCTCCTCCTCCCAAGTCCATGCAGGCAAGGACAGGATGCTCCAGCGATCTCAGGGTGATGTCGGACATGCGGACATTCTTTAGTCCAATGCCTCGCCATAGTCCTTCCCGATCCACCCTCCACCAACGCCTGGACCGGCAGGTAGCCGACTACCTGGCCTTGAGTGTGGATGTAGACACTGCGAGCAGCGACGATGAACCCTTGGACTACTGGTTGCGCAGGCTTGACCTGTGGCCAGAGCTGTCCCAATTTGCCATCCAACTTCTCTCTTGCCCTGCCGCAAGCATCCTGTCAGAAAGGACCTTCAGTGCAGCTGGAGGCATTGTCACTGAGAAGAGAAGTCGCCTAAGTCACGACAGTGCTCAGTACCTAACCTTTATCAAAATGAATGAGGCATGGATCACGGAGGGCTACTGCATGACCAAAGACTAAGTCAGTCCCCACACACAGCATCTGTGCCTGCAGGCCACTTGCCTTCTCCACCACCACCAACAGGGTCCAGGACTCTAAGCGGATTCCTGAATTTTTAAGGCCGCTGCTAGCAGCGTAGGTGCGTGTACATGCCTGCCTAATTTTTCTGGCTGCACTGCGGGCGGCTGCAACAAAAAAACAAAAGGCATGTACATGTGCCCATCCCCCTTCGTGATCATTACCTTGCCACGGTGAAGGGGCTTGCGTATCACAATGAAGCAATGACCGCCAGCTATTTGAGTGTCTCGGGTGGGGTTGGCACACAAAAGATAATAAGGTTGTTGCTTCATTGTGGTCAGACCAAATTTGATCAGCTGGACAGTTACTGTTGTTCTATCATTGAGCTACCACAGCCCTGCGACCATATGGGCTTGAAAACCGCCACGGCCTACACTCTCGCCATGGTGCGCACCAGTTCAGCACGTCCGTCACTACGCAAGCAGCTGTTTGCGGTGTGTTACACAGTGAGTTTGCGTAATGTAGTGGCCCTGCCCGTGCTTGGCAGACCAGGCATCCGTGGTCAGGTGGACCCTTGACCCAACGCTCTTCGCAATAGATGACACCACTTTCCTCTCAACTGCATGGTACAGTTCGGGTATGGCCTTTTGTGAAAAATAATTGCAGCCTGGTATCTTCCACTGCGGTGTCCCAATGGCCACAAATTTGTGGAAATCCTCTGACTCCACCAGCTTGTATGGTAATAGCTGGCGAGCTAATAGTTCCTCCACACCAGCTGTCAGACGCCGAGCAAGAGGGTGACTGGCAGACATTTGCTTCTTATGCTCAAATACTTCCTTTACAGACAGCTGGCTACTGCTGTGGGCAGAGGAGAAGGAACCACTCAAGGGCAGAGTCGGTGTAGAGGAGGGTGGCTGTGAAGGTGCAAGGGAGAAAGCGGATGAAGACGATGCACCGGAAGGAGGAAGAGGAGAAGGAGGGTGGCTTTTCTTTTGGGTGCTGCTTTTCCTCAGGTGTTCTTGCAATAGCTGTTTGCGCCTTTTCTCCAGGTGCCTTCGTAAGGCACTTGTCCCTACGTGAGAGTTGGCCTTTCCACGGCTCATTTTTTTCTGGCAGAGACAACAGATGGCTTTGCTCCGATCTGAGACACACATGTTAAAAAGTTTCCAAACCGCTGAGCCCCCCTGGGGTGATGGCGCTACGGTGGCATCAGCAGCTGATGTTGAAGGGCATGGTGGCTGGCTGTCCATAGCTGGCGATACATGGCGCCGGACACTGCCCCCAGCTGTTTCTGAGGACGAGCTCCCTCTGCTTCTATCCCTCTGTCTCCTCATACTCCTCTCTGACTCCCCCTCTGAACTGTCCCCCTGGTCATCTCCTCTATTGGGAACATATGTGGCATCCGTATAATCGTCATCATAATCCTGCTCAGCTTCGCTTTCCTCAGACACCTCCACAACTGCACCAACTTCAGGTGGTTCATCATCCCCCTCCTCACACGTTACGTCCATACTATCGCCACCTAACCCAGACGTATGAGGTGGTGTACCTGCGCCTTGTTGTAGCATTATTGGCTGGGAATCAGTGATTTCACAACCACCACCAAATAACTCCTGCGAAGTGTCAAATGCAGCGGATGTGGTGCTTGTACTAGGGCTGGTGGCTGCGGGAGATGAGGTGTTCTGTGTTAAGTACTCAATTATGTCCTCACAATTTTGGGAAGTGATGGCACGTGCCTTCTTCTGAGCACTGTACTTTGGGCCAGGTCCGCACGAAATCACAGCAACACCACCTCGCACAGACCTGCCGATGCCAGGTGGCCTTCCTCTGGGTCTGCCTCTACCTCTTCCTCTTCCTGGTTTGTCCATTTTGTCCATCTCGGGGGGATGCTAGGTATATGCAGTGAGGTGAGTTCACTCAACACAAAGGTAGTTAGATGCAGTGAGGTGGGTTTACTGAACAGTAAAGGTAGTTATATGCAGTGAGGTGGGTTCACTCAACACAACAGGTAGTTATATGCACTGAGGTGGGTTCACTGAACAATAAAGGTAGTTATATGCAGTGAGGTGGGTTCACTGAACAATAAAGGTAGTTATATGCAGTGAGGTGGGTTCACTCAACACAACAGGTAGTTATATGCAGTGAGGTGGGTTCACTGAACAATAAAGGAAGTTATATGCAGTGAGGTGGGTTTACTGAACAATAAAGGTAGTTATATGCAGTGAGGTGGGCTCACTGAACAATAAAGGTAGTTATATGCAGTGAGGTGGGTTCACTCAACAATAAAGGAAGTTATATGCAGTGAGGTGGGTTTACTGAACAATAAAGGTAGTTATATGCAGTGAGGTTGGTTCACTGAACAGTAAAGGTAGTTAGATGCAGTGAGGTGGGGTCACTCAACATTAAAGGTAGTTATATGCAGTGAGGTGGGTTCACTTAACAGTAAAGGTAGTTAGATGCAGTGAGGTGGGTTCACTCAACAATAAAGGTAGTTATATGCCGTGAGGTGGATTCACTGAACCGTAAAGGTAGTTATATGCAGCGAGGTGGGTTCACTCAACACAAAAGGTAGTTATATGCAGTGAGGTGGGTTCACTGAACAGTAAAGGTAGTTAGATGCAGTGAGGTGGGTTCACTCAACAATAAAGGTAGTTAGATACAGTGAGCTGGGTTCACTGAACAATAAAGGTAGTTATATGCAGTGAGGTGGGTTCACTGAACAATAAAGGTAGTTATATGCAGTGAGGTGAGTTCACTGAACAGTAAAGGTAGTTAGATGCAGTGAGGTGGGTTCACTGAATAATAAAGGTAGTTACATGCAGTGAGGTGGGTTCACTGAACAGTAAAGGTAGTTAGATGCAGTGAGGTGGGTTCACTCAACAATAAAGGTAGTTAGATGCAGTGAGCTGGGTTCACTGAACAATAAAGGTAGTTATATGCAGTGAGGTGGGTTCACTGAACCATAAAGGTAGTTATATGCAGTGAGGTGGGTTCACTGAACAGTAAAGGTAGTTATATGCAGTGAGGTGGTTTCACTCAACACAACAGGTAGTTATATGCAGTGAGGTGGGTTCACTGAACAGTAAAGGTAGTTGGATGCAGTGAGGTGGGTTCACTCAACAATACAGTTAGTTATTATCAGTGAGGTGGGTTCGCTGAACCATAAACGTAGTTATATGCAGTGAGGTGGGTTCACTGAACAGTAAAGGTAGTTATATGCAGTGAGGTGGTTTCACTCAACACAACAGGTAGTTATATGCAGTGAGGTGTGTTCACTCAACAATAAAGGTAGTTACATGCAGTGAGCTGGGTTCACTGAACAATAAAGGTAGTTATATGCAGTGAGGTGGGTTCACTGAACAGTAAAGGTAGTTAGATGCAGTGAGCTGGGTTCACTCAACACAACAGGTAGTTAGATGCAGTGAGCTGGGTTCACTGAACAGTAAGGGTAGTTAGATGCAGTGAGGTGGGTTCACTGAACAGTAAAGGTAGTTAGATGCAGTGAGGTGGGTTCACTCAACAATAAAGGTGGTTAGATGCAGTGAGGTGGGTTCACTCAACACAACAGGTAGTTAGATGCAGTGACCTGGGTTCACTCAACAGAAAGCTAGGTATATGCAGTGATGAGGTGGGTTAAGTATACACAACAGGTACTGGGTATATGCAGCCTGGTGTAGGCGAACGCGAACCACCAAAGTTCGCCTGGACCCTGCCCTTGATAAAACACAGTGGACCAACACCAGCAGCTGACATGGCACCCCAGACCATCACTGACTGTGGGTACTTGACACTGGACTTCAGGCATTTTGGCATTTCCCTCTCCCCAGTCCTTCTCCAGACTCTGACACCTTGATTTCCGAATGACATGCAAAAGTTGCTTTTATCCAAAAAAAAGTACTTTGGACAACTGAGCAACAGTCCAGTGCTGCTTCTCTGTAGCCCAGGTCAGGCGCTTCTGCCGCTGTTTCTGGTTCAAAAGTGGCTTGACCTGGGGAATGCGGCACCTGTAGCCCATTTCCTGCACACGCCTGTACACAGTGGCTCTGGATGTTTCTACTCCAGACTCAGTCCACTGCTAACACATGCAAAGTGCCACGTGCCAAGTGCAAAGTGCCACGTGCAAACACGTGCAAAGTGCCATATGCAAAGTGCAAACACGTGCAAAGTGCAAACACATGCAAAGTGCGAACACATGCAAAGTGCAAACACGTGCAAAGTGCAAACACGTGCAAAGTGCAAACAAATGCAATGTGCAAATACGTGCAAAGTGCCATATGCAAAAATGTGCAAAGTGGCACGTGGCACTTTGCACGTGTTTGCACTTTGGATATGTCACTTTGTACTTTGCACGTGTTTGCATGTAGCACTTTGCACGTGGCACTTTGCACTTTGCACGTGGCACTTTGCACGTGTTTGCACTTTGCACGTGTTTGCATGTTTCACTTTGCACGTGGCACTGTGCACTTTGCACGCGGCACCTTGCATGTTTCACTTTGCACTTTGCACGTGTTTGCACGTGTCACTTTGCACTTTGCACGTGTTTGCACGTGGCACTTTGCACATGGCACTTTGTACGTGTCTGCACTTTGCACGTGGCACTTTGCACTTTGCACGTGTTTGCATGTGGCGTGGCACTTTGCACGTGTTTGCACGTGGCACTTTGCATGTGGCACTTTTCACTTTGCATGTGGCACTTTGCACGTGTTTGCACATGGCAGGCAGCAGCTGGCCTGGTGTGTGCACAGCACAGACACATAGCAGCTGCAGCAGCACTGCAGCACACACTCTAAATGTCACACTATAACATCAATCAAGCTAATGACTGATTTAACAATAGTGTAGTGATAGTGAAGGGGTTAATCACTGAACAGCTTATCACTGTGTACAGCCCTTGGCCCAGCAGCACTGCAGCACACACTCTAACTGTCACACTATGAGACATCAATCAAGCAAATTAATGATTTAACTATAGAGTAGCGATAGTAGTGAAGGGGTTAATCAATGAACAGCTTTAGGTTTATAACTGTGTACAGCCCTTTGTAGGGCACCAGCACAGGAGCATGTCTCTCAATGTGCATTCAGCAAGCCAGGATGATCTGTCTCATCATGGCAGCCCTCCTTATTATACAGGGGGGCTGGCCAGTGTTCCTTTCTGTGATTGGGTGCCAGGGCTTAAGCTGGGAGGCCTCTGATTGGCTCAATGAGGTCAGGTGGTGCCGTTCAGGGTTCCCCTCTGTGATTGGTTGCTAGTGCTTTTCCTTGAGCCCTCTGATTGGCTCAAGGACGTCATCACCTTAGTTACAGTATTTTGGATCCAGATAACCGCAGATATCCACGGATATCCAGATTATGCACCCGACTATCCGCAGATAGCTATCCGGATTTGGGCCCAGCTATCTGGAATTTGGATCCGGTCGGATAGGCTTAAAAATTTTGGATATCCGGGTTACCCAGATATCCGGAATCCGGATGAGCACCCCTGGTTTTAATTGGCTGACCCTGCGCTAGATTATGATGCGCTGTGGCATGATGATTCTTAATGTGTGTTTAATGTGTTTTGACACAAACAAGACATGATTGAGTGCCATTTGGAGCGTCATATAGGTTTGCTTTTGACTTTGACACCTATGCCATTTCTTAAAGATCTAATAGGTATGATATGTCAGATCTATTCTGATATCTGGAATTCCATTGGCTCAGCAACATTATGAATATGCATGCATGTAAATTATGTATGGATTTAGCAGTTCTTTATCAGGTCCTCTTGTACTACTTAAAGGCTGACAATTGTATAGTTGATGTAATGTGTACTGGAACTATTTTGAGGAAGGACATATTGTCAAGTTTTATAAAGAGCTATAATAAATTATTTTTTAGACGGTGCAGATCTTTTCACCTTCTATTAATCTAGATCAGCATGCAGAAAAGCACCACCAGGTGGCGCTGTCCTTCTTACACAGCCATCTGCTGTACTGTAGCTTCCATACCGAGCTGAATCAAGAGACATAAAAGGAACGTGCAGCACAGTGGACAGCTGTGAAAGGAGGTCAGCACAACTAGTGACACTTGGTGCACACTGGTCTGGATGAAAGAGAGTGTGAGATGATACTGCATTCACCTATGGAGTGCACCTATGCCTGGATACCTATACTGGGGTCACCTATGCCTGGCCGCATTGTATATGGTGGTAATTAATGCATTTATTGTGAGAGGATTACTGCATTTGCTATGGTAGTAGATTGGTGCAATTTTTATGTGGGGTGATTGCTGCATTATATACGGGGGTGATTAATGCATTTTTAGGTTTGCAATCAAAATGGTGATGTTTCTCAGCATCATTTTCATGCAGAGGTTTCCTGACAATGAGAAAAAAATAAAAAATAAGGGTTCCTCAGCCCAAAACAAGGTTGAGAAAGGCTAGGTTATATTGTAGAATACCACAGTAGTTTGCTGTTAGCTTTATGTGTCATTGATCTCTTTTTACTATTGCTTCTTCCTTTCCTTGTTTTTCCTGTAACACTGTTTTCCTTGTACTTAACGTATATACTCGAATATAAGTCAACCTCGTGTATAAGTCAACCTCAATATATTTGACTCTTGACCTGGAATTTTTGACTCAAATAACCCTTACCCACTGTATCTGTGCTAATGTAAAGAGTTTGGACACAACTGTTCTTTAATTCACTTCAACTGTGATGTGCACTACAGTGGAACAGATATCCCTCAGTTTAGTGTGAAAGTATTACACACAGAGGGGGGCCGCCTGCCTCTCTCCCCCTCTTTTTAGTCCTGAAGCAGCCAGTATTCTGTAAACTCCCCCCCCCCCTTCTCCCCATCACCATGCAAAGGGGGACCTGCCTCTCTCTCCCCCACTTCTCAGTCCTGAAGTAGCCAGTGTCTAAGCGTTCCCCCCTCTCTCCATCACCATGCAAAGCCAGTGTCTAATCTAACCCCCTCCCTTTCTCCCCAGCCATCACCATGCAAGGGGGGGGGGGGCTTGCCTCTCTCTCCCCCTCTTGCAGTGCTAAAGCAGCTGTAAACTCTCCCTCCCCATCACCATGCAAACAGGGACCATCTCTCTCTATCTCTCCCCTCTGTTTGATCGTGAGCGCTTTAGCGAAAGCCGTTACACATTTATTGGTGAGTGCAGTGCAGCGTCCTCTCTTCTGCTTTTTCTCATGCCAGTCTGTGCCTGTAACAACATCTCTGGCTTCCGATGTCATGTGACTTCATGTGTCAAGTGGCATTGGAAGCTGGAGCTGTTCTTATGGACACAGACTGGCATGAGTAGAAGCGGAAGAGAGGATGCTGCACTGCACTGCACTCACTAATGAATGTGTGAGTAACTGCTTCCGCTGAAGCGCACACTATTCAGTAGATTACATGGAGGGGAGTGATAGACAGAGACGGTCCCTGTTTGCATGGTGATGGAGAGGGAGAGTTTACAGCTGCTCTAATGCTGCAAAGAGGGGGAGAGAGAGAGAGGCGGCCTCCATTCCCAGCTATAAGTGGGGACATTTAGGACTGACTCAAGTATAAGGTGAAACACTTTTATACTCAGTCAGTCAGTCCTAAATTTCTCAACTTATAGTCAAGTATATACAGAATATACATATGTGTATAAACATTGCTCCTTTTTCTTGCAAATGTAAAAAAAAAAACACCAGTGTGCATGTTCCAAAATTTCTTTTTATTTTCATTAGTTTATTTGACAGCATATTGAACATGATATACATGAGCAAAGTATATAGATATAATAATATTAAAGTGTGCATCATTCTGTATTACATTGGTAAACACCATGTCAAAATGAATAAAATCATAACAGGAGAACAATCACTTGATTCATGTATTGATTATATATGATTATTGATTATATATGTAATAAAAGGCAAAAGTAGAATGATTTCTGTCTGGACTGAATGACAACCTAATGATCACTACTACACACAGGGCCATTTCTGACCATTTTGGTGCCCCAGGTAAGGCCTCCCCAATCCTGTGACTAGGAAGATAATAGCCTACATGAAGAAGTTTTACAGGAGCTAATAACAGATTGACAGGTAATATACAGCAATGATATTGTTTCTCAAAATAAGTATATGAAGGATACACAAATGATGACAGGCCAGATCCACCTCACTGGTCCAAATTGGTCACCGAATCCGCACAACAAACCCTTCCTATAATTCTAATGAGGGAGTGTAGCCATTTCACTAAGGATTGTACTGTTTGTGTGATGCCTGAGACTTTACAGGTTGATAAATTGTCCTGGAAATCCTAAACAGAAACAACTATTCCAACCAGGCACACTGCTGACCCCAAAGATCCATGACCCTTGTGATGGACTATTCTGGGATACCCTGGATGTCCCCCTGGCAGAGTCACGCAATGGGCAACAGCACTCACCTGTTTTGGCCACTTGGTCTTTGGAGTCTGCAGACATCTTCTCTTCCTGGCATCTCCCCATAGTGTCTGAAAATGAATCAAACACTAGAGCTCCCATTTAGTGATGGGCTCATGGTTAGAAAACTATCCAAATCCGTCATTCTAATGAGGCTTAATTGCCTCAGGTGTGTGCATGGGTGACGGGGTTAATTACCCATAAGTCTGGCACTTCTATGCATATCACAAGCTCGCATGCGTCCAATGGGAAGTGCACGGTATTGAGTCGTGGAACGCGTCCCATTTGACGCATGCGAGCATGTGATACGCATAGAAGCACAGGACATATGGGTAGTTAACCCCATTTCTCTCATGCACACACCTGAGGCAATTAAGCCTCATTAGAATCATGGATTTGGATAGTTTTCTGCCCATGAGCTCATCACTACTCCCATTATCTAATTTTCAGACATTGGGGAAGAAGCCCCAGAAAGAGAAGATGTCTCCAGACTCCAGAGAGCGGATGGAGGAAATCTCTCTGGTGGGAGGGAAGAGTAGTGTCTGGAGGTATATCCAGGGCTGCACTACTATGTGTTGGGGGTCCAGGGGGACACTGAAGATGCCAAGGGCCCCGCTGCGGTCGCTACCTCTGCACCCCCTATCGCTACGCCCCTGCTTATGCAGGAGCATTCTGGGTGCTGTTGTGCTTTAATGGGGGCATGCTAGGTACCACAGCTTCCAACATGTCACCATAGAGGCTACACAACTCCCAGCATAAAAGCTGTGGAGCCTCCTAGGGGGGTGGGGGCATTCTTGGAGCTTTGGTGCCTCATAGCGGGGCATGCTGGGAGCTGTTGTGCCTCAATGAAAGGACCTTCTAGGAATTGTGGTGCCTCTATGGGGGAATGCTATGAGCTGTGGTTCCTCTATGGGGCATGCTGGGAGCTGTGGTGTCTCTATGGGGGCAAGCTATGCTGGGAGCTGTGGTGCCTCTGTGGGGCATGCTGGGTGCTGTTGTTCCTCTATGGGGACATGCTGGGAGTTGTGTTGCCTTAATGGAGAGAGACATGTGATCATGGGAGGGGATCCACTAGAAGGCCAGGGATGCTATGGGGAGGAAGAGGGGGAAGGACCCACAAGACGACCAGGCAATAGTTACTATAGGGTCCAATAGGCCAGGTAATACTGTTGGGGGACCACTAGATAACCAGGAAATACTATTTGAGGTTGGGTGGGCCATAAGATGACCAGGAAAAACCAATGGAGGACCACTAGACAATCAGTGAATTTTATGAAGGGGCCACTAGATGACCAGGGAATACAATGCAAGGTGGGGGAAACCACTAGGCTACCAGGCTGCCATTTGCATTTAACACATTTTTTTTTTTGAAATTGCATTCATATATTTACATTAAAGTCAATAGATACCTTTGGCCACCTATGGGTGGAGGCTACCTATACTGGGGGGCACCTTTGGCTACTGGGGGCTACCTATACTGGGGGGAGGGGCATCTTTGGCAATCTTTACATGGAAGTGACTATCTATTGTTTTATCTGGAGGCATGTGATTTCTTGATTGTTTTATCTGGAGGCATGTGACTACTTGATTGTTTTATGAAAGCATGTGCATTCAATCTAATATCTAAAACTGATTTCTTAGCAGCACTAAAGATGGCAGCAACAGGCTTTCCAACAAGCCAATCCCAGCCAACCAAATTGCTGAGTCAGTGAGTCCGTCCAACTGTAAGGCAGCGTGAGTTGCCATAGCAATGGCTACATGGATGCCACACGTTACTTGGTGGGCAAGAGTGACCTTGTGCAGCGATGCAGCGAGCATCATGCTTGCTGCCATGGCATCTAACACATGCACGCTAGAGTGGGAAGTGATGTGGCAACGCGCTAGTTATGTCACCACACACAGGGCAGGTTCCCCAATGACAATGATTTGCAGCTATGGCCACCAGTAAGCGGTGCCTCGGGCCCACACGATGGGAGATAGCAATGCGAACGAGGAGGCAAGACCCCTGGAGGGTGAGCAACTAGCCTGCACGTGGCAGCAGGGATTGGAGGCATGGGCAAACAGCAGATATAGCACATCGTCAAGGACTTGTCTATCCAGGTGCCACTTAAGGTAAAGGAAGGTTTATTTTTGATAATTTCACAGTTTATGCTGTGTTTACATATGCAAATTGTGATTGGAGGTGGGACAGCAACTTGAATTGTAGTATGTGAACCTGTATTACAGTACTTATAAGCCTGTCTTGCACTATGGCAAGGTGTTATCATTCTGTTATATGCCGTGAAAAAGGGGACCCGCTGTGGCCCAGAAACGGTTGTTGGTGACCAGAATGGATACCTGGTGTATTTTGTGAATAAACCACGTTATATTTTCAAGGAGTGTGCAGACCTGTGAATTTTTTGCCTTGTAGATGGTTTGGTCCAGCACTTCACAATACTGGATGGTGTGCAACTCTCTCTCTCTGCAATAGTGAATGATTTGGGTGCCCAGCCATTAGTAGTGTACCTACCATAAGGCTGCAGGTGCTCCATAACACCAGGTGTAGCCATGGCTAGGAGTGCCGCTGTGGTGCTCAGTCACTGTGTTCTTCCACGGGACCTCTTTTCATTGTTTGGGCAACATTCAGGAAAATAGCAGCAGGCAGTTCAGAGGACTGTACTACTTCCTGCACTAGATGTAGCACCCCTCCCCCTTCCTGTCCCATGGGCAATGTGTCTCCTCGCTCTCTACACACAGCCTGCAGTGAGTGAATGTGCAGAGCAGCAGGGTGAGTGGAGAGAATGATTGCTGTGCTGCAGCTGGGACATTAGCAGGGAGAGGTGGCAGGATGTGTAGTGCTTCAGATGTTGCCTGTCATTAGTAGCCATGTGCACTGGCTGCTGTAATACCAGAGTGCCCTAGCCCATTGATTATGTATCCTGATCAGAGTAATTAATCAATAATGCAGGGCAGTCTACTGTTGCAGAAGCCAGTGATACAGGTGCTGACAGCCAACTTCTGCAGTGAGCAGAGAAGCAAGCTCCAGGCAATTTATATTAGCTTTATTGCAGGTAACCTTATCTCTTTTCCTAGCTCCCCCTCCCACCTTGTCTTACCCATGATCCTTTCCTCTTTTCAGATTTTAGTGGCGTCTTTTAACAGTATGTCCCTGCCAAATAGCACTGGTGATGTCTGTAGTCCTGGTGAGAGGTCCTCCTGCCATTTCTCCTCTCTCACCAGGCTCTGTGTCTTATGCCTCTACCTCTTTATACCCCCCTCCTCCTATGCATCCCCCTCTTTCATATGTCCCCATTTTCTGACTGTCCTCAGAAGAGCTCACAATGTAAGCGTACTATAGTCGTAGTCTAATGTCCTATTATATTATTAGTGTATATTTATATAGCACTGACATCTTCTGCAGCACTGTATAGAGTTAGAGTACAGAGTTTCATAATAGTTAGGTCCATCCACATGCTGATGACTCCTTTGCCCCAAAAATTCCCCAAAATTTGCAGCAACATGCTCTGCGCCCTAAACAGTCAACCCTCCAATCAAAAAAAATTGGTTGTTTTGGGGGAATGGGGGGTGTCTGTAAATAATCAGCACCGGGTATCAAATTCCTTAGGTACGACGCTGGGGCCCATATAGACGCTTATGCAAATATCGTTAGTATGCTGGCCAAAGCAGAAAAATGGGTGACTGATAAATATTGTTTTCAACATTAGAACATAGTTTTTGAAAGATATTATGGTTTTGAAACTTGCAACATTATAGTTTTTGTCATATTATTTTGTTTGTATTAACAATTTTACCTTATCAAATATGTTATTGTTTTTACATTTGAAAGGGCGTCAGGAAAGGGTTATGTACCAACAGGGGGGTCTTCCCCCTGTGGGGGTGTCTTAGGGTTAGGCAACATCAAGCTGTATTAGGGTTAGGCACCACCAGGGGAGTTTTACGGTAAGGCATCAACATGGGGGTTCTTAGGTGTATGCACCACCAGGGAAGGGGGGGGTCTTATGTTTAGGCATTACCAGCAGAGATCTTAGGGTTAGGCACCTCCAGTTGGGTACTTAGGGTTAGGCACAACCGAGGAGGGTTCTGTCTGAGAGTAGGATTAGGTTAAGCTGTATTATTGAATAATGAAAAGGTTTATAAAGTAAATAACTTTTAATTTTCATTTCTCATCTGTTTTAGGCCCAGTGCACACCGCGCTGTTTTTGAAGCGATCCGCAAACCGCATCCGCCTTCGGAAAACGCTTGGCTAATGTATTTCAATGGGCTGGTGCACACCGGCGGTTTTTGGCAAACCGCAAACGTGGGTCCTGCAGCACGTTTGCGGTTTGCAGAAGCATTTCTGCCTCAATGTAGATTGTAAGCCTTGGCAGGGCCTCCCCCTTCCCTTAGTGTGTCCTTCTTAATTTTACTACCCCAGCAATGACACCCTTCTCATGGACTAACTCGTAAGCATTTTATACCCTGATTTTATGTATAACCTTGTGCTATGTTGTATAACCGTTTGCTACCTCTCTGTCTGTCATACCTTGTTGCAATATATGTATCCCTATTTATTGTCCAGTGCTGCATAATATGTTTGCGCTTTATAAATACAATAAATAATAATAATAGGAAAAGCTCAAACTGCTCTGGAAAATGCTAGATCAGAGCAGTTTTCCAGGCGTTTTTGTTACAGAAGCTGTTCAGTTACAGCTTTACTGTAACAATTTTTGTAATCTGCTACACAAAAACGCTAGGCACGTTTAGAAAACGTCTCTAAACATGCCTAGAATTGCTCTGAAATTTGCTCACAAAAACGCCTAGCGTTTTGCGGATCTGCTCGCGGTTTTTGTGTGCACTGGGCCTTACAATGATACTTATCATTTACAAATTTTTGTCTTCACTTCCCGCTCAGCTGAAAATGATCTTTATCATTTATAATGATTTCATTATCCACCTGTACTCTTTTTTCCTTGCATCTTTATTTCATGCACACATCTAATCTCTTTATATTTTGTATTCATATAGCACTGACATCTTTTTTGGCACTGTAGAGACTGTATAGTCATGTCACTGACTGCCCTAAAGGTAGCTATACACTGGTCGATTTGCCATCAGATTCGACCAACAGATAGATCCCTCTCTGATCGAATCTGATCAGAGAGGGATCGTATGGCTACCTTTACTGCAAACAGATTGTGAATCGATTTCAGCCTGAAACCGTTCACAATCTGTGGTGGTGGTGCTGCTGCCGCTGCTCCCCCCCCGCCCGCATGCCCGCATACATTACCTGCTCTGGCCGGCGCGACTCCCCCCGGTCTCCACTGTCTTCTTCTCCGCTCTGGTCTGGTCTCCGGGTCCGGCAGGCTTCACTCTTCCTGTCTGGGGGAAGTTTAAACAGTAGAGCGCCCGGTGAAGCCTGCCGGACCCGGAGACCAGCGCGGAGAAGAAGAGCGGAGACCCGGAGAGTTGTGCCGGCAGAGCAGGTAATGTATTTCAGCTGTATTGCCACGGTCGTCGGGCACTCGAACGCCGCTAGCGACGCGCTCCCTACCCGTGGGCGATCAACGGTAATTTCCCGCACAGAGCGATCGACGGGACCGATCTATTTCGGGCCGAAATAGATCGAAATTTAGCGTTAACGATTTGACAGCAGATTCAATCCCAGTGATCAAATCTGCTGTCGATCGGCAGGGAATCGGCCTAGTGTATGGCCAGCTTAAGAGGAGCTCACAATCTAGTTCTACCATAGTCATGTGACATGTCCTACCATATTATTAGGTATTTAAACAGAGATTACATCTTACCTTAATTAGACAGCACATAGTAATAATGTAAATAACTGTCCTGAGTGGGGCTCACAATCTAATCACATCATAGTCTAATGTCCTACCAAATTGTGTACATACTGTATCACTTATATCTTCTACAGCACTTTACAGAGTGCAAAGTCATGTCACTGACTGTCCTGAGAAGAGCTCAGCTCACAATCTAATCCCTAATGTTGCTTGCAAATTTTTGCCAAAGTCATTTTCGCATCGAAAATCCTATTTTCAACTTGCAAACATTTTCGTGAAAAAGTGCCTGCATTTTTGTGTTTTTTTGCCAAAACGCAAAAAAAGTGTTTTTACCACACAAACACAAAAAGATTATATTTTCACAGCGAAAACATAAAAAAACAATATTTTTACTGTTACTTTTTTTCCTTGAAAACTATATTTTACCATGAAAATTCACAAAAAAGTGAAAAATAACAAAACTTAGTTTTTTTAGCATTTCCACTTGAAAATCGAATTTTACATTATTTCCGTGAAAATGAATGCAAAAATACAGTAATATTGGCATTTTTGATCATCAATGATCTAATGTCCTAACATACTATGGGCTTGATTCACAAAAGCGTGATAACTCAGTTATCACACCTAAAAGCTTTACACGTGCAAACTAGGGTGCTAAGTAGTTAGCACGTGCAAACTGCTTAGCACCGTAGTTTGCACATGCAAACTACTTAGCACCCTATTTAGCACGTGCAAAGCATGTTAGCATGTGCAAAGTGGCTTTTCACTGACATGCTAACACTTTGCACACTTTAGTGAATCAAGCCCTATGTATTTACATAGCACTGACATCTTTTTCAGCACTGCTACTTACTTCATGTACATTTGGATCTGCCCCTGACCCATCATGACCACACCCATGTTCCAATGCATGGCCACACCCCTTTTTTGCTGTAGCACACTACGTGCACCACATTTAACCAGCATCCACACCGCTGAATCCAACACCTGCATAGCCCCCTGCCACCCTCAGAAAAAAAAAAAAGAAAAAAGAAACTTCCCTGGTGTGCCCTTAGTGTCCCAGTCTGACCCTGTCAGCAGCCAATAGGGTATATTCACTAAGCCCATGTAAATGTAATGCATACAGGAAGCACACATTGGGCTTGATTCACCAACCAGTGCTAAGTGTTAGCACACTTGTGAACAGCCCTATAGCACGTGAAAAATAGCTCTTCGCGCACTGTGCAGTGTGTTGAAAACATTGCGCGGTGCGCGCAATAACTGAACTTTCAGTGAAATGTACCCCCTGGTGCCTTGAAAATGTTGCACCCAATGCGACAATAACAGCGCATAGGGTGCGCCATAAACGTATGGTCGCATTGGGTCAGGGTGCAAAGTTTTAAAGGCACCGGGGGGTACATTTCACTGAAGGGTTCAGTTACCGCGCGAAGGGTGCAACGTTAACGGCGCACTGCACAACGCACGATGTCTGGTCATGCTAACTGGTTAGCACCCTAGTTAGCACGCCCAAACCCTTTAGGCGTGCTAACTAGGTTAGCACCAGTTACTGAATCGACCCCATTGAATTTACTAGGCTCTATGCAAATTAAGGAGGCCACTAATGGTTCAATTTCTAGCGAAAAATCATTCGAACGATCAGAAATTCTGATCGGATTGGTTGTAAATAATCTCCATTGATGGGCCCAATCGATTACAAACGATTATAAAAATAGTCGTCCGATTGGATTTTGGCAAACCCAAAATTTGGATTTTCTTGTTGGTTGTGATAGAGAGGAAGCAAAGATTGGTTCGTTGATGGTGTAGTGAACAATTTTTTTCTTCTGATCTGAATTATCTGATCGCTCAAACGATTTTTCGCTAGAAATTTGATCGTTAGTGGCCATTTTTACATATCACATTATGTAATTTGTGGAACTTGCTTCATAAACAGGGCCGGATTTAGGCCAAGGCCACATAGGCCATGGCCTAGGGCACCACAGGAGCAAGGGCACCAAAGCAGCAGGATAAACTTATGCAGCATTTGCAATCATGCAAATGCTGCAATGCAGGGGGATCAGGCAAGCACCTGATCGCGGTACTCTGCTGCTAGCCCCTGTGCAGTGACCATCTTGCTCTCTGTGCACGCTTGCATTGTGATGGGCGGCTATGAACTTGGGCAGCATTGGAGACAGAGGGGAAGATGAAGCGTTGGCACTGCAAATGAGCTGACAAATGAGTGACACTGATGGCTGCTGCGGTGTGAAGGCAAGTTGGCTACCTATACTGGGGGGAAGGAGGGATTAAGGAAGTCATCTGGCTACCTATACTGAAGGGAAAGGGGGGAGGGGTCATCAGGTTACCTATACTAGAGGGAAGGGGGAAGGAGTTATCTGGCTACTTATACTGAAGGGGGGGGCGGCTGGTGACAGTGGCCTTGGGCGATAAAGAATACAAATCCGGCCCTGTTCATAAATGCAAAACCTACATTGCTTCTGTAGCAGGCAACATGCAATTGAAGCATGCAATTGCATGTTTAATGTAACTTATGCAAATTATGAAACATGTTAAATACCTATGTTATGTTTCTGGAGGTTTAGTAAATTTACCCTAGTATCTGATATCTCTAGTTTAGTCATCTACTTTGATATGCCATTTTCAATGCAGATAGCTGCATTTTGTTTTTCCAGCATGTTGTTCATTTTAAAGAGTTTGGATTTGTGAAAAGTGTACTCTGATTAAAAAAAAAAAAATGGTGCAACACCATTACTTTGAATTCAAAAGTTCCCTTTTGAATAAAGTGCTTTCTCCACAGCTCTTTTTTTTTCTTTTTCACGGACAAAATCAAAGAGAACTTTTGATCTCTTGGCTTGTTCGGCGAAGATATCTCGTTTTTCTGACATGCGAAACACAACGTCTTCAGTGATTTCATAAAGGCAACTCAGTATTCTTTCATGCTTGCCCCGGAGTTTCCGTTGATCTTGCTGAGTGTAATTTTCAAAAAAGAACATGTTTGTTGCCCCCAACTGATTAAATTTCCCCCATACGTCACCTAGATTCTCACTTTGCCCATGAGTGAGGACCACAGTGGGAATTAGACCTGCAAGAAAGAAAAAAAAAGATCCCAATTATAAACAGCTTTCAAAATGTAAGATAAAGTGAAGTCACATAAACTTTTTGGCCATGTGAATAAGATGCCATGTGGAGATACCACAAAAATAATAATAATAATAATAATAATGGAAATGTGCCCTTATTGCTATGCCACTGAAGGGACCTAGCACATCTGAACTACGTGCCTTTTATGCCAGCCCGGACATTTAGCTACAACACTTTCGTCTCACAGACAGTGCACACTTTTGGCCACATTTGCTAAACTTAACTGTGGGCTGAAAGTACACATGGAGCTCTAAAAACATCCCTGTATGCTTTTTATGCTAGTAAAGGTACGTTGGATTACAATTGGAGCTTTTTTCATCAAGTACAAATGCCTGTGTAGTGGTGACGATCGTAATCAGCAAAATTACGATTTTGCTAAATTTTGTGTACATTTTCGCAATTATGCTTATACGTAATTACGATTTGCAAATTAAATTGATTTCGTAGTCATTTGTAATTTCGCATAAAATTTTGTGTAATTTTTGTGAAATGTTGCATATTTTTGTGCCGACTTTTGAGGTTAATAGCAAAGCCCCCATACATGCTACTGACACCAAAATTGCTACATATGTTAAAGGGAATAGTGGGTACAAGAGAAAAAAAAGAATTTTCAAAATAGACCATAGAGTTTTGAGAAAATCGATTTTTAAAAATGCAAAGAAAAAATGGTTTTTAAACTTTGAAAATGACAGTTTAAAAACCATTTTTCTTTGAATTTTAAAATCTATTTTCTCAAAAACTACAATGTCTTTTTGAAAAAAAGTTTTTCTGCCTTGTACCTAATATTCTCCTTAACATGTGTACCAATTTTGGTAGCAATAGCATGTATGGGGGCTTTGCTATTAACCGCTAATTCAGCAAAAAATTCGCAAAATTTTGCAAAAATTACGCAAAAAAGATTTGCAAAATTATGAAATACTACTATTACATACGAAATCAATTATGATTTTCCCAAAAATTTCACATTACGATTACAATGTGTAAATGTGAATTATTGAGGTTTATGAATCAGTGTGGAGACATTGCTGTACAGACTGGGTCTTCAGAAGTGTGCCTCACACAAAATGGGGATCGAGACAGAACACTAAAAAGACATTCAGTAAAAAAAGGTGTAAGGATCAGACACGTTGAAAATAATGCATGTTGAAATGGGCACAGCTATTACGTCAATGTTAAATACCGCTAATGTAATTATCATGGTGCACTGGTTGGTCAAATTGGCACATTTCACAGCTACAAGAGAATGTCTTGCCTATAGCAGGGCATTTAGCGGCTCTATTCTCCTCTATCATGGCTCTAAAGTGGCTATAAAAAAGTGGCTATATAATGAAAGTGGCTATATAATGAAAGTGGCTATATAATGAAGTGCGACTATCATAAGACTGATGCTATTCTCCGATATCGAGCAGGCGGCTATATAATGAGCAGAAAACAACAATGTTATGCACCCAGAGATCACAACAGACCCGATTTGGTCGGGACTATCATGGTTTCCGCCCCTAAATCCTGCATCCCACTGGTGTAACAATAGGGGAAGCAGCCCCTTCCCCTGCAGGGGGGGGGGGGGCGCTCATGGTCGTTTTAGGGCGGCAGGAGGGGTCGCAGCATGAGGGGAGAGCTTGATAGCACATCGGTGGGGAGGGGGGACGGTCCCCCCCCTCACCTCGGGCTCTTTCCTCTGCGCTCCCCTCCTGCATCTATGTAAGTGGTAGCAGTGGCGGCGGCGGCAGCTATAATTACCTCCATTCCGCCACTGCTACCCCTTACATAGATGCAGGAGGGGAGCGCAGAGGGGAGAGCCCGAGGTGAGGGGGGACCGTCCCCCCTCCCCACCAACGTGCTACCAAGCTCTCCCCTCATGCTGCGACCCCTCCTGCCCCTAAAATGGCCCTGAGCGGGCACTGGGGGGGAGGGGGGCCCCACTCAAATTCTTGCAGTGGGGCCTGAGGACTTCTAGTTACGCCCCTGCTGCATCCTACCCCCTTTCTATGATGTCCTGGGTTCCTTCCTTCTCTCTTGCATTCTCCCTCCCTCTCTTCACAGAAGGTAGCAGGTGCTGCTTCTGAACACGTGCATGTCCAGATCCTCCTCCTGATGTGGCAGCTCCATTTCAGCTGTGCTTAGTTCAGCCCCCTCCAGCTCTGCCCAATTCAGCCCCCCTTTAGCTCTGTCTAGATCGTGTTTAGCATGAGGTAAGCAAATCACTTCATGCTCTAATATTTTCTGTGGATGGCAGGAGAGGAGTGAGCTGTCTGCAGCCACTATCAGCTGATGCCTGTTTCTCCCAAGTTCAGTGCCACATGCTTTCTGGCAGATAGACACAGGCTCCATGGCTCTGCTCTGTACAGCACACAGGAGACACATACCGCATGGCTACAGCCAGCTCTCCTCCTCTCCTGCCATCCACAGGATGTGTGAGTGTTTCTGCTAAGCCAGCTCCCATCTGAGAATCCTGTATTGTGGATGATGCTGCAGCCCCTGCAACAAGACTGCTGGGACATGTTCACAAAATGAAGATGATTTATCAGTGGCTGTAGCATTTGACAAAGAGCCATGTGAAAGTCTGATTAGCTAGACGCTATCCCCCTTCCCACCTCCACCACAATTTTTAAACAAAGTTTAATACTACCTAGATGGGCTTACCTCTCAGAGCAGGTTTTAGGGTCCGACTCTGTTCACATCTGAGCGCTCAAGGCAAATTTCTAGCGGTTTTTAAAAACCGCTAGCACATGTAACACTATGGCAGTGATCTCACGGCCACGTTTGTGGTTAGCGCTAACCACAAACGTGTTACATGCAGTGATTTGCGATTAGCCATCGCAATTAGCATGCATAGCACTGCTAAGCGCCGTCGTTTCCAAACGGCTACAGTATCCAGTTATTTTTCCGCGTTAATCATGGAGAAATCACTCCCGCAAAATGCCAGCGGTAATCGCCGGCGTTTTGCGGTTGTAAGTGTGAATGAACCCTAACAGATGAACTACCCTGTTGCAGTCAGAGGGACTGCAAGTGTTATTACATCTGTTCATAGTGGTTTAAGGCAACACTGCAGCTGCTGGAAGAGATGTTAAACTGCTAATAATGCTTCACTCCGCCAGATATATGCTGCCAATGCACATTAACTCCCCATACACTGTACAATCTTGTTCAGGTTTATAACATCTTTACAGTATATGTTTAACATGTGGGGTGAAGAAAAGGGAGGATAATTAGTGAAAATGCAAAGGCTATAGGACATGATCTAGTGTGAGTACTGAGGAGAACAAAATGAATAGTGCAAGGAAGTCCAGTATTATGGTGTGTGATGTTATTGGGAGAGAGGAGGGTGATGGGAGTGAATACCTACTACCAGCTGCTGCTCAGAACTCACTGAATGGACTGCAGCGTAGCACATACCTGCATTAATTAGCACTCACTGCAACTGAGCACTTACTGCAGCATGCAATTCCAATCTTATTCCTATCCGATGACTTAATGTACTGTTAAGCGGCATCCCCCTATCCACTCTGATCGCTTTCGGCGATCAGAGTAAGCAGGAAATCCCGTTCAGAACGGGATTTCCTGCTGGGCTTCCCCGGTCGCCATGGCGACCGGGCGGGATGACGTCACCGACGTCATGGACGTCGGGACTTCAGAGGGAACCCCGATCCACCCCTCAGCGCTGGCTGGCACTGATTGGCCAGGCTGCGCAGGGGGTCTGGAGGGGGGGGGGGGCGACGCGGCGGGTAGCGGCGAATCGGCGGCAAGCGGCGGCGATTGGAAACTGCACGCAGCTAGCAAAGTGCTAGCTGCGTGCAGGAAAAAAAATTTGAAAATCGGCCCAGCGGGGCCTGAGAAATCCTCCTACGCAGGTTACCCCGAACTGAGCTCGGGATAACCGGCAAGAAAGGTTAAGGGACAGGTAGTAGACCTGTCTCCACATGAGAGTGCCACACCTGCCCGCAAAACCCCATTAGGGGTGTTGAAAATGCAGGTTGTTGGTTCTGCTCTCTGATTACAGGCAGCTGCATGTCCTGGGAGCCTGGGAGAAGATTGAGCTGGAGAAGCTGATTCGCCCGCCTCTTCGCGGGCTTCGAGAAGGACCCAATCAGGAGCCTTAGGGGTCTATAAAGGACTGGCCGTGTATCCAGTGCAGTGGCCAAATTTGAAAAGAAGACTGTTTCCCCGAACGTCCCTTCACCTACCGAGATGAAGGAGGACGGCGATGACTGGCTGCAGGAGCTTCTTTCACCTGCCACCAGTGAAGTCGCAGCCATTGCGGGCCCATCCACGTTTGCAGAGGAAGAGTCAGGGGAAGGAAGAGGAGGCCACCTTAGCTCCCCTCTTGGGTGGCTCCATTAGAGGGAGGAGCTCCAGCAGTGAGAAAGAGGACGAAGGGAGGTGGCAGTGAGACTGGGCACAAGAGAGACGGGTTGAGGAGCCTGGAGCCATGAAGGAGGAAGGCAGGGGAGGAGCTCTGCAGGTTAAGGGGCCAGGCAAACGCCCCTGGAAAGCAAGAAGAGTGTTCTCCCCGCCTCCTCCTCATAGATCTGCTTCCAGGAATAAGTCTAAGGGCAGCAGAGGCCAGCACACTATGCCTTGGGTAGAGATGTAGCGAACGGTTCGCCGGCGAATGGTTCCAGGCGAACTTTGGTGGTTCGCGTTCGCAGAGAACCGGGAACTTTTTTTCAAAGTTCGGTTCGCCCATAGACTTTGATGGCCGCCGACTTTAACGGTTAATAGCAAAGTCCCCTTACATAGTAGAAACACCAAAATTGTTGGGAATGTTAAGTGGAACAGTGGGAACAAGAGGAAACATTTTTTTTCAAAAAGACCTTATACTTTTTGAGAAAATCAATTTTAAAGTTTCAAAGTAAAATGAGCCGATTCATAAAAAAAAAGAACCGATTCATTAAAAAGAACCAGATGATTCAAGAACCGTTAGTATAGCAGAGAATGCGTCCTGAGCAGGACGTGAAGCTGCCGGCTCCACTGCTGTCTCTCCCCACCTGCCTGCACCTGTCACCCTCACCTAGCCTGGCATTCAGTGCACCCATGGGTGCCAGGCTAGGTGAGAGTGACAGGTGAGGAGGTGGGGAGAGACAGCAGGAGCCGGCAGCTATGCGTCCAAAAGGACGCATTCTCTGCTATGTGGGAGGCATCGGAGATCTTCAATCAACTTAATTGAAGATCGCAACATAAGAGGATACAGTTCGTTGGATCATTTACTGTGGATATTGGCGTGGGAAAACTTTTTTAAAGGTACAGGTAAGTATTTATGGTTAATTTAGAATAATAAAATACTTTTCTCGTGGTTGTGTTTTTATTTCATTTAACCCTTTGTGGAAATGGGTAAGGGGTACTTTGTACCCCTATACTCATTTCTCCTGGGAGGGGGGTGGGCATCTGGGGTCCCCTTCTTAAAGGGGACTCCCAGATGCCACCATGAACCCCCCCAGGGAGTCGTCGCCCCCACCCCCTCCTGGGGCACCGGAGGTGGGGAAGAGCCCCTTGTCCATGGCTTGGACAAGGGCTCCAGGGGGGGAGCCCCCCCATACCATGGACCATGCGGGCTGGTATAGCTCAGGGTGTGAAGCCCCAGTCGGCCGGGGCTCCGCATTCTGGCTATCCCAGCCTGCATGGGGGACAAGGGGTTACAGAGGCTTGGGAGGGGGGACCCCACACCATTTTTTTTCAGATTTCCCACACACAGCAAATAAAAAAAATAAAAACATTTTTTAAAGGACTTCCGAGGCCATAAATGTGAAAAAAGTTTAATACCTTTTCATAATCCATATCCATTGAGGACGCCATCCGCACCCTCCCGTTAATTCCGCCATGCCTCCAGCACTAATAATGGCCCTGGTCGAGTCCCGACCCCTCTGAACGGGTCGGGTTCTCAACTCATTCCCCCTTCAATATGGTCGCCACAGATTACCGCGGCTGCGCAGTCCGCATAAACGCGATTGCGGCTGCGCAGCTCTAGCACTTCCTCCCGATGCGTCCGATGTATGCACGCATATTGATGACGCGGCGGGAGGAGGGCCTAGAGCTGCGCAGCCGCAATCGCGCCTATGCAGACGGCAATCTGTGGCGGCCATATTGAGGAGGGAATGAGAACCCGACCCGTTTGGAGGGGCCGATATTACTGCGGGAGCCATGGGGGAATGAATGGGAGGGCACGGATGGCGTCCTCCATGGATCTGGATTATGTATTTAACTTTTTTCACATTTGTGGCCTAGGAAGTCCGTTAAATATTGTTTCCTGCTATCTTTTTAACATATCCTGCAAATTTGGTGTTGCTAGGATGTAAGGGGCCTTTGCTATTAACTGCTAAAGTCGGCGGGTGATGATGATAACCAACCAGAATTATAGGGGTGCAAAAGTGCTGAATTCTGCCATAGGCTTCCATTAGGCTCCCTATTTCACTTTCAAAAATCTCAAATTTTTTCAAAGGACAATGGCTCAGCAGTGGCAAATTTTCTAGCATTGTAGGGACTCTTAGGGGGATCATGACTGGTGAGTTTCGGGCCCCTAGGCCAAAGAGGTCATAGCCTAGGGCAGGGGTGCCCACACTTTTTCGGCTCGCGAGCTACTTTAAAATATGCCAACCCCAGGAGATCTACCAACATTTAGGTAGCTAGGTATAAGTGCCTTCAGTATAGGTAGATAGGTATAGGGGCCTTCAGTATAGTTAGCCAGGTATAGTGTAGTTAGGTGTGGGTGCCTTCAGTATAGTTAGCCAGGTATAGAGTAGTTAGGTGTAGGTGCCACTCACCTCCCTCCAGTTCCAGCGGCGGTGTCTGGGGCTCCTCCTGGTCTCCCCTCCTTCGGCCGCGCTGGCTAGAGTCAGGGCAGATGTGCGGCATAGAAGAAGACTCCGGCGAGCGAAGGGGGCGGCGGGCAGCGTGCGCTGACGCATTGTGCCCAGCACCGCCCCCAGCTATGACGTCGCGGCGTCCTCCATTCCCGCTGTGCCGCCCCTCTCCTGTCTGCCTCTTCCGATTGGCTAGCGGCCGACAGGGGTGCAAAAGTGGTATAATCCCCCATAGGCTTTCATTGGGTCTCCTATTTCACGTTCCAAAATCTCACACCATTTCAAAGGGCAATGGCTCAGCGGTGGCAAAACTAACCAGTCATGATCCCCCTAACAGTTCCTACAATGCTAGAAAATTTGCCACTGCTGAGCAATTGCCCTTTGAAAAGATGTGAGATTTTGGAAAGTGAAATAGGGAGCCATTGAAAGCCTATGGGGGATTTTACTACATTTGCACCCCTGTAACTCTGGTTTGCAGAGATGTAGGGAACCCATCTTTGGAGTCCAAGTCTAACAATATGTCTTCTACCTGCATGAGACATTTCGTGAGATTCAGACATTGCTAACGGCCATGGCTGCGATTTATGTACGTCAGGATCGCCACCATTGAAATTGCCCAAATAAACAGGTTTTTGTGACCCTAGGCTATGACCTCTTCGGCCTAGGGGCCCGAAACTCACCAGTTATGATCTTCCTAAGAGTTCCTACAATGCTAGAAAATTTCCCACTGCTGAGCAATTGCCCTTTGAAAAGATGTGAGATTTTGGAAAATGAAATAGGGAGCCAATGAAAGCCTATGGGGGATTTTACTACTTTTGCACCCCTGTAACTCTGTTTTGCAGAGATGTAGGGAACCCATCTTTGGAGTTCAAGTCTAACAATATGTCTTCTACCTGCATGAGACATTTCGTGAGATTCAGACATTGCTAACGGCCATGGCTGCGATTTATGTATGTATGTGCTGAGTGTGGGAAATCTGAAAAAAAAATGACGTGGGGTCCCCCCTCCCGAGCCTCTGTAACCCCTTGTCCCCCATGCAGGCTGGGATAGCCAGAATGCGGAGCCCCGGCCGACTGGGGCTTTGCACCCTGAGCTATACCAGACCACATGGTCCATGGTATGGGGGGCTCCGGGGGGGAGGGGCAGCCAAGCCTTCCCCTTCCCCCCCCGGAGCCCTTGTCCAATCCATGGACAAGGGGCTCTTCCCCACCTCCGGTGCCCCAGGAGGAGGTGGGGGCGACGACTCCCTGGGGGGGTTCATGGTGGCATCTGGGAGTCCCCTTTAAGAAGGGGACCCCAGATGCCCACCCCCTCCCAGGAGAAATGAGTATAGAGGTACAAAGTACCCCTTACCCATTTCCACAAAGGGTTAAATGAAATAAAAACACAACCACGAAAAAAGTACTTTAATTTTCTTAGTTAACCAGAAATACTTACCTGTACCTTTAAAAAAAATTTCCCACGCCAATATCCTCGGTAAATGATCCAACGAACTGTATCCTCTTATGTTGCGATCTTCTATTAAGTTGATTGAAGATCTCCAAAGCCTCCCACCCACATAGCAGAGAATGCGTCCTTTCGGACGCATAGCTGCTAGCTCCCGCTGTCTCTCCCCACCTGCCTGCCTGCACCTGTCAACCCCCACCTAGGCTGGCACCCAGTTCACCCATGGGTGCGCTGGATGGCAGCCTAAGTGGGGGTTGACAGGTGCATGCAGGTGGGGAGAGACAGCAGCAGGAGCCAGCAGCTTCATGTCCTTCCGAGGACGCATTCTCTGCTATACTAATGGCTCTCTGCTATACTAACTATGAATGAGCCGGATCTTTTTAATTAATCGGTTCTTTTTTTTTATGAATCGACTTTTTTTTTTTACTTTAAAATCGATTTTCTCAAAAACTATAAGGTCTTTTTGAAAAAAAAATGTTCCTCTTGTTCCCACTGTTCTTCTTAAAGAGACACTGAAGCGGAAAAAAAAATATGATATTATGATTTGTATGTGTAGTACAGCTAAGAAAAAAAACATTAAGATCAGATACATCAGTCTAATTGTTTCCAGTACAGGAAGAGTTGAGAAACTCCAGTTGTTATCTCTATGCAAAAAAGCTATTAAGCTCTCCGACTAACTTGGTCGTGGAGAGGGCTGTTATCTGACTTTTATTATCTCAATTGTAATTGAACTGTTTACTTTTCATCTGGCAGAGGAGATGTCATTACTTCACAGACTGCTCTGAAAGACTCATTTTGAATGCTGAGTGTTGTGTAATCTGCACATATTATAGGATAATGCAATGTTAGAAAAAACACTATATACCTGAAAATAAAAGTATGAGAATATTTTCTTTGCTGCTAATCTTCTAGTAATTATTCATAGTACACAACCAATTCATTATATCATATTTTTTTTTTCGCTTCAGTGTCTCTTTAACATTCCCAGTAATTTTGGTGTTGCTAGCTTTTAAAGGGGCTTTGCAATTAACCACTAAAGTCGGCGGGGGTATATTTTCCCACGGTCAGAAGGAGAATTTACATTGAAACTTTAAAATTAATTTTCTCAAAAACTATAAGGTCTTTTTGAAAAAAAATTTTCCTCTTATTCCCACTGTTCTTCTTAACATTTTCTGCAAGTTTGGTGTGTCTAGCTTTTAAAGCGGCTTTGCTATTAACTGCTAAAGTCGGCGGGCGCTTAATTTTCCCACGGTCAGAAGAAGTTACTTTAAAATATAAAAATATATTATAAAATATTATAAAAAATAAAAATATAAGGTATTTTTGAAAAAAAAAATTCCCCTCTTATAGTCACTGAAAGATCTCAGGTGTTAGACACCTTGAAACATCTTTTCCATCACTTTTCTGGCCAGCATAAATGTTTCTAGTTTTCAAAGTTCACCTCCCCATTGAAGTCTATTGCGGTTCGCAGAAGTTCATGCGAACCGAACCTTCCGCGGCAGTTCGCGAACAGGGTTCGCGAACCGAAAATCGGAGGTTCGCGACATCTCTAGCCTTGGGGAGTCCCAGAAGACAGCAGCCAGGGAGCTGTGACGGAGGAACCTCAAGAAGGTCCCAGCCAGGAATCTGATCAAGGAGAGAGGAGGGATGACAGTGCTTCAGCCCTGCCAGGTGAGATATTAAATTCCCAGTATTGCAATTATGTTAATGAACATTTTAATACACTGTTATGTTACAGTCATTATCGGATACTGTTAAGGGTGGTCAGCTGTCAGCAGGGGCTAAGGAGGTGGCTCAGTCTATAAAGGCACCTGCTTCGCCTGCTGAGGTGTGGGTAACCCCAAATAATCCTCCGGCTTCTGTAAGTGATGTCCCTCCACTCTGGAGTCACAGAAACCCATTATAAAGAGGCTTTACCATGTGCCCCCCTCCCTGCTAGGCTTTCACTTAAGTACCAGTGTTAAAGAGAAAATCTGGAAAGGTGATTTCATAGACATATTGTCATTATTGCCTGCTAACAAGGAATTTGTAAATAAGGAGAAGAAAGAAGGGAAGGAGGAGAGGAATTGCCGGTTGTGCGTTCATTTCACAATTGGCTTCAAGCCTTTTGTATATACGCAAGCATTTTGGGAGAGAAGAAGCCGGAGGCATGCATGGGGTTATTCCAACATGTTGAGATAATTAATGAGGCATATAGGCAGTTCGGTAGAACTGCTTAATTCTTGTACAATGAAGCATTCCGACACGGTTAGCGGTACACCCTTCTCTGTTTTGGGTGTCTAAGGACCTTGGTTTATGGATTAGCTATATGCTTCCTCAGCACGCAGCACCTCCTGAACAACATGTAAATGCATCTGGATCCTTTAAAAAGGTTTATGTTTCACCTTCAACGAAGGTCAGTGTAAATTTCAGGCAAATTGTCGCTATAAACATGAGTGTAACTTCTGTGGTGGGGTACATTCAGCATCTACATGCTTCAAAAGAATAGGTATGTGGGTTCAGGGGTCCACCAAGGAGCTTTTTCTCAAGAGCTCCGACCCCAGTGAGGTTTCAAAAAATACTACCTTGGTTAAAGGTATATCCAAATCAGGGGAGCAGCCAGCTTCTCATTAAAGGTTTGAAACAAGGTTTTGACATCCCTAAGTCTTATGGTCAAGGTTGCGAGATTGTCCCGAACCTGAAATCCATTGATCGCTACCCATTAGTCGCTTTCAAGAAAATCTGTAAAGAAGTAGAGGCTGGCCGAGTATCTGGGCCATATGATTCCCCCCCCTCCTTCAGGAATTTTCGAACCTCCCCATTGGGGGTAGTCCCAAAGAAAACTCCAAATGAGTTTAGAATGATACATCATCTGTCCTTTCCTTAATATTTCTTGTTAAATGATGCAATTGACAAAAATTTGATTTCAGTAACTTATGTGACTTTTGGCCAAACCTTGGCCGTAATTTGTCAATTTGTCAGGAATGCACTTCTAGCTAAAACAGATATACAGTCTGCATTTTGTTTGCTCCCTATACACCCGGATGAATTTAATTCTCTGGGTTTATGTTTCAAGGGAAAGGTTTTTTTTTAATTGCTGCCTCCCAATAGGCTGCTCATCATCATGTTTTTACTTTGATTCCTTTGCCACCTTTTTAGAATGGGTAGTGTCACAGAAGCTGACACAGGGCACCCTAGTTCATTATCTAGATGACTTCCTTTTGATTGGTCCTGGGGGGTCGAGTGCGTGTCAGGCACTTCTTGATTTTTTTATGTACAGTATACCATTAAGGAATTTGGTGTCCCTCTGGTGAATGAAAAGACAGCGACGCATCCCCTACCACATTGTTAGAATTTTTAGGAATCACCATACAGTAGATATGAAAGAGATGGAATTCTGGTTGCTAAAAGAAAAGATGAATTTAATCCAGTCATTAATTCGTTCATTGTTAGCAATGGACAAGGCCACAGTGAAGGACGTTCAAACCTTAATAGGGCACTTGGCGTTTGCATCGCGAGTAATGCCAATGGGCAGGGTGTTTTCTAGAAGACTGGCAAGAGTAATTGCAGGCTTAAAATCCCCTCACATGCACGTTAGACTAGGAAGGGAGGTTAAAGAAAATTTTTAGTGTGATCAAATTTTCTTTCAAGCTACAATGGAAAATTGATATGGCAGCACAGGTTTATTATGGATTATGAAATGGATTTTTTTTACTGATGCTACAGGTGCGACGGGCTATAGCGCCTATTGAAGGGGCATTGGTCGGCAGAACGCTGGCCTCTTTCCTGGATACAGGCAGGAGCCACCAAAAATATTTTGTTACTAGAATTATTCCCAGTTGTAGTATCTTTGGTAATTTGGGGCAGCCAGTTTGCCAATAGAAGAATGTAGTTACACAGTGACAATAAGGGTGTGATGTACACCATTAACTGCCTGTCAGCCAAGTCAAAAGGGGTGGTTAAACTGCTTAGGCACTTAGTGTTATTATGCCTCAGATATAATATCTGGATCAAGGCTTCATACTTAAAGGGTGAGAGAAATATCATTGCCGATGCTTTGTCTCGCCAACAGCTGGATTTATTCAGATCCTTAGTTTCGGCAGCAGATCAGGAGAAAACCCCCTGCCCAAGTCATTTATGGAGCCTCATTTGGTCTTAATTCATGATATGGTGAGAAATTCTGTGTCCAACCACACATGGGCTGACTATGTAGCTTCCTGGAACCACTGGTGTTGTTTTGTATACTTTTATTCTGTCCCTCCCCTTATTGACACACCTGATTTATTTGTGTTATTCATATGCCAGGATGTTGAGAAAGGCTCATCTATTAGCATTATAAATAAGACATTAACTGGGATCTCCTTCTTTCGAAGATTAGCGGGCTCTCCGACCCCTAGTTCCTATCCGGTGGTTAAGCAATTTCTGAAAGGCATGGGAAAAGGAGGCTGGCCGGTGGATTCACGTAGACCGGTCTCTTTCCAGATGCTTCAGAATTTCTTTGCAGTTTTAAAAGCTGTCTGTAGAGATGTCGCGAACGGTTCGCCTGCGAACGGTTCCAGGCGAACTTTGGTGGTTCGCGTTCGCCTGGACCATGCGAACTTTTGCGGAAGTTCGATTCACCCCATAATGCACTATGAGGGTCAACTTTGACCCTCTGCATCACAGTCAGCAGGCACATTGTAGCCATTCAGGCTACACTAAGCCCTGGAGCCCCACCCCCCCTTATATAAGGCAGGCTCGCTGGCCATGACACTCACTCGTGTGCCTGCTGCAAATAGACAGACTAGGGAGAGCTGCTGCAGATTTTTTCTCCTAGGGAAAGATTAGTTAGGCTCTTGGCTTGCTCCTGGCTGATTGTTATTGCTAAAATAGCACCCCTCATTCAATAGCTCATTTGAGAGCTTTAATGTTTTCCTGGTGTGTTTTTTGTGTGTGTGTTGCTCACTGACATTATACAGTCCTATCTGTTGCAGCTGGACCTTGGTAATAGTTATTACTGTGCCAGCCAGGCCCTGCCTAACTATCTATACTGGGACACCTACCTATGCCTACCTAACTACTGGGGAACCTACTTACCTATACGGGGACACCTACCTACCTACCTATACTAGGGGACCTACCTATGCCTACCTACCTATACTGGGTCTCCTACCTATGCCTAGCTAACTACTGAGGCACCTACCTATACTGGGTCTCCTACCTATGCCTAGCTAACTACTGAGGCACCTATCTATGCCTACCTACCTATACTGGGACTCCTACCTATGCCTACCTACCTATACTGGGTCTCCTACCTATGCCTAGCTAACTACTGAGACACCTACCTATGCCTACCTACCTATACTGGGTCTCCTACCTATGCCTAGCTAACTACTGAGGCATCTACCTACCTATACTGGGTCTCCTACCTATGCCTAGCTAACTACTGAGGCACCTACCTACCTATACTGGGTCTCCTACCTATGCCTAGCTAACTACTGGGACACCTACCTATGCCTACCTACCTATACTGGGTTTCCTACCTATGCCTAGCTAACTACTGGGACACCTACCTATGCCTACCTACCTATACTGGGTCTCCTACCTATGCCTAGCTAACTACTGAGGCACCTACCTACCTATACTGGGTCTCCTACCTATGCCTAGCTAACTACTGAGGCACCTACCTATGCCTACCTACCTATACTGGGACTCCTACCTATGCCTACCTACCTATACTGGGTCTCCTACCTATGCCTAGATAACTACTGGGACACCTACCTATGCCTACCTACCTATACTGGGTCTCCTACCTATGCCTAGCAAACTACTGAGGCACCTACCTACCTATACTGGGTCTCCTACCTATGCCTAGCTAACTACTGAGGCACCTACCTACCGATACTGGGTCTCCTACCTATGCCTAGCTAACTACTGGGACACCTACCTATGCCTACCTACCTATACTGGGTCTCCCACCTATGCCTAGCTAACTACTGGGACACCTACCTATGTCTACCTACCTATACTGGGTCTCCTACCTATGCCTAGCTAACTACTGAGGCACCTAGCTACCTATACTGGGTCTCCTACCTATGCCTAGCTAACTACTGAGGCACCTACCTACCTATACTGGGTCTCCTACCTATGCCTAGCTAACTACTGGGACACCTACTTATGCCTACCTACCTATACTGGGTCTCCTACCTATGCCTAGCTAACTGCTGGGACACCTACCTATGCCTACCTACCTATACTGGGTCTCCTACTTATGCCTAGCTAACTACTGAGGCACCTAGCTACCTATACTGGGTCTCCTACCTATGCCTAGCTAACTGCTGGGACACCTACCTATGCCTACCTACCTATACTGGGTCTCCTACCTATGCCTAGCTAACTACTGGGACACCTACCTATGCCTACCTACCTATACTGGGACTCCTACCTATGCCTACCTACATACAAGAAGATAATAAGGTCGTTGCTTCATTCTGGACAGACCAAATTTGATCAGCTTGACAGTCACTGTTGTTCTATCATTGAGCTACCACAGCCCGGCGACCATATGGGCTGGAAACCTGCCACGGCCTGCACTCTGGCCATGTTGCGCACCAGTCCAGCACGGCCGTCACTACGCAAACAGCTGTTTGCGGTGCGTTACACAGTGAGTTTGGAGTGTCAGTGTGAAGCAGTACTCTAATTACACTCCCTGATTGATGCATACACATGCAAGATGTTTGAAAGCACTTTAGGCCTGCAATTTAGCATTCAATGTGATTTCTGCCCTTAAAATGCTGCTTTGCGTCAAATCCAGATTTTTCCCCGGGACTTTGGGCATGTATCCCACTCCGCCATGCCCCCCTCCAGGTGTTAGACCCCTTGAAACATCTTTTCCATCACTTTTGTGGCCAGCATAATTTTTTCTATTTTGCAAAGTTCGCCTCCCCATTGAAGTCTATTGCGGTTCGCGAATTTTCCGCGAACCGAACCTTCCACGGAAGTTCGCGAGCGGTGTTCGCGAACCGAAAATCGGAGGTTCGCGACATCTCTAGCTGTCTGTAGTGACAATTATGAGGTAGTCCTGTTCAGTGCAGCATTTTTATTAGTCTTTTTTAGAGCCCTCCATACATCAAGAATGGTTGCATGCAAGACATCCGAAGCCTCTCTTAGGTCTGAGCACATTGATCTGGGGGATGATTTTCTAAGAGTTTTTATTTATAGGTCTAAGACAGATCAACTGTAAAAAGGAGTTTGGCTGTGCATGGGTCCGTTATATGGGTCCCCTTGCTGCCCAGTCAATTCCATAAAAAGTTTCATAAGTATTAAATCACGGTCTGTCTCATTTTTAGCCCACAAGGATGGGAGGCCGATGTCCACTTTCCAGTTCTGTTCCATTTTCAGGAAGTGCCTGACTCGCCTGGGTTTAGAGGAATTTAAGTTTACGTCCCACTCTTTTTGTATCGGAGCGGCCACTGAGGCAGCCAGACTGGGTTTACCAGAAGCAGTGATCCAGAGGATTGGACGCTGGGAATCCCAGAGGTACCGTATATATGTCAGACCTAATCTTTGTGTTTGTTGATTTATGTTTTAGGCAAAAAAAAAAAAATTACATGGATAATAGGACATTCCTTTATATATTGGGCAAAATGGCGGGTCGGACAGAGGCCTTACACAGAGAACCTCTTATTGAACAAGGATACCTGTCAGGTTCTATGGCACGGAGTCCGTGGCCTTAGGTGGGACAGCCTTATTGAAGTTATACGGTATATAAAAAAAATAAATGATTGGCCTTCTCCGGACATCCTGTTACTCCTCATGGGAGGGAATGATTTTGGGAAGTGTAATACGCTTGATTTATTATTTAGAATGAAGTCAGATATTCAGCAGCAGGGGTGCTCATCAGGTCTCTCAAATTCAAATGTACCCAAATATCTGATAGATTTTCATGGTTGCCGAAGTCGAATTCGAAAAACGATCCTGCTCCCAAATTCGAAGTTGAATTTTCCCGAATAGTGCCTCTCGATTTTGGCCATGATCACGGGTTTTAACCCGTGATCATGAATTTGGATTCAGCTACCGTCGCCCAAAACCCGCCCACTTTAAGGGTTACTTGCAAAGCCCCCTTAAATGCCAGAATCACCAAATTTGCAGGTTATGTTAAGAAGAAAAGTGGGAGCAAGGGGAAAAAATTCAAAAAGACCTTATACTTTTTGAGAAAATCGATTTTAAAAGTTCAAAAAAAACGATACATTTAAATGACGGTCAATGACAGATCGTGAGAAATGTTTCCCAGCAGTTAATAGCAAAGGCTCCTTACATCCTAGCAACACCAAATTTGCAGGATATGTTAAAAAGATAGTGGGAAACTGTTTATTTTTGGGGAATGTTCTGAGTGTGGGAAATCTGAAAAAAGAAATGACGTGGGATCCCCCTCCTGAGCCTCTGTAACCCCTTGTCCCCATGTAGGCTGGGATAGCCAGAATGCGGGGCCCTGGCCGACTGGGGCTTCGCACCGAGCTATACCAGCCGACATGGTCCATGGTATGGGGGTGCTCTGGGGGGGAGGGGCGGCCAAGCCTCCCTCTCCCACCTGGAGCCCTTGTCCAATCCATGGACAAGGGGCTCTTCCCCACCTCCGGTGCCCCAGGAGGAGGTGGGGACGACGACTCCCTAGGGGGGATCATGGTGGCATCTGGGAGTCCCTTTAAGAAGGAGAAATGAGCATAGGAGTACAAAGTACCCATTACCCATTTCCACAAAGGGTTAAATGAAATAAAAACACAACCACAAAAAAAGTCCTTTAATAATCTTAATTAACCAGAAATACTTACCTGTACCTTTAAAAAAATGTTCCCACGGCAATATCCTCTGTAATGATCCAACATATACAGTATCTTCTATCTTGCGATCTTCAATTAAGTTGATTGAAGATCTCCCACGGCAATTACCTATACTATACCTTACAATGCGTCCTGCTGATGTATAGCGCTGGCACCCGCTGTCCTCCCCGCCTCCTCACCTGTCACCCTCACCTAGCCTGGCACCTGGTGCACCCATTGGTGTACCGACTGCCAGCCTAGGTGAGGGTGACAGATGGGGAGGTGGGGAGAGACAGCGGGAGCCTGCGCTATACGTCCGCACAGGACGCATTCTAAGGTGTAGTATTTGGTATTGAATTGAATGAATCAGCTCTGAACCGATTCATTCGATTCAATACAAAAAGAAGCGTCTCATTGATGAGCCGGTTACTATACCTTAGAATGCGTCCTGTGCAGGCTGTATAGTGCCCGCTCCTGCTGTCTCTCCCCACCTGACGGCACCTGTCACCCTCACCTAGGCTGGCACCCTGTGCACCAGGTGCCAGGCTAGTTGAGGGTGACAGATGAGGAGGTGAGGAGGACAGTGGGAGCCAGCGCTATACGTCAGCAGGACGCATTCTAAGGTATAGTATAGGTAATTGCCGTGGGAGATCTTCAATCAACTTAATTGAAGATCGCAAGATAGAGAATACTGTATACGTTGGATAATTACCGAGGATATTGCCGTGGGAGCATTTTTTTAAAGGTACAGGTAAGTATTGGCCGCCCCTCCCCCCGGAGCCCCCCCATAACATGGACCATGCGGGCTGGTATAGCTCAAGGTGTGAAGCCCCAGTCGGCCGGGGCTCCGCATTCTGGCTATCCCAGCCTGCATGGGAGACAAGGGGTTACAGAGGCTCAGGAGGGGGGACCCCACGTCATTTTTTTTTAAGATTTCCCACACTCAGAACATTCCCCAAAAATAAACATTTTTAATTTGTTTTTTAAATATTGTTTCCCACTATCTTTATAACATATCCTGCAAATTTGGTGTTGCTAGGATGTAAAGGGCCTTTGCTATTAACTGTTGGGAATTATTTCCCACGATCTGTCATTGACCAGTATTTAAATGTATAGTTTTTTTTTTCTTTGAACTTTTAAAATTGATTTTCTTAAAAAGTATAAGGTCTTTAAAAAAAAAATGTTCCCCTTGCTCCCACTTTTCTTCTTAACATAACCTGCAAATTTGGTGATTCTGGCATTTAAGGGGGCTTTGCAATTAACCCTTAAAGTCGGCGAGTTTTGAATCATGAATTCGCGATCACGGCCAAATTTTCCCCTGACCCGGATCCGAATTAATGCACCTGATTCGAATTCAAGTCCATTCGATTCGGGTTTATCCGAATTTGACCCAGATCCGAAATCGAATGTAATCAAATCGAATTTGGGTACATTCAAGCATGCCTGTTCAGCAGTTAGCAGATCAACTTCCCAGGTCTAACTGAATCTTCTCTGAGATTGCTCCGAGGCTGCTGTGGCTCAGGAGTGACTTGAAGTTTATGGATCATATACTGTTCGCCACGTGGAGCTGGAGGGTTCTGAGATGGGCCTATACAGAAGGGACATGGGGCATTTGAGTTATATTGGTTTGGACATTTTCAATGCCAACTTATGTAACCCGCTTTATCCGTGAGTTCAGCCCCGGCCGAGAGGAATCCACCAGACACTGACTTAAAGATTAGCATGTGACGCTCGGTGTAATGGAGTGCACACGCAGCAGAAAGGGGACCACGTGCTTCTGAGCCTCGCACTATGCACCGGCCAGAAGCAAGGGGGAAGGACATACTGCGCACACAGGGCGCAGTATGTCCGGGGTAAGGGTCAGGAAAGTCGGCGGACACCGGCATTTATAAACTAAGAGCAGCGGCAGACGGAGGGGGGTTGGAGGCACGGAAGGTATGTACTCCTTATACCCTACACAGTGCTGCAGTCAATTTTACCACAACCGTTCGGTTGTGGTATCCTTAAATGCAAATATCGAGAATGTATTTGTGACCTTAACAGTGGTCAACTGGTAAGTAGGGATGGGCCGAACGGTTTGCATGCGAACGGTTACAGGCGAACTTTGGGTGGTTCGTGTTTGCAATGAATCAGGAACTTTTTTTCAAAAAAGTTTGGTTCGCCCATAGACTTTAATTCCAGCCGACTTTAGCGGTTAATAGCAAAGTCCCCTTACATAGTAAAAACACCACATTTGCAGGGTATGTAGAGGAGGGCAGTGAATACAAGAAGAAGAAATTTTTCAAAATTTTCAAAAAGACCTTATACTTTTTGAGAAAATCGATTTTAAAGTTTCAAAGAAAAAAGAGTTGATTCATTAAAAAAAGAACCGATTCATTACAAAGAACCAGATGATTCATGAACCTTTAGTATAGCTTAGAATGCATCCTGAGCAGGACATATAGCTGCTGGCTCCTGCTGTCTCTCCCCACCTGCCTTCACCTGTCACCCTCACCCAGCCTGACACCTGGTGCACCCATGGGTGCCAAGCTAGGTGAGAGTGACAGGTGTGGAGGTGGGGAGAGACAGCAGGAGCCGGCAGCTATGCGTCCCAAAGGACGCATTCTATGCTATGGGGGGGGGGGGGGGGGTCGGAGATCTTCAATCAACTTAATTGAAGATCGCAAGATAAGAGGACACTGTATTTGTTGGATCGTTTACCGAGGATAATGCCGGGGGAATTTTTTTTAAAGGTACAGGTAAGTATTTCTGGTTAATTAAGATTATTAAAGGACTTTTTTGTGGTTGTGTTTTTATTTCATTTAACCCTTTGTGGAAATGGGTAATGGGTACTTTGTACCCCTATACTCATTTCTCCTGGGAGGGGGGTGGGTATCTGGGACCCCTTCTTAAAGGGGACTCCCAGATGCCACCATGAACCCCCCAGGGAGTCATCGCCCCACCTCCTCCTGGGCACCGAAGGTGGGGAAGAGCCCCTAGTCCATGGATTGGACAAGGGCTCCAGGGGGGAGGGAAAGGCTTGGCCGCCCCTCCCCCCCGGAGCCCCCCCATACCATGGACCACGCGGGCTGGTATAGCTCAGGGTGCGAAGCCCCAGTCCCCTCCCAGCCTGCATGGGGGACAAGGGGTTACAGAGGCTCGAGAGGGGGGACCCCACGCCATTTTTTTACAGATTTCCCACACACAGCACATAAAACTAATTTAAAAAAATAAAAAAAATTTTTAAAGGGCTTCCGAGGCCACAAATGTGAAAAAAGTTAAAAACCTTTTCATAATCCAGATCCATGGAGGACGCCATCCGCGCCCTCCCATTCATTCCGCCATGGCTCCCGCAGTAATACCGTCCTCGGTCGGGTCCCGACCCCTCCGAACGGGCCGGGTTCTCATTTCCCCCCTCAATATGTCCGCCACAGATTGCTGCGGCTGCGCAGTCCACATAGATGAGATTGCGGCTGCGCAGTTCTAGGACCTCCTCCCGATGCGTCCGATGTATGCACGCATATTGATGACGTGGTGGGAGGAGGCCCTAGAGCTGCACAGCCGCAATTATGACTATGCGGACTGCATAGCTGCGGCAATCTGTGGCGGCCATATTGAGGGGGGAATGAGAACCCGACCTGTTCGGAGAGGTCAGGACCCGACTGGGGCCGGTATTACTGCGGGAGCCATGGCGGAATGAACGGGAGGGCACAGATGGTGTCCTCCACGGACCTGTATTATGAAAAGGTATTTAATTTTTTTCCCATTTGTGGCCTCGGAAGTTCTTTAAATTTTGTTCCCTGCATATTTTAACCACTTGAGGACCACAGTCTTTCTACCCCTTAAGGACCAGAGCCTTTTTCTCCATTCAGACCACTGCAGCTTTCACGGTTTATTGCTCGGTCATACAACCTACCACCTAAATGAATTTTACCTCCTTTTCTTCTCACTAATACAGCTTTCTTTTGGTGCTATTTGATTGCTGCTGCGAGTTTTACTTTTTATTATATTCATCAAAAAAGACATGAATTTTGACAAAAAAATGACTTTTTTAACTTTCTGTGCTGACATTTTTCAAATAAAGTAAAATTTCCTATACATTTGAGCGCGAAAGTTATTCTGCTACATGTCTTTGATAAAAAAAAAAACATTCAGTGTATATTTATTGGATTGGGTAAAAGATATAGCGTTTACAAACTATGGTGCCAAAAGTGAATTTTCCCATTTTCAAGCATCTCTGACTTTTCTGCCCACCTGTCAGGTTTCATGAGGTGCTAAAATTCCAGGATAGTATAAATACCCCCCAAATGACCCCATTTTGGAAAGAAGACATCCCAAAGTATTCACTGAGAGGCATGGTGAGTTCATAGAAGATTTTATTTTTTGTCACAAGTTAGCGGAAAATGACACTTTGTGACAAAAAAAAAAAAAAAAAAAAAGTTTCCATTTCTTCTGACTTGCGACAAAAAAAAATGAAATCTGCCACGGACTCACCATGCCCCTCTCTGAATACCTTGAAGGGTCTACTTTCCAAAATGGGGTCATTTGTGGGGTGTGTTTACTGTCCTGGCATTTTGGGGGGTGCTAAATTGTAAGCACCCCTGTAAAGCCTAAAGGTGCTCATTGGACTTTGGGCCCCTTAGCGCAGTTAGGCTGCAAAAAAGTGCCACACATGTGGTATTGCCGTACTCAGGAGAAGTAGTGTAATGTGTTTTAGGGTGTATTTTTACACATACCCATGCTGGGTGGGAGAAATATCTCTGTAAATGACCATTTTTTTTAATTTTTTTTATACTACTTCTCCTGAGTACGGCGATACCACATGTGTGGCACTTTTTTGCACCCTAACTGCGCTAAGGGGCCCAAAGTCCAATGAGTACCTTTAGGATTTCACAGGTCATTTTGAGACATTTGTTTTTAAGACTACTCCTCACAGTTTAGGACCCCTAAAATGCCAGGGCAGTATAGGAACCCCACAAATGACCCCATTTTAGAAAGAAGACACCCCAAGGTATTCCGTTAGCAGTATGGTGACAAAAATAAAATCTTCTATGAACTCCCCATACTCCTAACGGAATACCTTGGGGTGTCTTCTTTCTAAAATGGGGTCATTTGTGGGGTTCCTATACTGCCCTGGTATTTTAGGGGCCCTAAACTGTGAGGAGTAGTCTTAAAAACAAATGTCTCAAAATGACCCTTGAAATCCTAAAGGTACTCATTGGACTTTGGGCCCCTTAGCGCACTTAGGGTGCAAAAAAGTGCCACACATGTGGTACCGCCGTACTCAGGAGAAGTAGTATAATGTGTTTTGGGGTGTATTTTTACATATACCCATGCTGGGTGGGAGAAATCTCTCTGTAAATGACAATTGTTTGTTTTGTTTTACACACAATTGTCCATTTACAGAGAGATTTCTCCCACTCAGCATGGGTATGTGTAAAAATACACCCCAAAACACATTATACTACTTCTCCTGAGTACGGCGATACCACATGTGTGGCAATTTTTTGCACCCTAACTGCGCTAAGGGGCCCAAAGTCCAATGAGTACCTTTAGGATTTCGCAGGTCATTTTTGTTTCAAGACTACTCCTCACGGTTTAGGGCCCCTAAAATGCCAGGGCAGTATAGAAACCCCACTAATGACCCCATTTTACAAAGAAGACACCCCAAGGTATTCCGTTAGGAGTATGGTGAGTTCATAGAAGATTTTATTTTTTGCCACAAGTTAGCGGAAATTGATTTGAATTGTTTTTCTTCACAAAGTGTCATATTCCGCTAACTTGTGACAAAAAATAAAATCTTCTATGAACTCACCATACTCCTAACGGAATACCTTTGGGTGTCTTCTTTCTAGAATGGGGTCATTTGTGGGGTTCCTATACTGCCCTGGCATTTTAGGGGCCCTAAACCGTGAGGAGTAGTCTTGAAACCAAATGTCGCAAAATGACCTGTGAAATCCTACAGGTACTCATTGGACTTTGGGCCCCTTAGCGCACTTAAGGTGTAAAAAAGTGCCACACATGTGGTACCGCCGTACTCAGGAGAAGTAGTATAATGTGTTTTGTGGTGTATTTTTACACATACCCATGCTGGGTGGTAGAAATATCTCTGTACATGACAATTGTTTGATTTTTTTTACACACAATTGTCCATTTACAGAGAGATTTCTCCCACCCAGCATGGGTATGTGTAAAAATACACCCCAAAACACATTATACAACTTCTCCTGAGTACGGCGATACCACATGTGTGACACTTTTTTTGCAGCCTAGGTGCGCTAAGGGGCCCAACATCCTATTCACAGGTCATTTTGAGGCATTTGTTTTCTAGACTACTCTTCACGGTTTAGGGCCCCTAAAATGCCAGGGCAGTATAGGAACCCCACAAGTGACCCCATTTTAGAAAGAAGACACCCCAAGGTATTCCGTTAGGTGTATGGCGAGGTCATAGAAGATTTTATTTTTTGTCACAAGTTAGTGAAAAATGACACTTTGTGAAAAAAAACCAATAAAAATCAATTTCCGCTAACTTTTGACAAAAAATAAAATCTTCGATGAACTTGTCATACACCTAACATAATACCTTGGGGTGTCTTTTTTTCTAAAATGGGGTCACTTGTGGGGTTCCTATACCGCCCTGGCATTTTACGGGCCCAAAACCGTGAGTAGTCTGGAAACCAAATGTCTCAAAATGACTGTTCAGGGGTATAAGCATCTGCAAATTTTGATGACAGGTGGTCTATGAGGGGGCGAATTTTGTGGAACCAGTCATAAGCAGGGTGGCCTTTTAGATGACAGGTTGTATTGGGCCTGATCTGATGGATAGGAGTGCTAGGGGGGTGACAGGAGGTGATTGATGGGTGTCTCAGGGGGTGATTAGAGGGGAAAATAGATGCACTCAATGCACTGGGGAGGTGATCGGAAGAGGGTCTGAGGGGGATCTGAGGGTTTGGCCGAGTGATCAGGAGCCCACACGGGGCAAATTAGGGCCTGATCTGATCGGTAGGTGTGCTAGGGGGTGACAGGTAGTGACAGGAGGTGATTGATGGGTGTCTCAAGGTGTGATTAGTGGGGGGAATAGTTGCAAGTAATGCACTGGCGAGGTGATCAGGGCTGGGGTCTGAGGGTGTGGGCGGGTGATTTGGTGCCCTAGGGGCAGATGGGGGTCTAATCTGATGGGTAGCAGTGACAGGGGGTGATTGATGGGTAATTAGTGGGTGTTTAGAGGAGAGAACAGATGCAATGCACTTGGGAGGTGATCTGACTGCGGGTCTACAGGCGATCGGATGGTGTGGGTGGGTGATCAGATTGCCCGCAAGGGGCAGGTTAGGGACTGATTGATGGGTGGCAGTGACAGGGGGTGATTGATGGGTGGCAGTGACAGGGGCTGATTGATGGGTGGCAGTGACAGGGGGTGATTGATGGGTGATAGGTGATTGGCAGGTGATTGACAGGTGATCAGTGGGTTATTACAGGGAAGAACAGATGTAATTAATGCACTGGTGAATTGATAAGGGGGGGTCAGAGGGCAATCTGAGCGTGTTGGCGGGTGATTGGGTGCCCGCAAGGGGCAGATTAGGGTCTGAACTGATAGGTAAAAGTGACAGGTGGTGATAGGGGGTGATTGATGGGTAATTAGTGGGTGTTTAGAGGAGAGAATAGATGTAAACAATGGATTTGGGAGGTGATCTGATGTCGGATCTGCGGGCGATCTATTGGTGTGGGTGGGTGATCAGATTTCCCGCAAGGGGCAGGTTAGGGGCTGATTGATGGGTGGCAGTGACAGGGGTGACAGGGGGTGATTGATGGGTGATAGGTGATTGGCAGGTGATTGACAGGTGATCAGTGGGTTATTACAGGGAAGAACAGATGTAATTAATGCACTGGCGAATTGATAAGGGGGGGGGGGGGGCTGAGGGCAATCTGAGTGTGTGGGCGGGTGATTGGGTGCCCGCAAGGGGCAGATTAGGGTCTGATCTGATAGGTAACAGTGACAGGTGGTGATAGGGGGTGATTGATGGGTAATTAGTGGGTGTTTAGAGGAGAGAATAGATGTAAACAATGGATTTGGGAGGTGATCTGATGTCGGATCTGCGGGCGATCTATTGGTGTGGGTGGGTGATCAGATTGCCCGCAAGGGGCAGGTTAGGGGCTGATTGATGGGTGGCAGTGACAGGGGGTGACAGGGGGTGATTGATGGGTGATAGGTGATTGGCAGGTGATTGACAGGTGATCAGTGGGTTATTACAGGGAAGAACAGATGTAATTAATGCACTGGCGAATTGATAAGGGGGGGGTCTGAGGGCAATCTGAGCGTGTGGGCGGGTGATTGGGTGCCCGCAAGGGGCAGATTAGGGTCTGATCTGATAGGTAACAGTGACAGGTGGTGATAGGGGGTGATTGATGGGTGATTGATGGGTAATTAGTGGGTGTTTAGAGGAGAGAATAGATGTAAACAATGGATTTGGGAGGTGATCTGATGTCGGATCTGCGGGCGATCTATTGGTGTGGGTGGGTGATCAGATTGCCCGCAAGGGGCAGGTTAGGGGCTGATTGATGGGTGGCAGTGACAGGGGGTGACAGGGGGTGATTGATGGGTGATAGGTGATTGGCAGGTGATTGACAGGTGATCAGTGGGTTATTACAGGGAAGAACAGATGTAATTAATGCACTGGTGAATTGATAAGGGGGGGTCAGAGGGCAATCTGAGCGTGTTGGCGGGTGATTGGGTGCCCGCAAGGGGCAGATTAGGGTCTGATCTGATAGGTAAAAGTGACAGGTGGTGATAGGGGGTGATTGATGGGTGATTGATGGGTAATTAGTGGGTGTTTAGAGGAGAGAATAGATGTAAACAATGGATTTGGGAGGTGATCTGATGTCGGATCTGCGGGCGATCTATTGGTGTGGGTGGGTGATCAGATTGCCCGCAAGGGGCAGGTTAGGGGCTGATTGTTGGGTGGCAGTGACAGGGGGTGATTGATGGGTGATTGATGGGTGATTGACAGGTGATTAGGGGGGACAGATGCATACAGTACACAGGGGGGGGGGGTGTCTGGGGAGAATCTGAGGGGTGGGGGGGTGATCAGGAGGGGGCAGGGGGCAGGAGGGGATAAAAAAAAATAGCGTTGACAGATAGTGACAGGGAGTGATTGATGGGTTATTAGGGGGGTGATTGGGTGCAAACAGTGGTCTGGGGGGTGGGCAGGGGGGGGGGGGGGGGGGTCTGAGGGGTGCTGTGGGCGATCAGGGGGCGGGGGGGCAGATCAGTGTGTTTGGGTGCAGACTAGGGTGGCTGCAGCCTGCCCTGGTGGTCCCTCGGACACTGGGACCACCAGGGCAGGAGGCAGCTTGTATAATACACTTTGTATACATTACAAAGTGTATTACACACTTTGTAGTGGCGATCGCGGGGTTAACATCCCGCCAGCACTTCCGTATGGCCGGCGGGATGTTACGGCAGGTGGGCGGAGCCAGTTGCTGGGGGAAGCGCGCGTCATCAATGACGCGATCGCTCCCCCGGCATGTAAATAGGACGCAACGCCCTAAGGCGTATTGCGGTCCTTTCGCTATCCACTTTGCCGCCGCCCATGTGCTGTGGGCGGTCGGCAAGTGGTTAACATATCTTGCAAATTTGGTGTTGCTAGGATGTAAGGGGCCTTTGCTATTAACCAGGCATGCTCGAATGTACCCAAATTCTATGCGAGTACATTCAAATTCGGATCCGGGGCAAATTCGGGTTCAAATTCAATAGCAACTACCGAATTCGATTCAAATTCGGTTGAGGTTCAGTAACAAAATTCGGGAAAAATTTGTGTTCGCGAATTTGGGTGTTTTTTTAAGGGAAATCAGTGATCTTCCCCTCCTTCCTCCTCCTTCCTCCTCCTTCCTCCCCCTCCTTCCCCCTCCATCCTCCTCCATCCTCCTCCTTCCTCCTCCTTCCTCCTCCTTCGTCCTCCTTCCCCTCCTTCCTCCTCTTTCCCCAGATAGCCATGCAGATTAATCTCTCTCTTGTGCAAAGTGGTGCAGCGGAAGCGTGCTGAGCCCATAACCCAGAGGTTGATGGATTGAAACCATCCTCTGGTAGGCATGATTTCATTTTTGCACCTCGCTTTATCGCATGGGTAAAACGGTTTCCATAGCCCTGTGAGAGAAAATGTTATAAGGGCCCTGCTGTTACATAGATATTACGGTAGCTAAGACTACTCCTGGGCCTGTCTTGTAGTTGAAGAGATAAGTGAACTGTGACACCACACTTAAAAAAAAAAAAACTAAAAAAAAACAAAAAAAAAAACAGCAAACAGAGAAGCTTCCCCATATTGTTACACTACTATCAACAGTGGGTTGCAAAAGTATTCGGCCCCCTTGAAGTTTCCCACATTTTGTCATATTACTGCCACAAACATGAATCAATTTTATTGGAATTCCACATGAAAGACCAACACAAAGTGGTGTACACATGAGAAGTGGAACGAAAATCATACATGATTCCAAACATTTTTTACAAATAAATAACTGCAAAGTTGGGTGTCCGTAATTATTCGGCCCCCTGAGTCAATACTTTGTAGAACCACCTTTTGCTGCAATTACAGCTGCCAGTCTTTTAGGGTATGTCTCTACCAGCTTTGCACATCTAGAGACTGAAATCCTTGCCCATTCTTCTTGCAAAACAGCTCCAGCTCAGTCAGATTAGATGGACAGCGTTTGTGAACAGCAGTTTTCAGATCTTGCCACAGATTCTCAATTGGATTTAGATCTGGACTTTGACTGGGCCATTCTAACACATAGATATGTTTCATTTTAAACCATTCCATTGTTGCCCTGGCTTTATGTTTAGGGTCATTGTCCTGCTGGAAAGTGAACCTCCGCCCCAGTCTCAAGTCTTTTGCAGTCTCCAAGAGGTTTTCTTCCAAGTTTGCCCTGTATTTGGCTCCATCCATCTTCCCATCAACTCTGACCAGCTTCCCTGTCCCTGCTGAAGAGATGCACCCCCCGAGCATGATGCTGACACCACCATATTTGACAGTGGGGATGGTATGTTCAGAGTGATGTGCAGTGTTAGTTTTCCGCCACACATAGCGTTTTGCATTTTGGCCAAAAAGTTCCATTTTGGTCTCATCTGACCAGAGCACCTTCTTCCACATGGTTGCTGTGTCCCCCACACATGACTTGTGGCAAACTGCAAATGGGACTTCTTATGCTTTCTGTTAACAATGCCTTTCGTCTTGCCACTCTTCCATAAAGGCCAACTTTGTACAGTGCATGACTAATAGTCAGAGACGGATTAAGGCTAAATGGGGCCCTAAGCAAAGTAACTGACTTGGGCCCCCCCATCATAATATAATTAAAAGATGCAGCTGCACAGCAACATGCCGCACACACCGGGGCAGCCGAGCTACTGGTTGCTATGGGCAACAGCCCGCTTTCCTCTGTGGATGCACAATGCAGGGAATAGCAGCGGCAAAATGCAGAGTGAGAGATGAATGGCTGGGACATTTGCACTCAGGGGCTGGGGCACCCCTGTGAAGAGGGCGCCAGATATCACAACAGCAGCACTTTCCCCCTGCATCTCCAGCCTGGCAATAGCAGAAAGCTCTGGACACCGCCAAACCGGAAGCCGTTCCCCAGACAGAATTACATAACCACCCCCACCACCGAACAACCGATTTCCTCCCAAACTAGACAGCCACCATGCAGCCTCTATCCCAGTGAATACGATAGTCCAGCAGAGAAGGCAGCCACAGCGGGGGAGAATGACAGCACCAGATGACTCACATTCACATATTGCGATCCAAGCAATAGGGGTCCCGTCATCCGGAGCCCATCTGTCTCCTCTAGAGTGCTCCTGCTCTGTTACTACTACTATTACTACTTCCTACTTCCTGTCTGATCTGAGAATCAGGAAGTTCAGAGCGAGCGGCTACACTGTAGAAGAGACAGATGGGTTTCAGATGACGGGATCTCTATCACTTGGATCATGGATAGGTGAGTGAGCGTTTGCCATCTGCTGTTATCATTCTTGCTGCAGCTGTGGTTCTCTGTGGGAAGGGAGGGAGGAGTGGGCAGCAGCAGAGCGCACAGTAGCAGGAGGGGGACCTAGGAGGAGAGCCTGGCTCTGAAGACAATCAGCAGCACACGGCATCATTTGACAAGCCAAATAACATTTATATCGCGCTTTTCTCCTAGCAGACTCAAAGCGCCAGAGCTGCAGCCACTAGGACGCGCCCTATAGGCAGTAGCAGTGTTAGAGAGACTTGCCTAAGGTCTCCTACTGAATAGGTGCTGGCTTACTGAACAGGCAGAGCCGAGATTCGAACCCTGGTCTCCTGTGTCAGAGGCAGAGCCCTTAAAGGGACTCCGAGCAGTGCCTGTGGGTATGCCTTTAAACATACCCACAACTAATGAATTACATCCTCACACCTACCAGCATGATGTTTGTAATAATATCCCCCCTGGGTTCCTTATATTTCATTGCATTGTGCTGAATCGAGCTGCCGACTTTGGAGAAAAGTCGTCCTGTGTAATACAATGTAACTATGGAAAGATGCATATCATTTTGAAGCTCTCTTTCTCCTCTTTCCAATGATAGATAAACTGCCACCCTACGCCTTTTAGTTTTCGCTATTTTCGCGATCCAAATTGCGTGGCCGCAATTTTGATCGGGAAAATAGCGAAAACTAAAAGGAATAGGGCGGCGGTTTATATATCATTGGAAAGAGGAGAAAGAGAGCTTTAAAATGATATGCATCTTTCCATAGTTACTGCACTGCTCAGAGTCCCTTTAACCATTATACTATCCAGCCACCGCTGCCAGGATGGCGAGGGCTGGTTTATGTGCTGATGGGGCCCCTTTGACTCTGAATGTTTTGTTGCCTGGTTGGTAATCCGGCCCTGCTAATAGTTGACCTATGGACAGAGTCTCCCACCTGAGCTGTAGATCTCTGCAGCTCGTCCAGAGTCACCATGGGCCTCTTGACTTCATTTCTGATCAGCGCTCTCCTTGTTCGGCCTGTGAGTTTAGGTGGATGGCCTTGTCTTGGTAGGTTTACATTTGTGCCATACTCCTTCCATTTCTGAATGATCGCTTGAACAGTGCTCCATGGGATGTTCAAGGCTTTGGAAATCTTTTTGTAGCCCAAGCCTGCTTTAAATTTCTCAATAACTTGATCCCTGACCTGTCTTGTGTGTTCTTTGGACTTCACGGTGTTGTTGCTCCCAATATTCTCTTAGACAACCTCTGAGGCCCTCACAGAGCAGCTGTATTTGTACTGACATTAGATTACACACAGGTGCACTCTATTTAGTCATTAGCACTCATCATACAATGTCTATAGGCAACTGACTGCACTCAGACCAAAGGGGGCTGAATAATTATGCACACTCCACTCTGCAGTTATTTATTTGTAAAAAATGTTTGGAATCATGTATGATTTTCGTTCCACTTCTCACGTGTTCTTCCGACCCAACTAGTTTGCCCTGCAGCTGACTTTTGCATGGAGCATCTTCTTCATGTAGTTCAAGCACAATAGCTCCCAGCAATGAGAATGGGGCATTTCCCTGCTTCCTATACAGCTTAGCTGCAAACTACCCAGCTTCAATTCATGTTTCCAAGAGTTGTTGAGGATGTGCTCTGTGAAGGAATTCAGGCAATTAGACTGGTGGAGACACAGCAGCACATGACAGCATTCAGTGCACAGTGTGACAGTCATGGGACAGAAGTACAATAAAAGAGGTAGAGTCACACACCATACCAGAAAATGAGGTGCTGGAGCAGTATAAAGCCAGTAAAGAAATCCAAAGGGTCCACTCACTCAGTGAAGAATAAAGCAGTGTTTATTCGCATGATGTTAAAGACGTCCATTCACAAAACCAATCAAACAGAATTCAAAATTTATAGAGTAGCGCTCAAATCTGGTTATCAACTCCACAGGCACTATGATGTCATAAATTCTTGGTAAAACAGCAGTCAACCACCTCTGAAATGCACAACACACTGAGCTCCCCCCTAAGGATAACAGCTCACCAGATGCTGAGACCTCCATGGTCTATCTGCGCTTGATGGGTGTATGGCCACCCCCAGCCTCTTAAGCAATCTCCATCTGTCATCCTCCTCTGTCCTGTAGAGAGTCTTTCAGCACACCTCAAAAAGTAAAAAGGCTCCGTATAGCGCAAAAATACCCTCAGGGCTTTTTATTAAAAATATTTTAAAATGTGCGCTAGCACTTCAAGACACACACACAGCAGTATGGGTATCAGGATATGCCATCGCTGCTGGACCAGCCTCGCTAGGGGAGTAATGGACCAAACCCACTCAGGGCCCCACAAATTTACTGCAATAAAAGCAAACAAAGTTGGGCTCAGCCACACTGCATCTATCGTGCTTGCAGCTCAAACTTCACCGCCAGACTCCACCCAACGTTTCATTGATAAGGCAACTCATCAGGGGCTCCTGGTTACCCTTAGGGGGGAGCACGGTGTGCTGTGCATTTCAGAGGTGGTTGATTGATGTTTTTTCAAGAATTTATAACATCATAGTGCCTGTGGAGTTGATAACCAGATTTGAGCACTACTCTATAAATATTGAACCTTTGTTGCATCCTGAATAGTGATTAGGACTGAAAGTGCTCTGCCAATTTATGAGAGCCCCCTTTGCATTTGCAGGTTGACTGAATTTGCAACTTGCAAGGGAGTTCTGCATGTGGATTTTAAATAATTTAATTAAATAATTTAAATACAACTTTTTTCCTTAACCACTTTGGTACCAGCAGCCTCTGACCACTTAAGGACCAGAGGCTGCTGGTACGCTAAAACGCTGCATCCCGACAAATCGCCGCAATAATTTGTCACTCCCACCGGTCACGGAGCTCTGTCCCCACTGCAGGCTGCTCTCTCTTGCGTCTCTATGATGGCAGAGTGCTGTGCGCCAGTCAGGAGCCGCTTTCATTGGCTCCTTGACCCTGTCACTCAATGTAAGCCAATGGGAAGGGCTCCTGCCCGGCTCACAGTGCTCTGCCGTCATAGAGGCGGCAGGGCAGCACATTGCGATGGGGACAGAACGGCGGGAATGGGCGGGGACGCGCGGTGAATGGGATGTAGAGTTTAACGTCCAGTCAGAACCGCAGCGCCCCCTGCCCGACGTAGATTTGTACTGCGTCGGTCCGTATCAGGTTAAAGTGTGGCAGATTTGTTTGTTTTTATGAACACTATCATGATAATTTATTGGTCCCAGCAAGCTCATGAGTAATGGTGAATGGACATTATTTTTTTGAATAGGCGCTTATGTTTTATAAGAAGACAGTGAATTAACCCATAGAGGGACATTGAAGTAATTTATATTAGAAACCAGCGCTGGTGATAAACTGTGTTCCACCTTTCATGTATTCTTGCTAGAGGGGATATAATGGGTGAGTGCAATAGATTGGGATAATCTAAGGGGGTCTTAGGTGTGTTTGTATAAGATTTATAATACACTTATGTGTGACGCAATTGGATTGTCCATTGGTTGTTATTGGATTTAGGAACTTGTTTCTATAGCAGTGTGAGCTCCATGATTAGCTCCACACTCTAAATTCAAGCCTGCACGCTAAGCTCTCACTTGCAGTGTAGCGGGACTCACAGGACTACTTAATACCACCAACTGGGGGACAGTTATGGTTACCATATATCTAAGTTATGGTTAACTAATACTGATACATAGGTAGAGATGGCCCAAATAGTTGCTGGCGATCGCTATTCAGCAAAGATCAGGTATTCGTGCTCGCTGCAAGCGGCCAGTACTTAGCACTATTCGACCCTCCCCCATACATCATCATTGGGCTAAACTGAGTCCTTACATCACAGTCAGCAGGCACTTGGCAGCCGATTAGCCTGCACTCCCTCACGGACACCCCCCGCCCCTCCTGTCCCTATAAAAACACTGCAGTGCCCGCCATGTTCTAGTCTGTCTTTGGCTGAAATAGGGAGAGGAAGGGAGTGACAATGCTGGAGATAGGGAAAGCTTTAGCTAGGCTTGTTTATTTTGATCCTCGCTGGCTGATAGCTGTTTAATCATCCCAATCAGCCCTTCTGAGGCCTACACCATCCTTCTGCTGTTTGTGTGTGTGTGACACTCCACAGCCCACAGGCACCCACCATTGTGCCCAGTGTCCACTACAAGCACAATAGTGATCTAGGGCCTGTGTTATTATCACTGTATTGTGTTTGAACCGTTGCAGCATTCTCAGTTTCTGTCTGAGCACTGAGCCACAAACGTGCCCACTTATAGTGATATTAAATTATGTGCCACATAAAAGCACAAGCACATTTTTTCCACTACTGTGCTTCAGGGCCTCTGTTATCACTAAATTGTGTTTGATCTCACCTGTTGCATATTCTCTGTGTCTGTCTGATAATCCACAGACAGAGCCCACTGGCACTGACCCACACCTGTGCCCACTTCTAGTGATATTCAATTCTGTGCCACATAACCGCACACAAGCACAGTTTTACCACTACTGCCCCGGGGCATCTGTTATTATAATTGTATTGTGTTTGAACTGTTGCATATCTCGGTGTGTGATACTACACAGCCCACTGACAACCAGAGCTGTGTACACTACTGTCATTGTTGTTGCCACACTCAGTTGCAGGCATAGTAGCACCTCCACTGCATTACTTTTGACTTGTTTCAGGCACAGTACCCCAATAAAAAAAATGACAGGCAAACTAGCACCACATCTGCTTCACTTGATATGTCAGATTAATTATTCCCACATGATGCATTTAATGATGCACAACCTTTATTGGCAGAAGATGAAGGCGATAAGGAGGATGTCTCACCACGTGATATGTCTCAGTCTGGCACAGTGGTGCTCGGATACCCCTTTTTATTATTCGAGTTAGGTCGAATTCGAATAGTAAATTATTCGAGTTCGGTCGAATATTCGATTTGAATATTTTTTACTATTCGATTCGACCTCGGAATTCGAGCTCACTATTCGAGTCGGTATTCGAGCTCATTATTCGAGCTGACTATTCGAATTGGCCTTAAATAGCTTCCAACACTTGTTTTGGGGGTGAATGATGCAAGAAACATCTTTTTTTCCAAGTAACAACAGCAAGTGATTATGTGGGGATGTTCCTTTAAAAAACAAAAAGGTGGAAAGAGAAGTTGTGTCCAAAATTCTGTTCAGTACTGTATATACTTCTTCTTCTTCTTTATCTTCTATATCTTCTTCTTCTTCTATATCTTCTTCTTCTATATCTTCTTCTTCTTCTTCTTCTTCTTCTTCTTCTATATCTTCTTCTTCTTCTTCTTCTATATCTTCTTCTTCTTCTTCTTCTATATCTTCTTCTTCTATATCTTCTTCTTCTTCTTCTATATCTTCTTCTTCTATATCTTCTTCTTCTTCTTCTATATCTTCTTCTTCTTCTTCTTCTTCATCTTCATCTTCATCTTCATCTTCATCTTCTTCATCTTCTTCTTCTTCTTCTTCTTCTTCTTCTTCTTCTTCTTCTTCTTCTTCTTCTTCTTCTTCTTCTTCTTCTTCTTCTTCTTCTTCTTCTTCTTCTTCTTCTTCTTCTTCTTCTTCTTCATCTTCATCTTCTTCTTCTTCATCCTATTCTTCATCTTATTCTTCTATATCTTCTTTTTCTATATCTTCTTTTTCTATATCTTCTTCTTATTATTATTTTTCTATTTCTTCTTCTTCTTTTTCTATATCTTATTCTTCTTCTCCTTCTTCTTCTTATTTTTCTATATCTTCTTCTATATCGTCTTCTTCTTCTTCACTTATTTCTCTTTTATATTTTTTTTTTAAAGAAATGCAGCTATTTTTGAGCGTAATAAATAGCTGGTGGCGCATGGTGAAAGCGCCATTGTATGTGCTCCCTGGCAGTGGAAACACACAGACAGCAGGAGGTAAATTCAGCAGCAGCAGCAGGAGGAGGAGGATGATTGTGTGGCAGCAGGCAGTCAATGAGGCAGGCAGCGTGACATAATAGGCTGTGGTACCTAGCGGTGGTACCAGACCGTAAATACACAGCATGAGGTTCCAGACAGCGGTCGTGAAGCCCACATCATGTCCAATACACAACTGGGACAACACAGTTTTCAACCCGGGCACCTCAGAAAAATTAAACCTTTTTTTTTTTAATGGTTTTTATGTTTTGTTTTTACAGCAAATTACACAGATATAGCTATTGTTGGACGTAATAGCTGGTGGCAGAGTGGCAGCAGAAGGTAAATCTGTGTACCCTGGCAGTGGGAAACACAGACAGACAGCAGCAGCAGGAGGAATGGAGGAGTAGTGTGAGTAGCTATTGTTGGACGTAATAGCTGGTGGCAGAGTGGCAGCAGAAGGTAAATCTGTGTACCCTGGCAGTGGGAAACACAGACAGACAGCAGGAGCAGCAGAAGGAATGGAGGAGTAGTGTGAGTGTGGCAGCAGGCAGGCAGCGTGACATAATAGCCCTGGTACCTAGCGGTGATACCAGGGCTGTAAATAAACACAACAGGAGGTCCAAGACAGCGGTCGTGCAGCCCACATCGTGTCCAATACACAACTGGGACAACACAGTTTTTAACCCGGGCACCTCAGAAAAATGAAACCTTTTTTTTTTTATGTTTTTTTTTTTTTTTTTTTTACAGCAAATTACACAGAGATATAGCTATTGTTGGACGTAATAGCTGGTGGCAGAGTAGCAGCAGAAGGTAAATCTGTGTACCCTGGCAGTGGGAAACACAGACAGACAGCAGCAGCAGCAGCAGGAGGAATGGAGGAGTAGTGTGAGTGTGGCAGCAGGCAGGCAGCGTGACATAATAGCCCTGGTACCTTGCGGTGATACCAGGGCTGTAAATAAACACAACAGGAGGTCCCAGACAGTGGTCGTGCAGCCCACATAGTGTCCAATACACAACTGGGACAACACAGTTTTCAACCCGGGCACCTCAGAAAAATTAAACCTTTTTTTTTTTTAATGGTTTTTATGTTTTGTTTTTACAGCAAATTACACAGATATAGCTATTGTTGGACGTAATAGCTGGTGGCAGAGTGGCAGCAGAAGATAAATCTGTGTACCCTGGCAGTGGGAAACACAGACAGACAGCAGAAGAGCAGTACACAGCAGCCCACTGTAGGTGTAAAATGTGTGGCTACAGGCGACGTAATAGTCAAACTGAACCAGGCTGGCTTAGTAGTGAGCAGGAGCCAGGAGGTGGTAAAGGGTGGTAAGACATATTAACGATGGTTCCGGCAGCCAGTTCATGTCCCCCTCTCGCCGACAACAGGGGCCAGGAACTCGCCCTCCACCCACGCCTGGTTCATCTTGAGAAACGTCAGTCTGTCCACAGACTTGTGAGACAGCCGTGAGCGTTTCTCGGTGACCACGCCACCAGCTGCACTGAAGCAGCGCTCGGACAGCACGCTGGAAGGGGGACAGGACAGCACTTCCAGGGCGTACTGCGCCAGCTCGCTCCAGATCTCCAGGCGCTTGACCCAATACTCCATGGGATCAACAGGGGCATCGCTGTCAAGCCCACTGTAGGACCCCATGTAGTCAGCCACCATGCGGGTCAGGCGCTGGCTGTGACCGGAGGAGGATGCTGCTGCATGCACCTCCTCTCTAGTCACTGCTGGAGCCTCTACAGTCCTGTAGAGCTCGTTGCTGAGAGACAGCAGGTCTGTGGGGCGCTTGCTGCTGGATGCAGGCACCGGCTGCTGCCTCTGTGCTGGCTGGACAGTGGGGGTGGAAGGCTGGGGGAAGGCTTCCTCCAAGCGCTCAACAAGGGCCTGCTGCAAGCTCCTTATTTGTTGCGCTGGGTCTCCTCCTGCAGGCGGCAGGAACTGGCTCAACTTCCCCTTGAGGCGTGGGTCCAACATCATGCTGATCCAGATGTCCTCCCTCTGCTTCATCTGGATCACGCAGGGAGCGCAGGCACGTCAGCATGTGCGCTGCCATTGGGAAGAGGCGGGCCACGTGTGCTGGCACATCAACGGCAGTGCTGTCCTCATCCTCCTCCTCTGCCTCCTCAGCCTCATCCTCTCTTCACCCCCGCACCAACTCAGCTGCGCTGTGCTGATCCCCCTCATCAGCAGCAAGGTCAGGGACCTCCACCAAGTCCTCCTCCTCCTCCCCCTCAGAGGTGGACTGTGCAGCTGCATGCCGCTCCTGCTGGGCCAAGGCTGCCGCTCCCTGTTCCAGCAAAGCATCGAGGGCCCTGTTCAGCAGACAAACCAGGGGCACCCACTCGCAGACCATAGCATGGTCCCTGCTCACCATGTTGGTGGCCTGCAGAAAGGGAGCCAGCACTAAGCACACCTGCTGCATGTACCTCCAGTCGTCATCGGGGACGATGGATGGGATGTTGCTGGTCTTGTCCCTTTTCTGAGCGGCGGACACAGTGGCCAGGGCAAGGTACTGGTTGACAGCGTGCTTCTGTTCAACCAGACGCTCCAACATCGCCAGGGTGGAGTTCCAGCGAGTTTGAATGTCAAGGATCAGCCGATGGCGTGGCAGCTCCAGCTCCTTTTGCACGTCTTCCAGGCTCGCACAGGCTGCAGGCGAGCGCCGGAAGTGACGCACAACATTCCTTGCCGTTTCCAGCAGTTCGCCCATCCCCTGGTAGGTGCGCAAGAACTTCTGCACCACCAGATTCACGTGGGCAAGACAGGGGATGTGGGTCAGGTTTCCCATGTCGATTGCGGCAACCAGATTGGCCCCATTGTCGGCCACCACCTCTCCGACTCTGAGGCCTCTGGGGGTCAGCCAAATCCTCTCCTGCTCCTGGAGTTTGGCCAACACATGGGTTGCCGTCAGTTTGGTCTTCCCAAGGCTGTCCAACTGCAGCAGCGCTTGGCAGTGGCGGGCCTTCACGCTGCTGCTGAGGCGGGGGGTTTGGCCAGGTGTGCCGGAGGATGGCAGAGGATCGGAGGAACCTGCTGCAGTTCCCCTGACCCTGCGGGGTGGCACCACCCACTGTGTTGCTGCTGCTGCTGTGCCCGCTGCTGCTCTCCCATCCTCACCCCCTTCCACCAAGCTGACCCAGTGGACAGTGAAGGACAGGTAGCGGCTGCTCCAGGAGTCCATGGTGACGTGGACCCTTTCACCAACCGCGTGCTCCAGCCCTCGCTCCACATTGGCCATCACAAAGTGGTGCAGTGTAGGTATGGCCTTGCGGGCAAAGAAGTGTCTGCTGGGGGGCTGCCAGTCTGGGGCTGCACAAGCAAGCAGCGCACGCATGTAGCTCCCCTCCTGCACGAGCGTGTACGGCAGGAGTTGGGAGCACATGGCCCATGCCAGCAAGCCGTTCAGCTGCCGCACGCGACGGCTGCTGGGAGGCAGAGCCCTAACCACCCCCTGGAAGGACTCGCTCAAAAGGCTCTGGCGTCGCCTTTTGCTAGCACGGGAATCATCAGCGGAGACAGCAGAGGAGGCCACTGAGGACTGGCTGCCAGAACAGGCCTCAGTGTCGGCGGCAGGAGTTGCAGAGGAGGGAGGAGCAGTGCGTTTCCGCACTCCTGCTGGTGGTGCTGGAGGAGCAAGAGGGCGGGTGGCTGCTGTTGCTGCTGCTGAAGGCTGTGCAGTGATGGGTGTGGTGCCACTGCCAGCACCAGATGCCTTCAGCCTCTGGAACTCCTCATGCTGGTGGTAATGTTTAGCAGCAACGTGGTTGATAAGAGAGCTGGTGCTGAACTTTAAGGGGTCTGCACCTCTGCTCAACTTCCGCTGACAGTGGTTGCAAGTGGCGTACTTGCTGTAAACTGTGGGCATGGTGAAAAATCGCCAGATTGGTGACAAGAAAAACCCCCTACGGCCTGGAGCCGCTGCTGCCTGTCTCCCTGTTGTGGGGGGGGGGGCTTGGGTGCGGCTGGTGGTGGTACTGGCAGATGCTGCTGCTGCTGCTGCTGCTGCTGAGCCTGAGACACCAGCAGGCTGTGGGACCTGCCTACTGCTGCCAATGCTTGCAATGATGCGCCTCCTTGCAAGGCCCACAAGCGCATCCTCCTCCTCCTCCTCAGAGCTGCTGATGATGACATCCCCAGGAGCAGGTGGCACCCAGTCTTTGTCTGTCACCCTGTCATCATCATCCTCCCCCTCCTGAAACATGTCTTGCTGGGATGATGACCCCCCCAAACTCCTCTCCTGATGCATGGATGGGCTGCTTGACTGTCGCCACAGTCTTGCTGTCCAATCCCTCCTCCCCCAAAGTGCCCATCAGCATCTCCTCCTCAAAATTGCCAACAGCAGCAGACAATTGACTCATGATGCCTGGGGTCAAAAGACTGCTGAATGACAGGTCGCAAACTGACGGTGAACTGGCCTCCTCCCCAGGCCCTGCTGGGCGGCTGCTGCGAACAGGGGTGGTGGTGGTGGTGAGGGTGGAGTCCTCGGATGCAGAGCTGATGGCGGGCTGCTCATCCTCCGTCATCAGTTGCATCACAGTGGCTGCATCCTTTTCCTCAATGGGACGTTTCCGACCCGGCTGGAGGAAAATAGGAGCAGGTACTACACGCTGCTGCTGCTGTGTCTCTGCAGCGTGAGTTGCAGATGCTCCTGCTGGGCGCCCAAGGCGTCCACGGCCAGTGGCTATAGGCGGAATGTTAGCCACTGACGCAGCTGCTGCTGCTGCGGAACTGTGCATGGTGGCGCGGCTTGCCACAATGCTGCTCCCTCTCCTCCTGATTCCCTTGCTGCCCTTCCCCTTGCCCAAACCTCGCTGGCTGCCACTTCCAGACATCTTAGATGCTTTGGGCGTAAACAAAAACGTTTTTTAAAAGGGCGGGTGAAAAAGTGGGGTACTTTAATGGAGTGGGTTGGTGGGTGAGGTGACACTAATCACTAAGTGATTAGATCGCTAAGTGATTACTAGTACAGTACAAATACAAAATACAATAATCAGTAAGTGTGAACAGTGAACAGTGAGTGTGTCCCCTAGTACACTAACTAGAAAATAAAATAATCAGTAGTAATCAGATTCAGTAGAAGGAAATAGAGTGTGTGTACACTACAGACAGTGCACGCACACACGCACGCAGGAGCTAGTCTATGAACAGTGAGTGTCCCTAGTACAGTACAACTAGAAAATACAATAATCAGTAGTAATCACTAATCAGATGATTCAGTAGAAGGGAATAGAGTGTGTGTACACTACAGACAGTGCACGCACACACACACGCAGGAGCTAGCCTATGAACAGTGACTGAGTGTCCCTAGTACAGTAAGTACAACTACAAAATACAATAATCACTCAGTCAGTAGTAAAGGACAAGACTACACAGCAGAAACACTGGTATAGATGAGAAATAAACTAACAGAGGACAGGAGGACAGCTGCCCACACAGGCAAGGCCCTGAGGCCTAAAGCTGTAAGCTTGCCTGCAGCAGCAGCTGTCTCTATGTAACACACAAGCTACTAACTAAAATACAATCTCTATCTAACTAACAACAATATAGGTGTGTATAGGAGGTGTATGTGAGCAAAAACGCTAGGTGATTGACCACAATAGAGCACTTGCTAAGCCAAAGCACAAAGGAGCAGCTCTCTCTCTGTACAAGTCTCAAGCAAGGACAGAAAAACCTAACATGGCGGCCGCTATTTATAGGGTAGGGGCTGGCCAGGGTCCCCCTCTGTGATTGGCTGCCGTCAGAGGGCCTGGGAGCCCTCTGATTGGCTGTAAGGACATCAATCTGGGCTATGACGCTATTCGAGCTCGGTATTCGAGCTCGAATAGCGCTGTTGCTCGAATAGCGAGAATAGTGAGTGGGCTATTCGAGTTCACTCGAATAGCCCATTCGAATAGCTGCAGCTATTCGGAGCTCAAATACCGAGCTCGAATATCTGAAAAAGAGCTTGAATATTCTAGCTACTCGAATATTTGAGCTCTGCTGAGCACCACTGGTCTGGCATAAGTACACATGTGGACATAAGGTGTGAGGAGGATGGCGAGGATGTAATACCTGTTGTTGATGCCTATTTGGAGGTCTCTGAGACAAGTGAAGCACTTGATGATGATGATGATGATGATTGCAATGAATAGGCACATGTCAGCTGTGGTGGGTAGCAGTACCACCGCAGCTGCTCCTGGTTCTCTGTCTGCCAGCCTCCCCACACCTCGGCCGTCTAGCACGCCGAGGTCGGGGAATGGTCGCATGTCAACCGCGGTGGACGGTGGGGCCACCGCAATCATTACTGGATCCCTGCCTGCTGGATCATCTGCGTCCCAGGCGTCTAGTACGCCGGGGACGCGTGTCTCGGCTCAGCTCAGGGGGGCATTAGCATGTGCGCGCGCTTGCCGTCAGAATCTTTATGTGAGGAGGAGGCGCGTCAGCTGACCGGCCGGCCGGCTGACGTCAGAGGGCACGCTCGCCGCTTCTGATTGGCCAGAGCTGGTGGGCGTATCTTGGGGGTCTCCTTCGCTTCTTAAGCCTCTCGGCTTCACTTGCTAGCTGTCTGCTGTTGCGAATACTTTGTGTTAGCACTCAGACCTAGAGAGGATCCTGTGGATGATAGATATGTATGCAGCGTTTGCAATATACATCTATCTATAGTTAGCATTTACTTATATTGTATTTACTGTGTATGACTCTGGCTAGTTCTGACCTATCTTACTCTTAGTGATTCTGTACCTGCCCATCTGATCTAGTTGCCGACACTGCCTGATATACGTTCTGCCTCTGCCTAACGATTCTGTACCTGCTCTGTCTGTCTGTTGCTGAACCGATCTGTCTGACCTCTCTACACTCACCAGGGAGCCCTTGTCCCTGGTGAGGAGTGCTGTACTGATAGTACCCACCAGCTCCTCTGGTGAGGTATAGTTAACTCTATCAGTAGATACTGTTGCACCAATCACTACACTCTGTACATTAAAGTGGTAATATTTGCCGGTTACACATCAGCACCTATATACCAGTTTTATTGGTGATTCTGCAGATCATCATATAAACTGGTATATATCTGATTATAGGTGATACTGAAGATCACTTGATAATCAGAAGTCTGTTCCTGCTAACACCAATCGTTACAGAACAGCAGACCAAAAAATGGATGCACTTCGCGGTCAAGTTGAGCTGTTAACCACGGCTGTTAACGCCCTAACCAACATGGTTAACGCTCAGCAGACACAGATCAACCAGTTATCTTAGGTGGTGCGGACCCTTCAGACCGCTAACGCAACAGTGCCATCCCCTGTGGTTTTGGAACCTAGAATACCTCTTCCTGAGAGGTTCTCGGGGCATAGATCAGATTTTCAGAATTTTAGGAACCGTTGCCTTTCCTATTTTGAGTTATGGCCTACTTCGTCTGGGTCAGAAAGTCAGAGAGTACCCTTTATTAAAACTCTGTTATCCGGAGATTCACAGACCTGGGCCTACAGTCTTCCCACTGGTCATGAGGCGTTAAATTCAGTTCAAGAATTTTTTGAAACGATGGCAGTTATATATGACGATCCAGATTTAGCAGTGACCGCTGAGAGGAAGTTAAAAACCCTCAGACAGGGGCATAACACTGTAGAAACATACGCTGCTGAGTTTAGAAGGTGGGCTATCTTGGCAAGATGGGGTCAGTTCGCGTTGCTGGACTGTTTTTTAATGGGGTTGTCCGATGCAGTGGCGCACCTCATGCTAAGTCACCCCGAGCCTAAGACCATTGACGACGCCATCTCACTGGCGCTCAAGATAGATCGTCAGGTCCGTTATCAGAGACAGACCCGGGGCAGACTGTCTGGGAGGTCAACTCCTGCTGTCGTCTCCTCATCTTCTCCGTCTGTCCCCCGGGATGAGCCGATGCAGATCGGACATTCTAAGTTATTGGAGGTAGAGAGGAGCCGGAGACTGACGGAGTGACTTTGTCTGTATTGTGCAGAGAAGGGTCATGTGGTACAGAATTGCCGCAAGAAGGTGGAAAACTCTGCCGCCTAGGTGTAGCTAGAGGTACTACCCTAGGCGAGCCTGTCTTACCTCTAAAAGAAGGGAAACAACCTCTGTCACAGACTCCTGTATTGTTATGCCAAGTGGGGGTGCTTCATAAAGAACACAGACAGTTCTTTGTACTTAAAATGGCTACTTCCACAGTGATCCTTGGTATGCCATGGCTGCAGCAACACTCCCCTCAGATTGACTGGAGTTCTGGTCAGCTATTAAGCTGATCATCTCACTGTCATCATCATTGTTTGGAGAAAGTTGCTGTTTGTGCCACCAAGGTTCAAACGGCAGGTTTTCCTGCACCTTATAATGACTTTGTGGACGTCTTTTGTCCCAAAGCTGCAGATAAACTTCCACCACACAGAAGTTTTGACTGCGCTATTGAGTTGAAGTCAGGTTGTATACCCCCTAGAGGTCATCTGTTTAACTTGCCTGGCCCTGAAAAACTTGCTATGCAGGGGTATATTAAAGAAAATTTGGCTAAAGGGTTCATCCGTCCTTCACAGTCTCCGTCCGGAGCGGGTTTCTTTTTTGTGCAAAAGAAGGACGGTGGACTTTGCCCATATATAGACTACAGAGCTTTAAACAAGATTACTGTAAAGAATCATTATCCACTCCCTTTGATAGATGATCTGTTCTCCCAGATCACCAATGCCAGTATCTTCTCTAAGCTTGATCTCAGAGGGGCATACAACCTGGTTCGCATAAGGGAGGGTGACGAATGGAAGACGGCGTTCAACACGCCCGATGGGCACTACGAGTATTTGGTCATGCCCTTCGGGTTATTTAACGCTCCAACCGTCTTCCAGGAGTTGATTAATGAAGTCTTCCGGGAGGTGTTGGGCCGCTTCGTCCTCGTTTACTTGGACGTCATACTTGTCTTCTCACCTACTTTGGCTGAGCACAGGGAGCATGTGAAGTATGTGTTAAGGAAATTGAGACAGAACTCTCTGTATGCAAAACTAGAGAAATGCCTCTTCGAGGTTTCTGAAGTTCCCTTTGTGGGCTATGTTATTTCCACCACTGGGCTCTCCATGGACCCCAGTAAGGTATCGGCTGTACTGGAGTGGCCACAACCTTTGGGGTTGAAAGCACTCCAGAGGTTCCTTGGATTCGCCAATTACTATAGGAAGTTCATTAAGAGGTTTTCCTCTGTGGTGTCAACTCTCACGGAACTAACCAAGAAGGGAGCAGACACTTACAACTGGTCAATGGAGGCGCATGCTGCTTTTGCAACTCTAAAGAAGTTGTTCTGTTCCGCTCCCATTTTGCGGCATGTCGATATCAGTCTTCCCTTTATTGTGGAAGTAGATGCGTCTGAAATAGGGGTCGGGGCTGTACTGTTCCAGCACTCAGGTCTTCAGGGCAAATTGCATCCATGCGCTTTTTTTTCTCGGAAATTCTCTCCGGCTGAGAGAAATTGGTAACCGCGAGCTCTTGGCGGTCAAACTCGCGTTTGAGGAGTGGCACCATTGGCTCGAAGGTGTAGAGCATATGATTACTGTCTAACAGACCATAAGAATTTAGAATATATCAAGGGTGCCAAAAGACTCAGTCCTCGACAAGCCCGTTGGTCCTTGTTCTTCTCGAGGTTCAGATTTGTTATTACGTACAAACCAGGAAGTAAAAACATCAAGGCAGACGCATTGTCTAGATGTTTTGAACCTGAGACAGTACAGCCACCAGTCCCGGGAAACATTCTGCCTGAGAAAATTGTCATAGCAGCCACTGACACATGGGAGGATTGGTTGTCTATACTGGGTCCGTATCAACGAGATATTCCAGAAGGGAAACCTGATGGGGTATTGTTCGTCCCTCTGCATTTCCGTTTGCAGATTCTTCAACTGTTTCATGCACATAAGAATGCAGGGCATCCTGGTGTAATCAGAACGCAAGATTTGCTCTCTAGATGTGTGTGGTGGCCTTCCCTGGCAGGAGTTTGTCAGAGATTGTTCAGTTTGTGCCAGGAATAAACCTTTCAGGCAGGCTCCAGTGGGCACACTTCAGTCTTTACCGTTGCCTGAGCAACCATGGACCCATTTGTCCATGGACTTTATAGGTGAACTTCCTAGATCTGAGGGCAAAACTGTCATCTGGGTGGTGGTGGACAGATTCAGCAAGATGGCTCACTTTATTCCGCTGGACGGACTCCCCTCAGCCCAGGAATTGGCGGATCTCTTCATCCACCACATTTTTAAGTTACATAGGATACCAGAAAATGTGGTGTCAGATAAGGGAGTCCAATTCGTGTCCAAATTTTGGAGAGCATTTTGTTATCATCTGGGAATGAATTTGTCATTTTCCTCAGGCTACCACCCACAGACCAACGGGCAAACCGAAAGAGTCAATCAGTCACTTGAGCAGTTCCTCAGGTGCTATGTGGCTGATGCTCAGCTGGAATGGGCAAAATTCCTCCCATATGCGGAGTTTGCACATAATAATCTTAAGAGTAGTTCTTTGGGATTCTCCCCCTTTCAGGTGGTTGCAGGGAGATATCCTAAGTTCTCTCCGTTACCTGTGATGTCCTCTTCTCTTTCTGCCATGGAAGATTGGCAGAGGTCGTTAAGGGACATCTGGGCTATGGTGAGAAGAAATTTGGAAAAAGCTTTTGTGACCCAGAAAAGACATGCGGATAAGAGACAATCTGTAGAATGGGAATTTGTTCCTGGGGATATGGTGTGGGTGTCTACACGACACTTGGCGTCGAAACAGCCTTCAGGCAAATTGGGCCCTAGGTTTATAGGCCCATATCCGGTATCCAAGAAAGTAAACAATGTGACCTATGTGATCGCTCTGCCTTCCAGTATGAGATGTGGGAAATCTTTCCATGTGTCTCTTTTGAAACCTGCAGTGCATGTGGATTCCTCTCCCCCCCCCCCCCCCCCTGTGGTGGTTGATGGAGAACCCGAGTATGAGATTGAACAGATATTGGATTCTTGGCAGGTACGCAGCTCTATTCCACATCTGGTACACTGGAAGGGGTATGGGCCTAAAGAGAGATCTTGGGTGCCAGCTCATCGCATGCATGCTGAGGATTTGAGGCAAAGGTTTCATGGATTACACCCTGAAAAACCGTGTGGTACGTGTCCGGAGTCCACGCCTCAAGGGGGGGGGGGGGGGGGGTACCGTAAAGAATAGGCACATTTCAGGTGCGGTGGATAGCAGTACCACCGCAGCTGCTCCTGGTTACTTTGTCTGCCATCCTCCCCACACCTTGGCTGTCTAGCACGCCGAGGTCGGGGAATGGTCGCATGTCAGCCGCGGTGGACGGTGGGGCCACCGCAATCATTACTGGATCCCTGCCTGCTGGATCATCTGCGTCCCAGGCGTCTAGTACGCCGGGGACGCGTGTCTCGGCTCAGCTCTGGGGGACATTAGCGCGTGCGCGCACTTGCCGTCAGAATCTTTATGCGAGGAGGAGGCGCGTCAGCTGACCAGCTGGTCAGCTGACGTCAGAGGGCACGCTCGCCACTTCTGATTGGCCAGAGCTGGTGGGCGTGTCTTGGAGGTCTCCTTCGCTTCTTAAGCCTCTCGGCTTCACTTGCTAGCTGTCTGCTGTTGCGAATACTTTGTGTTAGCACTCAGACCTAGAGAGGTTCCTGTGGATGATAGATGTGTATGCAGCGTTTGCAATATACATCTATCTATAGTTAGCATTTACTTATATTGTATTTACTGTGTATGACTCTGCCTAGTTCTGACCTATCTTACTCTTAGTGATTCTGTACCTGCCCATCTGATCTAGTTGCCGACACTGCCTTATATACGTTCTGCCTCTGCCTAACGATTCTGTACCTGCTCTGTCTGTCTGTTGCTGAACCGATCTGTCTGACCTCTCTACACTCACCAGGGAGCCCTTGTCCCTGGTGAGGAGTGCTGTACTGATAGTACCCACCAGCTCCTCTGGTGAGGTATAGTTAACTCTATCAGTAGATACTGTTGCACCAATCACTACACTCTGTACATTAAAGTGGTAATATTTGCCGGTTACACATCAGCACCTATATACCAGTTTTATTGGTGATTCTGCAGATAATCATATAATCCGGTATATATCTGATTATAGGTGATACTGAAGATCACTTGATAATCAGAAGTCTGTTCCTGCTAACACCAATCGTTACAATGATGTGTCCTTGGAAGTCACGTGGGTCCCCGCAAGAGGAAATGAAGAACAGGGGGACAGTTCAGGTGGGGAGACAGAGAGGAGGAGGAGACCAGTTCTTAAAACTAGCAGGGGGAGCTTGTTGCAAGGAGCTAGTGGCACTGTCAGACAGCATGTATCGGCACCTTGGTCAGACAGCCAACACGCCCTTCAACGCCTGCTGTTGCTACCACCAGAATGCTGACATTCCAAAGCTCACTAGTCTGGCATTCTTTTGTTTGTTTGTGTGTCTCTGATACCAGCAGTGCCATCTGCAACCTCTGCCAAAAGAAATTGAGTCATGGAAAGTCCAACACCCACCGAGGGACAACTGTTTTGTGAAGACACCTGATCGCAAAACACAAACAACAATGGAATGCACACATTAATAAAAGCAGCACACAAACACAAAGGCACCCTCCTCCACCTGGTCCAGCAGCTTCTTCAGCCACGTCAACCTCTGCTGTCCTTGAGCACTATCAAACACCCTTCACTCTGTTGCCTCTCACCTTGAGCAGTTCCTGCTCATCTGCCCACAGCAGTTAGCTTTCTGTGAAGGAAATTTTGGAGCAGAAGAAGCCAATGTCTGCCAGTCACCCCCTTGCCCGGTGCCTGAAAGCTGGCTTGTCGGAACTGCTAGCCCATCAGCTTTTACCTGGTGGACTCTGAGGCCTTCAAGAAATGTGTCTCAATTGGGACCCCGCAGTGGAAGATACCGGACACAAATTACTTTTCAAAAAAGGCAATCCCCAACCTGTACCATCAAGTGGAAAGACAAGTCATGGAATCTCTGGCACACAATGTTGGGGAAGGGGTCCATAAGACCACTGATACCTGGTCTGCAAAACACAGTCAGAGCAGTTATATCACGTACAATGCGCATTGGGTCAACGTGTTGACAGCTGCCAAGCATGGAATATGTGGCTGTGCGAGAGAGTTGGTGATACCACCACGACTTGCAGGCCAGCCCTGCTGTCATCTCCTCTTCTCCTCCTACTCCTCCTCCATCCTCTTCACTATCCTCCTCGGCTGAGGCTACAACTACTATTGCCCCCCCAGGTCCCCACAGCCTATTCCACCTCCCAGGTACGACGGTGTCATGCCGTCCTGACCATGACTCGCCTGCAAGCCGAGAGTCACACTGGACCACTCCTGGCCCCTGTGAACAAACAGGTGGATCTTTGGAATCCATTGAAAAAGGGCTCCTGAGCAGTGGTGCTCGGCTACCTACCCGATCACGGATTCAGATATTCGGCCGTGGTTGAAAAAAAATTAGGAAATTCCGTGGATAATTTCTGGATTTGAAACAGACTTCCGAATTCAGCCGGATTTCCCCCCGTGAATGAGGCAATCATGGAAATTCACATCCGGGATCAAGGAAATGCACTTTAGCTAATAGCAAAGCCCCCATACATGCTACAATTACCCAAATTGCATGGATTATAAAGGTGATAAGGGGCTACAACTTAAAAAAAAAATAACTTTTAGTTTTTCAGAAAATGGATTTTAAAATGAAATCAACACTTTAAATGGGGCTATTAATTGGTAATAATTTGTTTTAAACAGGGAAATAAACTTTAAGCAAATGCAGAGGTGATGGCGAGTCCCAATGGCACCTGGTGGTGATGGTATGTACCACTGGAGGAGAGGTTTTTGTAATTTTTTTCCCTTGCATCGATAGCAATGACATGGCAGCAAAGTTGATAAATCAACTCAAAAATTTTAGCATGTGTGGACCCTGGCGTTGTGTACACACACTGCTGTTGTCGCTAAATACGACATGAGAGGCGGCAGCAGGAGCACTAAGCAGAAGCACTTTGCGGCAGCACAGAAGAAGAAAATGGCACCTCACTGGTGGCACCACACAGCATGATAATGCTGCCCTAAAATTGTAGCATCTGTGGACCCTGGTGAGAACACAGACTGCTGTTGTCGCTAAATATGACATGAGAGGCGACAGCAGGAGCACTAAGCAGCAGCACTCTATGGCAGCACAGAAGAGTATGGCACCTCATTGGTGGGCAAGTGCAATAGATTGGGATAATGTAAGGGGGTCTTAGGTGTGTTTGTATAAGATTTATAATACACTTATTTGTGATGCAATTGGATTGTCCATTGGTTGTTATTGAGCTTAGGTTTTGCTGTGCTATGCATAGATAGCTAGTGTGTTTAATGGTAACAAGTTCCTACCAAAAATTACAGGTACCGTGGGTCGCTGAATGTTTGCTACTCTACTGGTGTATGGGAGTGTATGTAATTAAAAGAGAGTTATGGCTTGTTACCTGTTATTTCTTGAGCTTTTGTGAAAATCTCTTTAAGGTTTTCGAAATCTTCTGTTGACATCCGTGCTTCAGCACTGGAAAATAATGCATAATTGGCATTAAAACATGACTCAGCTCAAGATACATCTGACTATACTCACACTTTACACTTTTCTGTTTTCTAAAAAGACAGTTATTGATAATGTTTGAGAACTGTATGGACAGACCCATTGGTTGGCTCTTAGTGAAGCAGGCTATTCTGTCATATGGAGAAGGTGGCAAACAGGGCCGGCCTTAGGTTTCACAGCGCCCTGAGCGTAACCAGATCTTGGTGCCCCCCCCCCCCCCCGATTCATCCTCTTCACACACACATGCACACGCACACACACACACACCTGCCCATGTGCAAGATCCCCTTTAGTGTGTATAGGCAGAGCCCCCCTTTTGGTGTATATAGGCAGATTCCCCCCTTTAGTGTATAAAAGCAGTTCCCCCTTTAGTGTGTGTGACACAGATCACACACACACACACACACACACACACACACACACACACACACACACACACACACACACATCAATTACACACTCAGATCACACAGACACAGATCACACACACAGACGCAGACCACACACACAGACGCAGACCACACACACACACAGACGCAGACCACACACACACACAGACGCAGACCACACACACACAGACGCAGACCACACACACACACAGACGCAGACCACACACACACACACAGACGCAGACCACACACACACACACAGACGCAGACCACACACACACACAGACGCAGACCACACACACAAAGACGCAGACCACACACACACAGACGCAGACCACACACACACACAGACGCAGACCACACACACACACAGACGCAGACCACACACACACACAGACGCAGACCACACACACACACAGACGCAGACCACACACAGACGCAGATCACACATGGCCTCCCCTCTCGCAGAACGTCTCCCTGGAGTCAAATAAGAGGCGCCTGCTGCACCGCTTCCCTCCCTCCAATTAAAATATCTCCCCCTGGCACACAGCTTCCTTCCCTCCGGTAAAACTGTCCCCCAGCGACTCAGCTTCCCTCCCTCCAATAAAAGTGTCTTCCCCGCCGCACAGCTTCCCTCCCTCCGATTAATGTCCCCCGCTCAGAGCTCCTCTCAGTTCCCTTCCCTCCCTCCCTCAGGACCGGTTCTAGCTACAATGGGGCCCTGGGACAAAAGTAACCGGGGGGCCCCCTGCCCCCCCCTTTCCTAGCAGCAAATTCACCCCCCAGGGTCCCCAAACTGGCTGTCGAAGTGCCCCCTCTCCAGGGCTTCTGATCCCTGGGCCCACTGCACGGTTTTTGGCAACACAGCAACTCACTTGTCTCTGTAGGTGTGCTGCTCTATTAGTCCGAGCTCTCGTCTTCATCCTCGCAGGGACGCCTCTTCTCAATGGCCTGGCGCATGTTATTACATAATGACATGTGCCAGGTCACTGAGAACATGCATCTAATGAGGATGAAGACATGTAGCAGGGACTAATGAAGCAGTGCCAGTCGGGACAGGCGAGTTGTTGCTATGTTGTCAAAAGCTTTGCAGGGGCTCCAGGGTGCACAAGTCAGGGGAAGGGCAGCTGTGTGCAATTGTGTGGGCATTATGTCTTTCATGTAACACATGCTTTCATAATGTCCCTATTACATGAAGGGCAGCCACAATGCTCATCACTACATGTAGTGCAGCTGTGGTGTCCCATCCAATGCAAAGAAAGAGGGATGTAAAACAGGAAGAGACTGCAGAGAATCCACAAATAGTCATGACAGATTTTACACACCTCCAGGGGAGTGCAGATCTGCAGCCAGTCTCTTATCTGAATGAGGGTCCTGCTCATGTTTGCAGCCTCCTGTACATCTTTTCAGCCTTGTACATGGTGGTCCCTCTGCCCCTACCCCCCTCAGTAACTTAACTATTCCCAGCATGAAGGCAGCTCTCTCTCTTCGTTCCTCAGTCCGTCCAACCCCCATCCCTGCTGCTTTTGGTGTGTGTGTGTGTGTGTGTGTGTGTGTGTGTGTGTGTGTGTGTGTGTGTGTGTGTGTGTGTGTGTGTGTGTGTGTGTGTGTGTGTGTGTGTGTGTGTGTGTGTGTGTGTGTGTGTGTGTGTGTGTGTGTGTGTGTGTGTGTGTGTGTGTGTGTGTGTGTGTGTGTGTGTGTGTGTAAGAGGAGGGAGCCATGGTCACTGATCGTAAATTACAGGCAGCTCTCTCTTCCTTCTCCATACACCCCTCCCCGTGCAGTGTGGAAGTACAGCAGCATCTCTTACCGTGGTTGCAGCTGCCAAGGACTCCACACACTCCATTTGCTTACTACTACAGCACGGCACCTTCTTTCTTAAATTACATCATGTGCCTGCTGTGCTCTCGTTACATCATGTGCCTGCTGTGCTCTCGGGCAATCGTGGCCGGATCAGGTCGGGTCGGGAGGCAGGACACAGTGGCAATGCTGCAAAATAAGCTGACACACACAGAGAATGTTCCCCTGCCTGCTGCTGCTGCTGCTGCCTGTCTCCTACCGTCACACATGCGAAGCCTAGATTAAATTTTAAAAGTAGCAATGGGGAAGCCTGGGGGCCTTCAGACCCTGGGGCATATACCCCATTTACCTTTATTGTAGCCCTCCTTCCGATGTAGAGACCAGTGCTGGCAGTGGCTCACCGTCCATCTCGAAAACACCTGCTTTGCTCAGCTCCCGGGGCATTCTTCTGAACTGTGGCTTTAAGGGTCCTCGCTTGATGAGGTCATCAAGCAAAGCCCTTCTAATTCAGAAGAATGCCCCGGGAGCTGAACAATGCAGGTGTTTTCGAGATGGACGGTGAGCCACTGCCAGCACTGGTCTCTACCTCGGAAGGAGAGGAACTGAGAGGAGCTCAGGGCGGGGGACATTAATCAGAGGAAGGAAAGCTGTGCGGCGGGGAAAGCACTTATCGGAGGGAGGGAAGCGATGCCTTAAGTGACTCCAGGGGGACGTGCGCCCCCTGGAAGCCGGCGCCCTGAGCGTCCGCTCCGGTCGCTCAGGTCAAAGGCCGGCCATGGTGGCAAAGGAAAGAGTGAGAGTGATGATGGTAGAACTTGAAACACCCAGAGTTACAGATCGCCCAGCAAGCTCATTGTGAACTACAACTCTTAGAAGTTTGTAATGGGCTAAAAAGGACCAAAAAGCCCTCTTACTAAAACTCCTATGTAAAACAGATTTTTGCCTTCCTACAATGGAAGGTATTTGCAATTAATAAGGTTGAAGTGAGCATATAAGGTGCCCCTCTACCATAAAAGACCTATGTTTCCGTGCGCTCACCAGATAGATCAATTAAGTAAAAATTATATAAATGCAAAATATAGACTAAAGTCCATCAGACTAAGTCCATTCATTAGTTACGTGTCCATGGATCGCAGCACCAATCATCAAGCATACAATGTACGTTCCAAACTTTTCCAAGGTACTGCGCTCACATATGAAGCAAACTCTTCTTATAGTGATGTCACTCAAAGAGAAAACAAACCAAAACCATAACGTGATACTGTATAGTTAATTGCCTTTTTTCCATAACACCCAGTGTTACAGATGATCTGTGTATACATCCACCAGAACAATAGTGTCTCACAGGTCCTCACCACGTGATATAGCTGCCAAGCTACAGACAGCAATAAAGCACCTTTGATACACACTCTCACTGGTACATGCAGGTATCCCATAAGATCACACTTGGCCACTCACCTTATCCCTTGCTGTCCAAATTATAAGATAGCAAATGCACTTAGCTGAGATCATCCCAGCAGATGTCACCAGCATAATCTCAGCATAAGGGTCATCACAAGAGCAACAGTTGCATATCACCTAGTGACTAAAGGACTCCAAATAGCGTAAAACCGTACAATGTATTCAAAATATTTAAAATTCCAGTGCACTCAGATGTTCAAAGTAAAATATAGCATATCACAGAATAAAAACCTCCACGCCAAACACTCTGCACCTGTAGCTCCGCCCTGAGCTACAGGTGCAGAGTGTTTGGCGTGGAGGTTTTTATGCTGTGATATGCTAGGGGATAGATAGATGGGATAGATAGATGGCACTAAGTAGATAAGAACCAGCACAGCTGATATGGAGGAGGAGGGGAGAAAGAGTGAAAGAAGTTAGATATAATGGGAAGATTTGACCCACATGGTAAAAAAACACATCCTGCCCAAAAGAGCTACACAATTACAAATGCAACTAGTGGCTTAGCGATTGCTTCTGGCTCTGCTGTGTCTCTTGTATAGTGGGAGAGAAGGGGACTATCATTGTCTAACATCACAGACCTGTGCTGGCCAGAGCACAAGCTGATCGGATCAGTTAATAATGGCGCACAGTGCCTATGCTTTAAAAAGGATTGGAAACATACGCTTAACAATATTTAAAGAGAATCTGTACTCTAAAATTCTTACAACAAAAAGACCACCATTCTATTCATTATGTTATCCTGGGCCCCTCTGTGCTGTTTCTGCCACTCTCTGCTGCAATCCTGGCTTGTAATTGCCAGTTTTAGGCAGTGTTTACAAACAAACTAACCAGCTTGTGATAGGCTCACATAAGCAGAGTGTGTGAGTCATACAGAGCCTGCAGGGGGCCTGGAGAGGGTGTGTATAGCTTCTATCCAATCACAAGCAGCCCTGCACATGCCACACATTCCAGCCTGAGCCGACAGAGCCGACATAAGGAGGAAGATTAGATCATATAACAGAGATAATACAGCCATTGTGCAAGTAGGAAAGGCTGCAGTAAGACAGACCACATTAGAACAGGCATAGGAACTTATAGGATAGAAGAAATAAGGATGAAAATTTTGTTACAGAGTCTCTTTAACAATAGTACTGCACAATAATGGTGCACAGAGAAAAATAAAGAAAGACGGCAAACCGTTATTTATCAATTGCGCCGTACATATGCCAAACAGCAGAAGTTATTGCACACAGTGATATTATTTATCAATAGCACCGTACATAAGTCAAACAGTAGACATTATTTAACAGCAAAACGGTGAATGGATTTAATGTAAAACTGTTAAAAATAGTAAAGGTGTCCCAGATTAAGGATTAAAAAAAAAAAAAAAAAAAACAATATTAACGGTGCAACCTCCTGTTCTAATCATTTTTTCATTGAAGACTGATACCACTGCACCACGTCAAGTCACATTATCAAGCTTTGTCGACTATGATAATTGTATTCATGCATGTACGTCTTTATATACTTGGTCCTCAGTTTCTTAATCTTTACAACCCTAGGTAAGTATGCCTCATTTGCTCAAATCTACCTACCATCCACCCATCTATGCTGTCCATTCAAAAATAATAACTTTAAATAAAGATTACTATCAATAACTTTAGAGTTATTAATAACAATAAAACCATTAGTTGACGTTTTTTAAGAAGATGCTTTTAAAACGGTAAGTAACAATTTAACGTTAATTAACAATAAGTGCGCAGGGCCTCAGAAGACGCTCATTTGAGCGAAACATGCGTCAGGCTAACCACTTCACCCCACTGACTACAGGATCGGGTAGGAACTTTTTCAAATACTGGAACTTTTATTGTTGTGCTATACAGCCTGTCCAAATAAAGCTGTTTTTAAGCAAGGAGCTGCAAGTGCCAATCTGACCATTTCTCCACTGTGCATTGACTATTATGTTTTTTCTTTGGATTTGAGCATGCTATTCCTGCTACTAAACACCTAATAAGTTTTATTTAATAGTCAGAGTTTTCTGCACAAACCAAGAAGTTGTATTTTAGTATTAGGTTGTAAATTCCTACTGGATATATATACATTGTGGTGACAGGGAGATTTGAGGAGACAGCTGATTCCCCAAGGACCAAGGTGACACACGAGAAGCTGACTAGTGATCTTTGTTTGGTAATGCTCTGTGTTTTGTATTTTTAGCTGTCAGATAAGTTTTGGGCAGTAAAGTGTATAAAAGATGTGATTGTGTTTTGTTAACCAGTTCACCCCCAAGGGTTTTTACCCTAACAGACCAGAGCAATTTTCACCTGTCAGCGCTCCTCCATTTTATTCCCTAATAACTTTATTACTACTTATCACAAGAAAATGATCTTGTAACGATCGGTGTAACACAGAGAGGGTCTGATTATTGGTGATCTGCAGTATCACCAAGAATACAGATATATACCTGATTATTGATGATCTGCAGAATCACCAATAGTCAGATATATCACTAACCTCTGGACACCTGAGTGATATGAGTGTTTGGTGCAACAGTAGTACTTTGAGGACGGCACCTGAAGAGCAGGTGCAAGCGCAGTAAGGAATACTGCACAAATAACAAATTCCTTCACTAGCCTGAGACTCTCCCGAGGGAGGGATCAGGCTGGGAGTAGGAAGGAGCAGAGCGTAGGTGACACCTAAGGAAGGGTGTCACTGACAGATCTGTGAACTATCTCTTGACTGGGGAGATAGCTCTCGAGGTCGGACGAGCCCGGTCGGAAACACACAGACAGATAAGGTACAAAGACAGGAGGCTGATTCGGTAGTCCTAAAACAAGCAGGGTTTGTCAACAGAGTATCAGATAAAGCGAAGTACCGAATTAGTGATCAGAAGAGTGGTCAGGAAAGCAGAGGGTCATAACAGATAATAAACAATGCCTAGTCTTGGGTGTGAGCTCCGTGATCATCAACACCCTGGAACTAGTCTGAAATATAACTGAATGGTAACACAAGTCCCTAGTCTTGGGGTGTGAGGTCCGTGATCATCAACACCCTGGAACTAGTCTGAGAATAACGCAGATGATTTACAGAATTCCTAGTCTGGGGTGTGAGGTCCGTGGTCATCAACACCCTGGAACTGGTCTAGAGAATAGCAGAGAATATACAGAATTCCTAGTCTGGGGTGTGAGGTCCGTGGTCATCAACACCCTGGAACTGGTCTAGAGAATAACACAGATGATATACAGAATTCCTAGTCTGGGGTGTGAGGTCCTTGGTCATCAACACCCTGGAACTGGTCTAGAGAATAACACAGATGATATACAGAATTCCTAGTCTGGGGTGTGAGGTCCGTGGTCATCAACACCCTGGAACTGGTCTAGAGAATAACACAGATTCTGTCAAAAGGTCTGAGTGCTTCCACGTAGTGATCGCAACGGCAGACACCAGAGGAATGACCAGCACCCAGTGTATATAGTACAGCGCTCTCCAGCACCTCCCCTAAGTGCTGGACCAATGGGAACTGGTTGAAATGTCAGCTGACCGGCCTGGTCAGCTGACTCCCTTCTGGCTGTCATAAAGGTTCTGCCTCTCAGCGCGCGCGTGTCCTTCTGAACCTGTGTGGACTATCAGTCCCAGCCACACCAGATATGTGTTGTATACCATCCGCAGCGCTGGACGCGGAACCGGCCGCACCTCTATCAGAACACGCGGCGGTTTCTCCGCGTTCAGACATACTGACAGATGTAGGCCTATGCGTGCAAACCGCCGCGTCGGAGGCGGAAACAGCCGCCTTGTTCTCAGGACACGCGGCGGTTTCTCCGCGTTCGGCCATACCAGCAGATGTAGGCCTACGCGCGCACCCTGCCGCATTGGACGCGGAATCAGCCGCCTTGCTCTGAACACCTGTGGCGGCTTTTCCGCGTTTTCTCACAGTACCCCCCCCCCCCCCCCCCCCCCTGAGGAGTGGACTCCGGACAGCTCCTACCCGGCTTCTCAGGATGTAGGGCGTGGAACTCCCTCTTTAATTCATCTGCATGCATGCGGCAATCAGGTACCCATGTTCTTTCCTCAATGCCATAACCCTTCCAGTGAACTAAATACTGTACTGAGTTCTGTACAATACTGAGTTCTGTACAATACGTGAGTCTAAAATCTTTTCCACTTCATACTCAGGTTGGTCATCCACCATCACAGGGGGAGGAGGAGTGGAATCTACATGCACTGCTGGCTTAAGCAGGGATACATGGAACGATCTCACACCACGCATGCTGGCAGGAAGATCAATGGCATAAGTAACATTGTTGATTTTCCTGGTTACAGGGAAAGGACCCACAAATCTGGGTCCTAGCTTGGGTGAAGGCTGTTTTAAAGTCAAATGACCAGTGGACACCCAGACCAAGTCTCCTGGCTTGAACTTCCACTCTACGGAACGTCTCTTGTCAGCTTGACCTTTCTGACTCTGAAAAGCCTTCTCTAGATTATTTTTCACCATTTATTTTTCACCATTCCCCAAATGTTCTTAAATGACTTTTGCCAAGCCTCTAAAGCTGGAAACGGAGTAGAAGCTACTGGCAGAGGGGAGAACTTAGGCAACTTTCCAGTTACCACCTGAAATTCCAGAGGAAGCGCTTTTCAAATTATTGTGTGCAAATTCTGCAAATGGCAAGAACTTGACCCAATTATTTTGTGCATCCGCAACATAGCACCTCAAAAACTGCTCCAGAGACTGATTAATACTCTCAGTCTGACCATTGGTCTGTGGGTGGTAGCCTGACGAAAATGATAATTCCATGCCCAACTGATGACAGAATGCCCTCCAAAATTTAGATACAAATTGGACTCCCCGATCTGACACTATATCTTCCGGAATCCCGTGTAGCCGGAAGATGTGCATGATGAAGAGATCGGCCAATTCCTGGGCCGAGGGGAGTCCTTTCAGGGGCACGAAATGGGCCATTTTACTGAATCTGTCGACTACCACCCAAATGACCGACATGCCCTCAGACCTCGGGAGTTCACCCACAAAATCCATGGACAAGTGGGTCCATGGTTCACTCGGGGTGGGCAAAGGCTGCAATGTTCCCACAGGTGCCAGACGGGAGGGTTTACTTTTTGCACACACTTCACATTCCCTCACATACTCCTTGCAGTCAGTTGCCAAAGAAGGCCACCAAGCACACCTAGCAACAAGGTCCTGTGTTCTGGTGGCCCCAGGATGTCCAGCATTTTTATGAGAGTGGAACATCTGCAATATCTGGAGACGAAATGGTAATGGCACAAACATGACCCCTTCAGGCTTTCCCTCAGGGACATCCTGCTGAAAGGGACTTAAAGTCTCAGTCCAGTTCTTCCAGGTCTCTGTGGCTGCCAACACCATTTTCTGTGGTATAATAGTCTCTGGGTCTGAGGGCTGTGCTGTCTCTGGCTCAAAGCATCTAGATAAAGCATCTGCTTTAACGTTTTTACTATCCGGAGTATACGTAATTACAAATCTGAATCTCGAGAAAAACAGTGACCACCGAGCCTGTCGAGGACTCAATCTCTTCGCCCCCTCAATGTATTCCAAATTTTTTTGATCAGTGTAAACTGTAATTGTATGTTCTGCTCCTTCTATCCAATGACGCCATTCTTCAAAGGCCAATTTAATGGCCAGGAGCTCCCTGTTGCCTATATCGTAGTTTTTTTCTGCTGGTGAAAACCTACGGGAAAAATAGACACACGGGTGTAATCTTCCCTGCAACCCAGAACGCTGAGACAGCACAGCCCCCACCCCGACCTCTGAGGCATCTACCTCTACAATAAAGGGATAGGAGGTGTCGACGTGTCTCAAAATGGGTGCAGAACAAAACAATCCTTTCAGAGTGGAGAAAGCAGCAAGTGCTTCGGGGGACCAGTGGTTGGTATCTGCCCCTTTCTTTGTGAGACTGGTGAGGGGTGCGATGACTGTGGAGTACCCCATTATGAACCTTCTATAGTAATTAGCAAACCCTAAAAATCTCTGGAGGGCTTTTAGTCCTACTGGCTGGGGCCACTCCAGGACAGCAGAGACTTTGGCAGGATCCATAGAAAGGCCCGAGGTGGAAATTATGTACCCCAGAAAGGCGACAGATGTTACTTCAAAAATGCACTTCTCCAACTTAGCATATAACATGTTTTGTCTTAACTTGTGCAACACAAATCTGACATGAGCCCTGTGTTCTGAGAGGTTATCTGAAAAGATTAGTATATCATCCAGATATACCAGGACAAATTTACCCCAAACCTCCCTGAATACCTCATTAATGAGCTCCTGAAAGACGGCCGGGGCGTTACACAACCCAAGGGCATCATCAGGTACTCGTAATGCCCGTCGGGTGTGTTAAAGGCCGTCTTCCACTCATCGCCCTCTCTGATCCGCACCAGGTTGTATGCACCCCGCAAATCCAATTTTGAGAAAATCTTAGCCTTGGTGACCTGAGTGAATAAATCGTCTATCAAAGGCAATGGATAGCAATTTTTCACAGTGATTTTATTCAGGCCCCGATAATCAATGCATGGCCGAAGGCCTCCGTCTTTTTTCTTTACAAAAAAGAAACCTGCTCCAGCAGGCGACCGGGAAGGGCGAATGAACCCTTTAGCTAAGTTTTCACGGATGTATTCCTGCATGGCCAACTTTTCAGGCCCAGATAAATTGTAGAGCTGACCTCTAGGGGGCATACAGCCAGACCGGAGATCGATAGGACAATCAAAAGGGCGGTGTGGAGGAAGTTTATCGGCTGACTTAGGACAAAACACGTCTGAAAACTCAGAATACTGATCTGGTAGTCCCTCCACGTGAATCTTGGTCTCACCCAAGGTTACCTTCGCCAAACAATGATGAAAGCAATGGGACAACCAGCTCGTTAGCTGACCAGTAGCCCAATTAATCTGAGGGGAGTGAAGTTGTAACCACAGCATGCCAAGAATGATCATGGAGGTTGTCATACGTAATACAAACAAATGCAAATTTTCCCTATGTAGCACCCGATAGTGACTTCCACCTCTGGAGTCTGCAACAGAGGACTGTTACCCTGCAGAAGGGAATCATCCACTGCAGTAACTTGAATGGGTGGTCTCACCGGTGGGACCGGGATACCCAACTTTTTTGCAAATTCGTAATCCATAAAATTAGCCACTGAGCCTGAGTCAATGAAGGCCTCAGTGACCTCAGACATATCTTCCCATGAAATAGTACAAGGAAGAAGCAAACGTTTATCATCTAGGGGTAAAAACTGCATGCCCAGGGTATTACCCCCAACTACACCTAGGCAGTAGCGTTTCCCGATTTCTTAGGGCAATTCTGTACTCTATGACCCCCTTCTGCACAATAAAGACAAAGCTGTTCAGATATCCTGCGTCTCCGCTCCACTTGAGACAATTTTGATCGACCAATCTGCATTGGCTCAGGTGGAGGCGAAGCGGGAGGAGGTGGAGTCACAGGAGGCGCAGCTTGGGATACTATTCTCACATGGTTTCTACCCCGGGTCTGTCTGTGATAGCGCAACCGGCGATCTATCCTGATGGCCGATGAAATGGCCTCATCGATGGACTTCAGGCTGACTTAACATAAGATCATAAACCTCATCTGACAACCCTGATAAAAAACAATCTAAAAGGGGAAATGTGTCCCACCTAGCTGACACCGACCACCTCCTAAATTCAGCACCATAATCTTCAACCGGACTCTTGCCTTGACGTAACAGTTTGAGCTTCTGCTCAGAAGTCGAGGCAATGTCTGGGTCATCGTAAATTATAGCCATGGCTTTAAAAAATTCCTCTACAGAGGTTAGGGTCAAGTCTCCGATGGGCAGGCTGTACGCCCAGGTCTGAGAATCCCCTGATAACAAAGTTTTAATAAATGCAACCCTTTGGGCCATAGTTCCTGAAGAATTAGGTCTTAACTCAAAGTACGATAACACTCTACTTCTAAAATTTTGGAAGTCAGATCTGTGACCAGAAAATTTTTCAGGTACAGGCATACATATGTCTGTGCTAGGAGGGGATCGCACTTCATCCACAGCCGTCTGGAGGGTTTGTAAAGACCCGGACAAAGCGTTAATTAACGCCCGGTGACTACCCAGCACTTGGTTGATGTTATCCACCAAAGTGGTCAGTGTGCCCAGACGGCCGGTGAGTGCGTCCGTTTGTATTTGGTCTGCCGTTCTGTAATGATCGGTGTAACACAGAGAGGGTCTGATTATTGGTGATCTGCAGTATCACCAAGAATACAGATATATACCTGATTATTGATGATCTGCAGAATCACCAATAATCAGATATATCACTAACCTCTGGACACCTGAGTGATATGAGTGTTTGGTGCAACAGTATACTTTGAGGACGGCACCTGAAGAGCAGGTCCAAGCACAGTAAGGAATACTGCACAAATAACAAATTCCTTCACTAGCCTGAGACTCTCCCGAGGGAGGGATCAGGCTGGGAGTAGGAAGGAGCAGAGCGTAAGTGACACCTAAGGATGGGTGTCACTGACAGATCTGTGAACTATCTCTTGACTGGGGAGATAGCTCTCGAGGTCGGACGAGCCAGGTCGGCAACACACAGACAGATAAGGTACAAAGACAGGAGGCTGATTCGGTAGTCCTAAAACAAGCAGGGTTTGTCAACAGAGTATCAGATAAAGCGAAGTACCGAATTAGTGATCAGAAGAGTGGTCAGGAAAGCAGAGGGTCATAACAGATAATAAACAATGCCTAGTCTTGGGTGTGAGCTCCGTGATCATCAACACCCTGGAACTAGTCTGAAATATAACTGAATGGTAACACAAGTCCCTAGTCTTGGGGTGTGAGGTCCGTGATCATCAACACCCTGGAACTAGTCTGAGAATAACGCAGATGATTTACAGAATTCCTAGTCTGGGGTGTGAGGTCCGTGGTCATCAACACCCTGGAACTGGTCTAGAGAATAACACAGATGATATACAGAATTCCTAGTCTGGGGTGTGAGGTCCGTGGTCATCAACACCCTGGAACTAGTCTAGAGAATAACACAGATGATATACAGAATTCCTAGTCTGGGGTGTGAGGTCCGTGGTCATCAACACCCTGGAACTGGTCTAGAGAATAACACAGATGATATACAGAATTCCTAGTCTGGGGTGTGAGGTCCGTGGTCATCAACACCCTGGAACTGGTCTAGAGAATAACACAGATTCTGACAAAAGGTCTGAGTGCTTCCACGTAGTGATCGCAACGGCAGACACCAGAGGAATGACCAGCACCCAGTATATATAGTACAGCGCTCTCCAGCGCCTCCCCTAAGTGCTGGACCAATGGGAACTGGTTGAAACGTCAGCTGACCGGCCTGGTCAGCTGACTCCCTTCTGGCTGTCATAAAGGTTCTGCCTCTCAGCGCGCGCGCGTCCTTCTGATCCTGTGTGGACTATCAGTCCCAGCCACACCAGATATGTGTTGTATACCATCCGCAGCGCTGGACGCTGAACCGGCCGCACCTCTATCAGAACACGCGGCGGTTTCTCCGCGTTCAGCCATACTGACAGATGTAGGCCTATGCGTGCAAACCGCCGTTTCGGAGGCGGAAACAGCCGCCTTGTTCTCAGGACACACGGCGGTTTCTCCGCGTTCGGTCATACCAGGCACTATACTAGCTATACTGGGGCACTACCTACACATACTGGGCACTATACTAGCTGTACTGGGCACTATACTAGCTATACTGGGGCACTACCTACCCATACTGGGCACTATACTGGCCCCTATACTAGCTATACTGGGGCACTACCTACCCATACTGGGCATGATACTAGCTATACTGGGGCACGACCTACCTATACTGGTCACTATACTGGCCACTATACTAGCTATACTGGGGCACTACCTACCCATACTGGGCACTATACTAGCTATACTGGGCACTACCTACCCATACTGGGCACTTTACTAGCTATACTGGGGCACTACCTACCCATACTGGTCACTATACTAGCTATACTGGGCACTTTAGTAGCTATACTGAGGCACCACCTATCCATACTGGGCACTATACTAGCTATACCGGGACACACTGGGGGATCACACGGACAGCATTTCCTACCCCCCGGCTTATATGGGGGTCAATCATTTTTTCCTGGTTTTTCAGGGAAAAGTTGGGGGGTCGGCTTATATGCGGGTCGGCTTGCTTGCGAGTATATACCGTACCTACAGAAACTTAAAAAAAAAACAAGAATTCTCCCTATAATTACTTTGGAGAAAGTTCTAAAGATTATATCAATAGGACTACCAATACTGCTTATTATACTACTCCTTTTTTCTCGCAAATTGCAGAGTGGTCCCTGGTATTGGGTATTGTACCTGCTTTCCCAACTGAAGGTATGTATAATCAACACACACAATCCATTGTTCTGGGTCTAGCAGGCTTGGACAAGAAATCTTTATATTTTGGTAAAGAGGATCCCCTCTGGAATAAAACTTATATCCACAACTGTGCAGTTGTATATTGTGCATTAAGTTGTTATTGGAAAGATTTAAATTCTGCTCCTGCTAAAAAATTCAGTCCCACTCATTCTCTAGTGCCTCTTATACCTCCCCCATATACTCCAATCTATCTCGCAGTCCCTGTTTTATCATCAGATGATGAAGATCTCCTCCCATTTCACCCACCACAACCACCCTCTCCCCCTGCTATTGTTCAACAACCCATTCAGAATCCTGTACCCCAAAATCAAGTAAACCCCCAAAACCAAACACAATACATTTTAGTAAATCCTATTCCAGTTCCTGCTCCATCACAAGCTGCTGACCAAAGTATTTCTGTCTCTCCCCCTGTTTCTGCTGCTAGCACAATTGCTTATGCTACTGGCATGGTATGAATTTAAGAGACACTACTTTGTCTCAAAGACAGCCCCAAGTGGATCAATTTCATCCAAGACCTATAATTAAATCAAGTAGTTCTCCAAATTTACCAGTGATGAGGTTTACTCTTGATGGTTCTGAAAATGATTCTCAAGCTAGTTCTAGTTTGATTTCTATAGGTGGTGAGAATGTATTTTCACCTTTTGTATCGCACGGTAATCAGTTGATTGTAAAACCTCTTAACCCCGCCGATCTTAATGACTTAATTAAAACTGCCAAAAGTCATAAAGCAAGGATGCCGGCACTGCAACACCTATAGCACAGCAGATGGAAGGGGAGAGGGGAGGGCAGCACAGTCACAAGCTGGGTGTGCAAGCAAGGGATCCTCAGCCTGCTCAGGCAAAAGCAGTATCTATATTCAAAAGGAAGGGAGAGAACACCGGCACTGCTGTCATTCCTCTTTTATTCAAAAGTCCATAGCATAAAACATGGCAAATTGCATAATAAAAGTCATAACACATACCATAGGTTACTGTGGATGCAGTGGGTGCGTGGGGTGAAGAGCCTTACAGCTGTTTTGCGTGCCTGCGCTTCTACAGAGGTTGCAGCTCATCACCCCACGCACCCACCGCATCCACAGTCACCTATGGTATGTGTTATGACTTTTATTACGCAATTTGCCATGTTTTATGCTATAGACTTTTGAATAAAAGAGGAATGACAGCAGTGCCGGCGTTCTCTCCCTTCCTTTTGAATTAATTAAAACTGATCCAGACCCAAGGAAAGCTCCTATAGCATGTGTCTCTTATCTTAGGATAATGACACAGAGGTCACAATACACATATGAAGATTGCAAATTGATATTGGCTGCACTTACAGGTTATATGCCTGTTGACCAAGGAGGATTCAATGTGGCACATTGTCCTCAAACCTTGGGTTTAGTGAATCCTCCTGTCCCTTATCCTAACACTGCTGATCTTGTTGAGGCAATGTGGACAGAGGTCACTACCAGTGCTGCTCAACAGGATTCCAGATATCCGGGTAGACCCGGATTTCCAAACTTTTTAGGCCTTTCCGACCGGATCCGGATTCCGGATACCTGGGCCAAAATCCGGATAGCTATATGCGGATATTTGGTCGCATGCTCGAATATCCGCGGATACCGGTCGGATATCCAAATCCGGGTACTGTAACCATGGAGATGACGTCCATGACGTCATTCAGCCAATCAGAGCGCTCCCAGCCTAAGCTCAAGCAACCAATCACAGAGGGGAACCTTGGCCAGTCCCTCCAGTATATAAGGAGGGGGACATGTTGAGAATCTTGTCCTTGCTTTGTGACTACCACTGAGATAGTTTGTCTGGTGTGTTTGGCTGAAGCAAGTGCACTATCCCAGTGATAACTCAGCGTTTTAACACTTAACCACTTAACGACCGCCCACTGCACATGGGCGGCCAGAAAGTGGATCCTGCAAGGACCGCCGCATGTACGAGAGGCGGCGGTCTTTGTACGGGCATGGGCGGAGCGATCGCGTCATCCGTGACGCGATCCTCCACCGGGGATCGATGGCCGGGGATTTAGCCTCCAGCTCGCCGGCCACTTAGCAGCGCCAGCGGGCGGAGGAAGGAAGAAATCCGCCGATCCATTTGTATAATAGGCTTTGTAATGTATACAAAGCCTATTATACAGGCTGCCTCCTGCCCTGGTGGTCTCAGTGTCCGAGGGACTACCAGGGCAGGCTGCAGCCACCCTAGTCTGCACCCAAGCACACTGATTTCCCCTCCCTGTCCCCACAGCACCCCTCAGTTCTCTACCCTAAACACCCTGTCAATCACCCATCAATCACCCCCTGTCACTGCCACCCATCAATCACCCCCTGTCACTGCCACCCATCAATCAGCCCCTAACCTGCCCCTTGCGGGCAATCTGATCACCCACCCACACCAATAGATCGCCCGCAGATCCGACATCAGATCACCTCCCAAGTGCAGTGTTTATATCTGTTCTCTACCCTAAACACCCACTAATTACCCATCAATCACCCATCAATCACCCCCTATCACCACCTGTCACTGTTACCCATCAGATCAGACCCTAATATGCCCCTTGCGGGCACCCAATCACCCGCCTACACGCTCAGATTGCCCTCAGACCCCCCCCCCTTATCAATTCGCCAGTGCAATATTTACATCTGTTCTTCCCTGTAATAACCCACTGATCACCTGTCAATCACCCAGCAATCACCCCCTGTCACTGCCACCCATCAATCACCCCCTGTCACTGCCACCCATCAATCAGCCCCTAACCTGCCCCTTGCGGGCAATCTGATCACCCACCCACACCAATAGATCGCCCGCAGATCCGACGTCAGATCATCTCCCAAGTGCAGTGTTTACATCTGTTCCCTACCCTAAACACCCACTAATTACCCATCAATCACCCCCTATCACCACCTGTCACTGTTACCCATCAGATCAGACCCTAATCTGCCCCTTGCGGGCAACCAATCACCCGCCTACACGCTCAGATTAGAGGTGTCGTGAACCACCGATTTTTGGTTCGCGAACTTCCGCGGAAGGTTCGGTTCGCGGAAAATTTTGCGAACCGCAATAGACTTCAATGGGGAGACGAACTTTGAAAAATAGAAAAAATTATGCTGGCCACAAAAGTGATGGAAAAGATGTTTCAAGGGGTCTAACACCTGGACGGGGGCATGGCGGAGTGGGATACATGCCAAAAGTCCCGGGGAACAATCTGGATGTGACGCAAAACAGCGTTTTAAGGGCAGAAATCACATTGAATGCTAAATTGCAGGCCTAACGTGCTTTCAAACATCTTGCATGTGTATACATCAATCAGGGAGTGTAATTAGAGTACTGCTTCACACTGACACACCAAACTCACTGTGTAACGCACCGCAAACAGCTGTTTGTATAGTGAGGGCCGTGCTGGACTGGTGCGCACCATGGCGAGATTGCTCTTCCTCACTCAGTGATGTCAGGTAATGTGTGACTTCCTTCTCAACTTTCCATGGCATTGTTAAAAAGCTTACGTTTTGTTTTTAAATTACATTTTCTACTTGCTGTGTACTTGTTCAGTACCGCTACAATGAGAATCCTGTGGAGGCGGGCAAGTCTGCCATTGTGACCCCGGGTAATGGCCGGGGAATGAGGGGTTTGAATCCGGTGTGGAGCCTGAGCAACGGCTACCACTACACATCCAAGGAGGGCAGCGGGCAGGCATGCACGCCCGCCCGCCCCGAGGTAGTGACCAAAAATAACAATACAGGAGGAGGACTTTCGAGGCCCTGCTGTGTATTTGAAATGAATGTACTTTAAATCCTTGAACAAGAACCAGTTATGGCGGGCAAAGATGACACCACATTCCTTTCACGAGAATCATATGGAGGCGGGCAAGTCTGCCATTTGTGACCCCGGGTAATGGCCGGGGAATGAGGGATGGAATCCGTTGTGGAGCCTGAGAAACGGCTACCACTACACATCCAAGGAGGGCAGCAGGCAGGCATGCACGCCCGCCCCGAGGTAGTGACCAAAAATAACAATACAGGAGACGGACTTTCGAGGCCCTGCTGTGTATTTGAAATGAATTAACTTTAAATCCTTTAACGGGAATCCGTTATGGAGGGCAAGTCTGCCATTGTCACCGCGGGGAATGAAGGTTGGATTGCGGCCCGAAGTGGGAGCCTGCTGAGACCCATGCTGTAGCTGCCCTGACCGTGCTTTGCAGACCAGGCATCTGTGGTCAGATGGACCCTTGAGCCAGCGGAAGACAAACCAAGTCGAAAGCATTTGCCAAGAATGTTTAACGGAGGGCAAGTTTTTTTGGCCTTTTTTTAAATTTTTTGAAAATGATAGATGGTTGTATTTTTAAATTGTTTGAAAGTTTAGATGGTTGTATTTTTAAATTGTTTAAAAGTGTAGCCATTCTTCCTCCCCCCAGCCACGAACAATACCATGGGAACGTGGAGCAGCAGAAGCCCCCGCGGCTTGTCTTTTGAGGGGTGCTGCTTTTCCTCAGGTGTTCTTGCCATAGCTGTTTGTGCCTTCTCTCCAGGTGCCTTCGTAAAGCACTTGTCCCTACGTGACAGTTGGCCTTTCCACGGCTCAATTTTTGCTGGCAGAGACACTAGATGGCTTTGCTCCGATCTGAGACACGCACGTTAAAAAATTTCCAAACCGCTGAGCCCCCCTGGGCTGATGGCGCTACGGTGGCATCAGCAGCTGACGTTGAAGGGCATGTTGGCTGTCTGGCCATAGTGGGCGATACATGGCGCCGGACACTGCCCCCAGCTGTTTCTAAGGACGAGCTCCCTCTTGTATTGCGTTCCGGAGTTGGAGCCTGATCAACGGCTACCACCACACATCCAGGCAAGGAGGGAGGCAGGCAGGCATGCACGCCCGCCCCGAGGTAGTGACCAAAAATAACAATACAGGACTCAGGAGGACCTTTTGCGGCCCTAATTGTAATGAATCAACTTTAAATCCTTTAACGGGAATCCGTTATGGAGGGCAAGTCTGATGGTGCCTTCACTGCGATTCACCAGGTTGGTCTCCAGCGAGAATCCGTTATGGAGGGCAAGTCTGCCATTGTCACCGCGGGGAATGAAGGTTGGATTCCGGCCCGAAGTGGGAGCCTGCTGAGACCCATGCTGCAGCTGCCCTGACCGTGCTTTGCAGACCAGGCATCTGTGGTCAGATGGACCCATGAGCCAGCGGAAGACAAACCAAGTCGAAAGCATTTGCCAAGAATGTTTGACGGAGGGCAAGTTTTTTTGCCCTTTTTTTAAATTGTTTGAAAATGATAGATGGTTGTATTTTTAAATTTTTTGAAAGTTTAGATGGTTGTATTTTTAATTAAATTGTTTTAAAGTTTAGATGGTTGTATTTTTAAATTGTTTAAAAGTGTATCCATTCAAGTGCAAGTTATGCACTGACTGCCAGGTATAATGTGCAGTCACAGATGCAGTGAAAGGTATGCAGTGACGGCAAACAGCCTTTTGTCTAGTGACGGCCGTGCTGGACTGGTGCGCACCATGACGAGAGTGCAGGTGATGGTGGCTTTTCAGCCCATATGCTCGCCCGGCTGATGTAGCTGAATGACAGAACAGTGACTGTCCAGCTGATCAAATTTGGTCTGACCACAATGAAGCAACGACCTTATTATCTTTTGTGTGCCGCCCCCACCCGAGACACTCAAATAGCCGGCGGTCATTGCTTCATTGTGATGCGCAAGCCCCTTCACCGCGGCAAGGTAATGATCACGAAGGGGGATGGGCACATGTACAAGCACCAGAAAAATTAGTGTAGCGGCCGCTGCTAGCAGCGGCCTTAAAAATTCAGGAATCCGCCTAGAGTCCTGGATCCTGTTGGTGGTGGCGGAGAAGGCAGTCAAGCGGCCTGCAGGCAGAGATGCTGTGTGTGGGGACTGACTTAGTCTTCGGTCGTGCAGTAGCCCTCCGTGATCCATTCCTCATTCATTTTGATAAAGGTCAGGTACTGAACACTGTCGTGACTTAGGCGACTTCTCTTCTCAGTAACTATGCCTCCTGCTGCACTGAAGGTCCTTTCTGACAGGACGCTTGCGGCAGGGCAAGAGAGAAGTTGTATGGCAAATTGGGACAGCTCTGGCCACAGGTCAAGCTTGCACAACCAGTAGTCCAAGGGTTCATCGTCGCTTTTCGCAGAGTCTACATCCACACTCAAGGCCAGGTAGTCGGCTACCTGCCGCTCCAGGCATTGTTTGAGGGTGGATCTGGAAGGATTATGGCGAGGAGTTGGACAAAAGAACGTCCGCATGTCCAACGTCACCCTGAGATCGCTGGAGCGTCCTGTCCTTGCCTGCGTGGAGTTGGGAGGAGGAGGGTTACTGCCAGTGGTACCTTGATTGCGTTGTGCATCCACATCACCCTTAAATGCATTGTAAAGCATCATCGACAGCTTGTTCTGAAAGTGTTGTATCCTTTCTGCCTTTTGTTGAGTTGGTAACAGGTCAGCCACTTTGTGCCTGTACCGAGGGTCTAGTAGCGTGGCCACCCAGTACAGGTCATTCGTCTTGAGTTTTTTGATACGGGGATCCCTCAACAGGCTGGACAACATGAAAGAGGACATCTGCACAAAGCTGGATGCAGACGTACTCTCCATCTCCTCTTGCTCTTCCTCAGTGACGGGACGCAACTCCTCTTCCTCCCCCCAGCCACGAACAATACCACGGGAACGTGGAGCAGCAGAAGCCCCCTGTGATGGCTGCCGCGGTTGTTCTCCTTCCGCCGCCTCTTCCTCCTCCACAGAAACACCTTCCTCATCTTCACCATCATCAGAGTCGGACTCCTCTCCTTCCCCACACGACTCCTCTTCTTCCTCCTCCTCCCCCCTCTGTGCTGCCGCCGGTGTGGTGGAAACATCGGGTTCGGGTGTAAATGGATCCCACGACTCCTGCTGCCGTAACTCTTCTTGTTCACGCTCCTCCACAGCTGTATCCACCACTCTACGCACGGCACGCTCCAGGAAGTAGGCGTAGGGGATCAAGTAGCTGATGGTGCCCTCATCGCGACTCACCAGTTTGGTCACCTCCTCAAAGGGCTCCATGACCCTGCATGCATTTCGCATCAGTGTCCAGTTGTTGGGCCAGAACATCCCCATCCTCCCAGATTGTGTCCTTGTACTGTAATTATACAGGTACTGGGTGACGGCTGTTTCCTGGTCTAGCAGGCGAGAGAACATCAGCAGGGTGGAATTCCAGCGAGTCGGGCTATCGCAAATCAGGCGTCTCACCGGCAAGTTCATTCTACGCTGAATCTCCGCAAAGCGTGCCATGGCCTTGTAAGAGCACCTGAAATGCCCACACAACTTCCTGGCCTGCTTCAGGACGTCCTCTAAGCCTGGGTACTTGGACACAAATCTTTGCACGACCAGATTAAGCACATGTGCCATGCAGGGTATGTGTGTCAGCTTTCCCAAATTCAACGCAGCAATGAGATTGCTGCCGTTGTCACACACCCAGGGCCGGCCCGCTCATGAGGCGGGGTGAAACTTTTGCCTCAGGCGGCAAATTTCTAGGGGCGACATCCGCCCATCGGTGGGTGCGGAGAGCCGGCCGCCCAGCTGGAGGGGTAGCGGGCAGGACGGGGGTATTGGGCCTAGCGGCGGGGAGGGGGGTCGGACCCCCCCTCCCTCGCCTGGGTCCCCCGTCCTCCGCTCCCCTCCAGCCTTAAATAGATAAGAAGCGCAACTCGTAAGAGGCAGTGGGCGGGGAGGACTTACCTCTTCCTCGCTCGATCCAGCGTGCGCTCCACTGACGTCACTTCCTGCAACGCCGCCCACTGTATTGTAAGTGGACGGCGCTGCAGGAAGGGACGTCAGTGGAGCGCACGCTGGATCGAGAGAGGAAGAGGTGAGTCCTCCCCGCCCACTGCCTCTTACGAGTTGCGCTTCTTATCTATTTAAGGCTGGAGGGGAGCGGAGGACGGGGGACCCAGGCGAGGGAGGGGGGGTCTGACCCCCCTCCCCGCCGCTAGGCCCAATACCCCCGTTCTGACCGCTACCCCTCCAGCTCGGCGGTGGTGGTCCCCCCCCGCGGGGGGGTGGGGTTAGGGGGGCGGCAGCAGCAATCACTTTTTCCTCAGGCGGCAAAAAGTCTAGGGCCGGCCCTGCACACACCACGTTGCCGATCTCAAGCTTGTGCGGGGTCAGCCATTGCTCCACCTGTTTGTTAAGAGCAGCCAGCAGAGCTGCTCCAGTGTGACTCTCCGCTTTCAGGCAAGACATGTCTAACAATGCATGACACCGTCGCACCTGGCATGCAGCATAGGCCCTGGGGTGCTGGGGCTGTGTAGCTGGAGAGGAGATGGCGGCACCAGCCAAGGAGGAGGAGGAGGATGATGACAGCGAAGCGGTGATAGCAGGTGGAGAGGAGGTGGCTGGAGGCCTGCCTGCAAGCCGTGGAGGTGTGACAAGTCGGTCCTCTGCGCAGCCACGTACTCCCTGCTTGCTGCCATCGGTCACCAGATTGACCCAATGGGCTGTGTATGTAATGTAGTTGCCCTGCCCGTGCTTGGCAGACCAGGCATCCGTGGTCAGGTGGACCCTTGACCCAACGCTGTGTGCCAGAGATGACACCACTTGCCTCTCAACTGCACGGTAGAGTTTGGGTATGGCCTTTTGTGAAAAATAATTGCGGCCTGGTATCTTCCACTGCGGTGTACCAATGGCCACAAACTTACGGAAAGAGGAGAAGGAGAGTGGCTTGTCTTTTGAGGGGTGCTGCTTTTCCTCAGGTGTTCTTGCCATAGCTGTTTGTGCCTTTTCTCCAGGTGCCTTCGTAAGGCACTTGTCCCTACGTGAGAGTTGGCCTTTCCACGGCTCAATTTTTGCTGGCAGAGAGAACAGATGGCTTGGCTCCGATCTGAGACACACACGTTAAAAAATTTCCAAACCGCTGAGCCCCCCTGGGGTGATGGCGCTATGGTGGCATCAGCAGCTGACGTTGAAGGGCATGTTGGCTGTCTGGCCATAGCTGGTGATGCATGGCGCCGAACACTGCCCCCAGCTGTTTCTGAGGACGAGCTCCCTCTGCTTCTATCATGGAGTCGTCTCCTCCTAGTCCTCTCTGACTCCTCCTCTGAACTGTCCCCCTGGTCATCTCCTCTACCGGGAACATAGGTGGTATCCGTATAATCGTCATCATAATCCTCCTGGCCAGCTGCACTTTCCTCAGACACCTCCTCAACTGCACCAACTTCAGGTGTTTCATCAGCCCCCTCCTCACACGTTACGTCCATACTATCGCCACCTAACTCAGACGTAGGAGGTGGTGTACCTGCGCCTTCTTCTTGTTGTTGCAGTAGTGGCTGTGAATCGGTGATTTCACCACCACCAAATAACTCCTGCGAAGTGTCAAATGCAGCGGATGTGGTGCTTGTTGTAGCGCTGGTGGCTGCGGGAGATGAGGTGTTCTGTGTTAAATACTCAATCACCTCCTCACGATTTTGGGAAGTGATGGCACGTGCCTTCTTCTGAGCACTGTATTTTGGGGCAGGTCCGCACGAAATCACAGCAACACCACCTCGCACAGACCTGCCAGTGCATGGTGGCCTTCCTCTGGGTCTGCCTCTACCTCTTCCTCTACCTGGTTTGTCCATTTTGTCCATCTTGGGGGGATGCTAGGTATATGCAGTGAGCTGGGTTCACTGAACAGTAAAGGTACTAGGATGCAGTGAGGTGGGTTCACTCAACACAACAGGTAGTAGGATGCAGTGAGCTGGGTTCACTGAACAGTAAAGGTACTAGGATGCGGTGAGGTGGGTTCACTCAACACAACAGGTAGTAGGTATATGCAGTGAGCTGGGTTCACTCAACACTACAGGTAGTTATGTGCAGTGATGAGGTGGTTTAAGTAAACACAACAGGTAGTAGGTGTATGCAGTGAGCTGGGTTCACTCAACACAACAAGTAATAGGTATATGCAGTGAGCTGGGTTCACTCAACACAAAGCTAGGTAGGTATATGCAGTGATGAGGTGGGTTAAGTAAACACAACAGGTAGTAGGTATATGCAGTGAGCTGGGTTCACTCAACACAACAGGTAGTAGGTATATGCAGTGAGCTGGGTTCACTCAACACTACAGGTAGTTGTGTGCAGTGATGAGGTGGGTTAAGTAAACACAACAGGTAGTAGGTGTATGCAGTGAGCTGGGTTCACTCAACACAACAGGTAGTAGGTATATGCAGTGAGCTGGGTTCACTCAACGCTACAGGTAGTTGTGTGCAGTGATGAGGTGGGTTAAGTAAACACAACAGGTAGTAGGTGTATGCAGTGAGCTGGGTTCACTCAACACAACAGGTAGTAGGTATATGCAGTGAGCTGGGTTCACTCAACACTACAGGTAGTTGTGTGCAGTGATGAGGTGGGTTAAGTAAACACAACAGGTAGTAGGTGTATGCAGTGAGGTGGGTTCACTCAACACAACAGGTAGTAGGTATATGCAGTGAGCTGGGTTCACTCAACACTACAGGTAGTTGTGTGCAGTGATGAGGTGGGTTAAGTTAACACAACAGGTAGTAGGTGTATGCAGTGAGCTGGGTTCACTCAACACAACAGGTAGTAGGTATATGCAGTGAGCTGGGTTCACTCAACACTACAGGTAGTTGTGTGCAGTGATGAGGTGGGTTAAGTAAACACAACAGGTAGTAGGTGTATGCAGTGAGCTGGGTTCACTCAACACAACAGGTAGTAGGTGTATGCAGTGAGCTGGGTTCACTCAACACAACAGGTAGTAGGTATATGCAGTGAGCTGGGTTCACTCAACACTACAGGTAGTTATGTGCAGTGATGAGGTGGGTTAAGTAAACACAACGGGTAGTAGGTGTATGCAGTGAGCTGGGTTCACTCAACACAACAGGTAGTAGGTATATGCAGTGAGCTGGGTTCACTCAACACTACAGGTAGTTGTGTGCAGTGATGAGGTGGGTTAAGTAAACACAACAGGTAGTAGGTGTATGCAGTGAGCTGGGTTCACTCAACACAACAGGTAGTAGGTATATGCAGTGAGCTGGGTTCATTCAACACTACAGGTAGTTATGTGCAGTGATGAGGTGGGTTAAGTAAACACAACAGGTAGTAGGTGTATGCAGTGAGCTGAGTTCACTCAACACAACAGGTAGTAGGTATATGCAGTGAGCTGGGTTCACTCAACACTACAGGTAGTTATGTGCAGTGATGTGGTGGGTTAAGTAAACACAACAGGTAGTAGGTGTATGCAGTGAGCTGGGTTCACTCAACACAACAGGTAGTAGGTATATGCAGTGAGCTGGGTTCACTCAACACTACAGGTAGTTGTGTGCAGTGATGAGGTGGGTTAAGTAAACACAACAGGTAGTAGGTGTATGCACTGAGCTGGGTTCACTCAACACAAAGCTAGGTATATGCAGTGATGAGGTGGGTTAAGTAAACACAACAGGTACTGGGTATATGCAGTACTGGGTAGTACAATGTGCAGCTCCCTGTCACACACACAGGCAGCCAGTCACTGAATGTGCTGGGCTGCTGGCAGTGGCACACACACACTATCAATTAGCAAGGCTGTGCATGCAACAAAAGTGTCAGTTTGACACACAGTAAAAAAAAAAAAAGTACAGGATGAGCTCTGACAAAAGCTAGGGTGCTATAAAGCAATAACAATCAGCCAGGAGCAAACTAAGCAGCCAAGAACCTAACTAATCTGTCCCTAGAAGAACAAGTCTGCAGCAGCTGTCCCTTTCCTCTCACTAGCAGGCACACGAGTGAGTGTAATGGCCGCCGGACCCTGCCTTATATAAGGGGGGGTGGGGCTCCAGGGCTTACTGTAGCCTGAATGGCTACAATGTGCCTGCTGTCAAAGTTGACCCTCATAGTGCATTATGGGGCGAATCGAACTTCCGGAAAAGTTCAGGCGAACGCGAACCACCAATGTTCGCCTGGAACCGTTCGCCGGCGAACCATTCGCTACACCTCTAGCTCAGATTTCCCTCAGACCCCCCTTATCAATTCGCCAGTGCAATATTTACATCTGTTCTTCCCTGTAATAACCCACTGATCACCTGTCAATCACCTGTCAATCACCCATCAATCACCCCCTGTCACTGCCACCCATCAATCACCCCCTGTCACTGCCACCCATCAATCAGCTCCTAACCTGCCCCTTGCGGGCAATCTGATCACCCACCCACACCAATAGATCGCCCGCAGATCCAACGTCAGATCACCTCCCAAGTGCATTGCTTACATCTGTTCTCTACCCTAAACACCCACTAATTACCCATCAATCACCCCCTGTCACTGCTACCCATCAGATTAGACCCCTATCTTCCCCTAGGGCACTCAATCACCCGCCCACACCCTCAGAACGCCCTCAGACCCCAGCCCTGATCACCTCGCCAGTGCATTGCTTGCATCTATTCCCCCTCTAATCACACCTTGAGACACCCATCAATCACCTCCTGTCACCCCCTAGCACACCTACCCATCAGATCAGGCCCTAATTTGCCCCGTGTGGGCTCCTGATCACTCGGCCAAACCCTCAGATCCCCCTCAGACCCCCTTCCGATCACCTCCCCAGTGCATTGATTGCATCTATTTTCCCCTCTAACCACCCCCTGAGACACCCATCAATCACCTCCTGTCACCCCCCTAGCACTCCTATCCATCCGATCAGGCCCAATACAACCTGTCATCTAAAAGGCCATCCTGCTTATGATGGGTTCCACAAAATTTGCCCCCTCATAGACCACCTGTCATCAAAATTTGCAGATGCTTATACCCCTGAACAGCCATTTTGAGACATTTGGTTTCCAGACTACTCACGGTTTTGAGCCCGTAAAATGCCAGGGCGGTATAGGAACCCCACAAGTGACCCCATTTTACAAAAAAGACACCCCAAGGTATTCTGTTAGGTGTATGACGAGTTCATAGATTTTATTTTTTGTCAAAAGTTAGCGGAAATTGATTTTTATTGTTTTTTTTTCACAAAGTGTCATTTTTCACTAACTTGTGACAAAAAATAAAATCTTCTATGAACTCGCCATACACCCAACGGAATACCTTGGGGTGTCTTCTTTCTAAAATGGGGTCACTTGTGGGGTTCCTATACTGCCCTGGCATTTTAGGGGCCCTAAACTGTGAGGAGTAGTCTAGAAAACAAATGCCTCAAAATGATCTGTGAATAGGATGTTGGGCCCCTTAGCGCACCTAGGCTGCAAAAAAGTGTCACACATGTGGTACTGCCGTACTCAAGAGAAGTAGTATAATTTGTTTTGGGGTGTATTTTTACACATACCCATGCTGGGTGGGAGAAATCTCTCTGTAAATGGACAATTGTGTGTAAAAAAAAATCAAACAATTGTCATTTACAGAGATATTTCTCCCACCCAGCATGGGTATGTGTAAAAATACACCCCAAAACACATTATACTACTTCTCCTGAGTACGGCGGTACCACATGTGTGGCACTTTTTTACACCCTAAGTACGCTAAGGGGCCCAAAGTCCAATGAGTACCTTTAGGATTTCACAGGTCATTTTGCGACATTTGGTTTTAAGACTACTCCTCACGGTTTAGGGCCGCTAAAATACAAGGGCAGTATAGGAACCCCACAAATGACCCCATTCTAGAAAGAAGACACCCAAAGGTATTCCGTTAGGAAAATGGTGAGTTCATAGAAGATTGTATTTTTTGTCACAAGTTCGCGGAAAATGACACTTTGTGAAAAAACAACAATTAAAATCAATTTCCGCTAACTTGTGACAAAAAATAACATCTTCTATGAACTCACCATACTCCTAACAGAATACCTTGGGGTGTCTTCTTTCTAAAATGGGGTAATTAGTGGGGTTCCTATACTGCCCTGGCATTTTAGGGGACCAAAACCGTGAGGAGTAGTCTTGAAACAAAAATGACCTGTGAAATCCTAAAGGACTTTGGGCCCCTTAGCGCAGTTAGGGTGCAAAAAAGTGCCACACATGTGGTATCGCCGTACTCAGGAGGAGTAGTATAATGTGTTTTGGGGTGTATTTTTACACATACCCAAGCTGAGTGGGAGAAATCTCTCTGTAAATCAAACAATTGTCATTTACAGAGATATTTATCCCACCCAGCATGGGTATGTGTAAAAATACACCCCAAAACACATTATACTACTTCTCTTGAGTACGGCGGTACCACTAGAGGTGTAGCAAACGGTTCGCCGGCGAACGGTTCCAGGCGAACTTTGGGGGTTCGCGTTCGCCTGTGACAGGCAAACTTTTCCGGAAGTTCGATTCGCCCCATAATGCACTATGAGGGTCAACTTTGACCCTCTGCATCACAGTCAGCAGGCACATTGTAGCCATTCAGGCTATACTAAGCCCTGGAGCCCCACCCCCCCCCCCTTATATAAGGCAGGCTGCGGCGGTCATTAGCCTCCCTCGTGTGCCTGCTGAGACAGACTAGGGACAGCTGCTGCAGACTTGTTCTTCTAGGGACAGATTAGTTAGGTTCTTGGCTGCTTAGCTTGCTCCTGGCTGATTGTTATTGCTTTTAAAGCACCCCTCAATAGCTCTTTTCAGAACTCCTCCTGTATTTATTTATTTTTTTACTGTGTGTTAAACTGACACTTTTGTTGCATGCACAGCCTTGCTAATTGATAGTGTGTGTGCCACTGCCAGCAGCCCAGCACATTCAGTGACTGACTACCTGTGTGTGTGATACAGGGAGCTGCACATTGTACTACCCATTACTGCATATACCCAGTACCTACCTGTTGTGTTTACTTAACCCACCTCATCACTGCATGTACCTAGCTTTGTGTTGAGTGAACTCAGCTCACTGCATCCTACTACTACCTGTTGTGTTTACTTAACCCACCTCATCACTGCACATAACTACATGTTGTGTTTACTGAACCCACCTCATCACTGCACATAACTACTTGTTGTGTTGAGTGAACCCAGCTCACTGCACATACCTACTACCTGTTGTGTTGAGTGAACCCAGCTCACTGCATATACCTACTACCTGTTGTGTTTACTTAACCCACCTCATCACTGCACATAACTACCTGTTGTGTTGAGTGAACCCAGCTCACTGCATATACCTACTACCTGTTGTGTTGAGTGAACCCAGCTCACTGCATATACCTACTACCTGTTGTGTTGACTTAACCCACCTCGTCATCACTGCATATACCTAGCTTTGTGTTGAGTGAACCCAGCTCACTGCATCATACTACCTGTTGTGTTGAGTGAACCCACCTCACTGCATCCTAGTACCTTTACTGTTCAGTGAACCCAGCTCACTGCATCCTACTACCTGTTGTGTTGAGTGAACCCACCTCACTGCATCCAAGTACCTTTACGGTTCAGTGAACCCAGCTCACTGCATCCTACTACCTGTTGTGTTGAGTGAACCCACCTCACTGCATCCTACTACCTGTTGTGTTGAGTGAACCCACCTCACTGCATCTAAGTACCTTTACTGTTTAGTGAACCCAGCTCACTGCATCCTACTACCTGTTGTGTTGAGTGAACCCACCTCACTGCATCCTAGTTCCTTTAGTGTTCAGTGAACCCAGCTCACTGCATCCTAGTACCTTTACTGTTCAGTGAACCCAGCTCACTGCATCATACTACCTGTTGTGTTGAGTGAACCCACCTCACTGCATCCAAGTACCTTTACTGTTCAGTGAACCCAGCTCACTGCATCATACTACCTGTTGTGTTGAGTGAACCCACCTCACTGCATCCAAGTACCTTTACTGTTCAGTGAACCCAACTCACTGCATCCTACTACCTGTTGTGTTGAGTGAACCCACCTCACTGCATCCTACTACCTGTTGTGTTGAGTGAACCCACCTCACTGCATCTAAGTACCTTTACTGTTCAGTGAACCCAGCACACTGCATCCTACTACCTTTTGTGTTGAGTGAACCCACCTCACTGCATCCTAGTACCTTTACTGTTCAGTGAATCCAGCTCACTGCATCCTACTACCTGTTGTGTTGAGTGAACCCAGCTCACTGCATCCTATTACCTGTTGTGTTGAGTGAACCCACCTCACTGCATCCTACTACCTGTTGTTTTGAGTGAACCCACCTCACTGCATCTAAGTACCTTTACTGTTCAGTGAACCCAGCTCACTGCATCCTTCTACCTGTTGTGTTGAGTGAACCCACCTCACTGCATCCTAGTACCTTTACTGTTCAGTGAACCCAGCTCACTGCATCCTAGTACCTTTACTGTTCAGTGAACCCACCTCACTGCATCATACTACCTGTTGTGTTGAGTGAACCCACCTCACTGCATCCTAGTACCTTTACTGTTCAGTGAACCCAGCTCACTGCATCCTACTACCTGTTGTGTTGAGTGAACCCACCTCACTGCATCCTACTACCTGTTGGGTTGAGTGCACCCACCTCACTGCATCCTAGTACCTTTACTGTTCAGTGAACCCAGCTCACTGCATCCTAGTACCTTTACTGTTCAGTGAACCCACCTCACTGCATCATACTACCTGTTGTGTTGAGTGAACCCACCTCACTGCATCCTAGTACCTTTACTGTTCAGTGAACCCAGCTCACTGCATCCTACTACCTGTTGTGTTGAGTGAACCCACCTCACTGCATCCTACTACCTGTTGGGTTGAGTGCACCCACCTCACTGCATCCTAGTACCTTTACTGTTCAGTGAACCCAGCTCACTGCATCATACTACCTGTTGTGTTGCGTGAACCCACCTCACTGCATCCTAGTAAATTTACTGTTCAGTGAACCCAGCTCACTGCATCCTACTCAATAACGGAAAAGCAAGATTGTCTATTGGGTAATTGGTCAATGTACCCTCAAGGATAAGGGGTGGGGCCAACCCTCGTAACATTGGATCAGTAAATTTGTATACACATAATAAGGTCATAAGGCCACCATAATTGTACCAATAAAAATTCAATTTATTAAATCCAATTAGACAAAATCCCCTCAAATACAAAACCCTCAATACAACATATCCCCTAATCATTAAAACTAGAGAACAATGCAATGCAATTTAGCCATAGCACATGGGGCAATTTTCTGCAGATGTAAGGATAGCTTATCTCTGGCCAGAGAATATTATGATCATATCATCCATCCGCCCGCGCATGCATCCAACAACCACACTGCCACACTGTCTCTATGTCCTGGGGGCCCCCAACTACTCACCTTTTAAAACTGGACTACCTTTTGGCATCCAATCAGGGACAGTTTTTCCGTATAGGTACAACAAGATCCGATTCAAGATGCAGATTCCGGATAACTTGTGTGCTTTCAGCCTTAAAGATATAAGGTAACACTGTGGATGGGTCTCACCCATAAAGACAGTCCCCGTTATAGTTAGAGTAGCTCCATACTCACTTCCATTGATGTTATAGCCATGATCTCACCAAGCGTGTTGCGGATTCCGTCACCTTTAGTGTTGACATGCTGCCCGCCGCGTGTGCCTCCGCATCCACGCCAAACACGCTGGTTCCTCTATCCGGGGTTCGTGCGGCCAGGATGTTATATCACCAAATTAGCATCCGCTGTGTCGGCTAATGCACCGCCCACCGATGCGTTTAACGCCCACATTGGGCGTTTCATCAGGGTGTGGCCAATCTGGCCGTCATGTTCATTTAAAAGCAGTCTCTCGCTCCGCCCCATACAGCTCCATAGCAACAACCAAGCTTTCACAGTAGCTTGTACGGTGGCTAGGATGAGTCATGCGCGCCTAGGATATGTCAACATCGCTCCCTATTTGGTAACAACGATATATCAACAATGTCCATTCCAAAAGAGATTCAAAAATACATCCAGGAGAGGCAGGGGCAGGGGGAGGAACAGAAGAGGAAGAGGAAGAGGACAAGGCAGAGGAGGGAGAGGCGGTCGAGGAAGGGGGGAGAGGAGAATGGGAAGGGAGGAGTGGGACAAGAACGAAGAGAAAGACGAGGAAATACCAGTCAGAGTTACCAGGAGTGGGAACCAGAAGAAGTGACGAATTTAAATGAGGGGACCAGCAAGGGTGTTTATTGAAAGAAAGTGTCACATACATAATAATCACAAAACATACAATGTTCCCCCTTGGGGGATTATTGAAATAGCTTTAAAGGTTAACAATCATTACAGAGCCAACACTATAACTAAAAGCTACTAGGTAATGATTTTAAAAGATCAAAAAATGTGCACTCCCTTATCTTTTTTTTTTGTTCAAGAAAATAAATGACATTTAGAATGAGATAGGGATGGGAAGGATAGGAAAGATAAGGGGAGTGGGAAGGTAGGGGGGTAGGGAAGGGAAAAGTTAGAGGAAGTCAGCCCTAAGTGGGATTACCACATCATGTCCGGGGCCGTCAACCTCACGGAAATGGAGAAGGGAGAAAGGGGGGGAATCGGGGTAGATTAAACTGTAACCAAAAAATGAAACACTATGAAGCTATATAAGAAGTAAACTCACAATTTTATACACTGAAAGTTACCTGCTTTTTAAGTACACCTCATACCTGTAGTATCTTACTCATAATTCACTGAAATCATGACAAATTTCACACTTTCCAGGCCTAAAAAGCATGTAGCGTATATGCAAGGCCCTGATTGTCTTGCCAGGTAATCCAGGGGTCCCATATTTTATAGAAATTATTCATTCTGTCGTATATTTTGGCCAGTATATGTTCTGATTGCATTGTATCATTAAGGCCTTGGAAAACAGCATCGACCGACAAGGAGGGGGATCGCCATTTAGAGGCTAGGTGCCTTTTGGCTTGAGCCATTACAAACTGGAGGAGCTTATGGGCAGCATAGGGCAGAGTAGGGGGCTTATTGCCCAACAGTACCACTGTGGGATCGATGGCGATGGTTTTACCCAAAATCAATTCTGACCTCCTCCATATATTTTTCCAGTAGCTTTGTGCTATAGGGCATGCCCACCATATATGCCAGGTGTCTCCTCTTTCAGAACAGTCTCTAAAGCATCGGTCGGAGCATGACTCGGAAAACAAGCCCAATCTTGCGGGCGTATAATGAGCTCTGTGAAATAGTTTAAAGGAAGTTTCAATGGACGAATAAAACAGACTATTTTTTGTCAATTGTGAGCAACAATGTTCCCATTTTTCCGCTGTCAGAGTAGTTGTACAATCATTTTCCCAATCACTCTGGCACTTAAACTTATTCTCCATGTCATGCTCCAACAATAGTGCATAGATCTCTGAAATAAAACCCCTGTCCAGTGATCTTCCCCTGCATCGTACCTCAAATGGTGTATAGACCAAGGTATCATTATTTTTGTCGAGGGTTTTCAAAAATTTGAATATCTGACTTGCTCTATATCGTTCTTCTGTTGGAACATCATATTCCTCGTATAGGTGCTGTTGGGACATAATTTTAAAAGCTCGTAGAAATTTACCCAAAAATAAGAGGCCCTTTCCAAACCACCATTGAAATTGTGATGTGTTGTGTCCTAAAGGGAAGTCAGGATTTCTCAATATATGGGTCATGCAGGATACAGATGCTTGTAACCCATATTTAAATTTATATTTATTCCAGATTTTAAAAGAATGAGCTGAAACGGGGGATAGTTTGTTGATATGTTGGTATGGTATTTTTATAGCCCACATAACCGCTGGCATAGACAGTGGTTTCAATAATTGAGATTCTATGTTTACCCATAGGGGAGCAGCGGTGCCAGAGTTTACAACCGCCAGCTGGGATAATTGTGCAGCGATATAGTAGTTCCAGAGTATGGGGGCTCCTAGACCACCCCTGTCCTTAGGTCTTGCTATTGTTAAATATTTTATTCTTGGTTTTCGCTGACGCCATATAAACCTTTGTATTTGTCGTTGCAAATTGTGTATTGCCGACTTTTTAATGGGAATAGGGAGCACCCTGAAAAGATAGAGAAGGCGGGGGAGAAGGGTCATTTTGACAGAAATTACTCGTCCTAGGAGTGAAATGAATCTTTCTAAATTTCTACTCCAGGAGAGACATATTTCATTGCTGAAAAGAGGATTGTCCTTTTCCCCAACTACCTCTGGTGACATTTTTGAGATATATAAGGACATCTATTTATTTTTAAGAAAGGTACTATTAAGAATTACATATGGACAACAGCCCTAAAAATTAATGGACTCTACACAAAGATACACATCCCTCACTTTGGGGGAGAGAGAAACTTTGATAGCCTTGGAATCTTTGATGGATGAACAAAAAATTGGTGTTGATATGTTGGGTAACCTGAGCCAGGACTTTACTTCCCCAGACAGTGACTTGGAAGTGAATGAATTAGGTCAGAATGAAAATTCCCTATACCCATTCCCACCCCCAGCACCATAGAAGACCAATCTAAAATTAAAATCTAATTTTTAATTTTTAATCTAATCGGATGCTAATTTGGTGATACAACATCCTGGCCGCACGAACCCCGGATAGAGGAACCAGCGTGTTTGGCGTGGATGCGGAGGCACACGCGGCGGGCAGCATGTCAACACTAAAGGTGACGGAATCCGCAACACGCTTGGTGAGATCATGGCTATAACATCAATGGAAGTGAGTATGGAGCTACTCTAACTATAACGGGGACTGTCTTTATGGGTGAGACCCATCCACAGTGTTACCTTATATCTTTAAGGCTGAAAGCACACAAGTTATCCGGAATCTGCATCTTGAATCGGATCTTGTTGTACCTATACGGAAAAACTGTCCCTGATTGGATGCCAAAAGGTAGTCCAGTTTTAAAAGGTGATTAGTTGGGGGGCCCCCAGGACATAGAGACAGTGTGGCAGTGTGGTTGTTGGATGCATGCGCGGGCGGATGGATGATATGATCATAATATTCTCTGGCCAGAGATAAGCTATCCTTACATCTGCAGAAAATTGCCCCATGTGCTATGGCTAAATCGCATTGCATTGTTCTCTAGTTTTAATGATTAGGGGATATGTTGTATTGAGGGTTTTGTATTTGAGGGGATTTTGTCTAATTGGATTTAATAAATTGAATTTTTATTGGTACAATTATGGTGGCCTTATGACCTTATTATGTGTATACAAATTTACTGATCCACTGCATCCTACTACCTGTTGTGTTGAGTGAACCCACCTCACTGCATCCTAGTACCTTTACTGTTCAGTGAACCCAGCTCACTGCATCCTACTACCTGTTGTGTTGAGTGAACCCAGCTCACTGCATCCTACTACCTGTTGTGTTGAGTGAACCCAGCTCACTGCATCTAAGTACCTTTACTGTTCAGTGAACCCAGCTCACTGCATCCTACTACCTGTTGTGTTGAGTGAACCCAGCTCACTGCATCCTACTACCTGTTGTGTTGAGTGAACCCAGCTCACTGCATCTAAGTACCTTTACTGTTCAGTGAACCCAGCTCACTGCATACTACTACCTGTTGTGTTGAGTGAACCCACCTCACTGCATCCAAGTACCTTTACTGTTCAGTGAACCCAGCTCACTGCATATACCTAGCATCCCCCCGAGATGGACAAAATGGACAAACCAGGTAGAGGAAGAGGTAGAGGCAGAACCAGAGGAAGGCCACCAGGCACCGGTGTGATGAAACGCGGAAAAGCCGCTGCCTCTCAAGCTGTTTCCGCGTTCAGCATGGCGTCACAATGCGGAAAAAACGCCGCATGCCGCATAGGCAGAGCGGCGGATTCCGCATTGGGAACGGCGGAATCCGCATTGGTAACGGCGGAATCCGCATTGGAGGCGGCTCCCGCACTCGGTTCACTGGATACATTGCAAAACAGTACTGGTGTGGCTGGGACTGATAGTCCACCTAGATTCAGAGTGACACGCGCGCGCGCACAGAGGCAGAGCTTAAAAAACAGCCAGAAGGGAGTCAGCTGACCAGGCGGGTCAGCTGACATTTTCCACTACTCTCATTGGTCCAGCAATTAGGGAGGTCCTGGAAAGGTCCTTGTGTATATATACTGCTGGCTGTTCACTTGCTCTTTGTCTGGCGTTGCGATCACATATGTGGGAGCACCCAGATCCGTAGTCAGATCCTTAAGTGTGCCGGGACCAGCTGGAGCTGTAATCCTACACTTAGCTAGATTCTGTTGATAGCTAAAGTACTAGTTTGATTGTGATTATCTGTTATGACCTATTGCCTGCCTGACTATCCTTCTGAACTCTGATCTTGTACCTCGATATTTCTGATACTCTGTTGCCGAACCCCGGCTCGTTCCTAGACTCTGCTTCTGCCTCCTGATTCTGTACCCCCGTTTAGAAGATGAAAATACAGGCGCTGCTCCAACTTTGGCAATTCCTCTATATATCTTAATCGCCAGCTGCTCAGGATAACCGTATCCACAAAAGGCACCAACAAAATTTTCAAATATAGATCCACAGCGCTAGGCAATCACACTGTTGTCTGTAATCTGTAGACACCACAGTGTAGGTTCTCAGACAGTGACCATCACCAAGGATTTAAAATCATCAAAAGGTCACTCATTTATCATTAAAAGCATTAAACTTTAATAAAAACTTCAGAAGACACCACATATACAATATCTTACTTTAGGGGTCCTTTTGACAGGGACCCTCAGTAGTAATAAGCATCAAGTGTATATAGATACACAAAAAAAAAGGTCTCACGATCTCTCAGTACAATTTGCCCAGTCTCCAGTACTCGTTCCGACCGGTTTCGGCCTTGCGCCGTCGTCAGGGAACACTGGAGTGTTCCCTGACGACGGCGCAAGGCCGAAACCGGTCGGAACGAGTACTGGAGACTGGGCAAATTGTACTGAGAGATCGTGAGACCTTTTTTTTTGTGTATCTATATACACTTGATGACTGACACGGTGACTGCCCCTAGTCTGCCTCTGATGGCGTAGCCTACGATCGACTCGAATGGCCGATGAGATGGCCTCATCGACGGTCTTGGGCTCGGGTAAGGTTAACATTAGGTCAGAGACCTCCTCCGACAACCCAGACAGAAAGTAATCCATCAGGGCATAGGTGTCAAATCTGGCAGTAACTGACCACCTACGGAACTCTGCCGCGTAATCCTCGACCGAGCCTCTGCCTTGCCGCAAAAGTTTGAGCTTTCGCTCAGAGGTCGCAGCAAGGTCAGGGTCGTCGTATATTACCGCCATGGCCTTAAAAAATTCTTCTACCGAGGTCAGAGCTATATCTGTGGGAGACAGGTTGTATGCCCAGGACTGGGAGTCACCAGTTAACAAAGTTTTAATAAAAATGACCCGTTGGGTCTCAGTCCCCGAGGATCGGGGTCTCAACTCGAAATACGATAACACTCTACTCTTAAAATTCCAGAAGTCAGACTTGTGGCCGGAAAATGTATCAGGTACAGGCATACGTATGTCATCGCTAGGAGGGGATCGCACTGAATCAACTGACGTCTGGAGGGTTCGCACAGAGCCTGATAGAGAATCAATTAAGGCTTTGTGCTGGCCCAGTGCTTGATGGATGTTATCCACCGAAGTGGCAAGCACAGTCAGAGGATCAGCGCGTGTTTCCATCTGTTTTTTGGTCTGGCGTTCTGTAACGATCGGTGAAGCACAGAGAGGATCTGATTACCGGTGATCTGCAGTATCACTGGGAATACAGATATATGCCAGATTATAAGTGATCTGCAGTATCACCGATAATCCGATATACCAGCTAACCTCTGTTCACCTGAGTAGAGTGTAGTGTTTGGTGTAACAGTAACACTTGGAGGACTAGGCCTCAGTGCAGTGAGGAATACTGCACGGATTCCTTCCGAAGACCTGAACCCTCCAAGGCAGGAGGAGTCAGGCAGAGAGTAGGAAGGATAGTCTGCAAGTGACACTCTGGAGGAAGTGTCACTAGCAGGACGGGGAACCGCCTCCAATAGTAAGGTCGGTTCTCGAGGTCGGACAAGCCAGGTCGTGAACACACAGACAGATAAAGTACAGAATCAGAAGGCAGATGCGGAGTCTAGTAAACAGGCAGAGTTCGGCAACAGGGTATCAGAGATATCGGGGTACAGAATCATAGCGCTAGGCAATCACACTGTTGTCTGTAATCTGTAGACACCACAGTGTAGGTTCTCAGACAGTGACCATCACCAAGGATTTAAAATCATCAAAAGGTCACTCATTTATCATTAAAAGCATTAAACTTTAATAAAAACTTCAGAAGACACCACATATACAATATCTTACTTTAGGGGTCCTTTTGACAGGGACCCTCAGTAGTAATAAGCATCAAGTGTATATAGATACACAAAAAAAAAGGTCTCACGATCTCTCAGTACAATTTGCCCAGTCTCCAGTACTCGTTCCGACCGGTTTCGGCCTTGCGCCGTCGTCAGGGAACACTCCAGTGTTCCCTGACGACGGCGCAAGGCCGAAACCGGTCGGAACGAGTACTGGAGACTGGGCAAATTGTACTGAGAGATCGTGAGACCTTTTTTTTTTTGTGTATCTATATACACTTGATGCTTATTACTACTGAGGGTCCCTGTCAAAAGGACCCCTAAAGTAAGATATTGTATATGTGGTGTCTTCTGAAGTTTTTATTAAAGTTTAATGCTTTTAATGATAAATGAGTGACCTTTTGATGATTTTAAATCCTTGGTGATGGTCACTGTCTGAGAACCTACACTGTGGTGTCTACAGATTACAGACAACAGTGTGATTGCCTAGCGCTATGATTCTGTACCCCGATATCTCTGATACCCTGTTGCCGAACTCTGCCTGTTTACTAGACTCCGCATCTGCCTTCTGATTCTGTACTTTATCTGTCTGTGTGTTCACGACCTGGCTTGTCCGACCTCGAGAACCGACCTTACTATTGGAGGCGGTTCCCCGTCCTGCTAGTGACACTTCCTCCAGAGTGTCACTTGCAGACTATCCTTCCTACTCTCTGCCTGACTCCTCCTGCCTTGGAGGGTTCAGGTCTTCGGAAGGAATCCGTGCAGTATTCCTCACTGCACTGAGGCCTAGTCCTCCAAGTGTTACTGTTACACCAAACACTACACTCTACTCAGGTGAACAGAGGTTAGCTGGTATATCGGATTATCGGTGATACTGCAGATCACTTATAATCTGGCATATATCTGTATTCCCAGTGATACTGCAGATCACCGGTAATCAGATCCTCTCTGTGCTTCACCGATCGTTACAGAACGCCAGACCAAAAAACAGATGGAAACACGCGCTGATCCTCTGACTGTGCTTGCCACTTCGGTGGATAACATCCATCAAGCACTGGGCCAGCACAAAGCCTTAATTGATTCTCTATCAGGCTCTGTGCGAACCCTCCAGACGTCAGTTGATTCAGTGCGATCCCCTCCTAGCGATGACATACGTATGCCTGTACCTGATACATTTTCCGGCCACAAGTCTGACTTCTGGAATTTTAAGAGTAGAGTGTTATCGTATTTCGAGTTGAGACCCCGATCCTCGGGGACTGAGACCCAACGGGTCATTTTTATTAAAACTTTGTTAACTGGTGACTCCCAGTCCTGGGCATACAACCTGTCTCCCACAGATATAGCTCTGACCTCGGTAGAAGAATTTTTTAAGGCCATGGCGGTAATATACGACGACCCTGACCTTGCTGCGACCTCTGAGCGAAAGCTCAAACTTTTGCGGCAAGGCAGAGGCTCGGTCGAGGATTACGCGGCAGAGTTCCGTAGGTGGTCAGTTACTGCCAGATTTGACACCTATGCCCTGATGGATTACTTTCTGTCTGGGTTGTCGGAGGAGGTCTCCGACCTAATGTTAACCTTACCCGAGCCCAAGACCGTCGACGAGGCCATCTCATCGGCCATTCGAGTCGATCGTAGGCTACGCCATCAGAGGCAGACTAGGGGCAGTCACCGTGTCAGGGTGACATCTTATGCGGCACCTTCCGCTGCACCCTTAGTAACGACATCTCCGCCTGTCTCTCCTTCTCCGGCCCTGCCTCCACCCGAGCCAATGCAGATTGGTCGATCAAAACTGACCCAGGTGGAACGAAGGCGGAGAATAACTGAACAATTGTGTCTGTACTGTGCAGAAGCGGGGCATAGAGTGCAAAACTGCCCTAACAAGCCGGGAAACGAGTCTGCCTAGGAGTAGTGGGGGGTGACACCCTAGGCACGCCATTCTCACCCCAAAAAGAGAAAAAATTGCTTATCCCCTGTACGATTACATGGGATAATAAGTCTGTAGCCACTGAGGCTTTTATTGATTCTGGCTCAGCGGCTAATTTTATGAACATTGAATTTGTTCAGGAGTTGGGTATTCCTCTCACTCCAGTGAGTCCCCCCATTCAGGTCACGGCAGTAGACGATTCCCCTCTGCAACGGAATCGTTCCCTGTCACAGACCCCGCAGGTGAAGGTCACGTTAGGGGTACTGCATGGGGAACATCTACAGTTTTTTGTATTGCATATGTCAACCTCCACTATCATCCTAGGCATGCCGTGGTTACAAGTCCATTCTCCACAAATAGACTGGGCTACGGGTCAGGTAACCAGATGGTCCGATCATTGTCACCAACACTGTTTAGGGAGGGTGACTTTGGGCCAAACCAGGGTTCAGGTGGAGGGGGTTCCTGAACAGTACATGGAATATTCTGATGTATTTTGTCCCAAGGCAGCGGATAAGTTACCCCCACATCGCCCTTTCGACTGTCCCATCGATCTCCGTTCAGGTTGTGTCCCCCCCCCGGGGCCATTTGTACAATTTGTCGGGGCCCGAAAAATTGGCCATGCAAGATTACATTCGTGAAAATTTGGCCAAGGGTTTAATTCGCCCGTCCCGGTCGCCTGCTGGGGCAGGTTTCTTTTTCGTTAAAAATAAAGACGGAGGCCTGCAGCCCTGCATTGATTACCGGGGTCTTAATAAAATTATGGTGAAGAATCGCTATCCGCTGCCCCTGATAGACGATTTATTCACACAGATCACTGACGCTAAGATCTTTTCTAAGCTGGATTTGCGGGGCGCGTATAACCTGATACACATAAGAAAGGGCGATGAGTTGAAAACGGCCTTTAATACACCAGACGGGCATTACGAGTACTTGGTGATGCCCTTCGGGCTGTGTAATGCCCCGGCCGTTTTCCAGGAACTCATCAACGAGGTCTTCAGGGAGGTGTTGGGGAGATTTGTTCTAGTCTACCTAGATGATATACTTATTTTCTCCAACAACCTCTCTGAACATAGGACCCATGTAAAATTTGTTGTGAATAAACTGAGGCAAAACTCTTTGTATGCTAAACTTGAAAAATGTATTTTTGAAGTAACGTCTGTCGCCTTCCTGGGGTACATAATTTCCACCACAGGCCTGTCTATGGATCCTGCCAAGGTCTCCGCTGTTCTGGAATGGCCTCAGCCGGTTGGGCTGAAGTCTCTTCAGCGGTTTCTCGGCTTTGCTAACTATTACAGGCGGTTCATAAAGGGGTTCTCCCCTTACCAGTCTTACTAAAAAAGGGGCAGATACCACTCACTGGTCTCCTGAGGCTCTACATTCTTTTTTCACCCTGAAGGATCTATTCTGTTCGGCACCCATCCTCAGACATGTGGATACTTCTTTCCCATTTATTGTTGAAGTAGATGCTTCAGAGGTCGGAGTGGGGGCTGTGCTGTCTCAGCGATCGGGCTTGCAGGGTAGAATGCACCCGTGTGCTTACTTCTCCCGTAGATTCTCCCCAGCAGAAAGGAACTACGATATAGGCAACAGGGAGCTCCTGGCCATTAAATTGGCTTTCGAGGAATGGCGACATTGGTTAGAGGGAGCAGAGCATACGATCACGGTTTACACTGATCACAAAAACTTAGAATACATCGAGGGGGCAAAGAGGTTGAGCCCCCGTCAGGCTCGATGGTCGTTATTTTTCTCCAGGTTCAGTTTCATTATTACATACACTCCGGGTAGCAAAAATGTTAAAGCAGATGCTTTATCTAGGTACTTCGAGCCAGAGACAGCACAGCCCTCCATTCCAGAGACCATTATTCCCCAGAAGTTGGTACTAGCAGCAACTGGAACTTAGGAAGATCTGAAGGAAACTTTGGTTCCCTTCCAACAAGACATCCCGGAAGGGAAGCCCGCAGGGGTTATGTTCATTCCCATACCTTTTCGTCTCCGGGTTCTAGAGATGTTCCATGCACACAAGAATGCTGGGCATCCTGGGGCATCTAGAACACAGGATCTGGTGGCCAGATGTGCCTGGTGGCGTTCCTTGGCAGCGGATTGCAGGGAATATGTTAGGGAGTGTGCGATATGTGCGAAAAGCAAACCCTCCCGGCTGGCACCTGTCGGTACCTTGCAGCCTTTGCCCACCCCGAGTGAGCCGTGGACCCACCTGTCCATGGATTTTGTGGGTGAGCTTCCCGGATCTGAAGGCATGTCAGTCATTTGGGTGGTGGTCGACCGCTTTAGCAAAATGGCCCATTTTGTGCCCTTAAAAGTACTCCCCTCGGCTCAGGAATTGGCCGAGTTATTCATCGTCCACATTTTCCGTTTACACGGCATTCCAGAAAACATAGTTTCAGACAGGGGAGTCCAATTTGTTTCTAGATTTTGGAAGGCTTTTTGCCATATAATGGGCATGAAGCTGTCATTCTCGTCGGGCTACCACCCACAGACAAATGGCCAGACTGAGAGGATAAATCAGTCCCTAGAACAATTTTTGAGATGTTATGTTGCGGAGGCACAAGACGACTGGGTCAGATTCTTGCCCTTCGCAGAGTTTGCTCAGAATAACTTGAAACATAGCAAAGAAATGAACAGCGCTACTTAAAAACAGATGAATGCTTACCTGCAAAAAAGTGCACACCCCACTCATGGGATTCAAATACACAATGAGCACACATACAACCTGTCTACCACTTGGAGGATGTTAGTTTCACTAACAATTTGCAATTTGTTAGGTACTTGTCCCTCCCACTGTCGAAGAAGTCTTTCCTCCATGGGAGGGGACCTAACACTAACTAAAACCTACCTATGCATATGCATAGCCTGGGCGCGCTACCAGTAAATTTAAGAATTGCGCAGAAAAAGTGGGATCAGCGCATCACCAGGCCGCCTCTGGATGGCCTCAGCTCAGAGATGCGCTGAGCCCCCCCAGGAACTACAAAACGCACCTTGAACCCAAACAGAGGCTCTGCATATACACCAAAGAAAAACTATCAAGTGGGAGCAGCTGACCAGAATTAAATCAAACATAGCAAAGAAATGAACAGCGCTACTTAAAAACAGATGAATGCTTACCTGCAAAAAAGTGCACACCCCACTCATGGGATTCAAATACACAATGAGCACACATACAACCTGTCTACCACTTGGAGGATGTTAGTTTCACTAACAATTTGCAATTTGTTAGGTACTTGTCCCTCCCACTGTCGAAGAAGTCTTTCCTCCATGGGAGGGGACCTAACACTAACTAAAACCTACCTATGCATATGCATAGCCTGGGCGCGCTACCAGTAAATTTAAGAATTGCGCAGAAAAAGTGGGATCAGCGCATCACCAGGCCGCCTCTGGATGGCCTCAGCTCAGAGATGCGCTGAGCCCCCCCAGGAACTACAAAACGCACCTTGAACCCAAACAGAGGCTCTGCATATACACCAAAGAAAAACTATCAAGTGGGAGCAGCTGACCAGCATAACTTGAGAAATTCCTCCTCCGGATTTTCTCCTTTTCAGGTGGTGACGGGGAGATCGCCCAAATTCTCCCCCTTGCCAGTTGCCTCTTCTCCGTTTCCAACCCTGGAAGCCTGGCACAGGGCATTTAAAGACATCTGGGGGACGGTGAAGAGTAATCTGGAAAGGGCATTCCAGAGTCAAAAGGGTCAGGCTGACAAAAGACGCTCATTGGAGTGGAAGTTCCAGCCAGGAGACTTGGTCTGGGTGTCCACTCGTCACTTGACCCTGAGACAGCCCTCGGATAAACTGGGCCCCAGGTTTGTGGGTCCATTTTCAGTAGCCAAGAAGATCAACAACGTTACTTACTCCGTTGATCTTCCCGCCAGCATGCGTGGGGTAAGGTCCTTCCACGTATCCCTGCTTAAGCCAGCAGTCCATGTGGGTCCCACTCCTCCTCCTCCTGTGGTGGTAGATGACCAGCCTGAATACGAGGTAGAAAAGATTTTAGATTCACGCCTTGTACAAAACTCGGTACAATATCTCGTACACTGGAAGGGGTATGGCATTGAGGAGAGACAATGGGTACCGGCCGGGGAGTCGCATGCATGCGGATAAATTGAGGAAAGAGTTTCATGCCTTACACCCCGAGAAACCTGGTAGGAGTTGTCCGGAGTCCACTCCTCGGGGGGGGGGGGTACTGTGATGAAACGCGGAAAAGCCGCTGCCTCTCAAGGTGAGGCGGCTGCTTCCGCGTTCAGCATGGCGTCACAACGCGGAAAAAACGCTGCATGCCGCATAGGCAGAGCGGCGGATTCCGCATTGGTAACGGCGGAATCCGCATTGGTAACGGCGGAATCCGCATTGGAGGCGGCTCCCGCACTCGGTTCACTGGATACATTGCAAAACAGTACTGGTGTGGCTGGGACTGATAGTCCACCTAGATTCAGAGTGACACGCGCGCGCGCACAGAGGCAGAGCTTAAATAACAGCCAGAAGGGAGTCAGCTGACCAGGTGGGTCAGCTGACATTTTCCACTACTCTCATTGGTCCAGCAATTAGGGAGGTCCTGGAAAGGTCCTTGTGTATATATACTGCTAGCTGTTCACTTGCTCTTTGTCTGGCGTTGCGATCACTTACGTGGGAGCACCCAGATCCGTAGTCAGATCCGCAAGTGTGCCGGGACCAGCTGGAGCTGTAATCCTACACTTAGCTAGATTCTGTTGATAGCTAAAGTACTAGTTTGATTGTAATTATCTGTTATGACCTATTGCCTGCCTGACTATCCTTCTGAACTCTGATCTTGTACCTCGATATTTCTGATACTCTGTTGCCGAACCCCGGCTCGTTCCTAGACTCTGCTTCTGCCTCCTGATTCTGTACCCCGATATCTCTGATACCCTGTTGCCGAACCCTGCCTGTTTACTAGACTCCGCATCTGCCTTCTGATACTGTACTTTATCTGTCGGTGTGTTTACGACCTGGCTTGTCCGACCTCGAGAACCGACCTTACTATTGGAGGTGGTTCCCCGTCCTGCTAGTGACACTTCCTCCAGAGTGTCACTTGCAGACTATCTTTCCTACTCTCTGCCTGACTCCTCCCGCCTTGGAGGGTTCAGGTCTTCGGAAGGAATCTGTGCAGTATTCGTCACTGCACTGAGGCCTAGTCCTCCAAGTGTTACTGTTACACCAAACACTACACTCTACTCAGGTGAACAGAGGTTAGCTGGTATATCAGATTATCGGTGATATTGCAGATCACTTATAATCTGGTATATATCTGTATTCCCAGTGATACTGCAGATCACCGGTAATCAGATCCCCTCTGTGCTTCACCGATCGTTACAGCTCAGAAGAAGGCACGTGCCATCACTTCCCAAAATCGTGATGAGGTGATTGAGTTTTTAACACAGAACACCTCATCTCCCGCAGCCACCAGTGCTACAAAAAGCACCACATCCGCTGCATTTGACAATTCGCAGGAGTTATTTGGTGGTGGTGGTGGTGAAATCGCCGATTCACAGCCACTACTGCAACAACAAGAAGAAGGCGCAGGTACACCACCTCCTACGTCTGAGTTAGGTGGCAATAGTATGGACGTAACGTGTGTGGATGTGGATGATGTACCACCTGAAGTTGGTGCAGTTGAGGAGGTTTCTGAGAAAAGCGCAGCTGGCCAGGAGGATTATGATGACGATTATACGGATACCACATATGTTCCCGGTAGAGGAGTTGACCAGGGGGACAGTTCAGAGGAGGAGTCAGAGAGGACTAGGAGGAGACGACTCCATGATAGAAGCAGAGGGAGCTCGTCCTCAGAAACAGCTGGGGGCAGTGTCCGGCGCCATGTATCGCCAGCTATGGCCAGACAGCCAACATGCCCTTCAATGTCAGCTGCTGATGCCACCGTAGCGCCATCAGCCCAGGGGGGCTCAGTGATTTGGACATTTTTTAACATGTGTGTCTCAGATCGGAGCAAATCCATCTGTTGTCTCTGCCAGCAAAAATTGAGCTGTGGAAAGGCCAACTCTCACGTAGGGACAAGTGCCTTACGAAGGCACCTGGAGAAAAGGCACAAACAGCTATGGCAAGAACACCTGAGGAAAAGCAGCACCCCTCAAAAGGCAAGCCACCCTCCTTCTCCTCTTCCTCCTTCAGGTGCATCGTCTTCATCCACTTTCTCCCTTGCACCTTCACAGCCACCCTCCTTCACACCGCCTCTTCCCTTCAGCGGTTCCTTGTCCTCTGCTCACAGCAGTACCCAGCTGTCCGTGAAGGAAGTATTTGAGCGTAAGAAGCAAATGTCTGCCAGTCACCCTCTTGCCCGGCGTCTGACAGCTGGTGTGGCGGAACTATTAGCTCGCCAGCTATTACCATACAAGCTGGTGGAGTCGGAGGCTTTCCGTAAGTTTGTGGCCATTGGTACACCGCAGTGGAAGATACCAGGCCGCAATTATTTTTCACAAAAGGCCATACCCAAACTGTACCATGCAGTTGAGAGGCAAGTGGTGTCATCTATGGCACACAGCGTTGGGTCAAGGGTCCACCTGACCACGGATGCCTGGTCTGCCAAGCATGGGCAGGGCAACTACATTACATACACAGCCCATTGGGTCAACCTGGTGACCGATGGCAGCAAGCAGGGAGTACGTGGCTGCGCAGAGGACTGACTTGTCACACCTCCATGGCTTGCAGGCAGGCCTCCAGCCACCTCCTCTCCACCTGCTATCACTGCTTCGCTGTCGTCATCCTCCTCCTCCTCCTCCTTGGCTGGTGCCGCCATCTCCTCTCCAGCTACACAGCCCCAGCACCCCAGGGCCTATGCTGCATGCCAGGTGCGACGGTGTCATGCAGTGTTAGACATGTCTTGCCTGAAAGCGGAGAGTCACACTGGAGCAGCTCTGCTGGCTGCTCTTAACAAACAGGTGGAGTAATGGCTGACCCCGCACAAGCTTGAGATCGGCAACGTGGTGTGTGACAACGGCAGCAATCTCATTGCTGCATTGAATATGGGAAAGCTGACTCACATACCCTGCATGGCACATGTGCTTAATCTGGTCGTGCAAAGATTTGTGTCCAAGTACCTAGGCTTAGAGGACGTCCTGAAGCAGGCCAGGAAGTTGTTTGGGCATTTCAGGCGCTCTTACAAGGACATGGCACGCTTTGCAGGGATTTAGCGTAGAATGAACTTGCCGGTGAGACGCCTGATTTGCGATAGCCCGACTCGCTGGAATTCCACCCTGCTGATGTTCTCTCGCCTGCTAGACCAGGAAACAGCCGTCACCCAGTACCTGTATAATTACAGTACAAGGACACAATCTGGGAGGATGGGGATGTTCTGGCCCAACAACTGGACACTGAGGCGAAATGCATGCAGTGTCATGGAGCCCTTTGAGGAGGTGACCAAACTGGTGAGTCGCGATGAGGGCACCATCAGCGACTTGACTTGATCCCCTACGCCTACTTCCTGGAGCGTGCCATGCGTAGAGTGGTGGATACAGCTGTGGAGGAGCGTGAACAAGAAGAGTTACGGCAGCAGGAGTCGTGGGATCCATTTACACCCGAACCCGATGTTTCCACCACACCGGCGGCAGCACAGAGGGGGGAGGAGGAGGAAGAAGAGGAGTCGTGTGGGGAAGGAGAGGAGTCAGACTCTGATGATGGTGATGATGAGGAAGGTGTTTCTGTGGAGGAGGAAGAGGCGGCAGAAGGAGAACAACCGCGGCAGCCATCACAGGGGGCTTCTACTGCTCCACGTTCCCGTGGTATTGTCCGTGGCTAGGGGGAGGAAGAGGAGTTGCGTCCCGTCACTGAGGAAAAGCAAGATGAGATGGAGAGTACGTCTGCATCCAGCTTTGTGCAGATGTCCTCTCTCATGTTGTCCAGCCTGTTGAGGGATCCCCGTATCAAAAAACTCAAGACGAATGACCTGTACTGGGTGGCCACGCTACTAGACCCTCGGTACAGGCACAATGTGGCCGACCTGTTACCAACTCAACAAAAGGCGGAAAGGATGCAGCACTTTCAGAACAAGCTGTCGATGATGCTTTACAATGCATTTAAGGGTGATGTGGCTGCAAAATGCAATCAAGGTACCACTGGCAGTAACCCTCCTCCTCCCAAGTCCACGCAGGCAAGGACAGGACGCTCCAGCGATCTCAGGGTGATGTCGGACATGCGGACGTTCTTTAGTCCAACTCCTCGCCATAATTCTTCCAGATCCACCCTCCACCAACGCCTGGAGCGGCAGGTAGCCGACTACCTGGCCTTGAGTGTGGATGTAGACTCTGCGAAAAGCGACGATGAACCCTTGGACTACTGGTTGCGCAGGCTTGACCTGTGGACAGAGCTGTCCCAATTTGCCATACAACTTCTCTCTTGCCCTGCCGCAAGCGTCCTGTCAGAAAGGACCTTCAGTGCAGCTGGAGGCATAGTTACTGAGAAGAGAAGTCGCCTAAGTCACGACAGTGTTCAGTACCTGACCTTTATCAAAATGAATGAGGAATGGATCATGGGGGGCTACTGCATGACCGAAGACTAAGTCAGTCCCCACACACAGCATCTCTGCCTGCAGGCCGCTTGACTGCCTTCTCCGCCACCACCAACAGGGTCCAGGACTCTAGGCGGATTCCTGAATTTTTAAGGCCGCTGCTAGCAGCAGCCGCTACACTAATTTTTCTGGTGCATGTATATGTGCCCATCCCCCTTCGTGATCATTACCTTGCCGCGGTGAAGGGGATTGCGCATCACAATGAAGCAATGACCGCTGGCTATTTGAGTGTCTCGGGTGGGGGTGGCACACAAAAGATAATAAGGTCATTGCTTCATTGTGGTCAGACCAAATTTGATCAGCTGGACAGTCCCTGTTCTGTCATTCAGCTACATCAGCCGGGCGAGCATATGGGCTGAAAAGGGTTTGAATCCTGGACTCAGTGTGTAGTAGGTATCTGTCTTACCCTCTAGACCATGAACCACACTACATGCTAAAGCTGGCCTAGCATAAACCATACTACCATTATGATCAATTCGATAGAAAAAGTAGCATGATTAAGGATTTGTACTTTTTGAAATGCACGCTTATATACCATAGCTGGGATTTGAACCCAGGACGCAGTGTGTAGTAGGTATCTGTCTTACCCCCTAGACCATCAACCACACTCAGGGCCGGGCCGAGGCAGAGGCTGGAGAGGCTCCAGCCTCAGGGCGCAGTGTAGGAGGGGGTGCACAATTCATTCAGCTGTCATTCTCAATTGTGTTTGAAGCAGAAAGAAATAAGAAAAGGTGATACCTGGCAGTGACTGCAATCCAGATAAGTAGAGATTAAGGTGTTGGGGGGGTTGGGGGCCCTGGGGCACCTCTTAGTGTAATAGCAATCAGTGTGTGACGGCTGGGGTGGGAGGGATGGGGGGCGCACTTTGCTGTCTCAGCCTTGGGTGCTGAAGGACCTTGTCCCACCTCTACATGCTAAAGCTGGCCTAGCATGTACCATACTACCATTATGATCAATTCAATAGATATGCTATGGTATATAAGCATGCTTTTCAAAAAGTACAAATCCTTAATCATGCTACTTTTTCTATCGAATTGATCATAATGGTAGTATGGTTTATGCTAGGCCAGCTTTAGCATGTAGTGTGGATCATGGTCTAGAGGGTAAGACAGATGCCTACTGCACACTGCGTCCTGGGTTCAAATCCCAGCTATGGTATATAAGCATGCTTTTCAAAAAGTACAAATCCTTAATCATGCTACTTTTTCTATCAAATTGATCATAATGGTAGTATGGTTTATGCTAGGCCAGCTTTAGCATGTAGTGTGGATCATGGTCTAGAGGGTAAGACAGATGCCTACTGCACACTGCGTCCTGGGTTCAAATCCCAGCTATGGTATATAAGCATGCTTTTCAAAAAGTACAAATCCTTAATCATGCTACTTTTTCTATCGAATTGATCATAATGGTAGTATGGTTTATGCTAGGCCAGCTTTAGCATGTAGTGTGGTTCATGGTCTAGAGGGTAAGACAGATACCTACTACACACTGTGTTCTGGGTTCAAATCCCAGCTTCGGTATATTAGCATGCTTTTCAAAAAGTACAAATCCTTAATCATGCTACTTTTTCTATCGAATTGACCATAATGGTAGTATGGTTTATGCTAGGCCAGCTTTAGCGTTTAGTGTGGTTCATGGTCTAGAGGGTAAGACAGATACCTACTACACACTGCGTCCTGGGTTCAAATCCCAGCTACGGTATATAAGCATGCTTTTCAAAAAGTACAAATCCTTAATCATGCTACTTTTTCTATCGAATTGACCATAATGGTAGTATGGTTTATGCTAGGCCAGCTTTTGCATGTAGTGTGGTTCATGGTCTAGAGGGTAAGACAGATACCTACTACACACTGCGTCCTGGGTTCAAATCCCAGCTACGGTATATAAGCATGCTTTTCAAAAAAAGTACAAATCCTTAATCATGCTACATTTTCTATCGAATTGACCATAATGGTAGTATGGTTTATGCTAGGCCAGCTTTAGCATGTAGTGTAATTCATGGTCTAGAAGGTAAGACAGATACACACTGCGTCCTGGGTTCAAATCCCAGCTACGGTATATAAGCATGCTTTTCAAAAAGTACAAATCTTTAATCATGCTACTTTTTCTATCGAATTGACCATAATGGTAGTATGGTTTATGCTAGGCCAGCTTTAGCATATAGTGTGGTTCATGGTCTAGAGGGTAAGACAGATACCTACTACACACTGTGTCCTGGATTCAAATCCCAGCTACGGTATATAAGCATGCTTTTCAAAAAGTACAAATCCGTAATCATGCTACTTTTTCTATCGAATTGACCATAATGGTAGTATGGTTTATGCTAGGCCAGCTTTAGCATGTAGTGTGGTTCATGGTCTAGAGGGTAAGACAGATACCTACTGCGTCCTGGGTTCAAATCCCAGCTATGGTATATAAGCATGCTTTTCAAAAAGTACAAATCCTTAATCATGCTACTTTTTCTATCGAATTGACCATAATGGTAGTATGGTTTATGCTAGGCCAGCTTTAGCATGTAGTGTGATTCATGGTCTAGAAGGTAAGACAGATACCTACTACACACTGCGTCCTGGGTTCAAATCCCAGCTATGGTATATAAGCATGCTTTTCAAAAAGTACAAATCCTTAATCATGCTACTTTTTCTATCGAATTGACCATAATGGTAGTATGGTTTATGCTAGGCCAGCTTTAGCATGTAGTGTGGTTCATGGTCTAGAGGGTAAGACAGATACCTACTACACACTGTGTCCTGGGTTCAAATCCCAGCTATGGTATATAAGCTTTTTTGAAATTCTGCAATTCCCTACTTGATGATATAAGAGGATGAATGGATGGATGGAGGGATGGAGGGATGGAGGGAGAGAGAGAGATTTTGTGGGTATTATTCCCACGGAATTCCGTTTGAGAGGTATAGGAATTCCGTTTCGACCGCCGGAATCGGAATTAGTTTAATTCCGGCCGGAATCACGGAATTAATAATTCCGCGGAATTTTCCGACCATCCCTAATACCTTTCACTGCATCTGTGACTGCACATTATACCTGGCAGTCAGTGCATAACTTTTACTTGAATGGATAAACTTTTAAACAATTTAAAAATACAACCATCTAAACTTTCAAACAATTTACAAATACAACCATCTAAACTTTCAAACAATTTAAAAATACAACCATTTATCATTTTCAAACAATTTAAAAAAAGGGCAAAAAAAACTTGCCCTCCGTAAAACATTCTTGGCAAATGCTTTCGACTTGGTTTGTCTTCCGCTGGCTCATGGGTCCATCTGACCACAGATGCCTGGTCTGCAAAGCACGGTCAGGGCAGCTACAGCATGGGTCTCCAACCTTCATTCCCCGTGGTGACAATGGCAGACTTGCCCTCCATAACGGATACCCGTTAAAGGATTTAAAGTTGATTCATTACAATTAGGGCCGCAAAAGGTCCTCCTGAGTCCTGTATTGGTATTTTTGGTCACTACCTCGGGGCGGGCGTGCATGCCTGCCTGCCTCCCTCCTTGCCTGGATGTGTGGTGGTAGCCGTTGATCAGGCTCCAACTCCGGAACGCAATACAAGAGGGAGCTCGTCCTCAGAAACAGCTGGGGGCAGTGTCCGGCGCCATGTATCGCCCGCTATGGCCAGACAGCCAACATGCCCTTCAACGTCAGCTGCTGATGCCACCGTAGCGCCATCAGCCCAGGGGGGCTCAGCGGTTTGGAAATTTTTTAACATGTGTGTCTCAGATCGGAGCAAAGCCATCTGTTGTCTCTGCCAGCAAAAATTGAGCCGTGGAAAGGCCAACTGTCACATAGGGACAAGTGCCTTACGAAGGCACCTGGAGAGAAGGCACAAACAGCTATGGCAAGAACACCTGAGGAAAAGCAGCACCCCTCAAAAGACAAGCCGCGGAGAACAACCGCGGCAGCCGTCACAGGGGGCTTCTGCTGCTCCACGTTCCCATGGTATTGTTCATGGCTGGGGGGAGGAAGAATGGCTACACTTTTAAACAATTTAAAAATACAACCATCTAAACTTTCAACCAATTTAAAAATACAACCATCTAAACTTTCAAACAATTTAAAAATACAACCATCTAAACTTTCAAACAATTTAAAAATACAACCATCTATCATTTTCAAACAATTTAAAAAAAGGGCAAAAAACTTGCCCTCCGTAAAACATTCTTGGCAAATGCTTTCGACTTGGTTTGTCTTCCGCTGGCTCATGGGTCCATCTGTGACCACAGATGCCTGGTCTGCAAAGCACGGTCAGGGCAGCTACAGCATGGGTCTCAGCAGGCTCCCATTTCGGGCCGGAATCCAACCTTCATTCCCCGCGGTGACAATGGCAGACTTGCCCTCCATAACGGATTCCCGTTAAAGGATTTAAAGTTGATTCATTTCAAATACACAGCAGGGCCTCGAAAGTCCGCCTCCTGTATTGTTATTTTTGGTCACTACCTCGGGGCGGGCGTGCATGCCTGCCTGCTGCCCTCCTTCCTTGGATGTGTAGTGGTAGCCGTTTCTCAGGCTCCACACCGGATTCCATCCCTCATTCCCCGGCCATTACCCGGGGTCACAAATGGCAGACTTGCCCGCCTCCATATGATTCTCGTGAAAGGAATGTGGTGTCATCTTTGCCCACCATAACTGGTTCTCATTCAAGGATTTAAAGTACATTCATTTCAAATACACAGCAGGGCCTCGAAAGTCCTCCTCCTGTATTGTTATTTTTGGTCACTACCTCGGGGCGGGTGGGCGTGCATGCCTGCCCGCTGCCCTCCTTGGATGTGTAGTGGTAGCCGTTGCTCAGGCTCCACACCGGATTCAAACCCCTCATTCCCCGGCCATTACCCGGGGTCACAATGGCAGACTTGCCCGCCTCCACAGGATTCTCATTGTAGCGGTACTGAACAAGTACACAGCAAGTAGAAAATGTAATTTAAAAACAAAACGTAAGCTTTTTAACAATGCCATGGAAAGTTGAGAAGGAAGTCACACATTACCTGACATCACTGAGTGAGGAAGAGCAATCTCGACATGTTGCGCAGTAGTCCAGCATGGCCGTCACTACACAAACAGCTGTTTGCGGTGCGTTACACAGTGAGTTTGGTGTGTCAGTGTGAAGCAGAACTCTAATTACATCCCTGATTGATGTATACACATGCAAGATGTTTGAAAGCACTATAGGCCTGCAATTTAGCATTCAATGTGATTTCTGCCCTTAAAACGCTGTTTTGCGTCACATCCAGATTTTTCCCCGGGACTTTTGGCATGTATCCCACTCCGCCATGCCCCCCTCCAGGTGTTAGACCCCTTGAAACATCTTTTCCATCACTTTTGTGGCCAGCATAATTTTTTCTATTTTTCAAAGATCGCCTCCCTATTGAAGTCTATTGCGGTTCGCGAACTTTTCCGCGAACCGAACCTTCCGCGGAAGTTCGCGAACTCGGTTCGCGAACCGAAAATCGGAGGTTCGCGACATCTCTATTGCTAACTCTGACCAGACATTAAAATAACTTTAATGTATGGTCAAAGGGGGGAAAGAGGAATATGGGAACTGTCATGTTAGTTTGTTGTCTATACACATGTCCAGCCCTGCCTAGGCCTTTTGGTCTGTGTAATGTCATTCCATGTAGTGGTATAGTAAGAAGGGGGTAGATATTGCACTAGGGCCACCTAAGTTCTTTAAATACATCACTATTTAGGGTTTGTGGGATGATTGTGGGATGTCAGGTATGATGGAATGAGAGTGTAATGAAAATGGATATGTGACTTGTAATGGAAGAATGAAAATTGGGAATTCATTATGGTGTAAAAATCAATTAGGAATTTATCCTCTCTGCCATGTATGGAGTCACATACTCGCACGGGTACAACGACGTCATGCGAACGGGGTATTGCGAGAGATCCGTTGGGATCATAGAAGATCCACAAAGTATGTTTTGAAGTTCATGGTGGAGGGTATGAATAATATTAGTATTACAACTAGAAAAAAAATTATTGGATTTTTGCAAAAGTGGAAGATGTTGCTTGTGCTTCTTTTCTTTTCCTTTCTTCACAGAAACAACTTGCCAGACACCTATCATGAGGAGGATAAAAGCTGACTACCTGACCAGAGCCCACCCGAAGGTAATCTGATCAGAGGGAGCCTGTCCAGAGGGATCCGTCCAGAGGGAGTCTGACCAGAGGGTATCTTGAGGCTATCTTTACAGAAGGATTTCCTACTGGATCCACTGACATATTGGATGAAGTAGATCGACTAAGTCCTGGGTGATTGGAAAAAGAGACTTTTTCATCAGGTGGACAGTAACAGCGTGCTAAGACTTTTCTGATAGAAGTTTCAAGGTTGCTCATGTCGTCTGTTGAAGAATGAAACAAGATCTGGATCCTAGATCCAGGAAGATTGTATGGGTTGTGGGCCACTGTTATGTGTATTGGGCTCATAGAAAATATTAATAGTGACTATGGGGAAAACTTTGGCTTATCTAAGGACAATTTTTTGTTTTTCCTGCGTTTTGTTACACTGTATGAAGTATGACTTCATGCACATTCATGATGCCATCCCCCAATGTGTACTGATCTTTTCTGAAATCATTCCCAGACGGTTGTGGATTTTTCCCCAGGATAGATTAAGGGTAATTAAGACATTCATTAATAGGGCATTGTCTAGATCCCTGCCAGCTATAGGGGTTTTTTTCTTATTGGCATAATAAGTTTGAGGGTTCTCTGCCTAACCTATTCCGCTCTGATAGGGTTCACTTGTCTGATCAAGGATTGGATATTTTCAATGCCGATCTTAGATCGATAATTGAATCAACCGCTATGAGGGGTGGGCTACGGTATAAAGGATATTATAGATTGGGAATTAATTGTCACATTATGGGTTAATGCTTCCTGAATAGTAAAAGCCTTTATTTCTACTATATCATCCTTTAGGTAAAGATTAGGATTAGGGGTTTTTGTAAGTTAGATAATGGGTTGATATGTAATGAGCTGATATTTTTATAAGTAGTATATATAGAGCAATCTTTTGAGTAAGGTCAAAAAATTAGGATCTCTTCTGAAGTATGTAATTATCAATTACTAAATAACGCCAAGTGCTGTTGATCCAGGGATTTTTTCTGATTGCCATTTTGGAGTCGGGAAGGAATTTTTCCCTTTCTGGGGCTAATTATAATATGCCTTATAAGGGTTTTCGCCTTCCTCTGGATCAGCAGTGAAATGGGCTGGTGTTGTACTTTGTTTTTTGGTTATACTTCATGTACACACATCTTTCTTCAACCCAAATAACTATAAAATTGCATATTTATCAGACGGCAATATATATATATATATATATATATATATATATATATATATATATATATATATATATATGTATACACACACACACACACGTATATGTGTTAGTACACTTATAATTCAGCAGGCCTGATCTCAGTGGGCGATTTTCAGGAAACAAGTCTCCTACTTTTTGATACCTTGGTCTTTAGTAGATTTAATTTGGCCATACTGTTTTGCTAAGTTTGGCTAGGGTCCATGTTGCTATTGTGTTTTGTCTTATCCTGATTATGAATATAGTTGCTGAGTGTCCATATGTGTGATTAGCAGAGTCCTTCTAGTATGGTTAAATCTGAAGGTAGCCATCATTACAGTTGTCCTGTTAGTCCTGACCTTGAAAGAGTATCTATTGCAGCGGTTGCTATTAGTTACATCTTTTTCTGCTTTGATTTGTAGTATGTCTGTATAGATATTTACCATTATTGTGGTAAAAAGTCGATTAGCTAACATTCCCTTCCCCTACTAAATCAGAGTTTGTTTATCAGTTTGTCTGAGCAAGCATAAAAGGCATTAGTCGGTATGATTGGTGTAATGGACTACAATTTCACAGCACTACAGTTGCCCTGAGCAACCGGATTGGTATATTCCTGCTGTGATGTGTGTATTCCCTTTTACAAATATGTCCTGTACTGAGGCCTGCAGCTACGTTTGTCTTGCTTAAGTGAGCTCTGGCAGTACTCTTGTATTTCTGATCTCAGCCTCTGTACTCTAGGCATTAAGGCCTGAGTATGATTGTAGCTGGGTTGGTGTTATCCTTCCACCCCCTGTTTTAACAGGAATGTGTAACTTAGAGTAAAGACTACAGAGATAGCCACGCCCATACTATCTATGCTTAACTATAAGGGCCACTTCAAATGTGGTATCTCAATCTGGTACGAGGAGCTGATAGGGTACCCTATATCTCCGATTGAAAAATACGCTCGGTCTGGTCTCAGGATTTAGATCTGGAGATTCCCGCTAATAAATTGACATCCGCCTGCTCCGCCGTACTCAAACTATCTAAATGCAACTCCCACTGGGAAATGATGAGGAAAATTTTATACAGGTGGTACTTAACCCCCAGAAAGGTAGCGTCCTTTTCTAAAAACTCCTCCCCTATTTGTTGGAAATGTGGCTCTGATATAGGTACCTATTTCCACATGTTCTGGGCATGCCCGCTGGTTGCTAAACTCTGGTACAACACTGAGCAATTAATCAATTCTCCGATACTACCAGACTTCCATCTAACCCCCCAATTAGCTTTACTAATGATTGATCTTTATAAAATCCCCAAGCCAGCACAACCTATTATATGTCATACAATTCTCGCAGCATTGCATTTGATAACCTCAAACTGGAAAGCTACTGATGAATTTTCCTTCCCACATCTACTGGCTCTAGTCAAAAAGAATTTAAATATGGAGATCAGAATTAGGAATAGAACCACGAAGGTCAGCACAGGTTACACACTACTGGAGGAATGGCCTTCTTTTTCCCCACTTTAAGATGCCCTTTCAGAGCCTGATGTACCCCATCAACAGACTGCGCAACACAAGACACACGATTACCTTTAGATTCTTTTTACTCATGTGTAACATATACCTATTTCCTGCAGTTTAGGCTCATATACAAAAACAGTTATATATAGTTGCCGCCAGATACTTTATTATTTTCCTACAGAACTCTCAAGCGATACCTTCTGTTCTAGGGTCCTTGTCAAAGGTCCATCTGGGAGGAACAGTTGAGTTATATCAATATGCTACCCAGGGCCGGCCCTAGACTTTTTGCCGCCTGAGGCAAATTTAGAAAAAAGTGCCGCCCCCCCCCCCCCCCCCCGGGGGGCCGCTGAGCCGGAGGGGTAGCGGGCAGGATGGGGGTATTGGGCCTAGTGGTAAGGAGGGGGGTCTGACCCCCCCTCCCTCGCCTGGGTCCCCCGATCTGCGCTCCCCTCCAGCTGTAAATAGTTAGGAAGCAGCCGATAGTAAGAGGCACGGGCGGGGAGGATTCACCTCCCCACCGCTAGGCCCAATACCCCCTTCCTGCCTGCTACCCCTCTGGCTCGGCGGCCAGCCCCCCGCACCCACGGACGGGCGGGTGCCGCCCCTAGAAGTTTGCCACCTGAGGCAAAAGTTTCACCCCGCCTCATGAGCGGGCCGGCTACCATGGTACTGTCAGCCTTCATGAGGTTATGTTTGACGGTATCAGGTACTCCAATCAATAGCATATGTTCTGTATTCTTGGCAAGTGTAGTACTTTCATAAGATATCGTATTTTCTAATGTATGTGTAACGATCGGTGAAGCACAGAGAGGATCTGATTACCGGTGATCTGCAGTATCACTGGGAATACAGATGTATACCAGATTATAAGTGATCTGCAGTATCACCGATAATCCGATATACTAGCTAACCTCTGTTCACCTGAGTAGAGTGTAGTGTTTGGTGTAACGGTAACACTTCGAGGACTAGGCCTCAGTGCAGCAAGGAGTACTGCACAGATTCCTTCCGCAGACCTGAGCTCTCCAAGACGGGAGAAGTCAGACTGACAGTAGGAAGGATAGTCTGAAAGTAACCCTCAGGAGGAAGGGTCGCTAACAGAGCGAGGAACCGCCTCTAACGGTAAGGTCGGTTCTCGAGGTCGGACAAGCCAGGTCGTGCACAAACGAACAGATACAGTACAGGATCAGAAGACAAAGGCGGAGACTAAGTACAGGCAGGGTTCGGCAACAGGGTATCAGATATATCAAGGTACAGAATCAGGAGGCTGAGGCGGAGTCTAGGAACGAGCCGGGGTTCGGCAACAGAGTATCAGAAATATCGAGGTACAAGATCAGAGTTCAGGAGGATAGTCAAGGCAGGCAAAGGTCATAACAGATAATCACAATCAAACTAGTACTTTAGCTATCAACAGAATCTAGCTAAGTGTAGGATTACAGCTTCAGCTGGTCCCAGCACACTTAAGGATCTGACTACGGATCTGGGTGCTCCCACATATGTGATCGCAACGCCAGACAAAGAGCAAGTGAACAACCAGCAGTATATATACACAAGGACCTTTCCAGGACCTCCCTAATTGCTGGACCAATGAGAGTTGTGGAAAATGTCAGCTGACCCGCCTGGTCAGCTGACTCACTTCTGGCTGTTATTTAAACTCAGCCTCTGTGCGCGCGCGTGAGTCACTCTGAATCTTGGTGGACTATCAGTCCCAGCCACACCAGTACTGTCTTGCAATGTATCTTGTGAACCACGTGCGGGAGCCGCCTCCAATGCGGATTCTGCCGCTCTCAATGCGGATTCCGCCGTACCCAATGCGGATTCCGCCGTTCCCAATGCGGATTCCGCCGCTCTGCCTAAGCGGCATGCGGCGTTTTTTCCGCGTTGTGACGATCTGCTGGACGCGGAAACAGCCGCCTCACCTTGAGAGACAGCGGCTTTTCTGCTTTTCCTCACAGTACACCACCCCCCCCCCCCCCCCCCCCGAGGAGTGGACTCCGGACAACTCCCACCAGGTTTCTCGGGATGTAAGGCATGAAATTCCCCCCTTAACTCGTCTGCATGCATGCGCGTCCCCGGTGCCCATTGCCTCTCCTCAATGCCGTACCCTTTCCAATGTACGAGATACTGTACCGAGTTCTGTACAGTGCGTGAATCTAAAATTTTTTCCACCTCATATTCGGGTTGGGCATCTACCAACACAGGAGGAGGAGGAGTGGGACCCACCTGGACTGCTGGTTTAAGAAGGGATACGTGGAAGGACCTTACCCCCCGCATGCTGGTGGGAAGATCGGTGGGAAGTAACATCGTTGATCTTCCTGGCTACCGGGAATGGACCCACAAACCTGGGACCAAGCTTGTTAGAAGGTTGTCTCAGGGTCAAGTGACGTGTGGACACCCAGACCAAGTCTCCTGGTTGGAACCTCCACTCTAATGACCGTCTCTTGTCGGCTTGACCCTTTTGACTCAAAAAGGCCTTCTCCAGGTTACTTCTTACCGTCCCCCAAAGGTCCTTAAAGGACCTTTGCCAGGCCTCCAGGGCTGGGAACGGAGTGGCGGCTACTGGTAATGGGGAAAATTTGGGTGATCTCCCCGTCACTACCTGAAAAGGAGAAAATCCGGAGGATGAGTTCTTTAAATTATTTTGAGCAAATTCTGCGAAGGGCAGGAATCTGACCCAATTGTCTTGCGCCTCTGCCACATAACACCTCAAAAACTGCTCTAAGGACTGATTTATCCTTTCAGTCTGGCCATTAGTCTGTGGGTGATAGCCTGATGAAAATGACAGCTTTATGCCCATAAGCTGGCAAAAAGTCTTCCAAAATCGGGAGACAAATTGGACTCCCCTGTCTGAGACTATGTCTTCAGGAATGCCGTGTAATCGAAAGACATGAGTGATGAATAGCTCGGCCAATTCCTGAGCCGAGGGGAGTCCTTTCAATGGCACAAAATGGGCCATTTTGCTAAAGCGGTCGACTACCACCCAAATGACCGCCATACCTTCAGATCTGGGGAGCTCACCCACAAAATCCATGGACAGGTGGGTCCACGGCTCACTCGGGGTGGGCAAAGGCTGCAAGGTACCGACAGGTGCCAGCCGGGTGGGTTTACTCTTGGCACATGTCGCACACTCCCTCACGTATTCTTTGCAATCCGCTGCCAAAGAAGGCCACCAGACGCATCTGGCTACCAGATCCTGTGTTCTAGATGCTCCAGGATGCCCCGCATTCTTATGCGCATGGAACATCTCTAGAACCTGGAGGCGAAACGGCAGAGGAACGAACAGAACCCCTGCGGGCTTCCCTTCCGGGATGTCCTGCTAAAAGGGAATCAAAGTTTCCCTCCAATCCTCCCAAGTTTCAGTTGCTGCCAGTATCAACCTCTGGGGAACAATGGTCTCTGGAACGGAGGGCTGTGCTGTCTCTGACGCGAAGCATCTGGATAAAGCATCCGCTTTAACATTCTTGCTACCCGGGGTGTACGTAATAATGAAACTGAACCTAGAGAAGAATAACGACCATCGAGCCTGACGAGGGCTCAACCTCTTAGCCCCCTCGATGTACTCTAGGTTTTTGTGATCGGTGTAAACCGTGATGGTATGCTCAGCTCCCTCTAACCAATGTCGCCATTCTTCGAAAGCCAATTTAATGGCCAGGAGCTCCCTGTTGCCAATATCGTAATTCTTCTCTGCAGGGGAGAACCTACGAGAGAAGTAAGCACACGGGTGCATTCTACCCTGCAAGCCTGACCGCTGAGACAGCACAGCCCCCACCCCAACCTCCAAAGCATCCACTTCAACAATAAACGGGAAAGACGTTTCCACATGTCTGAGGATGGGTGCTGAACAGAATAGGCCTTTCAGGGTGGCAAAAGCATGTAAAGCCTCAGGAGACCAGTGAGTGGTATCTGCCCCTTTCTTAGTGAGACTGGTAAGGGGCGAAATGACCGTGGAGTACCCCTTTATGAACCTTCTATAATAGTTGGCGAAGCCAAGAAAGCGCTGCAGGGATTTCAACCCAAACGGCTGCGGCCACTCCAGAACAGCGGAGACCTTGGCAGGATCCATAGACAGGCCCGTGGTGGAAATTATGTACCCCAGGAAAGCAACAGATGTTACCTCAAAAATGCACTTTTCAAGTTTTGCGTACAAAGAGTTCTGCCTTAGCTGATTCAAAACAAACCTCACATGGTTCCTATGTTCGGAGAGGTTGTTGGAGAAGATAAGGATATCGTCTAGGTAGACTAGAACAAATTTCCCCAACACCTCCCTAAAGACCCTGTTAATGAGTTCCTGGAAAACGGCCGGGGCATTACATAGCCCGAAGGGCATCACCAGGTACTCATAATGCCCGTCTGGTGTATTAAAGGCCGTTTTCCACTCATCGCCCTTTCTTATGCGTATCAGGTTGTACGCGCCCCGCAAATCTAGTTTAGAAAAGATCTTGGCGTCGGTAATCTGTGTGAACAAATCGTCTATCAGCGGCAGCGGATAGCGATTTTTTACTGTAATTCTGTTAAGGCCGCGGTAATCAATGCAGGGTCGCAAGCCTCCATCTTTCTTTTTAACAAAAAAGAAACCTGCCCCAGCAGGCGACCGGGACGGGCGAATGAAACCCTTGGCCAAGTTTTCACTAATGTAATCCTGCATGGCCAATTTTTTGGGCCCTGACAAATTGTACAAATGTCCCAGGGGAGGTACACAACCTTAACGGAGATCGATGGGACAATCGAAAGGGCGATGTGGGGGCAATTTGTCAGCTGCCTTGGGACAGAACACATTGGAATATTCAGAGTACTGGTCTGGTACCCCTCCCACCTGAATTCTGGTTTGCCCCAATGTCAACTTTCCCAAACACCGTTGAAAACAACGAGGTGACCAGGTGGTTAACTGACCCGTGGCCCAGTCTATTTGAGGTGAATGGACTTGCAACCACGACATGCCTAGGATAATGGTGGAGGTTGACATATGTAACACAAAAAACGGTAATTGTTCCCCATGCAATACCCCTATGGTGACCTTCACCTCCGGAGTCTGTGACAGAGCATGATTCCGTTGCAGAGGGGAATCGTCTACTGCCGTGACCTGAATGGGGGGTCTCACCGGGGTGAGGGGAATACCCAACTCCTGAGCAAACTCAAAGTTCATAAAATTTGCCGCTGAACCAGAATCAATAAAAGCTTCAGTGGCCACAGACTTGTTCTCCCATGTAATCGTACAGGGGAGAAGCAATTTTTTTTCTTTAAGGGGTTGTCATGTTACACATGCATAGTTTGCCTTTTCAAGTGTGTCTCCTCTCTCTTCCCTTACCCTGCTCTGATCTCCTTGTCTCCTCCCACACTGCTCATTCTAGCTCATTCTAGCTTCAACCCTGCATCTCAGCTACATGCTTCTGCTAGCTGCTCACACTATGATTTTTTGACCTATCCATTTGTTCATCGGTGTATGATCTGCACAGTTTGAATAAACTTCTTCACGATCTGCAAGGTGTCGTTTGGATCGAGTCACTGTCCGCCAATCTACCTAAGGCTGCGATTACACATATCTCAACACAACCGTGAGTTACAGAGATCACAGTGTAGTGCTTAGACTGGAGAGGCAGAACAGTCAAAAAATCAGTGAAAGGATCTTAAAAGATCAGCTAAACATCTTTCAGAGGATTCTTGCCAGCTTGCATGTGTAGTGAGATGTATATGGACACTGGAATATAGCAGAATATATGTGCAAAGCCTGCATACTCCAGCCAGCAAGCAAATCTCAGCATAAGATTCATCAGTTTGCTGCATAGATTAATGAAGAAACTATTCATGCAACTGTCACTTAATGTGCTCATAGAATAGACTGTCTGCATTAATTCTGTCTGAAAGTGAATCTAAGTTCTACATGCATTCAAAGTTCACTTTGCAAAGCCATTGCTAAACTGGACACTTGCTCCCCCTCCCACTGGTTGCCTAGGAAACCAGCTCCCTGAGCCAGAAGATTGATACATTTCTATGCAAACACCACCTTGTGACTCACTCTACCCTCTGCCTAACATCACAATGCACCAGCAAAGCAATGTACAAGCTGAAGAGCCTAATGCACAGCAAGAGCCTGAACTTCTTACAGCTCAGGACACAGATCCTCAAAGCCACATAAAGCTAAAACGTTCAGTGAAACCAACTTGGAAAGTTCAAGAGAACTATGAGGCTGACAAGGAGGAGCTGCTGTGTAACATCAGCCACTTATGGTCTAAGACAATTGAATGTATGTCAGCTCTGTCTCAACCAACTCAGGAGGTATTGCACCTAGAGGGCGCTGTTAAGCAATTGAATACTGCTTATGAGAACTATCAAAGACTGTCTGACAAATATGCTGATCTCTTAAAGCGGTACAACACAGAAAATTCCTTACAAGAACTAAGGGAATTGAATGAGCTCAATCTTGAAAGAGATGATTTAGTAATGCAAACAAGGGCAAAAACAGATGTAAAAATTGCACGTCTCTATGAATCCAGATCCCATCTCTCCTCAACTTCTAAGCGCTCCACACGATCTTCAAAATCCACACGATCTTCCAAATCTGTAAGATCGACATCTTCTACTCTCAGCCAACAACTCATCAAAGCCCGCGCTGATGCTGAAGCTTCTAAAATCCAGGCAGCCTTTGCCCAAGAAAAGGCACAGAAGAAGGCAGAGATGGAAGCTTTAGCTGCACAGAAGAAGGCAGAGATGGAAGCTTTAGCTGCACAGAAGAAGGCAGAGATGGAAGCTGAGGCTGCATGGAAAAATGCACAGATGGAAGTTTTGGAAAAACAATGTGAGCACGCCAAAGATGTGGCAAGACTAAGAGTCTTAGAGCAAGCTGTAAGTGACAATGAAAGAGATGTCGGTAGCAATCACTCTGTTAAATCCTATGCATCAATTACATCACAGACCTCGTCAAAACTCCATAGCTCTGTCATAGCAGCCAAAGCACTTAACCAAGGCGTTCTTTCTACATTTTCTGCTCCTACTCAAATGACAGAAACACGTACGGATAGAAAAGGCCTTCCACCTCACTATCCCATCGACCTGTCACCTACTAACCAACCCACTAATTTACAACTGCAAACCAACACACCCTTGGATTGTACACCAGCTCCGGTGTTAAATGCCTTGGCACCATCTTATGTTCCCAATTCACTCAACATCACTGTACCTGCCATTACAACCAACCCTGTTCCGACTGCAGTTGTATACACAAAGTCTGAAAACACAGACATGTCGCAGTTTGCCAAGTACATCCTTCGCAGAGAACTCACTAGAACAGGCCTCACCATGTTTGATGATAAACCGGAAAATTACAGAGGCTGGAAATACACCTTTAAGGCCACGATCAGCGAGTTAGATATCACTGCTGCAGAGGAACTGGACCTATTCATCAGGTGGCTAGTAGTGTTGGGCGAACATCTAGATGTTCGGGTTCGGGCCGAACAGGCCGAACATGGCCGCGATGTTCGGGTGTTCGACCCGAACTCCGAACATAATGGAAGTCAATGGGGACCCGAACTTTTGTGCTTTGTAAAGCCTCCTTACATGCTACATACCCCAAATTTACAGGGTATGTGCACCTTGGGAGTGGGTACAAGAGGAAAAATTTTTTTGCAAAAACAGCTTATAGTTTTTGAGAAAATTGATTGTAAAGTTTCAAAGGAAAAATTGTCTTTTAAATGCGGAAAATGTCATGTTTCTTTGCACAGGTAACATGGTTTTTACCGCCAGGCAGTCATAAATGTAATAAAGAGAAGAGGTTCCATAAACAGGGACCGGTAACGCTAACCCAGCAGCAGCAGCAGCACAGAGCACACGTGATGGAACAGGAGGAGGCGCAGGAGGAGAAGGCCACGCTTTTTGAGACACAACAACCCAGGCCTTGCATGAGGACAAGAAGCGTGCGGATAGCATGCTTTTTACCGCCATGCAGTCATAAATGTAATAAAGATAAGAGGTTCAATAAACAGGGACCGGTAACGCTAACCCAGCAGCAGCAGCAGCACACGTGATGGAACAGGAGGCGGCGCAGGAGGAGAAGGCCACGCTTTTTGAGACAACAACCCAGGCCTTGCATGAGGACAAGAAGCGTGCGGATATAGCAGCAATGCTTTTTGCCGCCATGCAGTCGTAAATGTAATAAAGAGAAGAGGTTCCATAAACAGGGACCGGTAACGCTAACCCAGCAGCAGCAGCAGCACAGAGCACACGTGATGGAACAGGAGGAGGCGCAGGAGGAGAAGGCCACGCTTTGAGACACAACAACCCAGGCCTTGCATGAGGACAAGAAGCGTGCGGATAGCATGCTTTTTACCGCCATGCAGTCATAAATGTAATAAAGATAAGAGGTTCAATAAACAGGGACCAGTAACGCTAACCCAGCAGCAGCAGCAGCAGCACAGAGCACACGTGATGGAACAGGAGGAGGCGCAGGAGGAGAAGGCTACGCTTTGAGACACAACAACCCAGGCCTTGCATGAGGACAAGAAGCGTGCGGATATAGCAATGCTTTTTGCCGCCATGCAGTCATAAATGTAATAAAGAGAAGAGGTTCCATAAACAGGGACCGGTAACGCTAACCCAGCAGCAGCAGCACAGAGCACACGTGATGGAACAGGAGGAGGCACAGGAGGAGAAGGCCACGCTTTTTGAGACGCAACCCAGGCCTTGCATGAGGACAAAAAGCGTGCGGATATAGCAATGCTTTTTGCCGCCATGCAGTCATAAATGTAATACAGATGAGAGGTTCCATAAACAGGGACTGGAAACGCTAACCCAGCAGCAGCAGCACACGTGATGGAACAGGAGCAGGCGCAGGAGGAGAAGGCCATGCTTTTTGAGACACAACAACCCAGGCCTTGCATGAGGACAAAAAGCGTGCGGATATAGCAGCAATGCTTTTTGCCGCCATGCAGTCATAAATGTAATACAGATGAGAGGTTCAATAAACAGGGACCGGAAACGCTAAACCATCCCAGATGTTCATTGGTCATGTTACTTGGTTGGGGTCCTGGAGTGTTGCGTAGTCGTTTCCAATCCAGGATTGATTCATTTTAATTTGAGTCAGACGGTCTGCATTTTCTGTGGAGAGGTGGATACGCCGATCTGTGACGATGCCTCCGGCAGCACTGAAACAGCGTTCCGACATAACGCTGGCTGCCGGGCAAGCCAGCACCTCTATTGCGTACATTGCCAGTTCGTGCCAGGTGTCTAGCTTCGATACCCAATAGTTGAAGGGTGCAGATGGATTGTTAGACACAGCTACGCCATCTGACATGTAGTCCTTGACCATCTTCTCCAGGCGATCGGTGTTGGAGGTGGATCTGCACGCTTGCTGTTCTGTGGGCTGCTGCTGCATGGGTGTCAGAAAATTTTCCCACTCCAAGGACACTGCCGATACCATTCCCTTTTGGGCACTAGCTGCGGCTTGTGTTGTTTGCTGCCCTCCTGGTCGTCCTGGGTTTGCGGAAGTCAGTCTGTCGGCGTACAACTGGCTAGAGGAGGGGGAGGATGTCAATCTCCTCTCTAAAGTCTCCACAAGGGCCTGCTGGTATTCTTCCATTTTGACCTGTCTGACTCTTCAAGCAGTTTTGGAACATTGTGTTTGTACCGTGGATCCAGAAGGGTATATAAACCCAGTAATTGGTGTTGTCCCGAATGCGCACAATGCGTGGGTCGCGTTCAATGCAGTTTAGCATGAATTGAGCCATGTGTGCCAGAGTCCTACCAGAATCCTCATCATCCTCTTGTGAGCGTTGTGATAGTTGTTGTGATGCATCATAGTCGTCACCTTCTTCCTGGTCTGCTTCTGCTGACCATTCGCGCTGAATTGTGGAAGTCCAACGTGCACCGCTCTGGCCCTCGTCAGTGGTGGCAGGAAATTCCTGCTCCAACTCCAGCTGTTCCTCCTCCTCTTCTTCATCATGTGTCAGCTTGGCCAACCTTAAAGCGCGAATGAGATTACTCCCATTATCACACACAACCATGGCCGGTTTCAGGTCCAGCGGTGCCAGCCACAAATCCATCTGTTCCTTTATTCCCCTCCAAATTTCCTCCCCTGTGTGCTGCTTATCCCCAAGGCAGATCAGCTTCAGCAACGCTTGCTGACGCATGCCAACAGCTGTGCTGCACTGCTTCCACGATCCTACTGCTGCTGGGTTAGCGTTTCCGGATGAGGTACAGCTTTGAGATGCGTTGGAGGAGAAGGAGTCAGAGAGGTAGGTGCTGTTGTTATCCAGTGGGAGGGACGGCGGTGCAGGTGTTTGCGGCGTGGGCAACACCCGCGCCGTAGCAGGTGAGGATTCGCTGCCAAGCTCCACAAGGTTCACCCAGTGCGCGGTAAGGGAGATGTATCGAACCTGGCCGAACGCACTCGTCCAGGTGTCAGTGGTGAGGTGAACCTTGCAGGCAACGGCATTCTTCAAGCTTCGGGTTATTTTGCTGACCACGTGCTCATGCAACTCAGGCACTGCAAAGCGCGCAAAGTGGTAGCGGCTGGGAACCACGTAACGTGGGATGGCCACTGACATCATGCCCTTGAAGCTGTTTGTCTCCACCACTCGATATGGCAGCATTTCGCAGGCCAGAAGCTTGGCTATGCTGGCTCTTACTGCCACGGCCCGGGGGTCATTTGCTGGCAATTTCCTCTTGCGCTCAAACATCTCCAAGACAGACAACTGAACCGTAGGGCTGCACAACGAAGGGGTGTTGGTTGTTGTGTTTGATGAACACTGGGAGACCTCAAGAGCACTACTCCGGAAAGTGACAGTGTCAGCGTCATCTGATTTTTTGGAATGTTTTGAACCACGCAATGGCTGGGCTACTGCTGCTGCTGAGGCGGGTCTGGTGGTGAGTCTGGTGAACCCAAGGGAGGCAGTGTTGCTGGTGGTACCCTGTCCTGCCGCGTTTGCCCACAGAGTGGGATGTTTGGATAGCATGTGGCGGCTCATGCTGGTGGTGGAGAGGTTGTTAATACTTTTCCCCCTGCTCAGGCGGGTCTTGCACACCTTGCAAATCGCCATGGTAACATCCTCAGTGCAGTCTTCAAAGAAAGCCCAGACTTTGGAGCACCTGCCTTGCTGGCGATTTCTGTTTGCGCCTCTTTTGCCTCTCACTTGAACTTCCACGCTTGTGGTGCCTGAAATTGCGCGCCGCCTACCTTGTGGCACAAGGCGAACTCGTGCAGCAGTGGGTTCTTCAACAGACTCATCTGTGCTGCTGCTACGACGGCGATGTTCTCGTTCACAAACAAAATCTGGGTCTATGTCCACATTGTCCATACCCTCCTCTTCCATCTCCTCAAACTCGTCATATGTCATTGTGGGGGGCCGCCGCCGTGGAGTACAGCTCCCCAGCACAACCGTCAGGGGAAACACCTCTTCCCTTGCCCCTCCCTCTTTCACCGGATTTCTTCCTCATTTCACTTATCCTTACAGTACACGCTGACTGGCAGCAGTACAGTGGCAGTACAGAAATGCTATACAGTGGTGGGTGAGCGGTGTACCACTATTGCCAGCAGCGACACAGAGCACAATGCTATACAGTGGCGGGTGAGCGGTGTACTACTGTTCCCAGCAGACAAAGAGTGGCAGTAAACACAATGCTATATAGTGTGGCTGAGCCGTGTACACAGAGTGGCAGTAAACACAATGCTATATAGTCTGCTATATAGTCACCCCGAACGGGGTGATGTTCTGCAGCACCCGAACAGTGGCGAACACTGTTCGCCCAACACTACTGGGAACGCAGATTTTAGTACCTAAACACACGATACAACATGTTTTCCGGGGTCGGACTCTGAGGCACATACAGATGGTCCCGATCATCATCCTCATCATACAACTCTTCTCCTGAGTCTGACCCACCCACCACCTCTGCCACCCCAACATCCCCAGACACAGTCACAGACCCCTCATCGTCCTCAACATTAACTTGGGATGCTGGCCTGAGCCCGACCTCCTCCTCCACATCAGGCCCCATCATCTCCTCAATGGCAGCCCTCATTAATCGCTCTGGCGCCGGACCGATGGACACAACGTTCTCCTCCGGGGAGGGCTGCTGCTGACCACTGGCTGCTGGGGTGGATGTTATAGCTTGCGTGGGGCGTTGGCTGTTGCTGTTGTTGGGAGTGCTGCTCACAGCGGAGGTCTCTGAGGAACTCATGGTGAGCTCATATAGTGGTTGACGGTGAGTGGAGTATTACTGATCCCAGCAATATACACACTGACTGGCAGAGTACGCAATGCTATATAGTCTGGCTGAGCCGTGTACACAGAGTGGCAGTGAACAATGCTATATAGTCTGGCTGAGCGGTGTACACAGAGTGGCAGTACACACAATGCTATATAGTCTGGCTGAGCCATGTACACAGAGTGGCAGTAAACAATAGTATATAGTCTGGCTGAGCGGTGTACACAGAGTGTCAGTAAACAATGGTATATAGTCTGGCTGAGCGGTGTACACAGAGTGTCAGTAAACAATGGTATATAGTCTGGCTGAGCGGTGTACACAGAGTGTCAGTAAACAATGGTATATAGTCTGGCTGAGCGGTGTACACAGAGTGGCAGTAAACACAATGCTATATATAGCGTGGTTGAGCGAGGTGCACAGTGGCAGTACACACAATGCTATATAGTCAGGCTAAGCCGTGTACACAGAGTGTCAGAAAACACAATGCTATATATAGCGTGGCTGAGCGAGGTGCACAGTGGCAGTACACACAATGCTATATAGCCAGGCTAAGCCGTGTACACAGAGTGTCAGAAAACACAATGCTATATATAGCGTGGCTGAGCGAGGTACACAGTGGCAGTAAACAATATATAGTGTGGCTGAACGAGCGGTGTACCACTATTCCCAGCAGACACAGAACAGTACACAGAATGCTATATAGTGTGGCTGAACGAGCGGTGTACTACTGTTCCCAGCAGACACAGAACAGTACACAGAATGCTATATAGTGTGGCTGAACGAGCGGTGTACCACTATTCCCAGCAGACACAGAACAGTACACAGAATGCTATATAGTGTGGCTGAACGAGCGGTGTACCACTATTCCCAGCAGACACAGAACAGTACACAGAATGCTATATAGTGTGGCTGAACGAGCGGTGTACCACTATTCCCAGCAGACACAGAACAGTACACAGAATGCTATATAGTGTGGCTGAACGAGCGGTGTACTACTGTTCCCAGCAGACACAGAACAGTACACAGAATGCTATATAGTGTGGCTGAACGAGCGGTGTACCACTATTCCCAGCAGACACAGAACAGTACACAGAATGCTATATAGTGTGGCTGAACGAGCGGTGTACCACTATTCCCAGCAGACACAGAACAGTGCACAGAATGCTATATAGTGTGGCTGAACGAGCGGTGTACTACTGTTCCCAGCAGACACAGAACAGTACACAGAATGCTATATAGTGTGGCTGAACGAGCGGTGTACTACTGTTCCCAGCAGACACAGAACAGTACACAGAATGCTATATAGTGTGGCTGAACGAGCGGTGTACTACTGTTCCCAGCAGACACAGAACAGTACACAGAATGCTATATAGTGTGGCTGAACGAGCGGTGTACCACTATTCCCAGCAGACACAGAAAAGTACACAGAATGCTATATAGTGTGGCTGAACGAGCGGTGTACTACTGTTCCCAGCAGACACAGAACAGTACACAGAATGCTATATAGTGTGGCTGAGCGAGGTACACAGTGGCAGTAAACAATGCTATATATAGTGTGGCTGAGCGAGCGGTGTACTACTGTTCCCAGCTGCGACACACAATGACTGGGGGGGGACCCTGGCTAGCGTGGCTGGAGCGCGAACTACCCTGCCTGCCTACCCAAAGCTAAACCCACAGACAAATGGCGGAGATATGACGTGGTTCGGGTATTTATTTACCCGAACCACGTGACCGTTCGGCCAATCAGAGCGCGTTCGGGTCCGAACCACGTGACCCGTTCGGCCAATCACAGCGCTAGCCGAACGTTCGGGGAACGTTCGGCCATGCGCTCTTAGTTCGGCCATGTGGCCGAACGGTTTGGCCGAGCACCGTCAGGTGTTCGGCCGAACTCGAACATCACCCGAACAGGGTGATGTTCTGCAGAACCCGAACAGTGGCGAACACTGTTCGCCCAACACTAGTGGCTAGGTCCCCAGTCTGCTAAACGTATCAAGAGACTTAAAACAGTTTACACTTCCAATCCTGCTACAGGTCTCGACGCTGCATGGGACAGACTTGAACGCAGCTTTGGCAGTTCTGAAGCCATTGAAGATGCCTTACTCAAAAGGTTGCAAAGTTTTCCAGGGATTACAGCTAAAGACAATCTAAAGTTTCAAGAACTCAGTGATCTTCTACTAGAGCTCCAACTAGCTAAAGCTGACACCCGCCTACCTGGGCTTAGATACCTTGACACCCCTCGTGGCATCAACCCTATTGTCCTTAAGCTACCTTATGGCATCCAAGAAAAATGGGTTAGTCAGGGATCTACTTACAAGAAAAAGTATGGCGTTGCCTTTCCACCCTTCTCCTACTTCTGTAACTTCATAAAGGGAATTGCGGATACTAAGAATGATCCAAGTTTCTTCTACGGTGACTGTAATCCTCTCAGTCCACCATCTCCAGGACTTGCAAACACACGCACAACACACAGAGACCGCAGGGGCCCAGTGTCAGTAAAAAGGACAGATGTTCAACCTGCTCCTGCTACAGTTTTTCAAAAGACTGAACAAAACAAGAAACTTGAGGATCCAAATCGTCAATGCCCCATACATAAGAAGCCACATTCACTTAAGAAGTGCATCGGTTTCAGAAGGAAACCTCTACAGGAACGTAAGGAACTGTTAAAGGAATTTGGGGTTTGTTTCAGATGCTGTGCCTCCACAGAACACCTTGCAAAGGACTGTAAGGCCATCATTAAATGCAAGGATTGTGGTAGTGATAACCACGTACAAGCCCTTCATCTGTACCAAAACAGCACTACTCTGGCATCCACAGACATTCCCCCCAGGGCAAAGCATGGCGGGGAGCATGCTGAACAAACAGCTACCTCCACCCCAGTGTCCTCAACATGCACTGAAGTCTGTGGAGAAGGACTTTGTGAGAAATCCTGTGCTAAGATATGCTTGGTTCATGTATACACAAAGGGCCAACCTGAAAGAGCCATAAGACTATACACCATTCTTGACGATCAGAGCAACCGATCTCTTGCAAGTACAAGGTTCTTTGATCTCTTAGGCATTGCAGGAGAAGCTCTACCTTATACCCTAGGTACTTGTGCAGGAATTACAGAAGTCTTGGGTAGAAGAGCCAGTGACCTTGTAGTTACTCCTCTCAATAGCAATTTGGAAATACCCTTGCCTACCATCCTCGAGTGTAATCAGATCCCAACCAACAAGGATGAGATTCCCACTCCTGAAGCTGCCTTGCACCATGATCACTTGAAGGACATAGCTGATCAAATACCAGCCTTCGATGAAAATGCTGATATCCTGTTGCTACTCGGGAGAGACATCCTAAGGGTGCACAAGGTCCGCGATCAAATCGACAGTCCAAATGATGCACCTTATGCCCAACGTCTGGATCTAGGCTGGGTCATTATAGGCAACGTCTGCCTTAGCAATGCCAGGAAACCTCTCTCGGTTTCTTCCTTTAAAACACACATCCTGCCCAATGGACGTACTACTTACTTTCCACAACAACAACATTACTATCATGTGAAAGAAAGGCTGTGTGGCAAAGGTACACGAGAGAGCATCTTACTAGAGGATGGCAAAGCATTTATCTTTCGGGATGACAACATTGGTAACACAGTGTTTGAGGTAACCACAAAGGACAATGAATTAGCGGCCACAATAGAAGACAAAGAATTCTTGAGAACCATGAGTAAAGAGTTCTACCAAGATGATTCTAACAGCTGGGTGGCACCGCTACCATTCCGCACTCCAAGGAAGAGAATGCCAAATAATAGACAACATGCAGATTTGCGGTTCAACTCTTTAGAGCGCAACCTGAACCGGAAACCACAAATGAAGAAACATTTTGTTGACTTTATGCAGAAGGTGTTCGAGAGAGATCATGCTGAACCTGCACCCCCTCTTTCACAAGGAGAAGAATGCTGGTACCTTCCGTGTTTTGGGGTCTACCATCCTCGCAAGCCTGACCAAATTAGAGTGGTCTTTGACTCAAGTGCTCGTTATGAAGGTGTTTCTCTCAACGACAATCTTCTCTCTGGACCTAACCTAAACAACAACCTCCTAGGAGTCCTACTCCGCTTTAGACAAGAGCCAATTGCCATTATGGCAGACATTCAACAAATGTTTCATTGTTTCATCGTCCGTGAAGATAACAGAAACTTCCTCAGATTCCGATGGTATCGCAACAATGATGTCAACGATGAGGTCATCGACTATCGGATGAAGGTTCATGTTTTTGGGAATAGTCCTTCCCCTGCAGTTGCCATTTACGGACTGAGAAAAACTGCCCAAGAAGGCGAACAAGAGTTCGGAACTGATGCACGCCAGTTTGTTGAAAGGAATTTCTACGTGGATGACGGTCTCAAGTCTCTACCATCAGCAGAAGAGGCCATTGACCTTCTCACCAAAACTCAGAACATGCTCGCTACTGCCAACCTCCGACTACATAAAATCATCTCCAACAGCACTGAGGTAATGGGAGCATTTCCTTCTGATGATCATGCTGTTAGTGCCAAGGAATTCCAACCAGAATCTGACCTTTCCCTCACACAGCGCAGCCTTGGGTTGCTGTGGGATGTAAAACAAGACATGTTCACATTTCAAACATCAGTCTGCGAAAAGCCCTTCACAAAAAGAGGAGTACTGTCTGCAGTGAATAGTATCTACGATCCCTTGGGATTCATAGCACCCTTTACCATTCAGGGTAAGATATTACTCAGACAACTCACGACAGAGAACACCGACTGGGATACCCCTTTACCCAAAGAAAAAGAGCAAAGGTGGGAATCCTGGAAGCAGTCCCTCCAGGCATTGGAACAGTTTAAGATATCACGCTCTTACACTCCTGCATCCTTAAAGAATGCTACCAGACTGGAGATCCATGTCTTTTGTGATGCATCCATGGAAGCCATTGCTGCAGTAGCCTATCTCCGAGTTGTACACTCCAACGGTGAAATAGATGTAGGATTCATCATGGGTAAAACAAAGTTAACTCCAAAGCCTGCACATACCATTCCAAGGCTCGAACTCTGTGCAGCCATGTTAGCTGTTGAAATTGCTGAGCTTATTGAGCACGAAACAGACTTTGACATTGATTCATTTGACTTTTACACAGACAGCAAGATAGTGCTAGGATATCTACACAATCGAACAAGACAGTTTCATGTGTATGTTGGTAATCGTGTGGATCGTATTAGGAGATTCTCAACGCCAGAGCAATGGCACTATGTACCTACGGACCAGAACCCTGCTGACCTAGGCAGTCGCGCAGTGCCTGCTGCCGCCTTTCTGAATACATCATGGATAAATCCCCCAGTACTCTTGAACGAAGAATTCTTCTCAAATCCTGTAGAATCTACCTTTGAACTTATCCATCCAGAGTGTGATAAGGAAATCAAGGCCAGTGCAGTTACACTTAGCACCTCCGTGGAAGCAAAGACAAGACTGAAACCTCACCGATTTGAACGTTTTTCTAGGTTGTCTTCTGCTGTACGAGCGACTGCACGTCTTTTTCACGTTGCTCATCACTTCGCAAGCAAATATGACACTAATCAAGAGTGTCGTAAGTGGCACATCTGTAAAGGGCTTCCCACCATTGCAGAGGTTGCTCAAGCAGAAAGAGTCATCATTCAATGTGTCCAACATGAAGTATATTCGCAAGAGATCCACAACTTGTCAAAAGGACTAAATCTATCCAAAGATAGCCCTCTATACCGGTTGAATCCAACAATTGATCCAAACAAACTACTTCGAGTTGGTGGTCGCATTGCAAGGTCTAATGTGGTTAGCAAAGAGCAAAATCCTCTCATCATTCCTGGCCGTCACCACATTACTGCTCTGATAGTCAGACATTACCACGAGCAAGTTCAACACCAAGGCCGTCACTTCACAGAAGGAGCAGTGAGGGCTGCTGGTTTCTGGATAATCGGGATGAAAAGATGTATATCCTCCATACTTCATAAGTGTGTCAAGTGCCAAAGACTAAGAGGAAAGCATCTCAATCAACAGATGGCAGAGCTTCCAACAGACAGATTGAGTACCGAACCACCCTTCACCAATGTCGGTATTGACGTCTTTGGCCCCTGGAGCATAGTTACACGTAAGACTCGTGGCGGAGTTGTTAATAATAAACGTTGGGCTGTGCTATTCACCTGTTTGAGCATTCGTGCCGTGCACATTGAAGTTATAGAATCAATGGACTCTTCTTGCTTCATTAATGCCTTCCGAAGATTTGTTTCCATTCGTGGACCTGTTAAGTTACTCAGATCTGACTGCGGGACAAATTTTACTGGAGCAGAGAAGATAGAGAACTTCTTTAATACCAACAAGTGTAAATGGGAATTCAACCCGCCTCATTCTTCCCATATGGGAGGCTCTTGGGAACGCATGATTGGGATTTCGAGAAAAATCCTGGACTCTATGTTGCTGGACCACAAATCTTCTCATCTCACACATGAAGTCTTGATCACCTTCCTTGCCGAGGTGTCTGCCATAATCAATGCGAGACCTCTTGTTCCCGTTTCCTCTGACCCAGAGTCTCCAGTATTGCTAACTCCAGCCACCCTTTTAACTCAAAAGATCGGAGTAGATAATATTCCACCTCAGGCCTTTGATTGTACTAATGTTTACAAATACCAATGGAAAAGGGTTCAGCATCTTGCTAATGCATTTTGGAGCCGTTGGAAGATGGAGTACCTTTGCAACCTTCAAAGTCGCCGAAAATGGCAAGTCAGTAAACCCGACTTGCAAACCGGGGACGTTGTTCTCCTCAAGGAAAAAGACGCCCATCGTAACAATTGGCCTGTCGGTCTTGTTACAAAGACTGTTCCAAGTAATGATGGCAAAGTGCGGAAAGCAGAAGTCAAAGTAATGAAAGAAGGTTCTGCAAGACATTACTTCAGACCCATAAATGAACTGGTACTGCTTCTGCCTAAACAGAAAGACTCCTAACTCTGACTTCATAGTACAAAGGGAGGTAAGAAGGATTGGTGCTGTTGCTGCTTTCCCCTCTGAAGACAGACCTTCAAAGCAACTGTGTTAAAGGGAGGTAAGAAGGATTGGTGCTGTTGCTGCCTTCCCCTCTGAAGACAGACCTTCAAAGCAACTGTGTTAAAGGGAGGTAAGAAGGATTGGTGCTGTTGCTGCCTTCCCCTCTGAAGCCCATGTCTACACTTGAAAAAGTACTTCTACAAGTATTGTAGTAATGTTTTCCTGTTGCCTTTTTTGCTGTTTCTCTTGTTGCAGGTGTTCCAAGCAGGAAAATAACTATTATTTGAACTTAAGTTACTATTGTTATTAGAAATCATAGATTTCGACGGGGAGTGTCATGTTACACATGCATAGTTTGCCTTTTCAAGTGTGTCTCCTCTCTCTTCCCTTACCCTGCTCTGATCTCCTTGTCTCCTCCCACACTGCTCATTCTAGCTCATTCTAGCTTCAACCCTGCATCTCAGCTACATGCTTCTGCTAGCTGCTCACACTATGATTTTTTGACCTATCCATTTGTTCATCGGTGTATGATCTGCACAGTTTGAATAAACTTCTTCACGATCTGCAAGGTGTCGTTTGGATCGAGTCACTGTCCGCCAATCTACCTAAGGCTGCGATTACACATATCTCAACACAACCGTGAGTTACAGAGATCACATTGTAGTGCTTAGACTGGAGAGGCAGAACAGTCAAAAAATCAGTGAAAGGATCTTAAAAGATCAGCTAAACATCTTTCAGAGGATTCTTGCCAGCTTGCATGTGTAGTGAGATGTATATGGACACTGGATTATAGCAGAATATATGTGCAAAGCCTGCATACTCCAGCCAGCAAGCAAATCTCAGCATAAGATTCATCAGTTTGCTGCATAGATTAATGAAGAAACTATTCATGCAACTGTCACTTAATGTGCTCATAGAATAGACTGTCTGCATTAATTCTGTCTGAAAGTGAATCTAAGTTCTACATGCATTCAAAGTTCACTTGGGCTGTGCTATTCACCTGTTTGAGCATTCGTGCCGTGCACATTGAAGTTATAGAATCAATGGACTCTTCTTGCTTCATTAATGCCTTCCGAAGATTTGTTTCCATTCGTGGACCTGTTAAGTTACTCAGATCTGACTGCGGGACAAATTTTACTGGAGCAGAGAAGATAGAGAACTTCTTTAACCATTTCCACCGCCCGGACGTGAAGCTCACGTCCGGGCGGCAGCTCTGGAGCGCTCCCGCGCTTGGGCGCGCTCCCGCCCGCGATCGCGGGCGCGCCCCCGCATCCCCGCTGTGTCCCCCGGTAGCTCAGGGATCAGTGAAAGGGAACATGGTTCCCGATCACCGATCCCTTTCCCCCGCAGAAAAACCGAAGCGCTCACCTGTGAGGCTCCGGCTCTTCTGCCCGGCCAGATTTCCGCATCCCCCTTGTACTTCCGCTTAGAGAGAAGTACAAGGAGGGAAACTAAAAACGAAGGTGGCCATCTTGTGGCCAAATAGTAAAACTACATCCAAACATTTTTTACATTAAAAAATACACATTTTACAACATTAAAAATTAACTGTTTTTGTCCCACACCAAAATATTACCCAAATAAAATTTTTGATGGTAAAAAAAAAAAAATTACAATTAAAAAAAAAAAAAAAAAGACATAAATAGTTACCTAAGGGTCTGAACTTTTAAAAAATGCATTTGAAGGGGGTATACTACAAACATTTTTAAAATTATAAGCTTGTAAATAGTGATGGACGCAAAACGGAAACAATGCACCTTTATTTCCAAATAAAATATTGGCGCCAAACATTGTGATAGGGACAAAATTTAAATGGTATAATAACCGAGACATACGGGCAAATAAAATACATAGGTTTTAATTATGGTAGCGTGGAGTATTTTAAAGCTATAATGGCCGAAAACTGAGAAATAATGAATTTTTTCCATTTTTTTCTTATTAATCCTGTTAAAATGCATTTACGGTAAAGTGGCTCTTAGCAAAAGGTACCACCCACAGAAAGCTTAATTAGTGGCGGAAAAAACAAGATGTAGATCAATACATTGTGATAAGTAGTGATAAAGTTATTAGCGAATGAATGGGAGGTGAAAATTGCTCCGATGCATAAGGTGAAAAATCCCCGCGGGCTGAAATGGTTAATACCAACAAGTGTAAATGGGAATTCAACCCGCCTCATTCTTCCCATATGGGAGGCTCTTGGGAACGCATGATTGGGATTTCGAGAAAAATCCTGGACTCTATGTTGCTGGACCACAAATCTTCTCATCTCACACATGAAGTCTTGATCACCTTCCTTGCCGAGGTGTCTGCCATAATCAATGCGAGACCTCTTGTTCCCGTTTCCTCTGACCCAGAGTCTCCAGTATTGCTAACTCCAGCCACCCTTTTAACTCAAAAGATCGGAGTAGATAATATTCCACCTCAGGACTTTGATTGTACCAATGTTTACAAATACCAATGGAAAAGGGTTCAGCATCTTGCTAATGCATTTTGGAGCCGTTGGAAGATGGAGTACCTTTGCAACCTTCAAAGTCGCAGAAAATGGCAAGTCAGTAAACCCGACCTGCAAACCGGGGACGTTGTTCTCCTCAAGGAAAAAGACGCCCATCGTAACAATTGGCCTGTCGGTCTTGTTACAAAGACTGTTCCAAGTAATGATGGCAAAGTGCGGAAAGCAGAAGTCAAAGTAATGAAAGAAGGTTCTGCAAGACATTACTTCAGACCCATAAATGAACTGGTACTGCTTCTGCCTAAACAGAAAGACTCCTAACTCTGACTTCATAGTACAAAGGGAGGTAAGAAGGATTGGTGCTGTTGCTGCCTTCCCCTCTGAAGACAGACCTTCAAAGCAACTGTGTTAAAGGGAGGTAAGAAGGATTGGTGCTGTTGCTGCCTTCCCCTCTGAAGACAGACCTTCAAAGCAACTGTGTTAAAGGGAGGTAAGAAGGATTGGTGCTGTTGCTGCCTTCCCCTCTGAAGCCCATGTCTACACTTGAAAAAGTACTTCTACAAGTATTGTAGTAATGTTTTCCTGTTGCCTTTTTTGCTGTTTCTCTTGTTGCAGGTGTTCCAAGCAGGAAAATAACTATTATTTGAACTTAAGTTACTATTGTTATTAGAAATCATAGATTTCGACGGGGAGTGTCATGTTACACATGCATAGTTTGCCTTTTCAAGTGTGTCTCCTCTCTCTTCCCTTACCCTGCTCTGATCTCCTTGTCTCCTCCCACACTGCTCCTTCTAGCTCATTCTAGCTTCAACCCTGCATCTCAGCTACATGCTTCTGCTAGCTGCTCACACTATGATTTTTTGACCTATCCATTTGTTCATCGGTGTATGATCTGCACAGTTTGAATAAACTTCTTCACGATCTGCAAGGTGTCGTTTGGATCGAGTCACTGTCCGCCAATCTACCTAAGGCTGCGATTACACATATCTCAACACAACCGTGAGTTACAGAGATCACATTGTAGTGCTTAGACTGGAGAGGCAGAACAGGGGTGAAAATTGTGTGCCTAGGGTGTCACCCCCCACTACTCCTAGGCAAACTCGTTTCCCGACTTGTTAGGGCAGTTTCGCACACTATGCCCTGCTTCTGCACAGTATAGGCACAGTTGTTCCGTCATTCTCCGCCTTCGCTCCACCTGGGTCAGTTTTGATCGACCAATCTGCATTGGCTCGGATGGAGGCAAGGCCGGAGAAGGTGAGACAGATGGAGATGGTGTTACTAGGGGTGCAGCGGAAGGTGCCGCATAAGATGTCACCCTGACACGGTGACTACCCCGAGTCTGCCTCTGATGGCGTAACCGACGGTCGACTCGAATGGCCGAAGTGATGGCCTCATCGACTGTCTTGGGCTCGGGTAAGGTCAACATTAGGTCGGAGACCTCCTCCGACAACCCAGACAGAAAGTAATCCATCAGGGCGTAGGTGTCAAATCTGGCGGTAACTGACCACCTACGAAACTCTGCCGCGTAATCCTCAACCGAGCCTCTGCCTTGTCGCAAAAGTTTGAGCTTCCGCTCAGAGGTTGCCGCAAGGTCAGGGTCATCGTATATCACTGCCATGGCCTTAAAAAATTCCTCTACCGAGGTCAGAGCTGTATCTGTGGGAGGCAGGTTGTATGCCCAGGACTGGGAATCGCCAGTTAACAGGGTTTTAATAAAAATGACCCGTTGGGTCTCAGTCCCCGAGGATCGGGGTCTCAACTCGAAATATGACAACACTCTACTCTTAAAATTCCGGAAGTCAGACTTGTGGCCGGAAAATTTATCTGGTACGGGCATCCGTATGTCAGCACTAGGAGGGGATCGCACCGAATCAACTGACGTCTGAAGGGTTTGCACAGAGCCTGTTAGGGCATCAATTAAGGCTTTGTGCTGGCCCAGTGCTTGATGGATAGTATCCACCGAAGTGGAAGGCACAGTCAGAGGGTCAGCGCGTGCATCCATCTGTTTATTGGTCTGGCGTTCTGTAACGATCGGTGAAGCACAGAGAGGATCTGATTACCGGTGATCTGCAGTATCACTGGGAATACAGATGTATACCAGATTATAAGTGATCTGCAGTATCACCGATAATCCGATATACTAGCTAACCTCTGTTCACCTGAGTAGAGTGTAGTGTTTGGTGTAACGGTAACACTTCGAGGACTAGGCCTCAGTGCAGCAAGGAGTACTGCACAGATTCCTTCCGCAGACCTGAGCTCTCCAAGACGGGAGAAGTCAGACTGACAGTAGGAAGGATAGTCTGAAAGTAACCCTCAGGAGGAAGGGTCGCTAACAGAGCGAGGAACCGCCTCTAACGGTAAGGTCGGTTCTCGAGGTCGGACAAGCCAGGTCGTGCACAAACGAACAGATACAGTACAGGATCAGAAGACAAAGGCGGAGACTAAGTACAGGCAGGGTTCGGCAACAGGGTATCAGATATATCAAGGTACAGAATCAGGAGGCTGAGGCGGAGTCTAGGAACGAGCCAGGGTTCGGCAACAGAGTATCAGAAATATCGAGGTACAAGATCAGAGTTCAGGAGGATAGTCAAGGCAGGCAAAGGTCATAACAGATAATCACAATCAAACTAGTACTTTAGCTATCAACAGAATCTAGCTAAGTGTAGGATTACAGCTCCAGCTGGTCCCAGCACACTTAAGGATCTGACTACGGATCTGGGTGCTCCCACATATGTGATCGCAACGCCAGACAAAGAGCAAGTGAACAGCCAGCAGTATATATACACAAGGACCTTTCCAGGACCTCCCTAATTGCTGGACCAATGAGAGTTGTGGAAAATGTCAGCTGACCCGCCTGGTCAGCTGACTCACTTCTGGCTGTTATTTAAACTCAGCCTCTGTGCGTGCGCGCGAGTCACTCTGAATCTTGGTGGACTATCAGTCCCAGCCACACCAGTACTGTCTTGCAATGTATCTTGTGAACCACGTGCGGGAGCCGCCTCCAATGCGGATTCCGCCGCTCTCAATGTGGATTCCGCCGTACCCAATGCGGATTCCGCCGTTCCCAATGCGGATTCCGCCGCTCTGCCTAAGCGGCATGCGGCGGTTTTTCCGCGTTGTGACGATCTGCTGGACGCGGAAACAGCCGCCTCACCTTGAGAGACGGCGGCTTTTCCGCGTTTCCTCACAGTATGATATAAATGCTGTCATGCAGATCGGTATATCTTTACGTCTGTATAACTTTATATGTTGCAAGCCGACTGTATTACGATGCTTGATTATATACAAGTTAAATCAATAAAATTTGGATTATAATGGAAAAAAAGACTACAGAGATAGCTTGGAGTACAGTGGCTGATGGAAGGTCTGCCATGCCTCACAAAGTTTGTGAACTAAATTGTAGAGTCAAGACCACCCTCTCCCAAATGTCATATCTTGTTGCATAGCCACCTTATGCAGGAGTTATCTGGGGCCTAGTATTTAGACAAGCCTTTTCTAAAAAAAAAAAAAAAAAAAAAAAGAACAGATGCAAGTTTCTCTTAAAGTAAGTGCTGAGATAAGAGAAATATTCCTGCCGCAGGCTAAGTTAAACACATGAGTGTACTCACACATGAAGTCCGCATAAGATTTTTGCTAGATTACATCAGGAAAGAGAATTGTTCTTAGTTTTGATATGCATCAGGAAAAGTAATTATTAGGTTTTTTCCTGATTCATTTCTGATTTGGTCTGTTTTCTGATTTTTCTGATTTGTTTGACCATTGGATTGGCCAAAATTGTTTAATTGGTTGTTTAAGGTTGCAGGTTAGTTAATCATTTGCTTTGCTAGGCATACTTTACCAAATAGCTATTCATGTTTTAACCATTAGGAGACTTCGACCAAAATTTCGCCCACTGTGATGCTAGCTCTGCCTGTTTTAGATATTGGCTTTAGTATGGTAATCTTCTTCCTTTGGAAGAAATGACCAAAGGGGGGACTGAAAGGGTGTGTAGGTATATATGTATATATATGTATATATATTAGTATATAGATCAATTTCATATACAAGTATACATGTATCTAATCAGTTGATATTAAAGTGTCTTTAGAACAGTCAGCCACACATCTGTGCAGGAAAGGCTGGCTGTATGAAACCAAGAATAGTCAAATTCTCCTTTCTGGGCAAATCCCCAATGTGTCCCCAATGTGGACACCTGTATGGTCATAAATATCATGTTTTACCCGTGATCATTGAACTGTGTTATTTCTTGTAAATCCCATGACTTTCTGTAATTATGGTGATATACTGCGCATGAGCAAACCCTGTATTCTGTAGCATATAAGGAAAATGTTGTAATCATAAATCCAGCATAATTTGTGCTCACATCTTGTGTGTGTGTGTATTTTGTTAACCCTTTTGTGTCCTGGCGCCAGGAACCTAAGTAATTTGAAGCATCTGAAATCTGACTAGGCCATGGCCTGACTTTAATAGTAACCACTCCTTTCAAGTGGGATACACGCCAAAAATCCCAGGGAAAAATCTGGATTTGATGCAAAGCAGTGTTTTAAAGGCAGAAATCACATTGCATGCTAAATTGCAGGCCTAAAGTGCTTTAAAACACCTTGCATGTGTATACATCAATCAGGTAGTGTAATTAGTGTACTGCTTCACACTGACACACCAAACTCACTGTGTAACGCACCGCAAACAGCTGTCTGTGTTGTGAAGGCCGTGCTGGACTACTGTGCACCATGGCAAGGATTGCTCTTCCTCACTCAGTGATGTCTGGTTAGGTAATGTCTGACTGCCTTATCAACTTTCAATGGTTCTTTCTCTACCATTGTTAAAGCTTACATCTATTTTTTTTTACATTATATTTTCTACTTGATGTTCAGTACCTGCAACGAGAATCTATTATGGAGGGCAAGTCTGCCATTGTGACCAAAGGTAATGGCGGGGGAACCCTTCCTGGTGTGATTCCGGTCCGGAGTTGTAGCCTAACAAACGGTCGGCTACCTACCACCACACATCCATTGCAGCAGGCATGCCCGCCCCGAGATAGTGACCAAAAATAACAATACGGGACTCGGGAGGTCCTGCTGTTTTTGAAATGAGTTGACTTTAAATCCTTTAACGGGAATCAGTTATGGAGGGCAAGTCTGCTATTGTCACCACGGGTAATGGCCCGAAGTGGGAGCCTGCTGAGACCCATGCTGTACCTGCCCTGACCGTGCTTTGCAGACCAGGCATCTGAGGTCAGGTGGACCCTTGACCCAGCGGAAGACAAACCAAGTCAAAAGCATTTGCCAGGAATGTTTTATGGAGGGCAAGTTTGCCATTTTTTTCAATTGTGTGAAACGGTTTGATGGTACTATAGTCTCAGTACCATGGTGACTAGTGACCACTGACCACAGGTAATGGCCGGGGAATCCGGTTTCTGTTGCGTTCCGGATTTGGAGCCTAAGAAACGTCTACCACCACACATTCAGGCAAGAAGGGCAGCAGGCATGCCCGCCCCGAGGTAGTGACCAAAAATAACAATATGGGACTCGGGAGGCCCTGCTGTTTTTGAAATGAGTTGACCTTATATCCTTTAATAGGAATCAGTTATGGAGGGCAAGTCTGATGGTGCCTTCACTGCGATTTACCAGGTTGGTCTTCGGCGAGAATCTGTTATGGAGGTCAAGTCTGTCATTGTGACCACTGACCATGGGTAATGGCGGGGGAACCATTCCTGGTGTGATTCCGGTCCGGAGTTGGAGCCTAAGAAACGGCTACCACCACACATCCAGGCAAAGAGGGCAGCAGGTATGCCCGCCCCGAGGTAGTGACCAAAAATAACAATACAGGACTCAGGAGGACTTTTGAGGCCCTAATTGTAATGAATCAACTTTAAATCCTTTAACGGGAATCAGTTATGGAGGGCAAGTCTGCCATCCATTCAAGTGCAAGTTATGCACTGACTGCCAGGTATAATACAATGTGCAGTCACAGATGCAGTGAAAGGTATGCAGTGACTGCAAACAGCCGTTTGTGTAGTGACGGCCGTGCTGGACTGGTGCGCACCATGACGAGAGTGCAGGTGACGGTGGCTTTACAGCTCATGTGGTCGCCCGGCTGATGTAGCTGAATGACAGAAAAGTGACTGTCCAGCTGATCAAATGTGGTCTGACCACAATGAAGCAACGACCTTATTATCTTTGGTGTGCCACCCCCACCCGAGACACTCAAATAGCCGGCGATCATTGCTTCATTGTAATACGCAAGCCCCTTCACTGCGGCAAGGTAATGATCACGAAGGGGTTGGGCACATTTACATGCCTTTTGTTTTTTTGTTGCAGAAGCCCGCAGTACAGCCAGAAAAATTAGGCAGGCATGTACACGCACCAGAAAAATTAGTGTAGCGGACGCTGCTAGCAGCGGCCTTAAAAATTCAGGAATCTGCCTAGAGTCCTGGACCCTGTTGGTAGTGGCGGAGAAGGCAAGTGGCCTGCAGGCAGAGATGCTGTGTGTGGGGACTGACTTAGTCTTCAGTCGTGCAGTAGCCCTCTGTGATCCATTCCTCATTCATTTTGATAAAGGTCAGGTACTAAACACTGTCGTGACGTAGGCGACTTCTCTTCTCAGTGACAATGCCTCCAGCTGCACTGAAGGTCTTTTCTGACAGGACGCTTGCAGCAGGGCAAGAGAGAAGTTGTATGGCAAATTGGGACAGCTCTGGCCACAGGTCAAGCCTGCGTAACCAGTAGTCCAAGGGTTAATCATCGCTGCTCGCAGTGTCTACATCCACACTCAAGGCCAGGTAGTCGGCTACCTGCCGGTCCAGGCGTTGGTGGAGGGTGGATCTGGAAGGACTATGGCGAGGAGTTGGACTAAAGAATGTCCGCATGTCCAACATCACCTTGAGATCGCTGGAGCGTCCTGTCCATGTCCTGATGAAGCTCCGGTGGGCGGGGCGAAACGCGTAGACGTCATGCTACGCACTACAGTATCTTTGAGCCGGGTTTGACTCATGTGAGCCGCCGCCATTACCACATGTGGGAGCCTTTACTTGCCGCCATCTGGAAGCCGTTACTAGCCGCTCTTTGCGGAACTCGCATGCAGCTTATGGATCACAGCGTAACTACTGGATCAGATAATTGACCCCAGCGTACCTTTTGTTATCCTCAGTATGCATGGATAGTACACATGGACATTGATCCTATAACAGTGGCTGCGTGTATAGCTGCCTATCGTGGCATTTATCACATCATGTCACAGTCTATGCAGTTTGATATTTATCAGGACTTTCCAGTCATCTAACACCTTGTGACCTGCTTACAGCAATATATCAACTGCACATTAACTGTCAGAGACAGTATCTGTATAAAAAGGGTGATTTCTGCGGACACAGCGGCTGGTCGGCTGTCTTTGGTGGAGTTTGATGCAATTTAGCACAGATTTTCCTGCACATTTAAGGATCCAGAACTGGACCTTTTCAGCAGAATATGCATTACTGTGGAGAATCATGCTATACATGGGCATATGAGACCGATCTTTGGTTAAAGGAGAACTCTCTGGACTGAGAACTCTAAACCACCTGATATACTGCCTTGTGTTGTTGATCCTTTAATGCAGGCATTGCTACATTACAAACTATGCTGTGATGAGACTCAAGCTTTTTTGGATCTTTTTGCAGCTTCAGTGTGTTTTTTTGCAGCTGCAATTTAAGAGACTCCTATTTTTTGAAATTGGTGATCACCTTTTTGTTACCTTCATGTGGTTTTGGCTATATTTTCTAGCAAGCGGCTCCTACATAATATATATGGTCTACCGGCTCATTTGCATTCTATGAATAGTAATTTTAGATCATATTGGTCACACCTCTTTATCCTCTGTGAGTGGTTATAACCATATAACATTTAATTTCTTGGTTTCCTCACAGGCACTGGATAAGGTGTCCTCAATATCCCTTAATGGAGTGGATGGTTTATGTTAAGCTATCTGGGGGGTCTTTTTTTTCTGCCCTATATTCTGGTTGCTGAGAGTCCCATGATTGACCACATTGGTCACGCTTCCTCCTGGCATCTGTGAGTGGTTATGACCTTAAAGTTATTAGTCATTGGTCTCCTCACAGGGATACAGTTTGGGCGTCACCAAGGGTCCTAGATTTCTATACCAACCTTAGGTGTGGGTAGGTGGCTTCGTATTTGATTTGATCCAATGGTCACGCCCATTTTCCCAATTTGTGATTATTGTACTTTGAATTTAATATCATGATTGCTGTTTCATAGATATAGATCTGGGTGTAACTAAAGGGCATTAGCAACCAGTTCATATTGGCAGACCCCCATATTAGGGAAATATACTATTCTTAAAGGGACTCCTCCTACTGTCCCAACATTTGCAGCACTTTGTATTGTATTTACAATAATTATTTGAAGTCAGGTTACTTCCTGACATCTAATTATTACAAGTGTGTGTGCTTTTATGGTTCTTTTTCAATAAAGTGCAGTTTTTTAGCAGCATATACTGGTTTTTGTCCTCTCTCTTCTTGTTTACATTCAATTTTACCAGTGCTGGTACCTGCACATTGACCATACACTTACTACTATAGTTTTATAAACTTTTTTTCTAGCGTCCTGTCCTTGCCTGCGTGGACTTGGGAGGAGGAGGAGGAATACTGCCAGTGGTACCTTGATTGCGTTGTGCTGCCACATCACTCTTAAACGCATTGTAAAACATCATCGACAGCTTGTTCTGCAAGTGCTGCATCCTTTCCGCCTTCTGTTGAGTTGGTAACAGGTCCACCACTTTGTGCCTGTACTGAGGGTCTAGTAGCGTGGCCACCCAGTACAGGTCATTCGCCTTGAGTTTTTTGATACGGGGGTCCCTCAACAGGCTGGACAACATGAAAGAGGCCATCTGCACAATGCTGGATGCAGACGTACTCTCCATCTCATCTTGCTCTTCCTCAGTGACAGGACGCAACTCCTCTTCCTCCCCCCAGCCACGAACAATACCATGGGAACATGGAGCAGCAGAAGCCCCCTGTGACAGCTGCCGCAGTTGTTCTTCTTCCACCGCCTCTTCCTCCTCCACAGAAACACCTTCCTCATCATCATCATCAGAGTCTGACTCCTCACCTTCCCCACATGACTCCTCTTCTTCCTCCTCCTCCTCCCCCCTCTGTGCTGCCGCAGGTGTTGTGGAAACATCTGGTTTGGATGTAAATGGCTCCCATTACTCCTGCTGCCGTAACTGTTCTCGTTCACGCTCCTCCACAGCTGTATCCACCACTCTATGCATGGCACGCTCCAGGAAGTAAGCGTAGGGGATCAAGTCGCTGACGGTGCCCTCAGCGCGACTCACCAGTTTGGTCACCACCTCAAAGGGCTCCATGACCCTGCATGCATTTTGCATCAGTGTCCAGTAGAGTCTAAGAGGCTGCAGCTCTGGTGCTTTGAGTCCGCCAGGAGAAAAGTTCAAATCTTGGCTCTGTCTGGTGCTTTGAGTTCGCCAGGAGAAAAGTGTGATATAAATGTTATTTGTCTTGTCTAATTTTTCTCTTGGATTGAGCATAAATGGTACATGCTAGGCTAGTTTCAGCTAGTACTGTTGGTGGTACAATGGATATGTTAGTTACCTACCATACACTGAGACCTGGGTTCAATTCCCAGCCACGGTATGTAAGCTGGCTTTTGAAATACTGGAATTCCCTGGCAGATGAGACCCTCCTCCCTCCGGCAGGAGGGAGGAGGGAATAGCCAGAAGAGCAGAAGGAGGGAGGAGAAGCCTACAAGAGGCTAATTAAACTCTCCCTAGCAGAGTGTGTGTAGCAGCTGTCCCTTAACTAATTAGTATAGGAAGACGAGTGAGTCAAATGGCACAAGGACCTTGCCTTGTTTAAGAGGGGTGGGGCTCCAAGAGTGAGTGCAGTCTGATTGGCAACAATGTGCCTGCTGACTGTGATGTAGAGGGTCAAAGTTTTGCTCAATAGAGCATTATGGGGCGAATCGAACTTCCGGGAAAGTTCGCCTTTGGCAGGCGAACGCTAACCACTGAAGTTCACCGGCGAACTGTTCTGGACATCTCTAGTGTCCAGTTGTTGGGCCACAACATCCCCATCTTACCAGATTGTGTCCTTGTACTGTAATGATACAGGTACTGGGTGACGGCTTTCTCCTGGTCTAGCAGGCGAGAGAACATCAGCAGGGTGGAATTCCAGCGAGTCGGGCTATCGCAAATCAGGCATCTCACCGGCAAGTTGTTTCTACGCTGAATGTCCGCAAAGCGTGCCATGGCCGTGTAAGACCACCTGAAATGCCCAAACAACTTCCGGACCTGCTTCAGGACGTCCTCTAAGCCAGGGTACTTGGACACAAATCTTTGCACGACCAGATTCAGCACATGTGCCATGCAGGGTACATGTGTCAGCTTTCCCAAATTCAACACGGAAATGAGATTGCTGCCGTTGTCACACACCACGTTGCCGATCTCAAGCTTGTGCGGGGTCAGCCATTGCTCCACCTGTTTGTTAAGAGCAGCCAGGAGAGCTGCTCCAGTGTGACTCTCCGCTTTGAGGCAAGACATGTCTAACACTGTGTGACACCGTCGTACCTGGCATGCAGCATAGGCCCTGGGGTGCGGGGGCTGTGTAGCTGGAGAGGAGATTGCGACACCAGCCAAGGAAGAGGAGGAAGATGACGACAGCGAAGAGGATGTAGCAGGCGGAGAGGAGGTGGCTGGAGGCCTGCCTGCAAGCCTTGTAGGTGTGACAAGTTGATCCGCTGCGCAGCCACGTACTCCCTGCTTGCTGCCGTCGGTCACCAGGTTGACCCAATGGGCTGTGTACATAATGTACCGGCCGTGCCCGTGCTTGGCAGACCAGGCATCCGTGCTCAGGTGGACCCTTGACCCAACGCTTTTCGCAATAGATGAAGCCACTTGCCTCTCAACTGCACGGTACAGTTTGAATATGGCCTTTCGTGAAAAATAAGTGGGGCCTGGTATCTTCCACTGCAGTGTCCCAATGGCCACAAATTAACAGAAAGCCTCTGACTCCACCACTTTGTATGGTAATAGCTGGAGAGCTAATAGTTCCGCCACGCCAGCTGTCAGACGCCAGGCAAGAGGGTGACTGGCAGACATTTGCTTCTTACGCTCAAATACTTACTTTACGGACAGCTGGGTACTGCTGTGGGCAGAGGAGAAGGAACCGCTCAAGGGAAGAGGCAGTGTGGAGGAGGGTGGCTGTGAAGGTGCAAGGGAGAAAGCGGATGAAGACAATGCACCTGAAGGAGTAAGAGGAGAAGGAGGGTGGCTTGTCTTTTGGGTGCTGCTTTTGCTCAGGTGTTCTTGCCATAGCTGTTTGTGCCTTTTCTCCAGGTGCCTTCGTAAGGCACTTGTCCCTACGTGAGAGTTGGCCTTTCCACGGCTCAATTTTTGCTGGCAGAGAGAACAGATGGCTTTGCTCCGATCTGAGACACACATGTTAAAAAATTTCCAAACCGCTGAGCCCCCCTGGGGTGATGGCGCTACGAAGGCATCAGCAGCTGACGTTGAAGGGCATGTTGGCTGGCTATCTATAGCTGGCGATACATGGCGCCGGACACTGCCCCCAGCTGTTTCTGAGGACGAGCTCCCTCTGCTTCTATCATGGAGTCGTTCGTCTCCTCCTACTCCTCTCTGACTGCCCCTCTGAACTGTCCCCCTGGTCATCTCCTCTACTGGGAACATACGTGGCATCCGTATAATCGTCATCATAATCCTCCTGCCCAGCTTTGCTTTCCTCAGACACCTCCACAACTGCACCAACTTCAGGTGGTTCATCATCCCCCTCCTCACACGTTACGTCCATACTATCGCCACCTAACTCTGACGTATGAGGTGGTGTACCTGCGCCTTCTTGTTGTTGTTGCAGTAGTGGCTGTGAATAAGTGATTTCACTACCACCAAATAACTCCTGCGAAGTGTCAAATGCAGCGGATGTGGTGCTTGTTGTAGCGGTGGTGGCTGCGGAAGATGAGGTGTTCTGTGTTGAATACTCAAGCACGTCCTCACAATTTTGGGAAGTGATGGCTCGTGCCTTCTTCTGAGCACAGTATTTTGGGCCAGGTCCACACGAAATCACAGCAATACGACCTCGCCACAGACCTGCTGGTGCCTGGTGGCCTTCCTCTGGGTCTGCCTCTACCTCTTCCTCTACCTGGTTTGTCCATTTTGTCCATCTCGGGGGGATGCTAGGTATATGCAGTGAGCTGGGTTCACTCAACACAACAGGTAGTTATATGCAGTGAGGTGGGTTCACTCAACACAACAGGTAGGTAGATGCAGTGAGGTGGGTTCACAGAACACAACAGGTAGTTAGTTATATGCAGTGAGGTGGGTTCACTGAACACAACAGGTATTTAGTTATATGCAGTGAGGTGGGTTCACTGAACACAACAGGTAGTTAGATGCAGTGAGCTGGGTTCACTGAACAATAAAGGTAGTTAGGTGCAGTGAGCTGGGTTCACTGAACAATAAAGGTAGTTAGATGCAGTGAGCTGGGTTCACTCAACACAACAGGTAGTTAGATGCAGTGAGGTGGGTTCACAGAACACAACAGGTAGTTAGTTATATGCAGTGAGGTGGGTTCACTGAACAGCAAAGGTAGTTAGATGCAGTGGGATGGGTTCACTCAACACAACAGGTAGTTAGATGCAGTGAGCTGCGTTCACTCAACACAACAGGTAGTTAGATGCAGTGAGCTGGGTTCACTCAACACAACAGGTAGTTAGATGCAGTGATCTGGGTTCACTGAACAGTAAAGGTAGTTCGATGCAGTGAGCTGGGTTCACTGAACACAACAGGTAGTTAGATGCAGTGAGGTGGGTTTACACAACACAACAGGTAGTTAGTTATATGCAGTGAGGTGGGTTCACTGAACAGTAAAGGTAGTTAGATGCAGTGAGCTGGGTTCACTCAACACAACAGGTAGTTATATGCAGTGAGGAGGGGTCACTGAACAGTAAAGGTAGTTAGATGCAGTGAGCTGGGTTCACTGAACACAACAGTTAGTTAGATGCAGTGAGGTGGGTTCACAGAACACAACAGGTAGTTCGTTATATGCAGTGAGGTGGGTTCACTGAACAGTAAAGGTAGTTTGATGCAGTGAGCTGGGTTCACTCAACACAACAGGTAGTTAGATGCAGTGAGCTGGGTTCACTCAACACAACAGGTAGTTAGATGCAGTGAGCTGGGTTCACTCAACACGACAGGTAGTAACATGCAGTGAGCTAGGTTCACTCACCACAACAGGTAGTTAGATGCAGTGAGCTGGGTTCACTCAACACAACAGGTAGTTAGATGCGGTGAGGTGGGTTCACACAACACAACAGGTAGTTAGTTATATGCAGTGAGGTGGGTTCACTGAACAGTACAGGTAGTTAGATGCAGTGAGCTGGGTTCACTGAACACATTAGGTAGTTAGATGCAGTGAGGTGGGTTCACAGAACACAACAGGTAGTTAGTTATATGCAGTGAGGTGGGTTCACTGAACAGTAAAGGTAGGTTAGATGCACTGAGCTGGGTTCACTCACCACAACAGGTAGTTAGATGCAGTGAGCTGGGTTCACTCAACACAACAGGTAGTTAGATGCAGTGAGCTGGGTTCACTCAACACAATGCTAGGTATATGCAGTGATGAGGTGGGTTAAGTAAACACAACAGGTACTGGGTATATGCAGTAATGGGTAGTACAATGTGCAGCTCCCTGTCACACACACAGGTAGTCACTGAATGTGCTTGGCTGCTGGCAGTCAGTGGTGCTCAAATACCCCTTTTTAAAATTCGAGTTTGGTCGAATTCGAATAGTAAATTATTCGAGGTCAGTCGAATATTCGAGTCGAATAATTTTTACTATTCGATTCGACCTCGGACTTCGAGCTCACTATTCGAGTCGGTATTCAAGCTCATTATTCGAGCTGACTATTCGAATTGGCCTTAAATAGCTTCCAACACTTGTTTTGAGGGTGAATGATGCAAGAAACATCTTTTTTTCCAAGTAACAACAGCAAGTGATTATGTGGGGATGTTCCTTTAAAAAAAAAAAGGTGGAAAGAGAAGTTGTGTCCAGAATTTTGTTCAGTACTACTATATATACTTCTTCTTCTTCTTCTTCTTTATCTTCTATATCTTCTTCTTCTTCTTCTTCTATATCTTCTTCTTCTATATCTTCTTCTTCTATATCTTCTTCTTCTTCTATATTGTCTTCTTCTTCTTCTTCATCTTCTTCTTCATCTTCTTCATCTTCTTCATCTTCTTCTTCTTCTTCTTCTTCTTCATCTTCTTCTTCTTCTTCTTCTTCTTCATCTTCTTCTTCATCTTCTTCATCTTCTTCTTCATCTTCTTCTTCTTCTTCTTCTTCTTCTTCTTCTTCTTCTTCTTCTTCTTCTTCTTCTTCTTCTTCTTCATCTTCTTCATCTTCTTCATCTTCATCTTCTTCATCTTCTTCTTCATCTTCTTCTTCTTCTTCATCTTCTTCTTCTTCTTCATCTTCTTCTTCTCCTCCTTCTTCTCCTTCTTCTTCTTCTTCTTCTCCTTCTTTTTCTATATCGTCTTCTTCTTCTTCACTTATTTCTCTTTTCAATTTTTTTTTTAAAGAAATGCAGCTATTTTTGAGCGTAACAAATAGCTGGTGGCGCACGCATGTTGGAAGCGCCATTGTATGTGCTCCCTGCCCTGGCAGTGGAAACACACAGACAGCAGGAGGTAAATTCAGCAGCAGGAGGAGGAGGATGAGTGTGTGGCAGCAGGCAGTCAATGAGGCAGGCAGCGTGACATAATAGCCCTGGTACCTAGCGGTGATACCAGGGCTGTAAATAAACACAGCAGGCAGGAGGTCCCAGACAGCGGTCGTGCAGCCCACATCGTGTCCAATACACAACTGGGACAACACAGTTTTCAACCCGGGCACCTCAGAAAAATTAAACCTTTTTTTTTTTAAATGTTTTTTTGGTTTTGTTTGTAAAACCAATTACACAGATATATAGCTATTGTTTGACGTAATAGCTGGTGGCAGAGTGGCAGCAGAAGGTAATTCTGTGTACCCTGGCGGTGGGAAACACAGACAGACAGCAGCAGCAGCAGCAGGAGGAATGGAGGAGTAATTATGTGAGCAGCTATTGTTTGACGTAATAGCTGGTGGCAGAGTGGCAGCAGAAGTTAATTCTGTGTACCCTGGCAGTGGGAAACACAGACCGACAGTAGCAGCAGCAGGAGGAATGGAGGAGTAGTGTGAGTGTGGCAGCAGGTAGGCAGCGTGACATAATAGCCCTGGTACCTAGCGGTGATACCAGGGCTGTAAATAAACACAGCAGGCAGGAGGTCCCAGACAGCGGTCGTGCAGCCCACATCGTGTCCAATACACAACTGGGACAACACAGTTTTCAACCCGGGCACCTCAGAAAAATTAAACCTTTTTTTTTTTTTTATGGTTTTGTAGTTTTGGTTTTACAACCAATTACACAGATATAGCTATTTTTTGACGTAATAGCTGGTGGCAGAGTGGCAGCAGAAGGTAAATCTGTGTACCCTGGCAGTGGGAAACACAGACAGACAGCAGCAGCAGCAGGAGGAATGGAGGAGTAATTATGTGAGCAGCTATTGTTTGACGTAATAACTGGTGGCAGAGTGGCAGCAGAAGGTAATTCTGTGTACCCTGGCAGTGGGAAACACAGACAGACAGCAGCAGCAGCAGGAGGAATGGAGGAGTAGTGTGAGTGTGGCAGCAGGTAGGCAGCGTGACATAATAGCCCTGGTACCTAGCGGTGATACCAGGGCTGTAAATAAACACAACAGGAGGTCCCAGACAGCGGTCGTGCAGCCCACATCGTGTCCAATACACAACTGGGACAAAACAGTTTTCAACCCGGGCACCTCAGAAAAATTAAACCTTTTTTTTTTTTTTAATGGTTTTGTAGTTTTGGTTTTACAACCAATTACACAGATATAGCTATTTTTTGACGTAATAGCTGGTGGCAGAGTGGCAGCAGAAGGTAATTCTGTGTACCCTGGCAGTGGGAAACACAGACAGACAGCAGCAGCAGCAGGAGGAATGGAGGAGTAGTGTGAGTGTGGCAGCAGGTAGGCAGCGTGACATAATAGCCCTGGTACCTAGCGGTGATACCAGGGCTGTAAATAAACACAACAGGAGGTCCCAGACAGCGGTCGTGCAGCCCACATCGTGTCCAATACACAACTGTCACAACACAGTTTTCAACCCGGGCACCTCAGAAAAATTAAACCTTTTTTTTTTTTTATGGTTTTGTTGTTTTGGTTTTACAACCAATTACACAGATATAGCTATTTTTTGACGTAATAGCTGGTGGCAGAGTGGCAGCAGAAGGTAAATCTGTGTACCCTGACAGTGGGAAACACAGACAGACAGCAGAAGGGCAGTACACAGCAGCCCACTGTAGGTGTAAAATGTGTGGCTGCAGGTGACGTAATAGTCAAAGTGAACCAGGCTGGCTTAGTGAGCAGGAGCCAGGAGGTGGTAAAGGGTGGTAAGGCACATTAAAGATGGTTCTAAGTTCCGGCAGCCAGTTCATGTCCCCCTCTCGCCGACAACAGGGGCCAGGAACTCACCTTCCACCCACGCCTGGTTCATCTTGAGAAACGTCAGTCTGTCCACAGACTTGTGAGACAGACGTGAGCGTTTCTCGGTGACCACGCCACCAGCTGCACTGAAGCAGCGCTCGGACAGCACGCTGGAAGTGGGGCAGGACAGCACTTCCAGGGCGTACTGCGCCAGCTCGCTCCAGATCTCCATGCGCTTGACCAAATACTCCATGGGATCAACAGGGGCATCGCTGTCAAGCCCGCTGTAGGACCCCATGTAGTCAGCCACCATGCGGGTCAGGCACTGGCTGTGACCAGAGGAGGATGCTGCTGCATGCACCTCCTCTCTAGTCACTGCTGCCGGAGCCTCTACAGTCCTGTAGAGCTCGTGGCTGAGAGACAGCAGGTCTGTGGGGCGCTTGCTGCTGGATGCAGGCACCTGCTGCTGCCTCTGTGCTGGCTGGACAGTGGGGGTGGAAGGCTGGGGGAAGGCTTCCTCCAAGCGCTCAACAAGGGCCTGCTGCAAGCTCCTTATTTGTTGCGCTGGGTCTCCTCCTGCAGGCGGCAGGAACTGGCTCAACTTCCCCTTGAGGCGTGGGTCCAACATCATGCTGATCCAGATGTCCTCCCTCTGCTTCATCTGGATCACCCTGGGGTCCCTGCGCAGGCACGTCAGCATGTGCGCTGCCATTGGGAAGAGGCGGGCCACGTGTGCTGGCACATCGATGGCAGTGCTGTCCTCCTCCTCCTCCTCTGCCTCCTCAGCCTCATCTTCTCTCCACCCCCGCACCAACTCAGCTGCGCTGCGCTGATCCCCCTCATCAGCAGCAAGGTCAGGGACCTCCACCAAGTCCTCCTCCTCCTCCCCCTCAGAGGTGGACTGTGCAGCTGCTTGCCGCTCCTGCTGGTCCAAGGCTGCCGCTCCCTGTTCCAGCAAAGCATCAAGGGCCCTGTTCAGCAGACAAACCAGGGGCACCCACTCGCAGACCATAGCATGGTCCCTGCTCACCATGTTAGTGGCCTGCAGAAAGGGAGCCAGCACTAAGCACACCTGCTGCATGTGCCTCCAGTCATCATCGGGGACGATGGACGGGATGTTGCTGGTCTTGTCCCTTCTCTGAGCGGCGGAAACAGTGGCCAGGGCAAGGTACTGGTTGACAGCGTGCCTCTGTTTAACCAGACGCTCCAACATCGCCAGGGTGGAGTTCCAGCGAGTCGGAACGTCAAGGATCAGCCGATGGCGTGGCAGCTCCAGCTCCTTTTGCACGTCTTCCAGGCTCGCACAGGCTGCAGCCGAGCGCCGGAAGTGACGCACAACGTTCCTTGCCGTTTCCAGCAGTTCGCCCATCCCCTGGTAGGTGCGCAAGAACTTCTGCACCACCAGGTTCAGCACGTGGGCAAGACAGGGGATGTGGGTCAGGTTTCCCCTGTCTATTGCGGCAACCAGATTGGCCCCATTGTCGGCCACCACCTCTCCGACTCTGAGGCCTCTGGGGGTCAGCCAAATCCTCTCCTGCTCCTGGAGTTTGGCCAACACATGGGTTGCCGTCAGCTTGGTCTTCCCAAGGCTGACCAACTGCAGCAGCGCTTGGCAGTGGCGGGCCTTCACGCTGCTGCTGAGGCGGGGGGTTTGGCCAGGTGTGCCGGAGGATGGCAGAGGCGGGCCACGTGTGCTGGCACATCGATGGCAGTGCTGTCCTCCTCCTCCTCCTCTGCCTCCTCAGCCTCATCTTCTCTCCACCCCCGCACCAACTCAGCTGCGCTGCGCTGATCCCCCTCATCAGCAGCAAGGTCAGGGACCTCCACCAAGTCCTCCTCCTCCTCCCCCTCAGAGGTGGACTGTGCAGCTGCTTGCCGCTCCTGCTGGTCCAAGGCTGCCGCTCCCTGTTCCAGCAAAGCATCAAGGGCCCTGTTCAGCAGACAAACCAGGGGCACCCACTCGCAGACCATAGCATGGTCCCTGCTCACCATGTTAGTGGCCTGCAGAAAGGGAGCCAGCACTAAGCACACCTGCTGCATGTGCCTCCAGTCATCATCGGGGACGATGGACGGGATTTTGCTGGTCTTGTCCCTTCTCTGAGCGGCGGAAACAGTGGCCAGGGCAAGGTACTGGTTGACAGCGTGCCTCTGTTTAACCAGACGCTCCAACATCGCCAGGGTGGAGTTCCAGCGAGTCGGAACGTCAAGGATCAGCCGATGGCGTGGCAGCTCCAGCTCCTTTTGCACGTCTTCCAGGCTCGCACAGGCTGCAGCCGAGCGCCGGAAGTGACGCACAACGTTCCTTGCCGTTTCCAGCAGTTCGCCCATCCCCTGGTAGGTGCGCAAGAACTTCTGCACCACCAGGTTCAGCACGTGGGCAAGACAGGGGATGTGGGTCAGGTTTCCCCTGTCTATTGCGGCAACCAGATTGGCCCCATTGTCGGCCACCACCTCTCCGACTCTGAGGCCTCTGGGGGTCAGCCAAATCCTCTCCTGCTCCTGGAGTTTGGCCAACACATGGGTTGCCGTCAGCTTGGTCTTCCCAAGGCTGACCAACTGCAGCAGCGCTTGGCAGTGGCGGGCCTTCACGCTGCTGCTGAGGCGGGGGGTTTGGCCAGGTGTGCCGGAGGATGGCAGAGGATCGGAGGAACCTGCTGCAGTTCCCCTGACCCTGCGGGGTGGCACCACCCACTGTGTTGCTGCTGCTGCTGTGCCCGCTGCTGCTCTCCCATCCTCACCCCCTTCCACCAAGCTGACCCAGTGGACAGTGAAGGACAGGTAGCGGCCTGTCCCGAAGCGGCTGCTCCAGGAGTCCATGGTGACATGGACCCTTTCACCAACCGCGTGCTCCAGCCCTCGCTCCACATTGGCCATCACAAAGCGGTGCAGTGCAGGAATGGCCTTACGGGCGAAGAAGTGTCTGCTGGGGAGCTGCCAGTCTGGGGCTGCACAAGCAAGCAGCGCCCGCATGTCGCTCCCCTCCTGCACGAGCGTGTACGGCAGGAGTTGGGAGCACATGGCCCGTGCCAGCAAGCCGTTCAGCTGCCGCACGCGACGGCTGCTGGGAGGCAGAGCCCTAACCACCCCCTGGAAGAACTCGCTCAAAAGGCTCTGGCGTGGCCTTTTGCTGGCACGGGAATCAGCAGACACAGCAGAGGAGGCCACTGAGGACTGGCTGCCAGAACAGGCCTCAGTGTCGGCGGCAGGAGTTGCAGAGGGGGGAGGAGCAGTGCGTTTCCGCACTCCTGCTGGTGCTGCTGGAGGAGCAGGAGGGCGGGTGGCTGCTGTTGCTGCTGCTGCTGCTGAAGGCTGTGCAGTGATGGGTGTGGTGCCACTGCCAGCACCAGATGCCTTCAGCCTCTGGAACTCCTCATGCTGGTGGAAATGTTTCGCAGCAAGGTGGTTGATGAGCGAGCTGGTGCTGAACTTTAAGGGGTCTGCACCTCTGCTCAACTTCCGCTGACAGTGGTTGCAAGTGGCGTACTTGCTGTACACAGTGGGCATGGTGAAAAAGCGCCAGATTGGTGACAAAAACATCCCCCTACGGCATGGAAGCGCTGCTGCCTGTCTCCCTGTGGTGGTTGGGGGGGGGGGCTTGGGTGCGGCTGGTGGTGGTACTGGCAGATGCTGCTGCTGCTGAGCCTGAGACACCAGCAGGCTGTGGGACCTGCCTACTGCTGCCAATGCGTGCAATGATGCGCCTCCTTGCAAGGCCCACAAGCGCATCCTCCTCCTCCTCCTCAGAGCTGCTGAGGACGACATCCCCTGGAGGTGGTGGCACCCAGTCTCTGTCTGTCACCGTGTCATCATCATCCTCCCCCTCCTGAAACATGTCCTGCTGGGATGATGACCCCCCAAACTCCTCTCCTGATGCATGGATGGGCTGCTTGACTGTCGCCACAGTCTTGCTGTCCAATCCCTCATCCCCCAAAGTGCCCATCAGCATCTCCTCCTCCAAATCGCCAACAACAGCAGACAATTGACTCATCATGCCTGGGGTCAAAAGAGTGCTGAATGACAGGTCGGCGACTGACGGTGAACTGGCCTCCTCCCCAGGCCCTGCTGGGCGGCTGCTGCGAACAGGGGTGGTGGTGGTGGTGGTGAGGGTGGAGGCCTCGGATGCAGAGTTGATGGCGGGCTGCTCATCCTCCGTCATCAGTTGCACCACAGTGTCTGCATCCTTTTCCTCAATGGGACGTTTCCGACCCGGCTGGAGGAAAATCGGAGCAGGTGCTACACGCTGCTGCTGCTGTGTCTCTGCAGCGTGAGTTGCAGATGCTCCTGCTTGGTGGCGCCCAAGGCGTCCACGGCCAGTGGCTATGGGAGGAATGTTAGCCACTGACGCTGCTGCTGCTGCTGCGGAACTGTGCATGGTAGCGTGGCCGCGGCCGCGGCTTGCCACAATGCTGCTCCCTCTCCTCCTGATTCCCTTGCTGCCCTTCCCCTTGCCCAAACCGTGCTGGCTGCCACTTCCAGACATCTTCGATGTTTTGGGCGTAAACACAAAAGTTTTTTAAAAGGGCGGGTGAAAAGTGGGGTACTTTAATGGAGTGGGTTGGTGGGTGAGGTGACTGAGTGAGTGTCTAGTACAGTAAGTAAGTAGTAACAGTCAGGAAGTACAACTAATAGTTACAATAATCAGTAGTAATCACAAGGAAATTTAGTGTGTGTACACTACAGACAGTGAGTGCACGCACGCGCAAACACGTGCAGGAGCTAGCCTATGAACAGTGACTGAGTGAGTGTCCCTACTCCCTAGTACAGTAAGTAAGTAGTAACAGTCAGGAAGTACAACTAGCAGTTACAATAATCAGTAGTAATCACAAGGAAATTTAGTGTGTGTACACTACAGACAGTGAGTGCACGCACGCGCAAACACGCGCAGAAGCTAGCCTATGAACAGTGACTGAGTGAGTGTCCCTAGTACAGTAAGTAAGTAGTAACAGTCAGGAAGTACAACTAGCAGTTACAATAATCAGTAGTAATCACAAGGAAATTTAGTGTGTGTACACTACAGACAGTGAGTGCACGCACGCGCAAACACGCGCAGGAGCTAGCCTATGAACAGTGACTGAGTGAGTGTCCCTACTCCCTAGTACAGTAAGTAAGTAGTAACAGTCAGGAAGTACAACTAGCAGTTACAATAATCAGTAGTAATCACAAGGAAATTTAGTGTGTGTACACTACAGACAGTGAGTGCATGCACGCGCAAACACGCGCAGAAGCTAGCCTATGAACAGTGACTGAGTGAGTGTCCCTAGTACAGTAAGTAAGTAGTAACAGTCAGGAAGTACAACTAGAAGTTACAATAATCAGTAGTAATCACAAGGAAATAGAGTGTGTGTACACTACAGACAGTGAGTGCACGCACGCGCGAACACGCGTAGGAGCTAGCCTATGAACAGTGACTGAGTGAGTGTCCCTAGTACAGTAAGTAAGTAGTAACAGTCAGGAAGTACAACTAGAAGTTACAATAATCAGTAGTAATCACAAGGAAATAGAGTGTGTGTACACTACAGACAGTGAGTGCACGCACGCGCAAACACGCGCAGGAGCTAGCCTATGAACAGTGACTGAGTGAGTGTCCCTAGTACAGTAAGTAAGTAGTAACAGTCAGGAAGTACAACTAGCAGTTACAATAATCAGTAGTAATCACAAGTAAATTTAGTGTGTGTACACTACAGACAGTGAGTGCACGCACGCGCAAACACGCGCAGAAGCTAGCCTATGAACAGTGACTGAGTGAGTGTCCCTAGTACAGTAAGTAAGTAGTAACAGTCAGGAAGTACAACTAGAAGTTACAATAATCAGTAGTAATCACAAGGAAATAGAGTGTGTGTACACTACAGACAGTGAGTGCACGCACGCGCAAACACGCGCAGGAGCTAGCCTATGAACAGTGACTGAGTGAGTGTCCCTACTACAGTAAGTAAGTAGTAACTGTCAGGAAGTACAACTAGCAGTTACAATAATCAGTAGTAATCACAAGGAAATTTAGTGTGTGTACACTACAGACAGTGAGTGCACGCACGCGCAAACACGCGCAGAAGCTAGCCTATGAACAGTGACTGAGTGAGTGTCCCTACTACAGTAAGTAAGTAGTAACAGTCAGGAAGTACAACTAGAAGTTACAATAATCAGTAGTAATCACAAGGAAATAGAGTGTGTGTACACTACAGACAGTGAGTGCACGCACGCGCAAACACGCGCAGGAGCTAGCCTATGAACAGTGACTGAGTGAGTGTCCCTACTACAGTAAGTAAGTAGTAACTGTCAGGAAGTACAACTAGAAATTACAATAATTAATCAGTAATCAGAAGGAAATAGAGTGTGTGTACACAGACAGTGAGTGCACGCACACGCAGGAGCTAGCCTATGAACAGTGACTGAGTGAGTGTCCCTACTACAGTAAGTAAGTAGTAACAGTCAGGAAGTACAACTAGAAGTTACAATAATCAGTAGTAATCACAAGGAAATAGAGTGTGTGTACACTACAGACAGTGAGTGCACGCACGCGCACACACGCGCCGGAGCTAGCCTATGAACAGAGACTGAGTGAGTGTCCCTACTACAGTAAGTAAGTAGTAACAGTCAGGAAGTACAACTAGCAGTTACAATAATCAGTAGTAATCACAAGGAAATAGAGTGTGTGTACACTACAGACAGTGAGTGCACGCACGCGCACACACGCGCAGGAGCTAGCCTATGAACAGAGACTGAGTGAGTTTCCCTACTACAGTAAGTAAGTAGTAACTGTCAGGAAGTACAACTAGAAATTACAATAATCAATCAGTAATCAGAAGGAAATAGAGTGTGTGTACACAGACAGTGAGTGCACGCACACGCAGGAGATAGCCTATGAACAGTGACTGAGTGAGTGTCCCTACTACAGTAAGTAAGTAGTAACTGTCAGGAAGTACAACTAGAAATTACAATAATCAATCAGTAATCAGAAGGAAATAGAGTGTGTGTACACAGACAGTGAGTGCACACACGCAGGAGCTAGCCTATGAACAGTGACTGAGTGAGTGTCCCTACTACAGTAAGTAAGTAGTAACTGTCAGGAAGTACAACTAGAAATTACAATAATCAATCAGTAATCAGAAGGAAATAGAGTGTGTGTACACAGACAGTGAGTGCACACACGCAGGAGCTAGCCTATGAACAGTGACTGAGTGAGTGTCCCTACTACAGTAAGTAAGTAGTAACTGTCAGGAAGTACAACAAGAAATTACAATAATCAATCAGTAATCAGAAGGAAATAGAGTGTGTGTACACAGACAGTGAGTGCACACACGCAGGAGCTAGCCTATGAACAGAGACTGAGTGAGTGTCCCTACTACAGTAAGTAAGTAGTAACTGTCAGGAAGTACAACTAGAAATTACAATAATCAATCAGTAATCAGAAGGAAATAGAGTGTGTGTACACTACTACAGACAGTGAGTGCACACACGCAGGAGCTAGCCTATGAACAATGACAGACAGTGAGTGTCCTAGTACAGTTACAGTATATAACTACAAAATACAATCAATCAGTAGTAAAGGACAGCAGAAATACTGGTATAGATGATGAGAAATAAACAGAGGACAGGAGGACAGCTGCCCACACAGGCAGGCCCTGAGGCCTAAAGCTGTAAGCTTGCAGCAGCTGTCTCTATGTAACACAAAAGCTACTAACTAAAATACAATGTCTATCTAACTAACAACAATATAGGTGTGTATAGGAGGTGTATGTGAGCAAAAACGCTAGGTAAATGACCACAATAGAGCTCTTGCTAAGCCAAAGCACAAAGGAGCAACTCTCTCTCTGTACAAGTCTCAGGCAAGGATGGAAAAACCTAAAATGGCGGCCGCTATTTATAGGGTAGGGGCTGGCCAGGGTCCCCCTCTGTGATTGGCTGCCGTCAGAGGGCCTGGGAGCCCTCTGATTGGCTCTAAGGACATCAATCTGGGCTATGACGCTATTCGAGCGCGGTATTCGAGCTCGAATAGCGCCGTTTGCTCGAATAGCGCGAATAGTGAATGGGCTATTCGAGTTCACTCGAATAGCCCATTCGAATAGCTACAGCTATTCGGAGCTCGAATACCGAGCTCGAATAGCTGAAAAAGAGCTCGAATATTCGAGCTACTTGAATATTCGAGCTCTGCTGAGCACCACTGCTGGCAGTGGCACACACACTATCATTTAGCAAGGCTGTGCATGCAACAAAAGTGTCAGTTTGACACACAGAAAAAAAAAGTACAGGATTAGCTCTGAAAAGAGCTGTTGAGGGGTGCTATAAAAGCAATAATAATCAGCCAGGAGCAAGCTAAGCAGCCAAGAAACTAACTAATCTGTCCCTAGGAGAACAAGTCTGCAGCAGTTGTCCCTAGTCTGTCTCTAGCAGGCACACGAGTGAGTGTCATGGCCGGCGAGCCTGCCTTATATAAGGGGGGGGGGGGGCTCCAGGGCTTAGTGTAGACTGAATGGCTGCTATGTGCCTGCTGACTGTGATGCAGAGGGTCAAAGTTGACCCTCATAGTGCATTATGGGGCGAATCGAACTTCTGCAAAAGTCCACCTGGTCCAGGTGAACTCGAACCACCTAAGTTCGCCTGGAACCGTTCGCCGGCGAACCGTTCAGCCCATCTCTATACACAAGCACAACACTTAACTGAGACAAGAGTGACAGACAGTCAGTGACACTAAGACTGTCTGTCACACTCACAATACAGACAGCGGTCAGAAGCAGATGCTGCCTGGCTGTGGTAGTAGACTAGTAGTCTAGTAGTACTAGATAAAACTAACAGCAGTAGATAACCAACAAGAGTGACAGACAGTGACACTAAAAGACTGTGTGTCACACACACACTTAATACAGGCAGCGATAGCAGTCAGAAATAAAAAAACAGATGCTGGCCTGCCTGCTAACTAGTACTGCAGCTGCTAATCTAACACTAAAACAACTAACAGTACAAATGAATTAAACTACACAACAAATAACTAATCCCTAACCTACCTACAGGCTATTAGGCTAAGGCTACCTAGGCTAGCAGGCCTAGCCTGCACACAGACCTAACAGCTAGCCTAGCACAGTACAATACAGTATACACTAGCTCAGGGGTGAGCCTGGGGTGCCTGGCACCTGGGTGCAAGATTTTCTCTTGCGTCTATGGGAGTGGTTAAATTAACCGCGCCCAACCACATAACCATACCCATGTCCTACCTAATCACACCCACACCTTCCACCTCTTTACGCATGCATGTGATACCCCATTCCTACCCCTCTTCCATGGGCTTGCTCCTGGCTGGCTTTGGCTGCCTGCGAGTCTGCTAGTCTCTGGACTGACTGAGAGGCTCTGCGAGTGCGACGCAGTCACACACTGCGTATTTATGGCTGCCTGCGGCCACCCTACTCTCTCTCGCTGTCGTCGGCTCCTCCCCCCGCCAAGCCCAAGCGTGAGGTGGGCTGCCTGTATCTTTCCCGTTGTGCCGCGCAGCCTGCCAGTGTTGCCAACCTTTCACGTTATTTTTTTACTGACAAATACCTAAAAATTTACTGACAAAAGATTATTTTTACTGACAAAATTTCCCCACTAATTGCACATAAGAGACAGCGTTTCACCAGTAAATGCACGTAATGACAGACAGCCTTTCATCAGTAAATGCACATAATGAGAGACAGCTTTTCCCCACTAAATGTACATAATAAGAGACAGCTTTTCCCCAGTAAATGCACATAATAAGAGACAGCTTTTCCCCAGTAAATGCACATAATAAGAGACCGCTTTTCACCAGTAAATACACATAATAAGAAACCGCTTTTCACCAGTAAATGCACATAATAAGAAACCGCTTTTCACCAGCAAATGCACATATTAAGAGACAGCTTTTTACCAGTAAATGCACATAATAAGAGACAGCTTTTCACAAGTAAATGCACATAATGACAAACAGCCAGTGCCCCCAGTATATGTAGCCAGCCTTTAGGTAGTGAGTGACAGGGACCCCGTTTAGGTAGTGAGCGACAGGGACCCCGTTTAGGTAGTGAGAGACAGGGACCCCGTTTAGGTAGTGAGCGACAGGGACCCCGTTTAGGTAGTGAGTGACAGGGAGCCCCGTTTAGGTAGTGAGTGACAGGGAACCCTTTAGGTAGTGAGTGACAGGGACCCCTTTAGGTAGTGAGTGACAGGGACCCCCTTTAGGTAGTGAGTGACAGGGAGCCTTTTAGGTAGGGAGTGACAGGGAGCCCTTTAGGTAGTGAGTGACAGGGAGCCCTTTAGGTAGTGAGTGACAGGGACCCCCTTTAGGTAGTGAGTGACAGGGACCCCTTAGGTAGTGAGTGACAGTGAGCCCTTTAGGTAGTGAGTGACAGGGACCCCCTTTAGGTAGTGAGTGACAGGGACCCCTTTAGGTAGTGAGTGACAGGAACCCCTTTAGGTAGTGAGTGACAGGGAGCCCTTTAGGTAGTGATTGACAGGGACCCCTTTAGGTAGTGAGTGACAGGGACCCCCTTTAGGTAGTGAGTGACAGGGACCCCTTTCGGTAGTGAATGACAGGGACCCCTTTAGGTAGTGAGTGACAGGGAGCCCTTTAGGCAGTGATTGACAGGGACCCCTTTAGGAAGTGAGTGACAGGGACCCCTTTCGGTAGTGAATGACAGGGACCCCTTTAGGTAGTGAGTGACAGGGAGCCCTTTAGGCAGTGATTGACAGGGACCCCTTTAGGAAGTGAGTGACAGGGACCCCTTTGGGTAGTGAGTGACAGGGACCCCTTTAGGCAGTGAGTGACAGGGAGCCCTTTAGGTAGTGAGTGACAGGGACCACTTTAGGTAGTGAGTGACAGGGACCCCCTTTAGGCAGTGAGTGACAGGGACCCCTTTAGGCAGTGAGTGACAGGGAGCCCTTTAGGTAGTGAGTGACAGGGACCCCCTTTAGGTAGTGAGTGACAGAGACCCTTTTAGGTAGTGAGTGACAGGGACCCCCTTTAGGTAGTGAGTAACAGGGACCCCTTTTAGGTAGTGAGTGACAGGAACCCCTTTAGGTAGTGAGTGACAGGGAGCCCTTTAGGTAGTGAGTGACAGGGACCCCTTTAGGTAGTGAGTGACAGGGACCCCCTTTAGGCAGTGAGTGGCAGGGACCCCTTTAGGCAGTGAGTGACAGGGACCCCTTTAGGCAGTGAGTGACAGTGACCCCTTTAGGCAGTGAGTGACAGGGACCCCTTTAGGTAGTGAGTGACAGGGACCCCTTTAGGTAGTGAGTGACAGGGAGCCCTTAAGGCAGTGAGTGACAGCGACCCCTTTAGGTAGTGAGTGACAGGGACCCCTTTAGGTAGTGAATGACAGCAACCCCTTTAGGTAGTGAGTGACAGGGACCCCTTTAGGTAGTGAGTGACAGGGAGCCCTTTAGGCAGTGATTGACAGGGACCCCTTTAGACAGTGAGTGACAGGGACCCCTTTAGGTAGTGAGTGACAGGGACCCTTTTAGGCAGTGAGTGACAGGGAGCCCTTTAGGCAGTGAATGACAGGGACCCCTTTAGGCAGTGAGTGACAGGGACCCCTTTAGGTAGTGAGTGACAGGGACCCCTTTAGGCAGTGAGTGACAGGACCCCTTTAGGTAGTGAGTGATGGGGACCCCCTTTAGGTAGTGAGTGACAGGAACCCCTTTAGGTAGTGAGTGACAGGGAGCCCATTAGGTAGTGAGTGACAGGGACCCCTTTAGGTAGTGAGTGATAGGGACCCCCTTTAGGCAGTGAGTGACAGGGACCCCTTTAGGCAGTGAGTGACAGGAACCCCTTTAGGTAGTGAGTGACAGGGACCCCTTTAGGCAGTGAGTGACAGGGAGCCCTTTAGGTAGTGAGTGACAGGGACCCCTTTAGGTAGTGAGTGACAGGGACCCCCTTTAGGCAGTGAGTGACAGGGACCCCTTTAGGTAGTGAGTGGCAGGGACCCCTTTAGGCAGTGAGTGACAGGGAGCCCTTTTGGTAGTGAGTGACAGGGACCCCCTTTAGGTAGTGAGTGACAGGGACCCCTTTAGGTAGTAAATGACAGGGACCCCCTTTAGGTAGTGAGTGACAGGGACCCCTTTAGGTAGTGAGTGACAGGGACCCCCTTCAGGCAGTGAGTGACAGGGAGCCCTTTAGGCAGTGAGTGACAGGGAGCCCTTTAGGCAGTGAGTGACAGCGACCCCTTTAGGCAGTGAGTGACAGGGACCCCTTTAGGTAGTGAGTGACAGGGACCCCTTTAGGTAGTGAGTGACAGGGAGCCCTTTAGGCAGTGAGTGACAGGGACCCCTTTAGGTAGTGAGTGACAGGGACCCCTTTAGGTAGTGAATGACAGGGACCCCTTTAGGTAGTGAGTGACAGGGACCCCTTTAGGTTGTGAGTGACAGGGAGCCCTTTAGGCAGTGATTGACAGGGACCCTTTTAGGCAGTGAGTGACAGGGAGCCCTTTAGGTAGTGAGTGACAGGGACCCCTTTAGGTAGTGAGTGACAGGGACCCCCTTTAGGCAGTGAGTGACAGGGACCCCTTTAGGCAGTGAGTGACAGGGAGTTCTTTAGGCAGTGAGTGACAGGGAGCTCTTTAGGCAGTGAGTGACAGGGAGCCCTTTAGGCAGTGAGTGACAGCGACCCCTTTAGGCAGTGAGTGACAGGGACCCCTTTAGGTAGTGAGTGACAGGGACCCCTTTAGGTAGTGAGTGACAGGGAGCCCTTTAGGCAGTGAGTGACAGGGACCCCTTTAGGTAGTGAGTGGCAGGGACCCCTTTAGGTAGTGAATGACAGGGACCCCTTTAGGTAGTGAGTGACAGGGACCCCTTTAGGTAGTGAGTGACAGGGAGCCCTTTAGGCAGTTATTGACAGGGACCCTTTTAGGCAGTGAGTGACAGGGAGCCCTTTAGGTAGTGAGTGACAGGGACCCCTTTAGGTAGTGAGTGACAGGGACCCCCTTTAGGCAGTGAGTGACAGGGACCCCCTTAGGTAGTGAGTGACAGGGACCCCTTTAGGCAGTGAGTGACAGGGAGTTCTTTAGGCAGTGAATGACAGGGACCCCTTTAGGCAGTGAGTGACAGGGACCCCTTTAGGCAGTGAGTGACAGGGACCCCTTTAGGTAGTGAGTGACAGGGACCCCTTTAGGCAGTGAGTGACAGGGACCCCTTTAGGTAGTGAGTGATGGGGACCTCTTTAGGTAGTGAGTGACGGGGACCCCTTTAGGTAGTGAGTGTCAGGGAGCCCTTTAGACAGTGAGTGACAGGGACCCCTTTAGGCAGTGATTGAAAGGGAGCCCTTTAGGCAGTGAGTGACAGGGTCCCCTTTAGGCAGTGAGTGACAGGGACCCCTTTAGGCAGTGAGTGACAGGGCCCCCCCCTCTAGCCGCCGCTGCTCCCCCCTCACCTTGCAGTGTAGTCAGACCTCAGGATCAGTGGCGACCCAACCAGTAAGTAAGACCAGTAATCAATTGTGCCACAAGGACTGTGCGCATGTCATTGCTGCTAAATGGCTATCTGGGGTTTTCTTCGGACAACACAAAATCATCCCTACTCCTGCTGCATCACTCTGCAGTCTGCTTACATTTGTATACAATCTTCAAGTTTAAGAAGGGTACATTAGTTCCCTTCACAAATCACAAAGCCATCCCTGGGTGGGCTTGAACCACAAACCTTTTGGTAAACAGCCAAATGCACTAACCAATTGTGCCACAAGGACTGTGAGTATGTTTTTTTTGCTAAATGGCTATCTGGTGTTTTCTTCGGACAACTGTTGAACACAAAATGCAAGGCTGTCCCTGGGTGGGCTTGAACCACCAACCTTTCGGTTACCAGCCAAATGCACTAACCAATTGCACCACAAGGACTGTGTATATGTCGTTTCTGCTAAATAGCTATCTGGGGTTTTCTTCAGACAACTGTTGAACACAAAATGCAAGGCCATCCCTAGCAGGAAGGGTTGCATGGCCACCTAGCTTTTCATCCTTCCCACCCTTGCCCTGGAATCTTCCAGACTTCAAATTGTTGTCCTTTGCTGTGTGTGTTACACCAGCATCATCCAGGGGGGGGGGGGCACATGATCTTTCTGATTCTGAGTCTTGAATTGAATCTTGAATTGAATCGTTTTACCATGTGTCCCACTGCTTTCATCTAGCAAATTAGGCAAATAAGCAAGCTCATTTTTCTCTTGGGTATATTGCAATGGTACATGCTAGGCTGGCTTCAGCATATAGTGCTGTTGGTAGTATAGTGGGGAGCATAGCTGCCTTCAAAGCAGTGGACCTGGGTTTGATTCCTGGCAAATGTATGTGAGCTTGATTTTGACCGCCTACAAATCCCTGGAAGGCAAGATGAAGGAGTGGAAGTGTGGTGTTGGGACTTATTGCTATTGAACCTGTAATCCGGATTCAGATATCTGGGAGAAATCCGCTGATTTCCGGGTTGGCTGTCAAACTATCCGCAGATAGCTATCCGGATTTCTGTTCAACTATCCGGATTCCGAATAGTGCAAAAATGGTCGGATATCCGGGTTACCCGGAAATCCAAAATCCAGATGAGCATCCCTGTATCTATCTATAAAGTAATACAATAAATGTGTTGAGAATGTGTTTGGATGCAAAATGCTGGGTAAATAGTGAGAAAAGCACTTGCTCAGATGAACAGCAGCACTGGAGATGCTCTCAGTACCACAGTGGCACAGAGTCTCAAGCAAGGACGAGATTCTCAAAATGGCCACCTCTTTATATAGAGGAGGGGAGGGCCAGGCTCCCCTCCTCTGATTGGTTGCTAGGGCCTCGGCTGGGGGCCCTCTGTTTGGCCCAAATGATGTCATCCCCTGGATACCGCGCGTCATCCGGATTCGTGATCATGGGTTAACCCGGCCGGAATTCGAGTGCAATCGCGGGTGCACTCGAATTCGGACCCGGGATCATAACCAATCACGGGATCCGAATACCAAGCCTGTGATGGGGAAAATCGTGTTGTGATCATGGGTTAGCCGTGATCACGAGTTTGTTATGAGCACCCCTGGATGCAAACACATAGTGCGTTTGACTAGCCCCCTATACCTCGTTATTGGGCAAAATTTTGACCCTCTACATCACAGTCAGCAGACACATGGCAGCCAATAAGGCTGCACTCCACCATGGACCACCCTCCCCCTATAAAAACACAGCAGTGCTGGCCATATTCTCAGTCTGCCGCTGCTACTTAGTGAGAGCAAGAGAAAGACATTGCTGAAGAAAGGGAAAAATTTGTTGCTGAAAGCACCCCAAAAAAAGGCATTTTGAGGGCTAATATATAGTGGCTGGATAGTGTACTGGTTAAGGGCTCTGCCTTTGACATGGGAGACCAGGGTTTGAATCCTGGCTAGGTCAAGTACCTATTCAGTAAGGAGTTCAAGGCAAGACTCCCTAACACTGCAGGGTGGCCTCTTGAGCGCGTCCCTGTGGCTGCAGCTCTTGAGCGCTTTGAGTCCGACAGGAGAAAAGCGCTATACAAATGTTTGGATTATTATTATTAATATTCTTCTGATTTATTTTTTTTTTACAGCCCACAGGTGCAGCTGGCCTTTGCTGTACTCTGCCAGCACACTATTTTACCAGTGCATATCTTTCCAATGTATTTGCGATCTGATGGTGATGTCGGACATGCAGACTTTCTTTAGACCAACGCCTCACCTCAGCCCTTTGGGATCCACCCTCCGACAACACCTTGACCGGAAGGTAGCCGTCTACCTGGCCTTAAGTGCGGATATAGACTCTATGAGCAGCGATTAACCCATGGACTACTGGGTGCGCAGGCTTGAGCTGTGGCCAGAGCTTTCACAATTTGCCATCGAACTTCTGGCTTGCCCCGCCTCAAGCGCCCTGTCAAAAAGGACCTTCAGTGCATCAGGAGGCATTGTCACTGACAAAAGATGTCGCCTAGGTCAAAAAAAGTGTTTAGTACCTCACCTTTATCAAAATAAATGAGGCATGGATCCTGGAGAGCTACTGCCTGCCCGAAGACTAAGTCAGTCCCCACACAGCATCTCTGCCTGCGACTGCCTGCCTGAAGACTAAGTCAATCCCCACACAGCATCTCTGTCTGCAGGCTGCTTGACTGCCTTCTCTGCCACCACCGACAGGGTCCAAGACTCCAGGTGGATTCCTGAATGTTTAAGTTGCTAGCAGCGGCTGCTTCCAAAAATAATAATTTTTCTGGTGTATGTGCATGCCTAATTTTTCTGGCTGCACTGTGGCTGCAACAACAACAAAACAAAAGGCATGTACATGTGTCAGTTCCCCTTTGTGATCATTACCTTGCCACGGTGAAGGGGCTTGCGTATCACAATGACCTATATGAGTGTGTTGAGGGCACAACCAAGATAATAAGGTTGTTGCTTCATTGTGGACAGACCAAGTTCGATCAGCTGGATAGTCACTGTCATTGAACTACCTCAGCCCGACCATATGGGCTGTCAGTGTGATGCGGGCATAACCCTTTCACTACCTGATCCATGTGTACACACTCCAGACATTTTAAAGCAGCACTTTATTCCTCAATTGTAGGTATGTAATGTGATTTATGCCCTTTAGTGTTTAAAATATGACTCTGCATCAACTACGTCATTTTTGACCGGGAATTTTGCCATGGACCCCCCCTCCGGCATGCCACAGTCCTGATGTTCGTCCCCTTGAGACAAATTTTCCATCACTTTTGTGGCCATAAACAAAACCTGATTCGTTGCAGACCTACTGCCAGTCCGAGAACCCAATTTGTTTCAAACTCATCTTGTATGTGAATCAATTTACTGCCAAAACTCTGCTTGTTATCACTCCAGTTTCGTATCTGAGTCTTTGCACCTCCAGACTCAGCCTGTGGGAGCACTCCAGCTTCTCCTCGGTCATGTGCTTCAGTGTCATGCAAGTGGTTCTGCTAGCGCTACTGCCCCATATTAGCTGCTGGTCCCTATACCCACTCCAGGGTCCTCAGCTGGGAAGCTGCAAGAGTCATTGTCCACAGCACATTGGTCTCCAGCCCTCAAGGTACAAAATACAATGTTCATTGCCTGTTTGTGTTCTCCATGAATTTACATAACGGATTTGGACAGCACCATCAAAACTATAAATTTAAAGTATAGTAATAATTCGGTGGGATGTGCTAAGTGGGTATTTGGAACATCAATTATTTAGACAAGAAAGAGAGCCCACTAGTAACAGCACCAAACCACTCCAGGATAATTCAATATGTATAAACTTTATTGACAATCGATAACCAATTATAAAAACTTTTTAAAACCCAAACAACGAGAGACAGGTCAGTTTGTCCGTGTGTGCACAGCATACAATGACCATTGGCATGGTATAAAAAGGATTTTGAATAAACACTGGCCTATTATTCGCAGTGATGCCGTGATAAAACAATATACTACAGAAGGGGTGTCTTTGACGGCAAAGAGGGCTCCCTCCCTAAAAGATCTATTGTGCCAAAGCCACTACGACAAAAGGAGTCAAAAATCATCATCTAGCATCAAAGGAAACTATGCGTGCGGATGCTGTAACATATGTCAATATATGCAAAGGACAAAACAGGTATGGAACACATCACACACAAGATACTATAAAATACAACAATTTATCAACTGTCAAAGTACAGGGGTAATCTACCTGTTGGAGTGCCCCTGTGGCTTCAAATATGTGGGACAAACTAGAAACATGCTGAAACAAAGAATACAAAAACATTTCTCCACAATAAGGCTGTCTACAAAGGATCATGAAGAGGGAAAAACCCTAACACCTGTGGCTATGCACGCTTTCTTGTATCATCGGAGTAATACAAAAAATTGGAAGGTGACGGGCCTACAACGAATAATACCTTCCCCACGTGGAGGGGATATTACTCAGGCTCTTTTAAGAGCGGAGACTCGCTGGATGTTTGAGCTGGGCACACAGGCTCCTGGGGGATTAAACGAGGATTTCTCGTTCAGCAGTTATCTGCACTAATCTGGGGCCCTTTTGTGGATGGCTAAGTCCTTGTGCTCCATGTTTCTAGTTTGGGTTTTTGTCCCTTCCTATCTTGTTTCTACTTTTCATTTCATCTTTCCTCTTTCTGATTGCTGTGATTTAATATTGTATTTTGGCCTGAGGCTGAAGGTGAGCAGCTGATCATTTGTACCTGCGTGTTTGTCTGGGTGTTGAGGGTTGTGGTTACCCTTATGTCATAGTTGAATATGCTTAAAAGAATCTTTTGGTATGTGTCTAACCATATATTTTTTTCTCTCAGAAGTAGGTAGGTATTGTGATGGGCTGCATTGGGGCCAGCATATATATGTGTTTGTCTCACTCTATAAAGTATTGCCATTAGCACACATTCCTCACACTGTGCACATCCAAATGTGTATGTTTGCAGCTTCTTTCACTGGTTTGGGTATGTATATGTGTGTGGGTGCACACATATACATATGAGTATCCCCTTACAGGTCGTTTGTGAGTAGCGACTTGCCTATATGGATTTTATACACTTTCTTTAGGATTTATTGGTATGTATTCACTGTTGGGCAGTCCTGGTAAGAGCTGGATTATTACATGTACACATATATATATGTATATATATATATATATATATATATATATATATATATATATATATATATATTCTTTTACAGGTCGTTTGTGAGTAGCGACTTGCTTATATGGATGTCGTACACACTTTTCTGATTCAATGATATGTATTGACTGCTGGCATGGGTGCTGGGCACTCCCAGTAAGAATATATGATTTCACCCCCGTTGACAGTATGTGGTTTACCATAGGGCATGGGTGGTTAGTGTTTTTGGTGTCCCCTTATCTGTGCTGTTCTCTTATCTGATATATTGTTGGTTCTGCGTTTGGATGTGTGGCATCCATAATGTCCATGCTAATATGGTTCACCAGGATTTAGTTTGGGTGTATCATATGTTTAACACTTTATACTTTATTCTTGTATTTTTAGATTGAGATGATCATATTAGAAACAAATGGTCGGCTTTAGGGATTCGCTCCTCTCCCTCGGGAATGAAGACCACATATATGAGAAAAGCCATCTGGATATATAAAAAATTTTCCACAACCATTAATATTGATGTATATGATGTTGCTTAATATAAAGCTCTTGTATTTATTGAAGGTTGAAATGTTGCTATTTTTGTAAAGCCCTCTCTATGGAGTTTTTGTAACTTAAATTATCTCCTCTGATGTAGTACCTTCTTTCTCCTCTGGATGCTACTCCTTTGAGTTGATACGTTTCTCCCTGGTGTTGTGTGTAATTGTATACATAACGATGATAATTGTAGGATTTCTTTGCCTTCTCCATATCTGTGAAAATTATTCTTTTTCTTTCTCCTTTTTTTTCTCCACTTGTTAGTTGAAGAGACTTTTTGAAAACTTTTTACATATTATCTTAATAACTTTTCTTATTGGGATTGCCTTTATTGCCAAGCGGTAACTTTCTTTTGAACTCCGCTGCCCCTCTCTCCTGCGCATGCGTGGTTGCGTCCTCCTGTTTGTCTTACGGAGGACGCAACTGTTACTTTCTTAGACGGCGCGGAGGCGTTCGGGTTGCTTTGGCAACCCGACGTCTCCTGCGTTATGACGCGGCTGCGTCACGTCTGGAGGGGGCGGCGTTCTTCACCACAGTGATTGGCCGGTGGGGTTTAAAAGCGTTCCACGTAGTTTTTATGGCTGCCTCTTCCTGAAGCGGGTAGAGCCCGCGAGATGCATTAAGGCGCACAGCGGTGCCCACCTCTCTCTCCAGCCTCTGCCTCTCCAGCCTCTGTCACGTAAGTCTTCATTCTTGCCCTTCAATTTCTGCACTATACACCTTGATGCTTCTGGGTTCCTTCCTCCCTTCACTATGCGCTGATTATACTTTGTATATAGATTAGTGCTTCATTCACTGTGTTATTTTCCTATTGTTGTCTTTCAAGGACCAGAGTGTCTCTATCAGTCACTAGGGTATTGGGATTGTGCAATATATTTATAATTTATATAGCCCTACACTTGTTTATTTACACATGACCCTAATGGCAATGGATTTTTATGACATGTTATTGTTTATTCTGGGATTGGCATGTATCTGAGGCTTCCTGTGGGGAGGGGTGTCTAATTGTGGTTATCTCCACGTGTACCGCTGTAATCACCCTGTGTGATTTTTTAATTGTTTTTATAATTGGTTATCGATTGTCAATAAAGTTTATACATATTGAATTATCCTGGAGTGGTTTGGTGCTGTTACTAGTGGGCTCTCTTTCTTGTCTAAATAATTTGTGTTCTCCATGAAAACAATAAAGAGCATCCTGACTTCCCCACCAGTTCTGCTGGTTTAACCCACACATTGCTTGGTTGCTCAGGTCAATTTATTATGAACACATTTCTGTACAATATTGTGGTGGGAGTGTCAGGGCACCCTATAGAAAAAGGCACAAGAGACAAAAAGGCGGAAGCCCAGAAGTGCAATATGTCAATATAAAAGTGGAAAAAATGGTGAGAATAAGAATGCTACTCCCAAAGGAAGGTTTCAAGGAGCAACCAACCACAGGAAGCAGGTGGAGACCATAAACCCAACTCCACTCGGGGGGGTCCTGGAGGGACCCGAAGGTGGTCGCTCTCTTGGAAAACCGCCACCGTGGTGGCAACTACGGGTATACTGTCACCACCCCTCGAACAGGTTTTGTAGGGGGGTGTACTAAGCACAAATAGGGGGAAAGAGGCGCCCTGGGTTGTATAAAAGCATCTAAAACAGTTTAAAATGAAAAGTGTAATGAGTTCTGGACAGGCGGCTGCGGTAGATAGCGCTACTACCGCAGCTGCCTCCGGCTCCCTGCCTGGTAGTTTACCCGTGTCTCAGGCGTCTAGCACACCGAGAATGGGTTTGTCAGCTGCACAGAGAGCGGTCTTGTCGCGTGCGCACAGACAGGACCTTTATGCGGGGAGGAGGCACGTCAGCTGACCAGACGGTCGGCTGACGTCAGAGGAGACACTCGCCGCTCCTGATTGGCTTAGAGGAGTAGGCATGCCCGAGGGGTCTCCTCTGCTTCTTAAGCCATGCTGATTCACTCGCAACTTGTCTGCTGTTGCGAATACTTCGTGTTAGCGCTCAGACCTTTGATAGCTATAATTATAATTCATTGAAGACTGTATTTATCTGTGTATGACTCTGGCTCGTTATGACTTCTCTTCTGCCTTACGATTCTGTACCTTTGCCCATCTGATCTCACTGCCGACTCTGCCTGTTAAAACCTTCCTGTCTTTGCCTCCTGATTTTGTACTTTATCTGCCTGTCTGTTGCCAACTCGATTTGCCTGACCACTCTACTCTCACCAGAGGGCCCTGACTCTGGTGAGGGGCTCTGAACTTCTAAGACCCACCAGCTCCTCTGGTGAGGTATTGCAAACTGTCAGTTCTTACTGTTGCACCAAGCACTATACTGTACATTAGCTATCACATCAGCGGTCTGGTATACTTGTATTATTGGTGATTCTGCAGATCGCCATATAATCAGGTATATATCTGTACTAGCTGGTCGCCCGGCGTTGCCCAGGTATGTACTTGGCTAGTGTTAGCTCTGCCCACTTTTTCTAATCCTAACACACAATTACTCAAGGATGACCTAGTTTGTGAGCTTTGTGGTCTTTGGCATCAATAATTGGCATTGAAATTAAATAAATCTAATTGGCTGTGGCTCCACTCCTTTGAAAATCAATAGGTGAATTTTGATTAGCTTTTGTAGGCTCCACCCACTTTTCTGAATATTAATCCCAGTCACCCCGTGACCAACTGTGCAAAGTTTAAGAACCCTGCCATTGACAGTGTAAGAAAAACAAAAGTTTGCTTTCTTAAAACAGAAAGAATTTGCAATAATTCAGGTTGGAGTGAGCTTAAAACATCACCCAGTGCATCATCGTTGAATATATGCAAATTAACCATTGTTACCCTTAAAAGCTAAACACACCTCCAGCACTGCTGGAATGCCATGATGTGTCATTTTGTTAATTTGTACAGAGCCATAATAATCCAACATGCATACAGACTGTTCTGGATTGTTTGATCCTCATCAGTGCACAGCATGGATTAATTTGGCTCTATGCAGTAGGGCTTGTAACACCGAGAGGTACAGACTAACCAGCTAGCTCATGGTGACCCAGAACGCATTGGAGTGTGTAAGGGACTACAATGGTCCTAAAAGCCCCCTTACTAAGATGTTAAGAAAAACAAAAGTTTGCTTTCTTAAAACAGAAAAAAATTGTGATAATTCAAGTTGGAGTGAGCTTGAGATGTCTCCCAGTGCATCACTGCTGAATATATGCAAATTAACCATTGTGCCCTTAGAAGCTAAACACACCTCCAGTGTAACAGTGTAAGAATGGCTGCAGTTTACATTTTCCAGTGAAATTTGTATTTGTCTCTGCCCCCTTTTTGGTTATGGGAATAAAAAGTATCCTATACTTTATTCTAAGTAATGTACTATGTGTGTGCCAAATTTCAGTTTACATTCTAGCAGTGAAATTTGTATTTTTCTCCACCCACTGATGTCCTAATGTTTCCCGGGTATGTATTTGGCTGCTGTTAGCTGTGGCCACTTTTTCTAACCCTAACACACAATTGTCAATAGTCAATGACCAAGTTTGTGAGATTTGTGGTCTTTGGCATGAATAATTTTCATTGAAATGAAACACATCTGATTTGCTGTTTGTGGCCCCACCCCTTTTCTAAATATTTAACCCCAGTAACCCAATGATCAACTGTACCAGGTTTGAGGCTTGTGCCATTAACAGTGCAAAAATGGCAGCAATTAAATATTTGCCTTGAAAATCAATAGGTGAATTGTGATTGGTTTTTGTAGGCTCCACCCACTTTTCTGAATATTAATCCCAGTCACCCAGTGACCAACTGTGCAAAGTTTTAGAACCCTACAATTAATAGTGTAAGAATGGCTGCAGTTTACATTTCCCCAGTGAAATTTGTGTTTGTCTCCGCCCACTGATGACTTGGCATTGCCCAGGTATGTATTTGGCTGGTGTTGGCTCCGCCCACTTTTCCTAACCCTAACACAAAATTACTTAATGACCAAGTTTGTGAGCTTTGTGGTCTTTGGCATCAATAATTTGCATTGAAGTAAAATAAATCTGATTGGCTGTGGCTCCACCCCTTTTCTGAATTTAAACCCCAATCATCCGATGGCCAACTGTACCAGGTACAGGTGATTAACAGTGCAAGAGGCTAGTGCCATTAACAGTGCAAGAATGGCATTAATTAAAAATTCCCCTTAAAGATTAATAGGTGGATTTTGATTGGCTTTTGTAGGCTCCACCCACTTTTCTGAATATTAATCTCAGTCACCCAGTGACCAACTGTGCAAAGTTTGAGAACCCTACCATTAATAGTGTAAGAATTGCTGCAGTTTACATTTTCTCAGTGAAATTTGTATTTGTCTCCGCCTACTGATGACTCGGCATTGCCCGATTATGTATTTGGCTTGTGTTGGCTGCGCCCACTTTTCCTAACCCTAACCCTTACACACAATTACTCAATTACTCAATGACCAAGTACGTGAGCTTTGAGGTCTTTGGCATCAATAACCTGCATTAAAATTAAACAAATCAGATTGGCTTTTTGGGGCTCCACCCCCTTATATAAATTTAAACCCCAGTCATGCAATGATCAACTGTACCAGGTTTGAGTCTTGTGCCATTAACAGTGCAAGAATGGCAGCAATGAAATATTCCCCTAGAAAATAAATAGGTAATTTTGGATTGTTTTTTGTAGGCTCCACCCACTTTTCTGAATATTAATCCCAGTCACCCAGTAACCAACTGTGCAAAGTTTGAGAACCCTACCATTAACAGTGTAAGAATGGCTGCTGTTTACTTTTTCCCAGTAAAATTTGTATTTGTCTCCGCCCACTTATGACCCTGCGTTGCCCGCTTATGTATTTGGCTGGTGTTGGCTGTGCCCACTTTTCTAACCCTAACACACAATTAATCAATTACTCAATTACCAAGTTTGTGAGCTTTGCAGTGTTTGGCAACAATAATTTGCATTAGATTGAAACAAATCTGATTGGCTATTTGTGGCTCCACCCCCTTTCTGAAATTGAACCCCAGTCACCCAATGATCAACTATACCAGGTTTGAGGCTTGTGCCATTAACAGTGCAAGAATGGCAGGTTTGAGGCTTGTGCCATTAACAGTGCAAGAATGGCAGAACTATTCCCCTTGAAAATTTACCAACTGTGCAAAGTTTGAAAACCCTACCATTAACAGTGTAAGAAAAACAAAAGTTTGCTTTCTTAACACAGAAAGAATTTGCAATAATTCAGATTAGAGTGAGCTTGAGATGTCTCCCAGTTAGTGTTGGGCGAACAGTGTTCGCCACTGTTCGGGTTCTGCAGAACATCACCCTGTTCGGGTGATGTTCGAGTTCGGCCGAACACCTGACGGTGCTCGGCCAAACCGTTCGGCCACATGGCCGAACTAAGAGCGCATGGCCGAACGTTCCCCGAACGTTCGGCTAGCGCTGTGATTGGCCGAACGGGTCACGTGGTTCGGGCCCGAACGCGCTCTGATTGGCCGAACGGTCACGTGGTTCGGGTAAATAAATACCCGAACCACGTCATATCTCCGCCATTTCTCTGTGGGTTTAGCTTTGGGTAGGCAGGCAGGGTAGTTCGCTCTCCAGCTACGCTAGCCAGGGTCCCCCCCAGTCATTGTGTGTCGCTGCTGGGAACAGTAGTACACCGCTCGCTCAGCCACACTATATATATAGCATTGTTTACTGCCACTGTGTACCTCGCTCAGCCACGCTATATATAGCATTGTGTTTTCTGACACTCTGTGTACACGGCTTAGCCTGGCTATATAGCATTGTGTGTACTGCCACTGTGCACCTCGCTCAGCCACGCTATATATAGCATTGTGTTTTCTGACACTCTGTGTACACGGCTTAGCCTGACTATATAGCATTGTGTGTACTGCCACTGTGCACCTCGCTCAGCCACGCTATATATAGCATTGTGTTTACTGCCACTCTGTGTACACCGCTCAGCCAGACTATATACCATTGTTTACTGACACTCTGTGTACACCGCTCAGCCAGACTATATACCATTGTTTACTGACACTCTGTGTACACGGCTCAGCCTGACTATATAGCATTGTGTGTACTGCCACTGTGCACCTCGCTCAGCCACGCTATATATAGCATTGTGTTTACTGCCACTCTGTGTACACCGCTCAGCCAGACTATATACCATTGTTTACTGACACTCTGTGTACACCGCTCAGCCAGACTATATACCATTGTTTACTGACACTCTGTGTACACGGCTCAGCCTGACTATATAGCATTGTGTGTACTGCCACTGTGCACCTCGCTCAGCCACGCTATATATAGCATTGTGTTTACTGCCACTCTGTGTACACCGCTCAGCCAGACTATATACCATTGTTTACTGACACTCTGTGTACACGGCTCAGCCTGACTATATAGCATTGTGTGTACTGCCACTGTGCACCTCGCTCAGCCACGCTATATATAGCATTGTGTTTTCTGACACTCTGTGTACACGGCTTAGCCTGACTATATAGCATTGTGTGTACTGCCACTGTGCACCTCGCTCAGCCACGCTATATATAGCATTGTGTTTACTTCCACTCTGTGTACACCGCTCAGCCAGACTATATACCATTGTTTACTGACACTCTGTGTACACCGCTCAGCCAGACTATATACCATTGTTTACTGACACTCTGTGTACACGGCTCAGCCTGACTATATAGCATTGTGTGTACTGCCACTGTGTACCTCGCTCAGCCACGCTATATATAGCATTGTTTACTGACACTCTGTGTACACCGCTCAGCCAGACTATATAGCATTGTGTGTACTGCCACTCTGTGTACACCGCTCAGCCAGACTATATAGCATTGTGTGTACTGCCACTCTGTGTACACCGCTCAGCCAGACTATATACCATTGTTTACTGACACTCTGTGTACACCGCTCAGCCACACTATATAGCATTGTGTGTACTGCCACTGTGTACCTCGCTCAGCCACGCTATATATAGCATTGTTTACTGACACTCTGTGTACACGGCTCAGCCAGACTATATAGCATTGTGTACTGCCACTCTGTGTACACCGCTCAGCCAGACTATATAGCATTGTGTGTACTGCCACTCTGTGTACACCGCTCAGCCAGACTATATAGCATTGTGTTTACTTTCACTCTGTGTCTGCTGGGCCTGGGAACAGTAGTACACCGCTCACCTGCCACTGTATAGCATTGTGCTCTGTGTCGCTGCTGGGAATAGTGGTACACCGCTCACCCGCCACTGTATAGCATTGTGCTCTGTGTCGCTGCTGGGAATAGTGGTACTGTATAGCATTTCTGTACTGCCACTGTACTGCTGCCAGTCAGCGTGTACTGTAAGGATAAGTGAAATGAGGAAGAAATCTGGTGAAAGAGGAAGGGGCAAGGGAAGAGGTGTTTCCCCTGACGGTTCACGTACAGGCCACAGGGGAGCACCCAAGAAAACCCACTCAATACCGCCCATGTTGTCCAGGACAAAAACCCTCACAGATCCAAAAGAACAGGACCAGATAATTACCTGGATGACCTCTCAAGCGTCCAGCAGTGGGTTAAGCAGCACCAGCACATCACGCATGAGGTCCGAGTCCTCAGCCAGTTACAAGGAGCCAGTGGGCACAAAGCTGACACAACCGGCAGCGACACCACGCACACAACTGCCAGATAACCAGTCCGATGAATTACCTCAGGACACAATGGGGTATTCGCAGGAGCTATTCCCAGCCCAACAAACTTCCACCTTTCAAAGGTCAATGGAGGAACAGCCAGAAATGTTGTGCCCGGATTCACAACCATTAACTGTGGGAAATGCACCGCGCACTGAAATACAAGGTGAGTCCGAGGAGGACTCGGAAACCCAAATCCCAGAGCAAGTTGGGCAGGAGGGGTTGCAATTGCAGGAGGTCGGCCAACAAGATCTGGAAGACGACGTTGGAGTGAGCTGCGCAGAGGTTGTTCTGGGGAGCTCTACTCCACGGCGGCGGCCCCCCACAATGACATATGACGAGTTTGAGGAGATGGAAGAGGAGGGTATGGACAATGTGGACATAGACCCAGATTTTGTTTGTGAACGAGAACATCGCCGTCGTAGCAGCAGCACAGATGAGTCTGTTGAAGAACCCACTGCTGCACGAGTTCGCCTTGTGCCACAAGGTAGGCGGCGCGCAATTTCAGGCACCACAAGCGTGGAAGTTCAAGTGAGAGGCAAAAGAGGAGCAAACAGAAATCGCCAGCAAGGAGGCAGGTGCTCCAAAGTCTGGGCTTTCTTTGAAGACTGCACTGATGATGTTACCATGGCGATTTGCAAGGTGTGCAAGACCCGCCTGAGCAGGGGGAAAAGTATTAACAACCTCTCCACCACCAGCATGAGCCGCCACATGCTATCCAAACATCCCACTCTGTGGGCAAACGCGGCAGGACAGGGTACCAGCAACACTGCCTCCCTTGGGTTCACCAGACTCACCACCAGACCCGCCTTCAACAGCAGCAGTAGCCCAGCCATTGCGTGGTTCACAACATTCACAAACATCAGACGACGCTGACACTGTCACTTTCCGGAGTAGTGCTCTTGAGGTCTCCCAGTGTTCATCAAACACAACAACCAACAGCCCTTCCGTGTGCAGCGCTACGGTTCAGTTGTCTGTGTCGGAGATGTTTGAGCGCAAGAGGAAATTGCCAGCAAATGACCCCCGGGCCGTAGCAGTAACAGCCAGCATAGCCAAGCTTCTGGCCTGCGAAATGCTGCCATATCGAGTGGTGGAGACAAACAGCTTCAAGGGCATGATGTCAGTGGCCATCCCACGTTACGTGGTTCCCAGCCGCTACCACTTTGCGCGCTCTGCAGTGCCTGAGTTGCATGAGCACGTGGTCAGCAAAATAACCCGAAGCTTGAAGAATGCCGTTGCCTGCAAGGTTCACCTCACCACTGACACTTGGACGAGTGCGTTCGGACAGGGTCGATACATCTCCCTTACCGCGCACTGGGTGAACCTTGTGGAGCCTGGCAGCGATTCCTCACCTGCTACGGCACGGGTGTTGCCCACGCCGCAAACAGCTGCACCGCCGTCCCTCCCACTGGATAACAACAGCAGCACCTACCTCTCTGACTCCTTCTCCTCCAACGCATCTCAAAGTTGTACCTCATCCGGAAACGCTAACCCAGCAGCAGTAGGATCGTGGAAGCAGTGCAGCACAGCTGTTGGCATGCGTCAGCAAGCGTTGCTGAAGCTGATCTGCCTTGGGGATAAGCAGCACACAGGGGAGGAAATTTGGAAGGGAATAAAGAAACAGACGGATTTGTGGCTGGCACCGCTGGACCTAAAACCGGGCATGGTTGTGTGTGATAATGGGAGTAATCTCATTCGCGCTTTAAGGTTGGCTAAGCTGACACACATCCCTTGCCTGGCGCACGTGATGAACCTAGTAGTTCAGCGGTTCCTGAGGACATACCCAGGCGTGGCCGATCTTCTGTTGAAGGTGCGTCGAGTGGCCAAACATTGTAGAAATTCCAGTACTGCTTCGGGGGCACTCGCCAAGATGCAGGAGCGCTTCAATCTCCCCCACCATCGCTTGCTGTGTGATGTCCCTACGCGCTGGAATTCTACGCTGCACATGCTAGCACGCTTTTGTGAGCAGAAGAGTGCAGTGGTCCAGTACATGACGGCGCAGTACCGAGGCGCATCCGGACAGCTGCCAAGCTTCTGTGGATCCGATTGGGCCAACATGTTGGACCTCTGCCAAGTCCTCCAAAATTTTGAGCAATCCACGTTGCTTGTGAGCAGTGACAACTCTTCAGTCAGCATTACCATACCACTGCTGTGTTTACTGAAGAGGTCAATGTTGAAAATCAAGGAAACAGCTGTCATGATGCAACTGGGGGAATCTGAAGGAGAAAACGATCAGCGTGATGGTACCAACATCAGGCCATCCGCCTCAGGGAACGCTGGCCCCAGCAGCTATGACAAAGAAGAGGAGGAGGAACAGCTGGAGTTGGAGCAGGAATTTCCTGCCACCACTGACGAGGGCCAGAGCAGTGCACGTTGGACTTCCACAATTCAGCGCGAATGGTCAGCAGAAGCAGACCAGGATGAAGGTGACGACTATGATGCATCACAACAACTATCACAACGCTCACAAGAGGATGATGAGGATTCTGGTAGGACTCTGGCACACATGGCTCAATTCATGCTAGACTGCATTGAATGCGACCCACGCATTGTGCGCATTCTGGACAACACCAATTACTGGGTTTATACCCTTCTGGATCCACGGTACAAACACAATGTTCCAAAACTGCTTGAAGAAAGAGTCAGACAGGTCAAAATGGAAGAATACCAGCAGGCCCTTGTGGAGACTTTAGAGAGGAGATTGACATCCTCCCCCTCCTCTAGCCAGTTGTACGCCGACAGACTGACTTCCGCAAACCCAGGACGACCAGGAGGGCAGCAAACAACGCAAGCCGCAGCTAGTGCCCAAAAGGGAATGGTATCGGCAGTGTCCTTGGAGTGGGAAAATTTTCTGACACCCATGCAGCAGCAGCCCACTGAACAGCAAGCGTGCAGATCCACCTCCAACACCGATCGCCTGGAGAAGATGGTCAAGGACTACATGTCAGATGACGTAGCTGTGTCGAACAATCCATCCGCACCCTTCAACTATTGGGTATCGAAGCTAGACACCTGGCACGAACTGGCAATGTACGCAATAGAGGTGCTGGCTTGCCCGGCAGCCAGCGTTATGTCGGAACGCTGTTTCAGTGCTGCCAGAGGCATCGTCACAGATCGGCGTATCCGCCTTTCCACAGAAAATGCAGACCGTCTGACTCAAATTAAAATGAATCAATCCTGGATTGGAAATGACTACGCAACACTCCAGGACCCCAACCAAGTAACATGACCAATGAACATCTGGGATGGTGTAGCGTTTCCGGTCCCTGTTTATTGAACCTCTCATCTGTATTACATTTATGACTGCATGGCGGCAAAAAGCATTGCTGCTATATCCGCACGTTTTTTGTCCTCATGCAAGGCCTGGGTTGTTGTGTCTCAAAAAGCATGGCCTTCTCCTCCTGCGCCTGCTCCTGTTCCATCACGTGTGCTGCTGCTGCTGCTGGGTTAGCGTTGCCGGTCCCTGTTTATTGAACCTCTTATCTTTATTACATTTATGACTGCATGGCGGTACAAAGCATGCTATCCGCACGCTTCTTGTCCTCATGCAAGGCCTGGGTTGTTGTGTCTCACAAAGCGTGGCCTTCTCCTCCTGCGCCTCCTCCTGTTCCATCACGTCTGCTGCTGCTGGGTTAGCGTTGCCGCGTGGTCCCTGTTTATTGAACCACTTATCTTTATTACATTTATGACTGCATGGCGGTACCTCATGCAAGGCCTGGGTTGTTGTGTCTCACAAAGCGTGGCCTTCTCCTCCTGCGCCTCCTCCTGTTCCATCACGTCTGCTGCTGCTGGGTTAGCGTTGCCGCGTGGTCCCTGTTTATTGAACCACTTATCTTTATTACATTTATGACTGCATGGCGGTACCTCATGCAAGGCCTGGGTTGTTGTGTCTCACAAAGCGTGGCCTTCTCCTCCTGCGCCTCCTCCTGTTCCATCACGTCTGCTGCTGCTGGGTTAGCGTTGCCGCGTGGTCCCTGTTTATTGAACCACTTATCTTTATTACATTTATGACTGCATGGCGGTACCTCATGCAAGGCCTGGGTTGTTGTGTCTCACAAAGCGTGGCCTTCTCCTCCTGCGCCTCCTCCTGTTCCATCACGTCTGCTGCTGCTGGGTTAGCGTTGCCGCGTGGTCCCTGTTTATTGAACCACTTATCTTTATTACATTTATGACTGCATGGCGGTACCTCATGCAAGGCCTGGGTTGTTGTGTCTCACAAAGCGTGGCCTTCTCCTCCTGCGCCTCCTCCTGTTTCATCACGTCTGCTGCTGCTGGGTTAGCGTTGCCGCGTGGTCCCTGTTTATTGAACCACTTATCTTTATTACATTTATGACTGCATGGCGGTACCTCATGCAAGGCCTGGGTTGTTGTGTCTCACAAAGCGTGGCCTTCTCCTCCTGCGCCTCCTCCTGTTCCATCACGTCTGCTGCTGCTGGGTTAGCGTTGCCGCATGGTCCCTGTTTATTGAACCACTTATCTTTATTACATTTATGACTGCATGGCGGTACAAAGCATGCTATCCGCACGCTTCTTGTCCTCATGCAAGGCCTGGGTTGTTGTGTCTCACAAAGCGTGGCCTTCTCCTCCTGCGCCACCCTCCTCCTGTTCCATCACGTGTGCTGCTGCTGGGTTAGCGTTACCGGTCCCTTTTCCTGGAACCTCTTATATGTATTACATTTATGACTGCATGCCGACAAAAAGCATGTTACCTGTGCAAAGAAAACAGACATTTCCCGCATTTAAAAGACAGTTTTCCCTTTGAAACTTTAAAATCGATTTTCTCAAAAACTATAAGCTCTTTTTGCTAATTTTTTTTTCCTCTTGTACCCACTCCCAAGGTGCACATACCCTGTAAATTTGGGGTATGTAGCATGTAAGGAGGCTTTACAAAGCACAAAAGTTCGGGTCCCCATTGACTTCCATTATGTTCGGAGTTCGGGTCGAACACCCGAACATCGCGGCCATGTTCAGCCTGTTCGGCCCGAACCCAAACATCTAGATGTTCGCCCAACACTACTCCCAGTGCATCACTGCTGAATATATGCAAATTAACCATTGTTACCCTTAGAAGCAAAACACACCTCCAGAACTGCTGGAATGCAATGATGTGTCAGATTGTTAATTTGTACAAAGCCATAATAATCCAACATGCATAGAGACTGTTTTGGATTGTTTGCTACTCATCAGTGCATGGCATGGATTAATTTGGCTCTATGCAGTAGGGCTTGTAACACCGAGAGGTATAGACTAACCAGCAAGGTCATGGTGATCCAGAACTCATTGGAGTGTGTAAGGGACAACAAAAGGCCCCTTACTAAGATGTTAAGAAAAACAAAAGTTTGCTTTCTTAAAACAGAAAGAATTTGCGATAATTCAGGTTGGAGTGAGCTTGAGATGTCTCCCAGTGCATCACTGCTGAATATATGCAAATTAACCATTCTACCCTTAGAAGCTAAACACACCTCCAGTGTAACAGTGTAAGAATGTCTGCAGTTTACATTTTCCAGTGAAGTTTGTATTTGTCTCTTTTTGGTTATGGGAATAAAAAGTATCCTATACTTTATTCCAGGTAATGTACTATGTGTGTGCAAAATTTCATTCAAATCCGTTCAGGCGTTTTTGCGTGATCGAGTAACAAACATCCAAACATCCAAACATCCGAACTTTCCCATTTATTATATTAGTAGGATTATAGGTGATACTGCAGATCACCTAATAATCAGAACTCTGTCTCTTGCTGACACAAATCGTTACAGAACAGCAGACCATAATGTCTATGGACGCACTGCGTAGCCAGGTTGAGGTCTTGACCACAGCGGTGAATAATTTAACCATGTTGGTCAATACCCAGCAGACTCAGATCTCTCAACTGTCTGGAGTTGTGTTGACACTCCTGGCTGCAACCGCACCAGTGCAGTCCCCTCCAGTTATTGAGCCTCGTATGCCTCTGTAATGAATAGTGGAGATGCCGCCGCATGGTCTGGCGGCGGGGCGGCTGTCTCCGCGTTCAGACCGGAGGTTTCTGCACAGCAACATGTGTCTGGTTTGCATGGGCCTTCTAGTGCACACAGATGGAGAGCTACGCGCGCCCGCGCCAGAAGACAGGACCTTTATGCCAGTGTCAGTTAGCTGCAAGGACCTCCTGCTCCTCAGGGAGTCCTTCCTGCAGTTCAGCCAGTGGCCTCTACCCCATAGGAGTCCACTGGCTGCAGTACAGTCTGATTCCCAATACATCTGGGAATCCTTGGCTGCAAGCTTATCTCTATCGCCTCCTCTTAAAGAGATAGTCCCTGCACAGCCAGAGGCCACCTGCTCCTCAGGTGGTCACTGGCTGCAATAGTATCTGTGTCTTTCGCTCCACGGGAGATAGCCTGACAGTTGCACTAAGCACTTACACTTCATTAGGTGTCCAGAGGCTAGTCATACTTGTATTATTGGTGATTCTGCAGATCATCCATAATCAGGTATACATCTGTATTTTTGGTGATTCTGCAGATCATCAATAATCAGATTCTCTCTGTGTGCTGACACCAATCATTACAGCCTCTCCCTAAAAAGTTTTCAGGGCACAAATCTGATTTTCAGAATTTCAGAAATTGTTGCCTTTCATCCTTTGAGATGAGGCCTATTTCTTCAGGTACAGAGAGTCAAGGGGGAGACTTTCATTAAAACCCTATTGTCAGGGGATTCACAGTCATGGGCGTACAGTCTTCCTAGTGGTCATGAGGCATTAACTTCAGTTGAAGAATTTTTTAAGACCATGGCCATCATATACGATGACCCGGATATTGCTACCACTGCTGAGAGAAAACGTAAAACTCTCAGGCAGGGACACAACACGGTGGAAAGGGTTATCTGACCCAGTCTCTGATATGATGTTAGGTCACCCAGATCCTAAGACTGTAGACGAAGCGATTGCATTGGCGGTAAAGATTGATCGCCGCATTCGGTATCAAAGGCAGACTTGTGGGAGATATCCTGGGAGGTCAGTCCCTAACTGTAAAGTATAGCGGAGATGCCGCCGCAACAGGGAGCGGCATGGCGGCAGTCTCCGCGTCTCAGCCGGCGGTTTCCGTCGCGCTATTACATGATGGAGTTTTGCCTGGGACTATAGTGAATACTGGAGAGGCCGCTGCAGCAGTGAGCGGTATGGTGGCTGTCTCCATGTCTCAGCCGGCGGCCTCTGCCGCACTGTTACATAATGGAGTTTTGCCTGGTCCTTCAGTCGCACATAGACTGAGGACCACGCGCGCGCGCGCACACAGACAGGACCTTTATGCAAGTAGAAGGAGAGTCAGCTGACTCCAACACAGATCCTGATTGGCTGAGTGACTGGGGCGGCACTATGGAGCGCTCCCAGTATATATAGGACATGCCTGTCAGTAGTTCCTCGTCTGCTGTTGCATATGCTACATGTTAGCACTCAGACCTTAGTTCAGATCCCAAAGTGTGCCTAGAACCAGCAGGAGCTGGGGATCCACACTTAGTCAGTTTCTGTTGATAGCTAAAGTACTAATTGAATTGTATTATTTGTTATGACCTTCTGCTAGCCTTGACTCTTCTGCTTACTGATTCTGTGCTTCTGCCTATCTGATCCTGTTGCCGACTTAGCCTGAATACTACTCTGATTTAGCCTTCTGTCTTTGTACCTTATCTGTCCGTGTGTTGCCGAATCTGCCTGTATGACTCTTCTACCCTCACTAGAGTGCCTAGACTCTGGTGAGAGATTTCCTGTACAGATAGTCACCTGCTCCTCAGGTGACTAATAGCTGCAGTACAGTCTGAATCACCTGCTCCTCAGGTGACCAACAACTGCAGTACAGTCTGAATCACCTGCTCTTTAGGTGACCAGTAGTTGCAGTACAGTCTGAATCACCTGCTCCTCAGGTGATCAGTAGCTACACTACACCTTTCGTCACCTGCTCCTCAGGTGACCAGTAGCTGCAGTACTGTCTGAATCACCTGCTCTTCAGGTGACCAGTTGTTACAGTGCACTCTGCTCCACTCGTAATTAGGAGCTACAGTATAGTGTTAATCACCTGCTCCTCAGGTGATCATCGGCTGCAGTGCAGTCTGAATCACCCGCTCCTCGGGTGATCAGTATTCCTTGTATTACTGTTGCACCAAACACCTATCCTTACATCTCGTTATCCTGTGTCTCGCTATACTCGCTTTATTGGTGATACTGCAGATCACCAATAATCTGAAAATCTGTTCTTGCTGACACCGATCGTTACACTAACATTCTGCCTTCACCTTCGCCATCTCAGGATGAACCGATGCAGATCAGACATTCAAAATTGTCAGAGGTGGAGAGGGATCGAAGACGTTCAGAGAGGCTCTGTTTATACTGTGCAGAAGAGGGTCATGTGGTACAAAATTGTACTAGGAAGTCGGGAAACTCTGCCGCCTAGGTGTAGTTAGAGGTACTACCCTAGGCGAGCCAGTGTTACCTCTAAACAACAACCGCTTGCTCCTTCCCTGTTCCATCACCTGGGAGGGTCAAGTTTTTCCCACTCAGGCATTTGTGGACTCAGGCTCTGCAGCCAATTTTATCGATTATGATTTTGTTAAGAAACTAGGGATTTCTCTGATGCCCTTAGAGAGAGACAGATTTTGGTCACTGCAGTGGATGACTCTCCTCTGCAGAGTAAACAGCCTCTTTCTCAGACCCCCATGCTGGTATGTCGTGTAGGGGTATTGCATAGGGAAGAATTACAGTTTTTTGTGTTGCGAATGGCAACCTCCACAGTAATCCTTGGAATGCCCTGGTTGCAAAAGCATTCTCCTCAGATTGACTGGAGTTCCGGACTGCTTGGAGAAAATTGCTGTTCGTGCCACCAAGGTTCAAGTGGAGGGTGTACCTATGCAATATGCAGAATTTGCAGATGTCTTTTGTCCCAAGTCGGCAGACAAACTTCCTCCGCATCGACGTTTTGATTGCCCCATTGAGTTAAAGCCAGGTTGTATGCCCCCTAGAGGTCATTTGTATAATCTTTCTTGTCCTGAAAAACTTGCTATGCAAGATTACATAAAGGAAAACCTGGCCAAGGGGTTTATCCGTCCTTCTCAGTCTCTGGCCGGAGCAGGTTTCTTTTTTGTCTAGAAAAAGGACGGTGGGCTTCGGCCTTGTATTGATTATCGGGGGTTGAACAAAATTACCATAAAAAATCGTTACCCACTCCCGTTAATTGACGATTTGTTCTCGCAGGTGACTAATGTGAGTGTTTTCTCTAAACTTGATCTAAGAGGAGCATACAACCTGATACGCATTAGGAAAGATGATGAATGGAAGACAACGTTTAACACACCTGATAGGCACTACGAGTATCTGGTGATGCCCTTCGGGTTGGGTAACGCTCCTGCCGTCTTCCAGGAGTTTGTCAATGATATATTCAGAGAAGTTCTGGGGAAGTTCGCTCTGGTTTATCTGGCGACATATTGATATTCTCACCTAACCTGGCAGAACACAGGAGACATGTGAAGTTTGTTTTGGAGAAACTCTCCATGGATCCTGCAAAAGTCTCTGCCATTCTGGAGTGGCCACAACCCATGGGGTTGAAGGCACTCCAGAGATTTCTAGGCTTTGCCAATTATTATAGAAAGTTCATCAAGGGATTTTCTTCTGTGGTATCACCCCTCACTGAACTTACCAAGAAAGGGGCGGATCCTTATCACTGGTCAGCAGAAGCACATTCTGCCTTTTCATCATTAAAGAAACTGTTCTGCTCCGCCCATATCTTACGGCATGTGGATATCTCCTTTCCCTTTATTGTAGAGGTGGATGCATCTGAGGTTGGGGTTGGGGCGGTACTGTCTCAGCACTCAGGCTTCCAGTGTAGATTACCTCCCTGTGCATTTTTCTCACGGAAGTTCTCCCCCGCTGAGAGAAACTACGATATTGGAAATAGGGAGCTTTTGGCCATTAAGCTGGCATTTAAAGAATGGTGTCATTAACTCGAGGGGGCAGAACATGTAATCACGGTCTATACAGACCATAAAAATTTAAAGTATATCGAGGGGGCAAAGAGACTTACCCCTTGACAGGCTCGCTGGTCTCTATTTTTCTCGAGATTCAGGTTTATCATTACCTACAAGCCAGGTAGTAAAAATGTCAAGGCAGATGCCCTGTCTAGATGTTTCAAGGCCGAGACAGTTCAGCCACCAACCCCTGAGGGCATTCTACCAGAGAAGGTGGTGTTGGCAGCCACTGAGACGTGGGAAGATTGGTCCATCATTCTAGCCCCCTATCAACAAGAGATTCCTGAGGGAAAACCTGATGGGGTTCTGTTTGTGCCACTTCCTTTTCATCTGCAGATCTTGCAGTTGTTTCATGCTCATAAGAATGCAGGGCATCCTGGGGTGGCTCGAACACAGGATCTGCTTTCCAGATGTGTCTGGTGGCCTTCTCTGACACTAGACTGTAGGGAGTTTGTGAGAGATTGTTCTGTTTGTGCTAGGAACAAGCCATCCTGTCAGGCTCCTGTGGGCATGCTGCAGTCATTGCCAGTACCTAAGGAACCATGGACTAATTTGTCTATGGACTTTGTGGGGGAACTCCCCATGTCCGAGGGTAAAACAGTCATTTGGGTGGTAGTCAACAGGTTCAGCAAAATGGCTCATTTCATTCCTCTGGACGGATTCCCCTCTGCCAAGGAACTGGCTGATCTCTTTATTCAGCACATCTTCCGGTTGCATGGCATCCCAGAGAATGTGGTGTCAGATAGGGGAGTCCAGTTTGTGTCCAGATTTTGGAAAGCCTTTTGTCATCATCTTGGGATGGACCTGTCATTTTCATCGGGCTACCACCCACAGACCAACGGGCAAACTGAAAGGGTTAATCAGTCACTTGAGCAATTCCTTAGGTGCTATGTGGCAGATACACAATTGGACTGGGTTAAATTCCTGCCATTTGCGGAATTCGCACACAACAACCTGAAAAGTAGCTCTTCAGGCTTCTCCCCCTTTCAGGTGGTTTCGGGGAGATCTCCTAAATTCTCTCCGATACCGGTGGTGTCTTCTCCCTTTCCAGCCCTGGAGGATTGGCAGGGGTCCTTGAGGGAGATTTGGGCGATGGTTAAAAAGAATTTAGAAAAAGCCTTTCTGACCCAGAAGAAACAGGCTGATAAGAGGCATTCTGTGGAGTGGGAATTTGTTCCAGGGGACATGGTCTGGGTTTCTACTCAGCATCTGGCTCTGAAGCAGTCATCAGTTAAATGAGGGCCCAGATTTATAGGTCCATACCCTGTTTCTAAAAAGATCAATAATGTAACGTATGTGATCGATTTGCCATCTAGTGTAAGAGGTGTGAAGTCTTTTCATGTGTCTCTGCTGAAGCCAGCTGTGCATGTGGATTCCCCCCCCGTGGTGATTGATGGTGAGCCTGAGTATGAGGTCGAGCAAATTTTGGACTCACGATGGGTGCGTAATTCAGTACAGTACCTTGTTCATTGGAAGGGGTATGGGATTGAAGAGAGATCCTGGGTACCAGATCATCGCATGCATGCGGAGGAACTTAAACAAAAATTCCATGAATTATATCCTGAAAAACCACGCAGGACGTGTTCGGAGTCCACGCCTCAAGGGGGGGGGGGGGGTTACTGTAATGAACTCTGGACAGGCGGCTGCGGTAGATAGCGCTATTACCGCAGGTGCCTCCGGCTCCCTGCCTGGTAGTTTACCCGTGTCTCGGGCGTCTAGCACGCCGAGAACAAGTTTGTCAGCTGCACATAGAGCGGTATTATCGCATGCGTGCGCGCACAGACAGGACCTTTATGCGGGGAGGAGGCGCATCAGCTGACCGGCCGGTCAGCTGACGTCAGAGGAGACACTCGCCACTCCTCATTGGCTTAGAGGAGTAGGCGTGCCTGAGGGGTCTCCTCTGCTTCTTAAGCCATGCTGATTCACTCGCAACTTGTCTGCTGTTGCGAATACTTTGTGTTAGCGCTCAGACTTTTGATACCTATAATTATAATTCATTGAAGACTGTATTTATCTGTGTATGACTCTGGCTCGTTCTGACTTATCTTCTGCCTTACGATTCTGTACCTTTGCCCATCTGATCTCGCTGCCGACTCTGCCTGTTAAAACCTTCCTGTCTTTGCCTCCTGATTTTGTACTTTGTCTGCCTGTCTGTTGCCAAGTCAATTTGCCTGACCACTCTACCCTCACCAGAGGACCCTGACTCTGGTGAGGGGCTCTAAACTGCTAAGACCCACCAGCTCCTCTGGTGAGGTATTGCAAACTGTCAGTTCTTACTATTGCACCAAGCACTATACTGTACATTAGCTATCACATCAGCGGTCTGGTATACTTGTATTATTGATGATTCTGCAGATCACCATATAATCAGGTATATATCTGTATTATAGGTGATACTGCAGATCACCTAATAATCAGAACTCTGTCTCTTGCTGACACAAATCGTTACAAAAAGAATAACAAGGTATCTTACCTCAATGACGAAATCTTTGTATCATACAAAAGATTTTTATTTAGCACAGGCAACGCGTTTTGCGGGTCTAAGCCTGCTACTTCAGGCCAATAAGAGTGCCTACAACAGCAAGGAGGGCTCCTCAGTAAAAAGTACTTATATACATTGAATTGGTCTCTATATTTAGATGATTCTATCACAAACTCTGTGCTGTTTAGAAGAACTGCAATATTAATTCTGAATATGCACATGCCATAAGTCACGTTATGTAATATTTATTACTCATTCTTACACTATATTTATTGATGTAATGTATATATGTATATAAGTACTTTTTACTGAGGAGCCCTCCTTGCTGTTGTAGGCATTCTTATTGGCCTGAGGAAGTGAGCTTAGACCCGCGAAACGCGTTGCCTGTGCTAAATAAAAATCTTTTGTATGATACAAAGATTTCGTCATTGAGGTAAGATACCTTGTTAACCTTTTCATTTTAAACTGTTTTTAGATGCTTTTATACAACCCAGGGTGCCTCTTTCCCCCTATTCTTTATTTCTGTACAATAGTGGAGACAATTCACAGGTTACCTGTAAGCAAACACTGGAACAATAAAATCAGCAGAATGATCCACTTGGGAGAAGTTTGCCCAATGCTTCAGTGTAGCATCAAATCCAGAATCCCAAATAACTTCAGTGTCAAGTGGCAGAAAATGACCTGAATGGAGGAGAGAAGAGAATAACAAATGACCACTAGATACTGAAAATAAATCTATCTGGAATAGAGCTGTGCAATTGTAGTTAGCTATAGGTGACCAGGAGCGGATCAGAGAATAATGGCACACTGCGCCGATGCATAAAAATGGCGCCGCATTAAAAAGATACGCTTATCGCTATTTATCGTTAGTACTGCATAATAATGGCGCACGGGGAAAAAGAAAAAAAAGGCACAAAATAATGGTATTTAACAATAGCACCTTTCATATGCCAAACAGCAGACGTTATTGCGCACAGTAACGTTATTTATTAATAACGCCCTACATAAGCCAAACTGCAGATGTTATTTAACAGCAAACCGGTGAATGGATTTAATGTAACACAGTGACGTTATTTATCAATAGCACCATATATATCACAAACAGCAAAGGTTATTGTGCACCCTGAAGTTATTTATCAATAGCCCCCTACATAAGCCAAACTGCAGACGTTATTTAACTGCAAAACGGTGAATGGATTGAATGTAACACTGTCAAAAATTCTAAAGATGTTGCAGATTGAGGATTTAAAAAACAACAATATTAACGTTATTAATGTTATCAACTTTTTTCAAGTAATGTTCAGTACTGTAAACGTTAACTAACATTAATACACTGACTGTGCAGGATTTGATTTAAAAAAAAAATCATAACAATATTAATGTTAGCTAATTTGTACCTTTAGGCTAGTTACACACCAGGACGTTGCGTTTAGGGGACGTTATAGGGCACATAACGTGCCCCTAGCGCAACGCCTGGTGCTCTCTGGTGTGGACGTCGGAGTGAGCCGCGTTGTGCAGCTCACTCTGGCGTCCGTGATGCCGTGATGCGTACTCTTGGACGCATGCGGCATCACGTGGTCCCGCCCCCGGCCAATCGTCGCACAGAGCGGCCGCTCCAGGAAGTAAACACTGCACGTAACTGAGTGCAGTGAATATTAATTAGCCATGTGCCCGGCCGCTCTCCCCTCCTCTCCAACATGACTGAGCATGTGCAAACAGTCTAACGCGGCTTAGCCGCGTAGAACACACAGCATGCAGCACTTTGCTGCGTTACAATGTAACGCAACGTGGGCAGTGTGAACAGCCCACTTGTGTTACATTGCTGTGCGTTGGGGGAGCGTTACAGGCTGCACTAACGTGCGCCTGTAACGTCCCTGTGTACAAGAAGCCTTAAAGTACAGTACTCTTAACGTTAACTAACTATAATACACTTTGTGCAGGATCGGACTGCGCACTGCATTACATTTTAAATGTAACTAAAATGTATTATACTGCGATGTGTTTATATGTATATATCAATGATCTGAAAATAAAAAAATAGCAATGAATCCAGTTAAAAATAATAACTTTAAATGAAGACTACTATCAAGAGTGTTAGAGTTATTAATATCAATTAAAAAAGTTATTAAACGTTTTTAAGGAGACAATTTCTTAATGGTAATTAACAATTAACTGTTAACGGTAAACAATAAGTGGGAGACAGATTAGCGGCATCACCGTGCACCATTATTCACAAGCGCCATTTTCGTATAAAGTATATGGATATATATCAGCGCAACCCAAACAAACACAATTTAAATAGTCAATTAATTGATGAAAACGAAAGCAGCCAAAAGTCCAACACTGCAGTGTAGTGTCCTTAATTACAGGGTCTGTAAAACGCCCTTGGGTGAGGCGGATGCGTGGCTGGATGGCGTCCTGTATTGTTGTACATGCTGATTACTGCTGTGGGTCCCTGTAAAAAGGACCCAGATGTAAGTGATTGATGATCAACTTTTATTCATTGTTTTTAACAAAACGTATTATTAAATTGAAGTTAGATACGCTTAGATGAGTCTATTATTATTTTTTCATGCAAACTTTGATTTGCACTCCATTGAGAATCTGAGATATCGCTGAGTGTTTTTGTGGAGGAGGAGGCCAGCAGGGAAGTTACCAGCCGCTGACCTATCTTGCTCTATTACAGAGTAGACCCTGTAATTAAGGTCTGTCACCATCTGGTAAGTGCATCCATTTTCTATGGTGTACATGGTGGTGGACTTATCTGATTAGCGCTGAAGGATTTTATACTACTGCCATTTTTGTATAGATCCAGCCAGGAGTGTTCCCACATGTATGCAGTTAGCTAGAGGCCATGGCCACCAGTCTATGTGTTGTATAATGTTTTTATGGAGGGATGAGTGGAACTGCCATTAAGTGGATTTTTGTGGTGGGTTCCATATGGTCTATATGCTTTTGTGCCAGCATTTGTAGCAAAAGTTGATTTTTTTTTAGATTCCCTTGTGCTGCTGATCATTAGAGATGACCTGAACAGTTTGCTGGTGGACTGTTCCTGGCGAAGTTGGGCTGTTCGTCATTTGCGTTTCATGGATTTTTTTTTTTAAATTGTGTTCGCATTTTACATAAAGAGCAAAGAAAGAGGTGGAGGTGGCCCACCTTACCCAAAAGGTGGGTGCAGAGCCTGCGGGTGGCAAGTAGAGATGTCGCGAACCTCCGATTTTCGGTTCGCGAACCTTCGCGGAAGGTTCGGTTCGCGTAAAAGTTCGCGAACCGCAATAGACTTCAATGGGGATGCGAACTTTGAAAAATAGAAAAAATTACGCTGGCCACAAAAGTGATGGAAAAGATGTTTCAAGGGGTCTAACACCTGGAGGGGGGCATGGCGGAGTGGGATACATGCCAAAAGTCCCGGGGAAAAATCTGGATGTGACGCAAAGCAGCGTTTTAAGGGCAGAAATGACATTGAATGCTAAATTGCAGGCCTAAAGTGCTTTCAAACATCTTGCATGTGTATACATCAATCAGGGAGTGTAATTAGAGTACTGCTTCCCACTGACACACCAAACTCACTGTGTAACGCACCGCAAACAGCTGTTTGCGTAGTGACGGCCGTGCTGGACTGATGCGCAACATGGCCAGAGTGCAGGCTGTGGCAGTTTTCCAGCCCATATGGCGCCGGGCTGTGGTAGCTCAATGATAGAACAACAGTGACTGTCCTGCTGATCAAATTTGGTCTGTCCACAATGAAGCAACAACCTTATTATCTTCTTGTATGTAGGTAGGCATAGGTAGGAGTCCCAGTATAGGTAGGTAGGCATAGGTAGGTGCCTCAGTAGTTATCTAGGCATAGGTAGGAGACCCAGTATAGGTAGGTAGGCATAGGTAGGAGTCCCAGTATAGGTAGGTAGGCATAGGTAGGTGCCTCAGTAGTTAGCTAGGTATAGGTAGGAGACCCAGTATAGGTAGGTAGGCATAGGTAGGAGACCCAGTATAGGTAGGTAGGCATAGGTAGGAGACCCAGTATAGGTAGGTAGGCATAGGTAGGAGTCCCAGTATAGGTAGGTAGGCATAGGTAGGTGCCTCAGTAGTTATCTAGGCATAGGTAGGAGACCCAGTATAGGTAGGTAGGCATAGGTAGGAGTCCCAGTATAGGTAGGTAGGCATAGGTAGGTGCCTCAGTAGTTATCTAGGCATATGTAGGAGACCCAGTATAGGTAGGTAGGCATAGGTAGGAGTCCTAGTATAGGTAGGTAGGCAATAGGTAGGAGTCCCAGTATAGGTAGGTAGGCATAGGTAGGTGCCTCAGGGGTTAGCTAGGCATAGGTAGGAGACCCAGTATAGATAGGTAGGCATAGGTAGGAGACCCAGTATAGGTAGGTAGGCATAGGTAGGAGACCCAGTATAGGTAGGTAGGCATAGGTAGGAGTCCCAGTATAGGTAGGTAGGTAGGCATAGGTAGGTGCCTCAGTAGTTATTTAGGCATAGGTAGGAGACCCAGTATAGGTAGGTAGGCATAGGTAGGAGACCCAGTATAGGTAGGTAAGCATAGGTAGGAGACCCAGTATAGGTAGGTAGGCATAGGTAGGTGTCCCAACAATCGGCCAGGAGCAAGCCAAGAGCCTAACTAATCTTTCCCTAGGAGAAACAATCTGCAGCAGCTTGCCCTACTCTGTCTATTGCAGGCACACGAGTGAGTGTCATGGCCAGCGAGCCTGCCTTATATAAGGGGGGGGGGGCTCCAGGGCTTAGTGTAGCCTGAATGGCTACAATGTGCCTGCTGACAGTGATGCAGAGGGTCAAAGTTGACCCTCATAGTGCATTATGGGGCGAATCGAACCTCCGCAAAAGTTCGCATGGTGCAGGCGAACGCAAACCCCCAAAGTTCACCTAGAACCGTTCGCAGGCGAACCGTTCGCTACATCTCTGGTGCCAAGCCAAGGCACTGGTTCACATAACAGTCACAATGTAGGTCCAGGCTCGCACACCAAGTTCAAGTGGTCGGCGGACACTGACTTTAATGTAAAATGCGGTCACAATGTAGGTACAGGCTCGCACACCAAGTTCAAGATGCAATAGTCTACTTTATTGCTTCATCAGCACAGAAATGTGACAATTGTTTCAGGGCCTATCTGGTCCCCTTCCTCAGACAGTGCAGATGAAAACGTTTGTGAGGAAGGGGACCAGATAGGCCCCAAAACAATTGTCACATTTCTGTGCTGATGAAGCAATAAAGTAGACTATTGCATCTTGAACTTGGTGTGCGAGCCTGTACCTACATTGTGACCGCATTTTACATTAAAGTCAGTGGCCGCCGACCTTAGTGATTAATAGCAGTGCCCCATTACGTGCTAGAAACACCAAATTTGCAAGGTACATGGAGGAGGGAAAAAAAATCAAAAAGACCTTATAGTTTTTGAGAAAATTGATTTTAAAGTTCTCCTTCTGAGTGTGGGAAATGTTTTACTGCCACCCACTTTAGTAGTTAAAGGGATTCTGTGGCATATATATATAAAAAAAAAAAAACTGACACTTACCTGGGTCTTCTATTGGCCCCCTGCAGCTGTCATGTCCCATGCCGTCCTTCTATGATCTTCCGTTCCCAGCCGCCGGTCCTGTAACTAGACCTCTGCTGCGCGCCAGTGGCCGCGCGCGGGAGTGAGCATCAGGAGATTACTGCGCAGATGCAGTACAAGAAAATTTCATACTGTGTCTGTGTAGTAAGCTCCTGATGACGCGTACGGGAGCGAGCATTATTTGACTAGTTAGATAAATATTTAGACCAGGGCCAGCGGTGAGGAACGGAGGATCGCATGAGGACGGCGCAGGACATAACAGCTGCAGGGGGCCAATAGAAATCCCAGGTAAGTGTCAGTTGTTTTTTTTTAACATGTCACAGAACCCCTTTGATAGCAAAACCCCTTACGTGGGGGCTTTGCTATTCAAATTCAAAAAGACCTTATAGTTTTTGAGAAAATCAATGTCAAAATTAAAAGGAAAAGGTCATGATTTAAATGCAGTAACATGACAGATAATGTATCAACATGTATATAAATGTATTTTTTGTTTCTTATGATTGTGGGAAATTTAAAAAAAATCAATGACTTGGGAGTCCCACTCCCAAGCTTTTTAACCCCTTGTCCCCATGCAGGCTGGGACAGCCAAAATGTGCAGCCCCAGCCACATGGGGCTTCACAGTTTAGCTATACTAACCCGCATGGTCCCCCTCTCCCCCAGAGCCCTTATCCAATCGATGGACAATGGACTCTTCCCCACCTCCTGTGCCCCAGGAGGAGGTGGAGCCTCCAATGCCCTGTGGGGTTCATGGTTGTATCTAGGAGTCCCCTTTAAGAAGGGGACCCCCTGAATTTCCTGTTTGCATGATAAGTAGTAGCAGATTTGCATATGATTTGCATCTGAATTGAATGCGAAGTGTGCAGACAATCTATTTAGGTGCTGCACACTGAGCTGGTGGTCATTTCAGATGCAACCTTAGTGGTATGCGCTGGCGTTCTCCTTGCTGTTCAACCAAATGTAAGTTACACATTTTTTTTGCTTAGCTGCTCCCAAAGTTTTAAATTTATGTTAGGTCACTTGCCCGGAGGTTTGCCTCACCGTGGCGCAAGTGTCTAGTATAATATACATTGCATGCAAACCATACTGAAGCTAAAGTTCCTCCTAGTTTAATAAATGTTAGCACTTGTCTTGGATGCAGGGCATGCATTTTTCAGTCTGGCAGAGGCGGTGTATGCCTGTGCGATTAACCATTCAATTGCAACATGTGTTTAGGGATGCGCAGCCTTTCCCCCACCTTTCCTTAACTTTGTAACTATGTAACTGTCAGGTTAGCTGCTCCCAGCCCCTCCTCCTGAGTTTCCTGTTTGCATGATAAGTAGTAGCGGATTTGCATATGATTTGCATCTGAATTGAATGTGAAGTGTGCAGACAATCTATGTAGGTGCTGCACACTGAGCTGGTGGTCATTTCAGATGCAGCCTTAGTTGTATGCGCTGGCGTTCTCCTCGCTGTTCAACCAAATGTAAGTTACACATTTTTTTTGCTTAGCTGCTCCCAAGGTTTTAAATTTAGGTTAGGTCACTTGCCCGGAGGTTTGCCTCACCGTGGCACAAGTGTCTAGTATAATATACTTTGCATGCAAACCATATTGGAAGCTAAAGTTCCTCCTAGTTTAATAAATGTTAGCACTTGTCTTGGATGCAGGGCATGCATTTTTCAGTCTGGCAGAGGCGGTGTATGCCTGTGCGATTAACCATTCAATTGCAACATGTGTTTAGGGATGCGCAGCCTTTTTCCCCACCTTTCCTTAAATTTGTACTTTTAGTATGTGAGTTGATTTAGTGACGCAGCTGCAGTACAATAGTTAGTTACTTAGCAGGCAGGCCAGCATCTGTTGTGATTTGACTGCTGCATCTGCCTGACTGTATTAATTGTGTGACAGACTTTTATTGTCACTGCCTGTCACACTACAAGTATAGTTTACTTACTTATTTATCGACTACTGTAGACTACACTACTACTAGGGATTATAGTTAGTAGTTGTGTACTAGTTTAGTTAATTTGTACTATTAGTCTGTGAGTTGATTTAGTGACGCAACTGCAATACTAGAGTTAGTTACTTAGCAGGCAGGCCAGCATCTGTTGTGATTTGACTGCTGCATCTGCCTGACTGTATTGATTGTGTGACATTATTATTATTGTCACTGCCTGTCACACTAGTATAGTTACTTAGTTATCGACTACTGTAGACTACACTACTACTACTACTAGTCTACTACTAGTTAAAAAAAAAAAAAAACACCTTTCAATTTTTTGGGCACCAACACACCCCTCTTTATTAAAGTTTACACCCTTTCCTGACCTTTCTACTTATATATATGTTTTTGTTTTTCTTATTGTATTTGTATAATTGGACAATTGTACAATGACTGGCAGAGGTAGAGGCACCACCAGGAGAGGCAGCGCCATTGCCGCCGCCACCACTGCCGGCAGGTCTGTGACTGGTCCACCGCCAGCCACTGACCGCAGAGTTGTGGAGGAGGGAGCAGAGGCGCAGCAGCAGTGTGTTGCACCCATCTTTGCCGTGGGTCACCTTCGCCGGGCCATTGACCAGACTCAGGCTGTCGTGGAAATGATGGCGGAGCAGCAGGCCACAGTTTCCAGCCAGACCTCCAGCGAGACCAGTGCCACTGCCAGCACTCCGGTCCACAGCAGCAGCCACCCTCCACCACTGCTTGAGGTCACGTCGACCCCAGCTGGCAGCCTGCCCTCAATGAGCACGCTATTCACCTCAGGGACCGCAAGCACTTTGAGGGAAGTGGTTGAACAGTTGGTTGAGGAGATGATGATGATGGGGACATGCAATAAGGAGGAGGAGTTTGAGGTGGAGGAGTTTGTTGTCGGCCAACAACAACAACCTGATGTTGATGAGGAGGAGGAGGGGTGTGTTGCAGGGGATGTTGGGGCAGAAGAGGTGGTTGGGGGCTCAGAGGAGATGTTTGGAGATGATAATGTTTATGAGCAGGGATGCTCATCCAGATCCGGGTACCCGGGTTTGACCATTTTTACGCTATCTGAGTCGGATCCAGATCCAGATACCTGGGCCAATATCTGGATAGCTCTATGAGGGTATCTGGCCGCATAATCCGGATATCCGGATCTGGGTACTGTAACAAGGGAGATGATGTCATTGAGCCAATCAGAGGGCAATCAGAGAGCTCCCAGCCAATCAGAGGGCTCCCAGTCAATCAGAGGGCTCCCAGCAGAAGCCCTAGCAACTAATCACAGAGGGGAACTCTGGCCAGCCCCACCTAAGTTAATTGAGCCAATCAGAGGCCTCCCAGCCTAAGTCCTGGCACCCAATCACAGAAGGGAACCCTGGCCAGCCCCCCTGTGTAATAAGGAGGGCTGGCATGATGAGACAGATCGTCCTTGCTTGTGTGGCTGGCTGGCTGGTCACTGACAGACTTGCTCCAGTGCTGTTGGCTTAGCAAGTGCTGCCTGTATACACTGATAAACCTAAAGCTTTGAGTGCTAAATACCTTCACTACACTATTGTTCTATTGTTTTTTTTAGCTAGCTAGTGTAATTGTTTGATTTAATTCACTCAGTTAGGTCCTGTCTGTGTCTGTGTGTGCTGTGCAGGCCAGCAGGACAGTATAGGTTAGGGAACAGGATTACTGTGTTATTGTATTGTATTATATAGTTAGTTAGTACTGCAGTTAGTTGTTAGAGAGAGTAGTACTGTGTTAGCTTGCTACAGATTACTGCATGATAATGGTAAGCCTACCACCCTTAAACCGCCAACCACCACCACCCCCCATTCTCCATCCCCTCTTAACCTATTAAAATAATGGACACGGACTACTTGGCATTGGATTAATTTAAGGCCATAGCAGCCCCTTTCTTTATTCAGCCAATTAACAATGTTCCAAAACAAACAAATAACCATCATAACCAAAACAGCATTCACAAAGAGCTGGGGTAAGGGGTCCGGAGGCACCGAAAATCTGTCTGTCATAACACCCGTGTGACATGCAGCCTTGTACCGGCCCCCAGCCGCGGAACTCGGCTCGGGGACAGCTGCATGCCCCAAAGTCGTCTCTCTTCACTCCGTTAAAACCGCCGGATTTGTCCCGCGACAAATCTCTTTCCCAAGAAACCGACCTCCGGAGCCCCTTTTTACCCGTCCACCACGAAAGGGCATGACCCCTTATGACCTTGAGGCCCCCAACCTCAAAGCTCTTTGTATCCCCTCTTCGATACCTAGGGCCCACAAGTCCATCCCAATATCATTAAGATGCACCCCGTCCCTTCTAAGGAACAAACCAATGTCTTCCTCCAGTTCGAAATGACGAATAGCCAACCCCCTATTCCTGATAAAGAACCTGGCCACCTCCTTGTTCAATTTTATCCTAGCTTTGATAACCTTTTGGACCGAGTTAGCCAACCTCCAATATTCCCGAGCCACAATGTCTGACCAAACTACAATGGTCTCGGGAAACAGGGACCGAACCCTCAAGAAATCAAATTTGATCTCCTTTATAACAATTCTGGTAGATCTAGCCGCCAGATCGTTCCCCCCAACGTGCAACACGAGGATGTCGGGGGCTCTATCCATGCGTGCCAACTTGTGAAGTTCCGGCAAAAGGCCGGGCCAAACCATCCCAGGGAAACCTATCCTACCGGATACGTACCTGCTCCCTAGGGAAGCCAAGCTGGTGGCCCTCGGGCCTCACATCGGCCCTTCTCGCCCCCCTACTAACGTAGGAGTGTCCCACAATCCAGACGATGACCTGCGGACCTGCAACAAGAGAGAACAAACTAACAGCAATTGCCCTAGACCCCAGCTACCCCCACCCCACCTACACTAAATGGGGCCTAATGTATGACTTGAAACGGGCCGACTCCCAGCGCCCAATCTGCTTTATGACCCCCTCGCTCAACCCCCAACGTGACGCCTCCGTAGCCGCACCAATCCGAAAAGAGTGGGAGGCAAACTCCAGAAAAGGGAGGCCGAGTTGGCCTAAACATTTTCGAAACAACGCTACAAACTGAAAGCGAGACAAAGCCGAGCCGTCCCGGTGCACCAAAAACACCTGAGCCTGAGAGGGGCGGGCCGCTCCAAAACTCTGGACGTTATAATGAGGGCATAACGGGCCGCCAATCTGAAACAGGGTGATAGCCCGACCCCTGCCTGCCTGGTCGGTTTTTGAGCGTGGCAAATAAATGACGACCGTATCAGCATGGATGGAGATGTGCTCTGCAAGAATGCCTCCCACTCCCGCTTTGTTGCGGCTAACTAGCTCCCCTATTCTAAAGGCCCCGAAAAAAGCCAGCACGAAGGCAGTCTGAAATAGACCGCACTCATAACTGGAGGAACATAAGCCCGGCAGTACCCCCACCAGCCTACCCAGCAACTCAAACGTAACCGGGCGCCTGGCCTCCCTGCGAACCGTCCCAGACCGGTAACCCCTAAGAGCCTGCCTCACCCGGAAATCTTTAGTTACATCTAAGAGCCCCCTGACCTTGAACCAAAAAGCCAGAGCCGATAACTTCTTAGCCACTGCCGACGCCGAAATACCCTCTACAAAATTATTCCCCAAGAAATACAGCAACAAACATAGCCGTTCTTCATCCGAAGCACAACCTCCTGCTTGAAACATCAAAGCGTCCCACGCATTCCACACTAACGTGTACGCTGCCGCTGACGACTCCGATATGGATCTCCCAATCATACAGGATACCGCTCGAAAGGAATCCTCCACGCCGCGGACGGGCAAGGAACCCCACGTTCTTCCGCCGTGGGAACCGCAGCCCGGAATCTGTCCCACTGGAATCGAGAAAGTGCATCAGCAATGACATTGTCGACCCCAGGTAAATGCACAGCAAACAAGTAAATATTAAACCGCAAACAATCCAACACCTATTGCCGCATCAGACTTATCACCGGGGGGGAAGATGCCGAACAGCTGTTCACTGCCAATACCACACCCATGTTGTCGCAGTTGAACCTCACCCGCTTGTTGGCCAGCTGCCTTCCCCAAATCTGTACCGCCACCACTATGGGGAATAACTCCAACAGCACCAGGTTGGACGTAAAACCCGCCTCCACCCAGGATGTGTCCCAGGGAACTGCGCACCATTGGCCCGCGAAAAAGGCACCGAAACCATGGGAGCCCGCCGCATCTGTAAACAGCTCTAACTCCGCATTGCTCACCGTGTCTTGCATCCACAGCGACTTGCAATTGAAATTAGTCAAGAAAATCAACCACACCTGTAGGTCGGCCTTGATGTCCGCAGTTAACCGAATCCGGTGGTGTGGCGCTGACACTCCTGCGGTCGCCATTGCCAGGCGCCTGCAGAAAATACGCCCCATGGGCATGATTTTGCAGGCGAAATTCAACTTGCCCAGCATAGACTGCACCTCCCTCAAAGTCATCTTTCTGCTACTGATTGCCAATGAAATGGAATTCTTGAGGTTCACCACCTTATCAGCTGGCAAGCTGCATTCCATAGCAACGGTGTCTATAGTAATGCCCAAGAATTTTAACGCCGTGCCGGGGCCCACCGTCTTTTCTTCAGCGAGTGGGACCCCGAAGCGCTCACATATGTGCCGCATAGTCGCCAATGCGTACGCACAATCAGGAGAGTCTGCTGAACAAAAAATCGTCGAGGTAGTGTATAATTGACTGCACGCTCGACCTATCCTTCACTACCCATTCCAAAAAAGTGCTAAACCTCTCGAAATAAGCACAGGAAATGGAGCACCCCATGGGCAGACACCTATCCACAAAGTACTCTCCTTTCCAAAAACAACCCAACAAACGGAAACTTGAAGGATGAACTGGCAGTAACCTAAAAGCTGATTCGATATCAGTTTTTGCCAGTAACGCCCCTTGACCCAAACGCCTGACCCAACTCAAAGCCGCATCGAATGAGGTGTACACCACCGATGCATCGTCACCCGACAATCCATCATTGACAGATGAACCGCGAGGAAAAGACAAGTGGTGGATTAGGCGGAACGATCCCGGTTCTTTTTTAGGAACCACGCCCAGCGGTGACACGATCAGATCAACCAGAGGGCGAGAAGGGAACGGACCCGCCAATCGACCCACTGCCACCTCCTTAGCCAACTTCTTGTCCACGACACCCGGCAACTCATAGGCGGACTTCAAGTTCCTAAAAGGGGGGACCGACCGCAACGAACAACTACTGGGAATCCGGAACCCCTCCTCAAAACCTGCCCTCAGGAACTCCGCCGCCTCGTGGTCGGGATACCTACTTAGAAACTGTGCCATCTCCGCCCCCTTCACTGGCGTCGTCCCTTTTTCACGCAGAATCCCCCGACTTCGCCCTTCGCTGCTTATAACATCTGGAAGCCGCGTGTGAGCCTCCGCAATGGGAGCACTCATGCTTGAACCGGCAGGACTGGCCAAAACGACAGGCTCCATCATTGTATTGCCAACAGGTACCCTTTCCACGGGTCGCCGGCTGGCCGGCGGGGGCCGACCCTCCGGCAGTTGCGGGAAAGGACTGAGAGGCCCTTGCCAGGATCATCAACCGCATCCACAAGGTGATATCCTTATGGTCCCACCGAACCTCCGGCCGTACCGCCTTCGTCTGTCTAAACTGCTCGTCGTACCGCAGCCAGGCATTCCCCCCGTACGACCGGTAGGCCTCCCCGATCGAGTCCATGTAACCAAACAGCGCTGAGCAATGCTCAGGCTGCTTTTCCCCTGTCACGCTTGCAAGGATCGAAAAAGCCTGGAACCAGTTCTGGAAGGTCCGGGGTATCAATCTATAGCGCCGTTCCTCCTCCCTCTTCTTCTCGTCCGGCTTACCCTTATCCAGATTGAACTTCTCCAGCTGGAGGAGCGAAAATATCTCAATATATTCGCCCCTCCAGATTCGCTCCTTCACTTCCTGCTTCAAATGAGAACCGAGAAGGCCATTGAAACAAACGTAGAGTTCCGCATGCGACGCATCTGCCAGTCGCACCTGGCCTGCCCCCCCATCAACAGAAGAGCCGCTGGCTGCCCCTTCCGTCTGCACCGCCACCTCCGCCTGGACACTGCTCAAACCCAACGCCGCGGGTGGAGCCACCTGAACCACCCCTTGTACGGCCAAACCTACCCCTTGCGCCCCTCCATGTACCAGCCCCGCATGAGGGGCCGCTCCCGGGGGTGCCAAAGACCAAGCCCCCACCGGTGAGAGGGGCGTTCCAATTGGTAACAACCCCGACGCCACCGCCGGCATGTGAGGTGAAGGCTGCACCTGCGCTAACTGCGACCCCGCTGACGCTGCTAGGCTACCAGCCCCACCCTGTCTTCCCCCACAAATCCCCAACAATAAAGTGGCTAAGGCATTAACCGCAGCTAGATTGGCCTCACCTGGCTGCTCCGGACGCATGTCCCTGCCAGCCGTCACTCCGGATCCACCCGCTGCGACATCGTCATCATCCTCTGCGGAATCCACCTCGGAGTCAGAGCCGTTTTCCGCTGTGGGGCCCCTGCCGTGCTGTACATGCTGAGTCTGTGGCCGCTGATCACCTCTGCCCGACTTGCCCTTCTGCCTGCTGGATCCTCCCGACTTGCCCTTGCTGGTGGAGCTCCTGCTTCCACCGTGCGCTTGATGGGTCGCCACCGCGGGGGGAAGGGCGGCACCCGTGGGATTGGAGTCCTTCCGTTGGGCGCGCTTAGTCTGCCGCGCAGCGCGGGGACTAAGGGCCGCACCACCTCTCGCCTGCTGTGAATGTGAGGAGCTGGCCGCGCTGGATGGCCCCTCTCCTGCTGCCTCTTGCCGTTGGTTGGGATTCCTCCCGCCAGCCCCCTTGCCCTTAGACAAACGTTTTGCAGGGGGAGGCGGAGGGTCCCTGGGGGGGCTCCCTGAGCGGCGCTGGGGCCCGGCATGGAGCTCTGGGCTGAGTCTATCCGGGGGCCTGGACTGCCTCCTCTCCTCGCTTCTCCCCTCACCTGCTTGCACGGGTGGAGCGCTGGGTGCCGCAGCCGCGGGTGGCTCGCTGGCCACCGCAGCCTCCGCCGCTGTGCCCGCTCCCATTGCCGCCAGCTGGACCTGGACCCACGAGGGGCCCCTTGATACCGCTTCTGCCTGGATCCTGGCCACCAACAAGTCTAATTCCGCCATAGTTGCAGGGGCACAGGCGGGCGTCCGGCAAGCAGCTTCTTCCATCACGCTGCTCCAAGCCGGAAGTGTCCGCCGCCTGACCCGGGAAAATCCGCCTACGCCTCCCAGCGCTGAACTGCCCGCCCCCTGCCCCAGTTAACCCCTGCACTGCCCCACCAGACCTGGGCGACTACCCACTAACCCAGCTACCTAGCGCTACCCGGGGGGGACGGCTACCTCATCATGGCCGGGCCCTCCGCACTACGCTAGCTCCAGCTTCTGGCCCTATCTGGCGTATATCAAAAAAGGGCGCCTGGAAAAAGGGCGCGGGGTGTAGCCGAAATTGTAAGTTTGAATGCAAAACCGTATTTTTCGTTTAAGAGGTTATAAACGATAATTTAGTGCTAAATAGGTTAAATAAACGGAAATGAAATGGCAAAATACCGTCTATAACAGTAAACGAATTCTGATATGAAACGTCAAATAGCGTCTATAGCAAAAACGATATTTACACTTGTATTAAGCATAGTACTAGAATGGTAGGTTTTACAGGTATTTTACTACAATTATACCTAACTTTAGGGTCACAAATATCTCTCCTTATCCCTATCCCTCACACCTAGACCCCCCTTTGTGTAAATACACATAATGTAATAAATTGTATATATTACATATATTGTACTATAACTATACCTAACCTTACTCTCATACAGAGCCCTCCCTATACCTATCCCTAACCCCTAGACCCACCTGGTGGTGCCTAAACCTAAGACCCCCCTGGTGGTGCCTAAACCTAAGACTCCCCTGTTGGTGCCTAAACCTAAGACCCCCTGGTGGTGCCTAAACCTAAGACCCCCCTGGTGGTGCCTAAACCTAAGACCCCCTGGTGGTGCCTAAACCTAAGACCCCCCTGGTGGTGTATATTGCACTGTATGTATACCTAACCCTCCCTGTACCTATCCCTAACCCCTGGACCCCCCTGGTGGTGCCTAAACCTAAGACCCCCCTGGTGGTGCCTAAACCTAAGACTCCCCTGGTGGTGCCTAAACCTAAGACCCCCCTGGTGGTGCCTAAACCTAAGACCCCCCTGGTGGTGCCTAAAACTAACCACCCCCCTGGTCCTAACCCTCCCTGTACCTATCCCTAACCCCTAGACCCCCTAGTAATGCCTAAACCTAACCATCCCCACTGCACAAAACACGCTAAACACATATAAACAATAATATATTTAATCCTTAAAATACTTCACTCCAAATAACATGAATAAAATAATTTATATATTTGTAATAGAATAAGTAGCCTTAAAATCATGTAGAAATCTTAAAATAACAGTAATATTTAAAGCGATATTTTAGTAACTATAATCAACGCATTAGAAGTGTAAAAACAAAGTTAATACCATATACGATGTATTTCTAATACAATCAGGTTTAGAAACGTTATTTAAGCATTATACATATGAAAACGAAATTTAAATGATAAAAGAAGTGTAAACGAATTTTTAGCTGTTATAGTTTTATAAGCGCAATTTTAAAATGAAAAAACTAGTTAAAACCCATATAAGCGAAATTTACAAACGAAAAAATAAGTATAATACAAAGTCTAAACGAACTTGTAAACGATATTTGATATAAACTTTATCCTGTAAACGAAAACCTTTGTTAACACGATCCCTGTAACCGCTATTTCTCGTGCGCCCTTTTTTCCTGTCGGGCGCCGAATAGCCGATATTTTGCATTGCAGTCTATGGCGGCGCCCTTTTTGTCCACTATCCCTGTGCGCCCTTTTTTACTAGTTCCCCAGCTTTTGGCCCTATCTGTGCTGCTGTGCTGAGCATTGTCAGTGTGACAGTTAAACAGATAATGTGCACTGTCTGTCCTCTACTCTGCGGTCTGTCACTCCGTGCTGATTTAATTTAAAGTCCAACCCCGATTTCATTAAAGTAAAAGTCCCCTACATCATCTGGTGACATCATCACGTATAAGTTGTACTATGTCTGCTGGCACCGGCAGCCGGGGGAGGGGCAGCAAGGGCAAGAGGACAGGGAGCAACATTATGGCCACCCTCAGAAGGTCTGCCGTGTCAGTGTCGATTCCAGCGGACAGCCTACCCTCAGTCAGCAAGCTTTTCGCTCCAGGCGCCACGATTGAACTCAGGGCTGTTAGTCGCAAGGAGTTTGAGGAGGATGTTCTGGGTTTTGAGGAGGGGGGTATGATGTTGATGATGGGATGAAGGACCGTGACTACCATCCACAGGATGGGGATGTCAGCTCTGACTCTGAGGATGCATCGGTGGGTTTGGCACAGAGGATCAGCATTGCAGACAGTGGCTGTGGAATGCGAGACCCCCCACATCCTTCTGCCGCTACCACCAGCCGCACCACTCAACCCCCAACCACCACAGGGAGAAAAGCCGCAGCATCCCATTCAGGCCGCAAGGGAATCTCCACCTCCCCAATCTGGCGTTTTTTCACTCTGCCCTAATTGGACACCAAGTTTGCCATATGCAATGTGTGCAAACTACAGATGAGCAGAGGTTGTGACCCCGACAAGTATGGCACCTCCAGCTTCATCACCCATCTGGCCAAAAAACATGTTGTTGAGCATGAGGAGTTCAAGAGGCTGAAGCAAGCTGGCGCTGGCTCCCATCGCCATGGTGCCACAGGTCACTGCTGCTGATACCACCACCTATATTCAACCCAAAACACAATTGCGGTGTCATTTTTTGAAGGTGTCTGGGCTGAAAACTGTCATGTCCCAGTTGTGCGGTTGGACTTGGGACACAATGTGGGCTGCACGACCGCTGATGTTAATTGACAGCTTTTTTTTTTTTTTCATTTTATGTCCACCAAATAATACATTAGTGTTTACATGCATCATTTAACCTAAAAAACCCTTTTAAAGCTATTTAAAGGGCACTTCCGGTTTTTCTATCCAGATACCCGAATAGGTCGGGTACCCGCGGGTAATTTGGTCGGATACCCGAATTCACTTGGGTATCCACAAGGTCGGATCCGGGTACCCGAATCGGATCCAGATATCTGGGTACCCGGATCCGGGCGGGTATTAAAAAGTACTACCCGAGCAACCCTGTTTATGAGGTGCGTGACCATCCCTATGTGCCACAGTTGGGTGAAGAAGGCAGCTCGACGAAGGAGGAAGAGGCATCTGTGGCACAGAGGCACGGAAGCAGCATGGCAGCCGGCACAGGCGGTGGAAGGCAGGAGCCACAGCCTGCTGCTTCAGCCGCTACCACCACTCGCACCAAACCTCATCCAAGCAAAGGAGAAAAAAACAGCCCTCCAAAGGCAAAAACCTCCTCAGCCCTCAAGCAAGAAGGGCAAATTCAAATCCCCAGTGTGGCGGTACTTCACTGTGTGCAATGCCGATGAGACCTGTGTCATTTGCCACAGTTGCGGTGCCAGCCTGAGCAGAGGTCGTGATCTGCACAAGTTGGGTACCTCGAGCCTGCAGACCCACTTGGAGACCAGGCCTTTCCACAACTACCATGTTTCCCTGAAAGTAAAACCTCCCCCGAAAGTAAAACCTAGCACAGATTTCAAGCAGGCTGGAAATGTAAGCCCTACCCTGAAAATAAACCCTAGTGTCAGAGAGGAGGGGACACAGCTGTGCAATAGGAAGAGGCAGCGGAAGAGGCAGCCAGGGAAGCAGTGTGTGGATGGACTCATCCCTGGACAATGTCAACTCAGCAGCGTTAGTATGGAGAAAGATGTGACTCTTTCTTTAGCTGCATATGCTAGTTGTCCTCTCTCTCTCTCTTCTGCTCAGCTTGTGCCTCAGACAATACAGCAGTGGCAGGAATCTCAAGCACGTGCCTGTCCTTTCCTTACTATAGATCTGAGTTAGATAAGAGTGTGAGTCTGGGAGTAGAATTCTGAACCTCAGTAAACTGTACAGTGACTTTGCCATTGTACTCTATCATTTGTCTTTTATCAGCAAATGTGAAGTGAGATTCAGATGTTGTATAAAACTCACATATTGTGCACAAATACTGCTGTTTAAGTTTTCCCAATAGCCTTGTGTTCTTCCTTAGTGTGTTTCTCCCAAAATAAGACATCCCCTGAAAATAAACCCTAGCACATTTTTTGGAGCAAAAATTAATATAAGACACTGTCTTATTTTTGGGGAAACACGGTACCAGGAGTTTGTGAGGCTGAGGGACAGTGGCCCAGGCAAGACAGCCACTGCACAGCCTTCAGCAGCAGCATCAGTATCCCACCCTCCTGGTCATCCACCATCAGCAGCAGGAGTGCAGAAAGGCACTGCTCTCCCCCCAGGCAGCCAGTCTTCAGTGACCTCATCTGCAACCTCCACAGCTGCCTCCTCTTCCTCCCGTGCAGGCAAACTCTGCCAGACCCTGCTCAGTGAGTCCTTCCCCGGTGTGGCCAAGGTTCTGCCTTCCACCAACAGGCACATTATTATTTATTGTATTTATACATCCGAGTGCTGAACGGGTTGCTTGCCCGGGCCATGTGCTCCCAGCTCCTGCCCTACTCCTTTGTGCAGGAGGGGAGTGACATGAGAACGCTCTTGCAGTATGGGATCCTGGAGTGGCAAGTTCCCAACCGCCACTACTTCTCCCACACGGCAATCCCAGCACTGCACAGGTTTGCTATGGCAAACGTGTGCCACTCACTTGATCACGCCGTGAGTGAGTGGATCCACATCACCATGGATTCCTGGAGCAGCCATTTTGGGACAGATCGCTACCTGGCGTGAAGGCCTGCCACTGCCAAGGGCTGCTGGAGATGATCAGCCTGGGGAAAAACAACTTGACAGCACCTAACGAGCTTCGCTACCTTAGGGAGCAGGAGAAGATGTGGCTGACCCCCAGAGGCCTCAAGGTCGGACTGGTGGTGTCCAACAATGCGGCCAACCTGCTGGCTTCCATCACCAGGGGACCCACGTCCCATGATTGGCCCACGTCCTGAACCTGGTGGTGCAGAAATTCCTGCGCACCTACCAAGGGATGGACAATGTGTTGGAAGTGGCTTGGAAAATTGTTTGCAGTTTCCTTTGCTGAGCCGGTGCTGCAGCAAAACTGCCAACCTGCAGCTGCGCGAGGGCTTGCCACGACACCGGCTTGTCATGGATGTGCCAACTCACTGGAATTCAACCCTGGTGATGTTGGAGCGGCTGGTTGAGCAGAGGAGGGCTGTCAACCGCTACATTGTTGAGGCCACTCACGCCGGCACTACCAAACTCCAGCTCCTGTCCTACGCACAGTGGGGGCAAATGCAGCAGGTGTGCTTGGTTTTGGCTCCCTTCCCTGCAGGGAACCAACCTGGTGAGTGAGGAACAGGCATCCCTCTGCCAGTGGGTTCCAATTGTTTGTCTGCTGGACAGGGCCCTGTGTGATCTGATGGATGTGGGAGAGGAGGCCCTGATCCAGCTGGAACAGCAGCCGCCTGTGCTGACCCTGATGTCTCTGCTGGACAGTCCACCCTGTTCCCCATGGCAGCACACATGCTGCAGTGCCTGCACCAGGACCCCAGGGCTAAGCAGATGCGAGCCAGGGAGGACATTTGCATCAGCATGATCGTGGGCCCACGGCTGGAGGGGAAGGTGGGTCAGTTCCTGTTGTTATGATCACTTTTGCAACATGTACTGCTGGCTGCAGTTTTACTGAAGACAAGCAGTTTATGATTTATTTGCGTGCATTTGCTCGCATAGTTTTGCGTGCACTTACACTGAGCATTGATACCATCTGCAGTCGCTCTGAAGTTAATGACAGGTTAATATGCTTTTGTGAAAACAAACATTGTCTGCTGCAATGGAGCTGCAATCCCTTTCTTGCAGACTGCCTATCATTGTCTGCTCTTTCCTGCTGTCAGCCTGTGATTGATTACCTGTAACGATCGGTGTCAGCACACAGAGAGTATCTGATTATTGATGATCTGCAGTATCACCAACAATACAGATGTATACCTGATTATTAGTGATCTGCAGAATCACCAATAATAAATTGTAGGTATTAGTGATCTGCAGAATCACCACCTAATAAAGTGTTAGTGTTTGGGTGCAACCGTACTTCAAAACTTTAATTGAGGCCTTACCAGAGGGGCTGGTGAGGAATAACCAGTACACAGAGTGTGTACTAACGTATAACCTCCAGCAAGCTGGAGAGACAATACTGAAGAGGCTGAATCTCCCGAGGGACGGGCGATTCAGACTATACTGCAGATAAATGACCAACCGAGGTGCGGGTGAAATAGACTGTGTCGCAGCCTATGAGACACAGTAATACTAAAACGACAGGTACCCGATGAGCAGGTAATTAAGGCTAAACTATAACCTAGCAGAGCTGCTGAACCAGTGGAGCTGGCGCAGATAACACCTCACCAGTGGCGAGGGACCACTGGCGAGTAGAAGGGTCAGACAGGCAAGGTTCGGCAACAGAGAAGTAAGTATCGGTACAGAATCGTGAGACAAGAGAGTAAACGGTAATCAGGCAGAGGTTCAGCAACAGGTAGGCATATAGGCAAAAGTACAGGATCAGAAGGCAGGATCAGAGTCAGAAGAAATAGCTAAGAGTCATACACAGGAGTTTAAACAGTAAGCAATATCCTAGTCTTGGTGTGAAATCCGTAGCATCAACACCAGGGAACTAGTCTAAACAAATAACAATAAACAGATAACAATCTCCTAGTCTTGGTGTGAAATCCGTAGCATCAACACCAGGGAACTAGCCTAAGGTCTGAGCGCTAACACTCAAGTATTCACGACAACAGACAATCCCAAACTGAAGCCCTAAGGCTTATGAAGCAGAGGAGACCCCACTGGCATGCCCCTCCAAATCAGCCAATCCTGGGTGCCGTGGGACTCCTCTGACGTCAGCTGACCAGCCGGTCAGCTGACGCCTCTCCTCCCAGAATAAAGGTCCTGTCTGTGCGCGTACCCGCGCAAGACAGCAACCTTGTGTGCAGCAGAAAGCCCCGTCCTCGGCGACCTACACGCCAAGAAGACGGGCAGGGGCAGAGAGACGGCTGTGGCGGCGGATGTGTTAGCCGCAGCTGAGATCCCCCAGGTCACCTCCGTGGAGGCAGCTGCAGCGGCGGCACTGCTCGCCATAGCTGCTATTACATTACCCCCCCTCTAGGCGTCGACTCCGGACACGTTTCCTGAGTTGCTCCTACTCTGTTTACTCCAATCCTCATAGGGTGGGAGGGAGGGGAATATCCCTGCGAGAAGGACCTCAACCTCCTGGACCTGATTGGAAGAGCCCAAACTCTGTCTGCCGGAATAACTTTCCAATCCCCCACCAGTTCTTCACCATGCATTAAGGGGACCCCTGTGCTGGCAACTAGATCCCTCTGTAGTCCCATAGTAGCAACAACTAGACTTTCTGGGAGAATTACCACAGGGGTAAGAGATTGCACTGATTCTGGCTCAAAGCATCTCGAGAGAGCATCTGCTTTAATGTTCTTGCTGCCTGGTCTAAACGTAATAATAAAATCAAAGCGGGTAAAAAAGAGGGACCACCGGGCCTGTCTAGGTGTGAGCCGCTTAGCACTTTCAATGTACTGCAAGTTCTTGTGATCTGTAAAAACTGTGATAGTGTTTTGAGCCCCCTCAAGCCAATGGCGCCACTCCTCAAATGCAAGTTTAATAGCCAATAACTCCCGATTCCCTATATCATAGTTTCTTTCCGCTGGTGAGAACTTCTTGGAAAAATATGCACATGGATGCAACTTGCCATGTAAACCGGAATGTTGGGACAGCACGGCCCCCACCCCAATCTCTGAAGCATCCACCTCTACCACAAAAGGGAGGGACACATCAACATTCTTCAAGATGGGAGCAGCACAAAACAACTGTTTAAATGAGGCAAATGCGGTCAGTGCTTCTAATGACCATCCCCATGTGGGTGTCCATCCCCTTCTTGGTCAGATCCGTGAGAGGCGCCACTCTGGAAGAAAACCCCTTGATGAACCGTCTATAGTAATTGGCAAAGCCCAGGAACCGTTGGAGTGCCTTCAAGCCGACAGGACGAGGCCACTCCAAAACAGCTGATAGCTTATCGGGGTCCATCTCTAAACCTTCAGTGGAGATAATATAACCAAGAAAGGGAACCCGGGAGACCTCAAAGAGACATTTCTCAATCTTGGCGAATAGGGAATTCTAACATAGTTTGTTCAGGATGAATTTTACATGATCCCTGTGTTCAGCTAAGGTTCGGGAAAAAATGAGGATGTCGGCCAAGTAAATCAAGACAAATTGTCCTAACACCTCCCTGAAAACCTCATTAATCAGTTCCTGAAAGACGGCTGGGGCATTGCACAACCCGAAGGGCATCACGAGATATTCGTAATGCCCATCGGGCGTGTTAAACGCCGTCTTCCATTCGTCACCTTCTCTGATACGAATCAAGTTGTAAGCCCCCCTAAGATCAAGTTTGGTGAACACACCCGCTTCCGTGACTTGAGAAAATAAATTGTCAATTAAGGGCAAAGGGTAACGTTTTTTTACTGTAATCTTATTCAATCCTCTATAATCAATACAGGGTCTGAGACCACCGTCTTTCTTTTTAACAAAAAAGAAACCAGCCCCGGCCAGGGACTTGGATGGTCTGATAAAACCTTTTGCCAAATTATCTGCAATATACTCCTTCATAGCCAGTTTCTCTGGGCCTGACAAATTATATATACTAGCTGACCCGCGGTGTAGCATACACCGCATAAGGAGGTAGAGGGCAGGAAGGGGGTATTGGGCACAGCGGCGGGGTGGGGCGTTGGACCCCCCCTCACCTGAGTCCCCCATGTGTGCTCCCCCTCCAGCTTAAGCTCAGCAGGACCCCCCTCACCTGGGTCCCCATGTGCATTCTCCCTGCAGCTTAAGCTCAGCAGGACCTCCCTCCCTCCCTCACCTGGGTCCCCCATGTGCGTTCCCCCTCCAGCCTAAGCTCAGCAGGACCCCCCCTCCCTCACCTGAGTCCCCCATGTGCGCTCCCCCTCCTGCTTAAGCTCAGCAGGACTCCCCCTCCCTCACCTGGGTCCCCCATGTGCACTCCCCCTGCAGCTTAAGCTCAGCAGGACCCCCCTCACCTGGGTCCCCATGTGCATTCTCCCTGCAGCTTAAGCTCAGCAGGACCTCCCTCCCTCACCTGGGTCCCCCATGTGCGCTCCCCCTCCCTCACCTGAGTCCCCCATGTGCGCTCCCCCTCCTGCTTAAGCTCAGCAGCAGCCGCCTCTATTAGTAAGAGGCAGCAGGCGGGGATGACTCACCTCTTCCACGTTCCAGTGTGCGTTCCACTGTCGTCACTTCCTTCTTAAAACAGAAGGAAATCTGCAATAATTCAGCTATAAGTGAAGATTTGTGGTTACCCACAATGCACTGCTACTAAATATGCAAATTATTCCTTTTCACCCTTGGTAAGTCAAGCAAGCATCTAGAACCGCTGGTGTATTAGTGTTGTCCGGATCATGAACGATTCGGATCTTTGATCCGAATCCTTTTTGTGAGTAGAATCATCCGGATCATCACAGTGAACGATTCGGATCACAGTGGAAGAAACAGAAAGCACAGTGAAGAGTTAGGGATGGAGTGAGAGAGGCAACCCCTCCCAGCTGAGCTCACTGAGGGATCAGGTTACAGGCACCACAGGCAGCAGCTCTTGGTTACAAAGTTAACTCCTTGTCTCGCACGCCAAATATCACTGCTGGCAATGTGTACTACTACTCACACACCAAATATCACTGCTGGCAATGTGTACTACTACTACTCACACACCAAATATCATTGCTGGCAATGTGTACTACTACTCACACACCCACTATCAGGCCCAGTGCACACCAAAAACGCTAGCAGATCTTCAAAATGCTTGCGTTTTTGGAGCAGATTTTCAGAGCAATTCTAGGCATGTTTAGAGACTTTTCTAAACATGCCTAGTGGTTTTAGGAGCGTTTTCGGTGAGCAGATTACACACATTGTTACAGGCCCGTCCACACCTATATTCGCAAACCTTTGCGGGAGTGATTTTCCCACAATTAACGTGGAAAAATCACTAGACACTGCGGCGGTTTTGGAGCGATCGCGATTAGCGTGCTTTACACGCTAATCACAATCGCTAAACAGAATTTGCCGGCAAACTGCTGCATGAAACGGGTTTGTGGTTATCGCTAATCGCAAACGCGGCAGTGATAACGCTGCCATTTACAACAATGTGTAGCAGTTTTTACTAAAACGCTAGCGGTTTGCCAAGAGTGGCTTTAGCATATAGCATATATCTTTAAATTTTACACAGTCATATCAAACCCACATGTAATCAGCCTATTTCAGACTTTTGGTCCTCATCAGTACATAGCAGGGATTGATATGGCATTATGAGATAGGGCTTGGACCAGTACAACAGAGTAACCAAGCAGCTCGGGGTGACCCAAACTACTAAGAATGTATAGGGGGATAAAAGGGACCAAAAAGCCCTCCTACTAAAAAAAAAAGCACAGCTTGGTATAATTTGCCGTCTTAAAACAGAACCAAATCTGCAATAATTCAGCTATAAGTGAACATTTGTGGTTACCCACAATGCACTGCTACTGAATATGCAAATTATCCCTCTTCGCCCTTGGTTTGAAATGGCACTACTTCTTCTTCTTGCTTGGACCAGCCCCTTCTTCTTGCTTAGACCGGCCCTGGGGGCAGGGCGCTACTTCTTCTTCTTCTTGCTTGAAGGTTGTGGCACTTAAGCTATTATATATATAGATATACTAGCTGGTCGCCCGGCGTTGCCCGGGTATGTAATTGGCTAGTGTTAGCTCTGCCAAATTTTTCTATTCCTAACACACAATTACTCAAGGATGACCTAGTTTGTGAGCTTTGTGGTCTTTGGCATCAATAATTGGCATTGAAATGAAATAAATCTAATTGGCTGTGGCTCCACTCCTTTGAAAATCAATAGGTGAATTTTGATTAGCTTTTGTAGGCTCCACCCACTTTTCTGAATATTAATCCCAGTCACCCAGTGACCAACTGTGCAAAGTTTAAGAACCCTGCCATTGACAGTGTAAGAAAAACAAAAGTTTGCTTTCTTAAAACAGAAAGAATTTGCGATAATTCAGGTTGGAGTGAGCTTAAAATGTCACCCAATGCATCATTGTTGAATATATGCAAATTAACCATTGTTACCCTTAAAAGCTAAACACACCTCCAGAACTGCTGGAATGCAATGATATGTCATCTTGTCAATTTGTACAAAGCCATCATAATCCAACATGCATACAGACTGTTTCGGATTTTTTTTTTTTTTTTTTTTTTTTACCTCAGATTAGTCTTAATCTCTCCATAGAGACATAAATGCCCCCTAAAAGAGGAATCAGTCCAATCATCATATGGCATTTATTTTTATAATCTTTTTCTTGGGTCGTAAAAAATCAATATTCTCCAGAAATTAATCTTCCCCACACTCTTTCCTGTTTAGACACATAGTAACCCATTAACCTCACGGTCATATCATCCTGACGATAATCTGACAAATTATAATGATACACCTGCATCCTTCTTACAAGCCACAATGGGAAACCGAACCTCCTCGCTGTTATAGCAGTATCTTCTCCAAGTATCTCTCTCACTGCAATCATTATGCGTAAAGCAACATTATCCGACATACTATTCCACAACTTATTCGTCTCTTCCACCACCTTCACAATCTCTTTAGCACAACTTCTAGTCTGTATCACACAGTCCCTCTCAAGTGGCTCATAATACTGCCTTTCAAGCCGCACATTCGGTATACTATGTTCCAATAACACAGTCTGATCACCTCCTTCTCTCCCAGACGCTGCAACACATCGCCTGGGCTGCGGAGCAGGGCTATCCGGCTGCCCAGCATCTTCCACCTGAACTTCCATCTCATCATCCCAATCTTCCAGTACAACATACGGATTAGGTGACAGGGGCACCTCTGGAGCACTCCCTACCCCCAACTTCAGCTTCTTACCCCCTCCTACTCTGCTTTCCTCCTCCTCCTTCCTCAGCCTCCCCCTCCCTCCATGCCTCATCCTTGACTTCTGCTTCTCCCACTCCATCTTATCCTGCTCCTCCTTTTTATCCATCTCTGCACCCCAATCTATGGGCTCCTCTCCCCCCCGTGCCTCCTTTACCTCACCAGAACCTACTACCTTCGACAGCAACACCGCACTCTGCTTCTTCTGCACCTTGGCCACACCCCCCACTCCTGAGGAACTACTACTCCCAGCTCGGCTACTCTGCACCTTCCCGCTGCCCATCCCACTGCTCACCTTACCTTTGCATACTGACTCCTCCCTCCTCTCTGGCTGACCCGCCTCCTCCCGCCGTCTCCCCCGCTCCTGGGTGACCCCCTGCCCCTCACTCACCCCCGCAATCACCTCCGCAGTCTTCCCAACACCGGACTCACTCTGCACAGCCACTTTCCGTGCCAGGGCCTCCTCCTCCTCCTCCCGCAGCACGGCTTGCACACAAGTAGCGTCACCCACCGGCTCCTCCTCCCCAGACACGTCACCATCTGCCGGTGCAGCTCCGCTCACTCTCTCTCCACGAGTCTCCTCCTCCATTCGCTCCACAGCCCGGACACAAGAATCATCACCCACGGACTCCTCAGCCGTCACATTCCCATCTTCCGCAAACAGATCCGCCTGGCTGCACGAACTCTCACCAGCCACTCCCACAATCACTCCAGCCACTCCCACACCAGTCACCTCCGCAATCACAGCCGCTGTCACCTCCGCCGCACGCTCGTCACTCACCCCAGTCTCCTGGCGGCCATCCTCCTCACTGTACTCATCACCCTCCTCACTCTCCACATCCAGCAGCCCAACATCCGCCTCCTCACCACCCAGCGTCACATCCATCACAGCCGCATCATCCAGCAACTCCTCCAACTCCCCAATCACATCGGCAACAGTATCCAGAGACGCCGAGAGCGGGACCACCTCACTGACGTCACCACTCTCAGCACCCACACCAGTCACCTCCCCACGCTCCACAGACACCTCCCCATTCGCTGCAGCCCCGCTCTCCTGACCACGCCCACCACTCTCTGCAGCAGTCACGTGAGACGCCAAGCCGGCAGAACCTCCGCCCTCCTCTGCCACCGGCCCGGACGCCTCCCTCCGCTCCTCAGCATCAGGTAAAGTATCAGGTACAGTATCAGTAGCACGTAACACATCAGCAGCAGCAGCCAGCACAGAGCGCCCGGTGGTATTAGCACCCCAGCCAGCAAACATATTACGGCTCTCCCGAGCCACCTCAGCGTAGGAGAATAAGCTCCTCCCCCTGGTCATCTTACAGTCTCGTGCCATGTGCTCGGCCGACCCGCAGAGATCACACACACGGGGGGCCGGGCACGCAGAGGCCATGTGTCCCTTCAGCCTACAAATGCGGCAGGCTGCCTTATTGGGGCACTGGTCCCTGAAATGGCCATATAGGAAACAATATCGGCAATACTTCGGCTGCCCCTGGTAGTACACCGTGCATCTCTCACCTGCCACGGTAAAGGCAGCCGGAGGGTGCACAGTGCCACCGTACCCATCAGAGTCTTTCTTCAAAACCATCTTAAACTTGATCTTACTCCGATACATCTTATAAGGGTTATACAGTTTTTCAGCATTACCAATATCCTCACAATATTGCTTCAAAAAGGTCCTCACTGTGTGCACTTCCATAAACGGGTTCAAACAATGGACAGTCAAATACTTCACCCCAGGGTCAAACATGGGAGTGATCTGGATCTTCTGCAGCACAGGATAAGTCCCCTCCAGAACCAGCTTCTTCCAATTTTCACACAGTGCAAGACATTTCTCCTCGGTATAAAGAGAAAGATCATAAGTGCCCAATTCCACAAACTCCTGAATGGCATAGATCTCTGTTACCTGTAGGTCTAGGATATCCAGCAGCACATCGACACAGACCGTCTTCAGACCGATTTCCTTCACCGCCTCCTTATCCACCTGAATTCGCACAGAATTGCGCAGTGGCGTTTTCCTGGGCTCCGTCATCGCAGCAACCAGCTAGACGACCTTCGCCCCTCTGGTGTTCCCGGGGCCCCCAAAAGGAGACCCCCCACTAAACCTCCTGACTCAGAACCAAATACAGACACACTTGGTCTAAGCCAAAAGGCCGAGCGGCGATGCACAGCCTGATTCGGATTGTTTGATCCTCATCAGTGCATGGCATGGATTAATTTGGCTTTACGCAGTAGGGCTTGTAACACCGAGAGGTACAGACTAACCAGCTAGCTCATGGTGACCCAGAACTCATTGGAGTGTGTAAGGGACTACAATGGTCCTAAAAGCCCCCTTACTAAGATGTTAAGAAAAACAAAAGTTTGCTTTCTTAAAACAGAAAGAATTTGCGATAATTTAGGTTGGAGTGAGCTTGAGATGTCTCCCAGGGCATCACTGCTGAATATATGCAAATTAACCATTGTGCCCTTAGAAGCTAAACACACCTTCAGTGTAACAGTGTAAGAATGGCTGCAGTTTACATTTTCCAGTGAAATTTGTATTTGTCTCTGCCCCCTTTTTGGTTATGGGAATAAAAAGTATCCTATACTTTATTCCAGGTAATGTACTATGTGTGTGCCAAATTTCAGTTTACAATCTAGCAGTGAAATTTGTATTTTTCTCCACCCACTGATGTCCTAATGTTTCCCAGGTATGTATTTGGCTGCTGTTGGCTGTGGGCTGTGGCCACTTTTTCTAACCCTAACACACAATTGTCAATAGTCAATGACCAAGTTTGTGAGATTTGTGGTCTTTGGCATGAATAATTTTCATTGAAATGAAACACATCTGATTCGCTGTTTGTGGCCCCACCCCTTTTCTAAATATTTAACCCCAGTCACCCAATGATCAACTGTATCAGGTTTGAGGCTTGTGCCATTAACAGTGCAACAATGGCAGCAATTAAATATTTGCCTTGAAAATCAATAGGTGAATTGTGATTGGTTTTTGTAGGCTCCACCCACTTCTCTAAATATTAATCCCAGTCACCCAGTGACCAACTGTGCAAAGTTTTAGAACCCTACAATTAATAGTGTAAGAATGGCTGCAGTTTACATTTTCCCAGTGAAATTTGTGTTTGTCTCCGCCCACTGATGACTTGGCATTGCCCAGGTATGTATTTGGCTGGTGTTGGCTCCGCCCACTTTTCCTAACCCTAACACAAAATTACTTAATGACCAAGTTTGTGAGGTTGCGTTTGCATTAAAATAAAATAAATCTGATTGGCTGTGGCTCCACCCCTTTTCTGAATTTAAACCCCAATCACCCAATGGCCAACTGTACCAGGTACAGGTGATTAACAGTGCAAGAGGCTTGTGCCATTAACAGTGCAAGAATGGCATCAATTAAATATTCCCCTTAAAGATTAATAGGTGGATTTTGATTGGCTTTTGTAGGCTCCACCCACTTTTCTGAATATTAATCTCAGTCACCCAGTGACCAACTGTGCAAAGTTTGAGAACCCTACCATTAATTGTGTAAGAATTGCTGCAGTTTACATTTTCTCAGTGAAATTTGTATTTGTCTCCGCCTACTGATGACCCGGCATTGCCCGATTATGTATTTGGCTGGTGTTGGCTGCGCCCACTTTTCCTAACCCTAACACACAATGGCTATCATTCATAAAGGAGCTGTCGGTATGGGGAATCAGTGCGGGAAAACACCGCTGGCAGTGTTTTAGACTTCTGGGTGGGCATTCATAGAAAAACATCCAGGTGCGTTGGCAGTGCGGAGATTCCCCGAACTAGGCAGGCGGAGACAGGGAAGCTGCCGAGTTGATACATTTCTCCGTGTTCTGCTCTGCTGCAGCTGCCTGGGAGGTCTGTGTGTCTCCATTCACTTGCATTGGTATCGCCACATCACAGGGAGCGGTACTTCCCGACCTCTCACCGCTTGCGGTGATCTTTATGAATGAACATTTTGCTACATTTGTTCGGATAATCACTGCACAAGGCGGTGATTTATCACTCTGCTCGGTAGTGTCATTTTTTTTTGCGGAAAGAGGCTTTATGAATACTGACTTTGCCGAGTGGTCGGTAAAGTCAGCTGTTTTTAACATTTCCGCATGCGGAAATGCTTTATGAATGATAGCCAACTACTCAATTACTCAATGACCAAGTTTGTGAGCTTTGCGGTCTTTGGCATCAATAACCTGTATTAAAATGAAACAAATTAGATTGGCTGTTTGGGGCTTCACCCCCTTATATAAATTTAATCCCCAGTCACGCAATGATCAACTGTACCAGGTTTGAGTCTTGTGCCATTAACAGTGCAAGAATGGCAGCAATGAAATATTCCCCTGAAAAATCAATAGGTAATTTTTGATTGTTTTTTGTAGGCTCCACCCACTTTTATGAATATTAATTCCAGTCACCCAGTAACCAACTGTGCAAAGTTTGAGAACCCTACCATTAACAGTGTAAGAATGGCTGCTGTTTACATTTTCCCAGTAAAATTTGTATTTGTCTCCGCCCACTTATGACCCTGCGTTGCCTGCTTATGTATTTGGCTGGTGTTGGCTGTGCCCACTTTCCTAACCCTAACACATAATTAATTACTCAATTACCAAGTTTGTGAGCTTTGCGGTGTTTGGCAACAATAATTTGCATTGGAATGAAACAAATCTGATTGGCTATTTGTGGCTCCACCCGCTTTCTGAAATTGAAACCCAGTCACCCAATGATCAACTATACCAGGTTTGAGGCTTGTGCCATTAACAGTGCAAGAATGGCAGAAATATTCCCTTTGAAAATCGACCAACTGTACAAAGTTTGAGAACCCTACTATTAACAGTGTAAGAAAAACAAAAGTTTGCTTTCTTAACACAGAAAGAATTTGCGATAATTCAGGTTGGAGTGAGCTTGAGATGTCTCCCAGTGCATCACTGTTGAATATATGCAAATTAACCATTGTTACCCTTAGTAGCTAAACACACCTCCAGAATCGCTGGAATGCAATGATGTGTCAGCTTGTTAATTTGTACAGCGCCATAATAATCCAACATGCTTACAGACTGTTTCAGATTTTTTTTTTTATTTTTTTTTTTTTAAGCTTTCTTGGCCCCTGTTGCATGCAACAGAGGTCCCGGGTAAGCAAGGCTATTAGCCCCATGCACGGAAAAAGCGTGAGTGCCCTAAAGCACCCCCACAAAACGTGCATGAGTAGCCACGGGCCCCACAATGCAGCAGGGCCCTTCCGGTTGTTCCCCGAAGGGAACCTTCCCCCTTTGCCTTCAGCTCAGGGGGTGGCATCCTCCAACACCCGAGGGGCTGGAGGATCCTGGGGTCCTCCGAGGAGGACCCCTACTGCGCCAAGTGGTTACCCAAAGGGCCTGGCCATGTGGCAACCGTGTCCACATGGTCCGGGTGGCTCCCCCGAGAGGGAGCCGGGTGGGAACCGAAGTCCCCGTGCCAGCAAGCTGGCCCCGACCTTGCGGCCGGAGTGATAAAAATTCCGCACTCTCCCTAGCCAAAAGGCCGGGGAGCTGCGTTAGTTGGTTTTGCATATGGGCAGTACAGACCAAAGCACCCTACTTCCGCCTGAGATCTGCCACATCTCAGGTTTTTTCGGGTGCACCTGGAGCGCCACTTCCAGGGGCAGTACGCCTAAGCAAAGCCCTCAGCCATTCAGCCTCAACCATGGTATAGATCCATTCCATCAACCCCTGGGAATTACGACCAGGAAGGACACCCTGCCACAGTGCCATCCCTCCAGGTCCCCCCAAAAACTTCAAGAACAGATACTACACTTGATCTTAGCCAAAAGGCCGAGAACAGACTGTTTCAGATTGTTTGAGCCACATCAGTGCATGGCATGGATTAATTTGGCTCTATGCAGTAGGGCTTGTAACACCGAGAGGTACAGACTAACCAGCTAGCTCATGGTGACCCAGAACTCATTGGAGTGTGTAAGGGACAACAATGGTCCTAAAAGCCCCCTTACTAAGATGTTAAGAAAAACAAAAGTTTGCTTTCTTAAAACAGAAAGAATTTGTGATAATTCAGGTTGGAGTGAGCTTGAGATGTCTCCCAGTGCATCACTGCTGAATATATGCAAATTAACCATTCTACCCTTAGAAGCTAAACACACCTCCAGTGTAACAGTGTAAGAATGGCTGCAGTTTACATTTTCCAGTGAAATTTGTATTTGTCTCTTTTTGGTTATGGGAACAAAAAGTATCCTATACTTTATTCCAGGTAATGTACTATGTGTGTGCCAAATTTCATTCAAATCCGTTCAGCCGTTTTTGCGTGATCGAGTAACAAACATCCAAACATCCAAACATCCGAACTTTCCCATTTATTATATTAGTAGGATATATATATATATATATATCTTTTTTTTTGTTTTTTTGTTTTCTTGTTTTTTTTTTTGTTTTTCTGATTGCATTTCTATATTTGCACAATGACTGGCAGACAGGGTCAGACTGGGACACTAAGGGCCCACCAAGGAAGTTTTAGCCTGCCCCCCCCCCCCCCCGATCCCCTCTCCTCCTCCTCCTCTCCCCTCCTCCCCCCCCCCCCCCATTTTGGGCTCACATACACATGTACTCTAGAAATTTTGCATGACTTTATGGTAGGGAAAAGATTGTGAGCAATTCTGAGGACAGTCTCCAATAGGGATATGTCTGCATGCGGCGCGCGCAGCAAAAATAAATGGGTGTCACCACACACTGGAACATGGGCGTGGTCATGATGAGTCATGGGCAGACTTAAAAAAAAACAAAACACAACATAAGTAACGGTGTTATTCACAGAGATTAGGTCTGACCAGATACATTTTAGATAAAATATTCAAGTAGTTACATGCCTCATGATAGTTCATCAAGTAGTCAAATGGCAGCAGATACCCCCACAAAATGTAATCAGGTTACCGGCAGATGCCCCCACAAAATGCAATCAGGTTGACGGCAGATGCCCCCACAAAATGCAATCAGGTTGACGGCAGATACCCCCACACAATGCAATCAGGTTGGCGGCAGATACCCCCACAAAATGCAAACAGGTTGGCGGCAGATACCCCCACACAATGCAATCAGGTTGGCGGCAGATACCCCCACACACTGCAATCAGGTTGGCGGCAGATACCCCCACACAATGCTATCAGGTTGGCGGCAGATACCCCCACAAAATGCAATCAGATTGCGGGAGATACCCCCCAAAATGCAATCAGGTTGGTGGCAGATACCCCCCCCCCCCAAAAAAGTGGGCAGCAGTGACCAGAAAATCGTAATGTGGGCAGCAGACACCTGAAAATCGCAATGTGGGCAGCAGTGACCAGAAAATCGTAATGTGGGCAGCAGACACCTGAAAATCGCAATGTGGGCAGCAGACACCTGAAAATCGCAATGTGGGCAGCAGACACCTGAAAATCCTAATGTGGGCAGCAGTCACCAGAAAATCCTAATGTGGGCAGCAGTGACCAGAAAATCCTAATGTGGGCAGCAGACACCTGAAAATGGCAATGTGGGCAGCAGTCACCAGAAAATCGTAATGTGGGCAGCAGGCACCTGAAAATCGTAATGTGTGCAGCAGACACCTGAAAATCGTAATGTGTGCAGCAGACACCTGAAAATCACAATGTGTGCAGCAGACACCTGAAAATCACAATGTGTGCAGCAGACGCCAGAAAATCGCAATGTGGGCAGCAGTTACCAGAAAATCGCAATGTGGGCAGCAGGCACCAGAAAATCGCAATGTGGGCAGCAGGCACCAGAAAATCGCAATGTGGGCAGCAGTGACCAGAAAATCGTTATGTGGGCAGCAGACACCTGAAAATCGTAATGTGGGCAGCAGACACCTGAAAATCGCAACGTGGGCAGCAGTGACCAGAAAATCGTAATGTGGGCAGCAGACACCAGAAAATCGTAATGTGGGCAGGTTGGTGGCAGATACCCCCCTCAAAATGCAATCAGGATAGTGGCAGATATAATACCCCCCCCCCAACGCAATCAGGTTGGCAGCGGGCAAAGATCGGCGGGGTGGGGCGGAAGCCACCCCCCTCCCTCACCTAGGGGCCCCCCCTCCAGAATTGCAGCCAGCGGCAGCAGCGGGGATGAATCACTTACCAGCATGACGGAGATCCGTAGCTCTGCGTGCCGCTGGCTGGTCTCTGTCTCCTGAACTGACTGTCCAATCACGCTCTCGCAGTACTTCCTGCGAGAGCGTGATTGGACAGTCAGTTCAGGAGACAGAGACCAGCCAGCGGCACGCAGAGCTACGGATCTCCGTCATGCCGTTAAGTGATTCTTCCCCGCTGCTGCCGCTGGCTGCAATTCTGGAGGGGGGGAGCGCGGAAGGGGGGACCCTAGGTGAGGGAGGGGGGGGGGGCTTCCGCCCCTTCCCGCCGATCTGTGCACAATGTCCCCCCTTCCTGCGCTTAGGCCCCCTCCTTTTTAGCACTGGGGCCCCCAGGAGGCGGGACGGCCGGGGCCCACCGATGGGACCATCGGTGGTTCGGTGGGCCTGTCCGAGGCTGCTGGCAGAGGTACAGGGCGAGGCACCACCAGGAGAGGCAGTGCCATTGCTGCAGCCACTGCCAGCACCAGCAGGTCTGTGACTGGTCCGCCACCAGCCACTGACTGAAGAGTTGTGGAGGAGGGAGCAGAGGCGCAACAGCAGCGTGTTGCGCCCATCTTTGAGACGGGTCGTCGGCCCCGGCCCATTGCAGAGAGTCAGGTGCAGGCTGTGGTGGAAATGATGGCGGAGCAGCAAGCCACCGTTTCCAGCCAGACCTCCAGCACCAGCGAAACCAGTGCCACCACCACCACCAGCACTCCGGTCCGCACCAGGCCTCCACCACCGCTTGAGGTCACGTCGACCCCAGTGACCAGCCTGCCCTCACTGAGCTCGCTCTTCACCCCAGGGACCGCGTGTGTTTTGAGGGATGTTGTGGAGCAGTTTGAGGAGGAGATCATGGGGGCATGCAAGGAGGAGGAGGAGTTTGAGGTGGAGGAGTTTGTTGTTGGTGCTGAGGAGGAGGGGTGTGATGCAGGGGATGTTGGGGTAGAGGAGTTGGTTGAGGCGGGCTCAGAGGAGGTGTTTGGGGATGATGATGATGACCTGCTGGATCGTCCCTATGTGCCACTAGAGATGTGGCAAACTATTCGTCCGGCGAACATCTCTGTGTGTTTTACTACTTCTGGGTCGCTCTGACCCGGAGTAGTACGCCTGCGCTGCCCGGCGGAGCGCGACCTCCTAGATCGCGTTCCTCTTGCCGGGCACTCTCTGCGCATGAGCGCGACATCGTTCATGACATCACGCACATGCGCAGAAAGTGCCTGGCAACAGGAGCGCGATCTAGGTGGACGCGCTCCGCTGGGCAGCGCAGGCGTACTACTCCGGGTCAGAGCGACCCAGAAGTAGTAAATGCCCCAGGGACATAGAGATGTTCGCCGGCGAACGGTTCAGGAACCGTTTGCCACATCTCTATGTGCCACCACCATCAGCACAGTTGGTTGAAGGCAGCTCATCATCGGAGGAGGAGGCGCCTCAGCAGCAAGGCATGGAAGGCAGGAGCCACAGACTGCTGCTTCAGCCGCTACCACCACCCGCAGCAAAACTCCTCCAAGCAAAGTAAAAAAAAAAAAAAATCCAAAAGGCAAAAAAATTTCCCAGCCCTCAAGCTTGAAGGGCAAGTTGAAATCCCCAGTCTGGCGGTTTTTCACTACGTGCGAAGTCGACAAGACCAGTGCAATTTGCCACAGTTGCAGTGTCAGCCTGAGCAGAGGTCGCGATCTCAACAAGTTGAGTACCTCGTGCCTGCAGACCCACTTGGAGACCAAACATTTTCAGGAGTACAGTAAGTTTCTGAAGCTGAAGGACAGTGGTGCAGGGGCAGTGGTCAGAGCCAGACAGCCACTGCACAGACTTCAGCAGCAGCATCATCACACCCTCCTGCTCATCCAGAAGCAGCAGCAGGAGCACAGCAACTCACTGCAGTACAGGATCCCAGAGTGGCAGATCCCCAGCCGCCACTACTTCTCCCGCACGGTGATCCCAGCACTGCACCACTTTGCTATGGCGAACATGGGCAGGGTGCTCGATCACGCCGTGAGTGAGTGGATCCACGTCACCATGGATTCATGGAGCAGCCGTTTTGGGACAGACCGCTACCTGTCCTTTACGGCCCACTGAGTCAGCCTGGTGGAATGCGCCAGCGAGGAAGCAGCAGGTCCATCCTCGGTTGCATCAGTGGCACCAGTCGCCCACTATGTGGTGCCACCACGCAGGGTCAGGGGAGAAGCAGCAGCTCCCGCCACCAAGCGAACCCGCCTCAACAACAGCTTGAAGACCCGCCATTGCCAAGCGCTGCTGGAGATGAGAAGCCTGGGGAATCACAGCTTGACAGCAGTGATGTCGCGAACCTCTGATTCGCGAACCTCCGCGGAAGGCTCGCTGAAAAAGTTCACGAACCGCAATAGACTTCAATGGGGAGGCGAACTTGGAAAACTAGAAACACTTATGCTGGCCACAAAAGTGATGGAAAAGATGTTTCAAGGGGTCTAACACCTGGACCCCCAGGTGGCGGAGTGGGATACATGCCAAAAGTCCCGGGGAAAAATCTGGATTTGACGCAAAGCAGCGTTTTAAGGGCAGAAATCACATTGAATGCTAAATTGCAGGCCTAAAGTGCTTTAAAACATCTTGCATGTGTATACATCAATCAGGGAGTGTAATTAATGTACTGCTTCACACTGTGTAATGCACCGCAAGCAGCTGTCTGTGTTGTGACAGCCGTGGTGGACTACTGCGCAGTGCGCACCATGGCGAGATTGCTCTTCCTCACTCAGTGATGTCTGGTTAGGTAATGTCTCTCTGCCTTATCAACTTTCGATGGTTCTTTATCTACCATTGTTAAAGCTAACATCTATTTTTTTTACATTACAATTTTACTTGCTGTTCAGTACCTGCAACAAGAATCTATTATGGAGGGCAAGTCTGCCATTGTGACCAAGGGTAATGGCCGTGGAAACCTTCCTGGTGTGATTCCGGTCTGGAGTTGTAGCACCACACATCCAGGCAAGGAGGGCAGCAGGCATGGCATGCCCGCCCCGAGGTAGTGACCAAAAATAACAATACAGGACTCAGGAGGACTGTTGAGGCCCTATTGAAATGAATGTACTTTAAATCCTTTATCGAGAACCAGTTATGAAGGGCAAGTCTGATGGTGCCTTCACTGCGATTCACCAGGTTGGTCTCCGGCGAGAATCTGTTATGGGGGTCAAGTCTGCCATTGTAACCAGTGACCAAGGTTAATGGCCGGGGAATCGTTGCTGGTGTGATTCCGATCTGGAGTTGTAGCCTAACAAACGGCAACCACCACACACCCAGGCAAAGAGGGCAGCAGGCATGCCCCGCCCCGAGGTAGTGACCAAAAATAACAATACAGGACTCAGGAGGACTTTTGAGGCCCTATTGAAATGAATGTACTTGAAATCCTTTAACGAGAACCAGTTATGGAGAGCAAAGATGACACCACACCCCTTTCACGAGAATCATATGGAGGGTAAGTCTGCCATTGTGACCCCGGGTAATGGCCGGGGAATAAAGGTTCGATTCCGGTCCAAAGTGGGAGCCTGAGACCATGCTGTATAAGTCCTGTACCTGCCCTGACCACGCTTTGCAGACCAGGCATCTGTAGTCAGATGGACCCTTGACCCAGCGTAAGACAAACCAAGTCGAAAGCATTTGCCAAGAATGTTTTATGGAGGGCAAGTCTGCCATGTATTGAACAGTGTGAAACTTTCTTTGGTACTTTCACAGTACCATGGTGTCCACGGGCGGCGGGTAACCAACAGGCCGAGGAATCCTGCTTCGATTCCGGTCCGGAGTTGTAGCCTAACAAACGGCTACCACCACACACCCAGGCAAGGAGGGCAGCAGGCATGCCCGCCCCGAGGTAGTGACCAAAAATAACAATACAGGACTCAGGAGGACTTTTGAGGCCCTATTGAAATGAATGTACTTGAAATCCTTTAACGAGAACCAGTTATGGAGGGCAAGTCTGATGGTGCCTTCACTGCGATTCACCAGGTTGGTCTCCGGCGAGAATGTGTTATGGAGGTCAAGTCTGCCATTGTGACCACTGACCAAGGGTAATGGGCCAGCTGATCAAATTTGGTCTGAAAACAATGAAGCAACGACCTTATTATCTTTGATGTTCCAGCCCCACCCGAGACACTCATATAGCCGGCGGTCATTGGTTCATTGTGATACGCAAGCCCCTTCACTGCAGCAAGGTAATGATCACGAAGGGGAATGGGCACATGTACATGCCTTTTGTTTTTTTGTTGCAGCTGCCTGCAGTGCAGCCAGAAAAATTAGGCAGGCATGTACCCGTACCAGAAAAATTAGTATAGCGGCCGCTGCTAGCAGCGGCCTTGAAAATTCTGGAATCCGCCTAGAGTCCTGGACCCTGTTGGTGGTGGCGGAGAAGGCAGTCAAGCGGCCTGCAGGCAGAGATGCTGTGTGTGGGGACTGACTTTGTCTTCGGTCGTGCAGTAGCCCTCCGGGATCCATGCCTCATTCATTTTGATAAAGGTCAGGTACTGAACACTGTCGTGACTTAGGCGACTTCTCTTCTCAGTGACAATGCCTCCAGCTGCACTGAAGGTCCTTTCTGACAGGACGCTTGCGGCAGGGCAAGAGAGAAGTTGGACGGCGCTGCTGCGCAGCAGCGCCGTAAGGCAGATCGGCGATCCCCGGCCAATCAGCGGCCGGAGATCGCCGCCATGTGACAGGGGACAGCCTGTCACTGGCTGCACAGGACGGATAGCATCCTGTGCAGCCCGGATCACCAGGGGTGAGAGGGAGGAGAGGGAGGGGGGGAATTTTGCCGCGGAGGGGGGCTTTGAGGTGCCTCCCCCGCAACATGCCAGCTGCCAGCTGGGGGCTGCAGAGCCCACCCAGCACAGATCACAAAAAATAGCGCTGGTCCTTAAAGGGAACCAGAGGTGAGAGGTATGTGGAGGTTGCCATATTTATTTCCTTTTAAGCAATACCAGTTGCCTGGCAGCCCTGCTGATCCTGTGTCTCTAATACTTTAAGCCATAGACCCTGAACAAGCATGCAGCAGATCAGGTACTCTGACTCAGCTGACTGGATTAGCCATATGCTTGTTCCAGGGTTTTGACTCAGACGCTATTTATGCCAGAGGATCAGTAGGACAGCCAGGCAACTGGTATTGTTTACAAGGAAATAAATATGGCACCCTCCATACCCCTCTCACCTCTGGTTCCCTTTAAGGGGGGGGGGGGTAAAGGCTGGGTCATCAAGTGGTTAAACGCATTGTAAAGCATCATTGCCAGCTTGTTCTGCAAGTGCTGCATCCTCTCTGCCTTCTGATGAGTTGGTAACAGGTCCGCTACTTTGTGCCTGTACCGAGGGTCTAGTAGCGTGGCCACCCAGTACAGGCCATTCACCTTGAGTTTTTTGATACGGGGGTCCCTCAACAGGCTGGACAACATGAAAGAGGCCATCTGCACAAAGCTAGATGCAGACGTACTCTCCATCTCCTCTTGCTCTACCTCAGTGATGACACACAACTCCTCTTCCTCCCCCCTGCCACGAACAATACCACGGGAACGTGGAGCAGCAGAAGCCCTCTGTGACGGCTGCCGTGGTTGTTCTTCTTCCGCCGCCTCTTCCTCCTCCACAGAAACACCTTCCTCATCATCATCATCAGAGTCTGACTCCTCTCCTTCCCCACACGACTCCTCTTCTTCCTCCTACTCCCCCCTCTGTGCTACTGCAGGTGTGGAGGAAACCTCTGGTTCAGAAGAAAATCGCTCCCACGACTCCTTCTGCTGTAACTGTTCTTGTTCATGCTCCTCCACATCTGTATCCACCACTCTACGCACAGCACGCTCCAGGAAGTAAGCGTAGGGGATCAAGTCGCTGATGGTGCCCTCAGCGCGACTCACCAGTTTGGTCACCTCCTCAAAGGGCTCCATGATCCTGCATGCATTTTGCATCAGTGTCCAGTTGTTGGGCCACAACATCCCCATCCTCCCAGATTGTGTCCTTGTACTGTAATGATACGGGTACTGGGTGATGGCTTTCTCCTGGTCTAGCAGGCGAGAGAACATGAGCAGGGTGGAATTCCAGCGAGTCAGGCTATCGCAAATGCGGCGTCTCACCGGCAAGTTGTTTCTACCCACACAACTTCCTGGCCTGCTTCAGGACGTCCTCTAAGCCTGGGTACTTGTACACAAATCTTTGCACGACCAGATTCAGCACATGTGCCATGCAGGGTACGTGTGTCAGCTTTCCCAAATTCAACGCGGAAATGAGATTGCTGCCGTTGTCACACACCACGTTGCCGATCTCCAGCTGGTGCGGGGTCAGCCATTGCTCCACCTGTTTGTTAAGAGCAGCCAGGAGAGCTGGTCCAGTGGGACTCTCCGCTTTCAGGCAAGACATGTCTAAGACTGCGTGACCGTTGTACCTGGCATGCAGCATAGGCCCTGGGGTGCGGGGGCTGTATAGCTGGAGAGGAGATCGCGGCACCAGTCAAGGAGGAGGAGGAGGATGACAACGGTGAAGAGGATGTAGCAGGCATAGAGGAGGTGGCAGGAGGCCTGCCTGCAAGCCGTGGAGGTGTGGCAAGTCGGTCCACTGCACAGCCACGTACTCCCTGCTTGCTGCCATCGGTCACCAGGTTGACCCAATGGGCTGTGTACGTAATGTAGTGGCCCTGCCCATGGCAGACCAGGCATCCGTGATCAGGTGGACCCTTGACCCAACGCTCTTCGCAATAGATGACATCACTTGCCTCTCAACTGCATGGTACAGTTTGGGTATGGCCTTTTGTGAAAAATAATTTCGGCCTGGGATCTTCCACTGTGGTGTACCAATGGCCACAAACTTACGGAAAGCCTCTGACTCCACCAGCTTGTAGGGTAATAGCTTGCGAGCTAATAGTTCCACCACGCCAGCTGTCAGACGCCGGGCAAGAGGGTGACTGGCAGACATTTGCTTCTTATGCTCAAATACTTCCTTTACGGACAGCTGGCTACTGCTATGGGCAGAGGAGAAGGAACCGCTCAAGGGCAGAGTCGGTGTGGAGGAGGATGGCTGTGAAGGTGCAAGGGAGAAAGCGGCTGAAGAAGATGTTGCACCTGAAGGAGGAAGAGGAGAAGGAGGGTGGCTTGTCTTTTGGGTGCTGCTTTTCCTCAGGTGTTCTTGCCAGAGCTGTTTGTGCCTTTTCTCCAGGTGCCTTCGTAAGGCACTTGTCCCTACGTGAGATTTGGCCTTTCCACGGCTCAATTTTTGCTGGCACAGAGAACAGATGGCTTTGCTCCGATCTGAGACACACATGTTAAAAAATTTCCAAACCACTGAGACCCCCTGGGGTGATGGTGCTACGGTGGCATCAGCAGCTGACGTTGAAGGGCATGTTTACTGGCTGGCCATAGCTGGCGATACATGGCGCCGGACACTGCCCCCAGCTGTTTCTGAGGATGAGCTCCCTCTGCTTCTATCGTGGAGTCGACTCCTCCTACTCCTCTCTTACTCCCCCTCTGAACTGTCCCCCTGGTCATCTCCTCTACTAGGAACATACGTGGCATCCATATAATCGTCATCATAATCCTCCTGCCCAGCTTTACTTTCCTCAGACAACTCCACAACTGCACCAACTTCAGGTGGTTCATCATCCCCCTCCTCACACGTTACGTCCATACTATCGCCACCTAACTCAGACGTATGAGGTGGTGTACCTGCGCCTTCTTCTTGTTGTTTCAGTAGTGGCTGTGAATCAGTGATTTCACAACCACCACCAAATAACTCCTGCGAAGTGTCAAATGCAGCGGATGTGGTGCTTGTACTAGCGCTGGTGGCACTGGCTGCGGGAGATGAGGTGTTCTTCTGTGTTAAATAGTCAAGCACGTCCTCACAATTTTAGGAAGTGATGGCACGTGGCTTCTTCTGAGCACTGTACTTTGGGCCAGGTCCGCCCAAAATCACAGCAACACCACCTCGCACAGACCTGCCGGTGCCAGGTGGCCTTCCTCTGGGTCTGCCTCTACCTCTTCCTCTACCTGGTTTGTACATTTTGTCCATCTCGGGGGGATACTAGGTATATGCAGTGAGGTGAGTTCACTCAACAGAAAAGGTAGTTATATGCAGTAAGGTGGGTTCACTGAACAGTAAAGGTAGTTAGATGCAGTGAGCTGGGTTCACTGAACAATAAAGGTAGTTTTGTGCAGTGAGGTGGGTTCACTGAACAGTAAAGGTAGTTAGATGCAGAGAGCTGGGTTCACTGAACAGTAAAGGTAGTTAGATGCAGTGAGCTGGGTTCACTGAACAGTAAAGGTAGTTAGATGCTGTGAGCTGGGTTCACTCAACACAACAGGTAGTTATATATGCAGTGAGCTGGGTTCACTCAACACAACAGGTAGTTAGATGCAGTGAGCTGGGTTCACTGAACAATAAAGGTAGTTGTATGCAGTGTGCTGGATTCACTGAACAGTAAAGGTATTTATATGCAGTGAGCATGGTTCACTGAACAGTAAAGGTAGTTAGATGCAGTGAGCTGGGTTTAATCAACACAACAGGTAGTTATATATGCAGTGAGCTGGGTTCACTCAACACAACAGGTAGTTATATGCAGTGAGCTGGGTTCACTCAACACAACCGGTAGTTATATGCAGTGAGGTGGGTTCACTGAACAGTAAAGGTAGTTAGATGCAGTGAGCTGGGTTCACTGAACAGTAAAGGTAGTTAGATGCAGTGAGCTGGGTTCACGCAACACAACAGGTAGTTAGATGCAGTGAGCTGGGTTCACTGAACACAACAGGTAGTTATATGCAGTTAGGTGGGTTCACTGAACAGTAAAGGTAGTTAGATGCAGTGAGCTGGGTTCACTCAACACAACAGGTAGTTATATGCAGTGAGCTGGGTTCACTGAACAGTAAAGGTAGTTAGATGCAGTGAGGTGGGTTCACTTAACAGTAAAGGTAGTTAGATGCAGTGAGCTAGGTTCACTCAACACAACAGGTAGTTATATATGCAGTGAGCTGGGTTCACTCAACATAACTGGTAGTTAGATGCTGTGAGCTGGGTTCACTGAACAATAAAGGTAGTTGTATGCAGTGAGGTGGGTTCACTGAACAGTAAAGGTAGTTAGATGCAGTGAGCTGGGTTCACTCAACACAACAGGTAGTTAGATGCAGTGAGCTGGGTTCCATCAACACAACAGGTAGTTATATATGCAGTGAGCTGGGTTCACTCAACACAACAGGTAGTTATATGCAGTGAGGTGGGTTCACTGAACAGTAAAGGTAGTTAGATGCAGTGAGGTGGGTTCACTGAACAGTAAAGGTAGTTAGATGCAGTGAGCCGGGTTCACTTAACAGAACAGGTAGTTATATGCAGTGAGCTGGGTTCACTGAACAGTAAAGGTAGTTATATGCAGTGAGCTGGGTTCACTCAACACAACAGGTAGTTATATGCAGTGAGCTGGGTTCACTGAACAGTAAAGGTAGATCAATGCAGTGAGCTGGGTTTACTCAACACAACAGGTAGTTATATATGCAGTGAGCTGGGTTAACTCAACACAGCAGGTAGTTAGATGCAGTGAGCTGGGTTCACTGAAGAGTGAAGGTAGTTAGAGGCAGTGAGCTGGGTTCCATCAAAACAACAGGTAGTTATATATGCAGTGAGCTGGGTTCACTCAACACAACAGGTAGTTAGATGCAGTGAGCTGGGTTCACTGAACAATAAAGGTAGTCGTATGCAGTGAAGTGGGTTCACTGACCAGTAAAGGTAGTTAGATGCAGTGAGCTGGGTTCACTCAACACAACAGGTAGTTATATGCAGTGAGGTGAGTTCACTGAACAGTAAAGGTAGTTAGATGCAGTGAGCAGTGTTCACTGAACAGTAAAGGTAGTTATATGCAGTGAGCTGGGTTCACTGAACAATAAAGGTAGTTAGATGCAGTGAGTGGGGTTCACTGAACAGTAAAGGTAGTTAGATGCAGTGAGCTAGGTTCACTCAACACAACAGGTAGTTATATATGCAGTGAGCTGGGTTCACTCAACACAACAGGTAGTTAGATGCAGTGAGCTGGGTTCGCTCAACACAACATTTAGTTATATGCAGTGAGGTGGGTTCACTGAACAGTAAAGGTAGTTAGATGCAGTGAGCTGGGTTCACTCAACACAACAGGTAGTTATATGCAGTGAGCTGGGTTCACTCAACACAACAGGTAGTTATATGCAGTGAGGTGGGTTCACTGAACACTAAAGGTAGTTAGATGCAGTGAGGTGGGTTCACTTAACAGTAAAGGTAGTTAGATGCAGTGAGCTAGGTTCACTCAACACAACAGGTAGTTATATATGCAGTGAGCTGGGTTCACTCAACATAACTGGTAGTTAGATGCTGTGAGCTGGGTTCACTGAACAATAAAGGTAGTTGTATGCAGTGAGGTGGGTTCACTGAACAGTAAAGGTAGTTAGATGCAGTGAGCTGGGTTCACTTAACAGAACAGGTAGTTATATGCAGTGAGCTGGGTTCACTGAACAGTAAAGGTAGTTATATGCAGTGAGCTGGGTTCACTCAACACAACAGGTAGTTATATGCAGTGAGCTGGGTTCACTGAACAGTAAAGGTAGATCAATGCAGTGAGCTGGGTTTACTCAACACAACAGGTAGTTATATATGCAGTGAGCTGGGTTAACTCAACACAGCAGGTAGTTAGATGCAGTGAGCTGGGTTCACTGAAGAGTGAAGGTAGTTAGAGGCAGTGAGCTGGGTTCCATCAACACAACAGGTAGTTATATATGCAGTGAGCTGGGTTCACTCAACACAACAGGTAGTTAGATGCAGTGAGGTGGGTTCACTGAACAGTAAAGGTAGTTAGATGCAGTGAGGTGGGTTCACTGAACAGTAAAGGTAGTTAGATGCAGTGAGCTGGGTTCACTTAACAGAACAGGTAGTTATATGCAGTGAGCTGGGTTCACTGAACAGTAAAGGTAGTTATATGCAGTGAGCTGGGTTCACTCAACACAACAGGTAGTTATATGCAGTGAGCTGGGTTCACTGAACAGTAAAGGTAGATCAATGCAGTGAGCTGGGTTTACTCAACACAACAGGTAGTTATGTATGCAGTGAGCTGGGTTAACTCAACACAGCAGGTAGTTAGATGCAGTGAGCTGGGTTCACTCAACACAACAGGTAGTTATATGCAGTGAGGTGGGTTCACTGAACAGTAAAGGTAGTTAGATGCAGTGAGGTGGGTTCACTGAACAGTAAAGGTAGTTAGATGCAGTGAGCTGGGTTCACTTAACAGAACAGGTAGTTATATGCAGTGAGCTGGGTTCAATGAACAGTAAAGGTAGTTATATGCAGTGAGCTGGGTTCACTCAACACAACAGGTAGTTATATGCAGTGAGCTGGGTTCACTGAACAGTAAAGGTAGATCAATGCAGTGAGCTGGGTTTACTCAACACAACAGGTAGTTATATATGCAGTGAGCTGGGTTAACTCAACACAGCAGGTAGTTAGATGCAGTGAGCTGGGTTCACTGAAGAGTGAAGGTAGTTAGAGGCAGTGAGCTGGGTTCACTCAACACAACAGGTAGTTATATATGCAGTGAGCTGGGTTCACTCAACACAACAGGTAGTTAGATGCAGTGAGCTGGGTTCACTGAACAATAAAGGTAGTTGTATGCAGTGAAGTGGGTTCACTGACCAGTAAAGGTAGTTAGATGCAGTGAGCTGGGTTCACTCAACACAACAGGTAGTTATATGCAGTGAGGTGAGTTCACTGAACAGTAAAGGTAGTTAGATGCAGTGGGCAGTGTTCACTGAACAGTAAAGGTAGTTATATGCAGTGAGCTGGGTTCACTGAACAATAAAGGTAGTTAGATGCAGTGAGTGGGGTTCACTGAACAGTAAAGGTAGTTAGATGCAGTGAGCTAGGTTCACTCAACACAACAGGTAGTTATATATGCAGTGAGCTGGGTTCACTCAACACAACAGGTAGTTAGATGCAGTGAGCTGGGTTCGCTCAACACAACATTTAGTTATATGCAGTGAGCTGGGTTCACTGAACAGTAAAGGTAGTTAGATGCAGTGAGCTGGGTTCACTCAACACAACAGGTAGTTATATGCAGTGAGCTGGGTTCACTCAACACAACAGGTAGTTATATGCAGTGAGGTGGGTTCACTGAACACTAAAGGTAGTTAGATGCAGTGAGTGAGGTTCACTGAACAGTAAAGGTAGTTAGATGCAGTGAGCTGGGTTCACTCAACACAACAGGTAGTTATATATGCAGTGAGCTGGGTTCACTCAACACAACAGGTAGTTAGATGCAGTGAGGTGGGTTCACTGAACAGTACAGGTAGTTAGATGCAGTGAGCTGGGTTCACTGAACAGTAAAGGTAGTTATATGCAGTGAGCTGGGTTCACTCAACACAACAGGTAGTTATATGCAGTGAGCTGGGTTGCAGTGAGCTGGGTTCACTGAACAGTAAAGGTAGTTTGATGCAGTGAGCTGGGTATACTCAGCACAACAGATAGTTAGATGCAGTGAGCTGGGTTCACTGAACAGTAAAGGTAGTTATATGCAGTGAGCTGGGTTCACTGAAAAGCAAAGGTAGTTAGATGCAGTGAGCTGGGTTCACTCAACACAACAGGTAGTTATATATGCAGTGAGCTGGGTTCACTCAACACAACAGGTAGTTAGATGCAGTGAGCTGGGTTCACAGAACAATACAGGTAGTTGTATGCAGTGAGGTGGGTTCAGTAAACAGTAAAGGTAGTTAGATGCAGTGAGCTGGGTTTACTCAACACAACAGGTAGTTATATGCATTGAGCTGGGTTCACTGAACAGTAAAGGTAGTTAGATGCAGTGAGCGGGGTTCACTGAACAGTAAAGGTAGTTAGATGCAGTGAGCTGGGTTCACTCAACACAACAGGTAGTTATATGCATTGAGCTGGGTTCACTGAACAGTAAAGGTAGTTAGATGCAGTGAGCTGGATTCACTCAACACAACAGGTAGTTATATGCAGTGAGCTGGGTTCACTAAACACAACAGGTATTAGATGCAGTGAGCTGGGTTCACTGAACAATAAATGTAGTTGTATGCAGTGAGGTGGGTTTACTGAACAGTAAAGGTAGTTAGATGCAGTGAGCTGGGTTCACTCAACACAACAGGTAGTTATATGCAGTGAGCTGGGTTTACTGAACACAACAGGTAGTTATATGCAGTGAGGTGGGTTCACTGAACAGTAAAGGTAGTTAGATGCAGTGATCTGGGTTCACTCATCACAACAGGTAGTTATATGCAGTGAGCTGGGTTTACTGAACACAACAGGTAGTTATATGCAGTGAGGTGGGTTCACTGAACTGTAAAGGTAGTTAGATGCAGTGATCTGGGTTCACTCAACACAACAGGTAGTTATTTATGCAGTGAGCTGGGTTCACTCAACACAACAGGTAGTTATATATGCAGTGAGCTGGGTTCACTCAACAGAACAGGTAGTTAGATGCAGTGAGGTGGGTTCACTGAACAGTAAAGGTAGTTAGATGCAGTGAGCTGGGATCACTCAACAGAACAGGTAGTTAGATGCAGTGAGCTGGGTTCACTCAACACAACAGGTAGTTATATACAGTGAGCTGGGTTCACTCAACACAAAGCTAGGTATATGTAGTGAGCTGGGTTCACTCAACACAACAGGTAGAGGTAGTTAGATCTTAGATGCAGTGAGCTGGGTTCACTCAACACAAAACTAGGTATATGCAGTGATGAGGTGGGTTAAGTAAACACAACAGGTACTGGGTATATGCAGTACTGGGTAGTACAATGTGCAGCTCCCTGCTATCACACACACAGGTATTCACTGAATGTGCTGGGCTGCTGGCAGTGGCACACACTGTATGAATTAGCAAGCCTGTGGCTGCAACAAAAGTGTCAGTTTGACACACACACACACACAAAAAAAAAAAAAACAGGATTAGCTCTGAAAAGAGCTGTTGAGGGCAATGAGGGATACTATAAAAGCAATAATAATCAGCCAATTAGCTTAAAAGTATGGAAAAAGTGGTTAAATGGGATATCAAATAATCTGTATACTTAGTTATAAATTCGTAATATCAAATCTCATGCATCCTGCCAACGATATGAATATACTAGAAGAAAAAGTGAGAGTTGGCTCTTTGGTGCATGAGAAATTACAAAAAGGCTTTATTGACTATCAAAAATAATTATAAAACATTTATTACACCATAAATATTGTAGAAAATCTAAAAGCAATAGCTCAGTCACCCCCGGGATCCACCCTAAGAGAGAATTAATGAGGCTGCAGTCCTCAAATAATCCCCATAGGTGAGTCCTACTTCCAACAATATTAATTCAGATATCCAGAACAGATGGTACATCCAAAACAGTTCTGTTACTGGAATGAACTTCAAACACAGGATGAAGTGCACATCAGCATGTGAAAGGACATCTGATGATCATGGGCCCTGCAATCATCATGAATAAGTAGCTGCACCAGTTCACAATCAAAAGATGGATGTATAGATTCTTTGCATGTGAGGGAGGATAGAACCAGCCGATCCACAACACAACTTTAAGCTTGTCAGGCGCAGGTGTTAATAGGCAATAACATTGCATTTCATCTAGACAGCAATTAGTATGGCAGTGGCATATTGGCATAAAAGTCTTAGATATCCCCCAATCACAGGGAAATTGAAGCAGATAAGCACTTGATGCAAGGCAACACATAGAATGAAGCAAGGCAGATGAAGCAGATGCACAGATGTACGCCAGTGTGCTGGGCAGCTCATGCACATGCAAAGTTACCATCCTGTTGCGTCTGTGGGCGTACCTTGTGGCGTATGGCCGCTCGGTGCGCCCTTGCCGCTCATTGGTGGACGTGGGCGGTGACGTGGGCGGGGGCGGGCGGGTCCGGGACGCACTCAGTAGGGTTATATACGCCATTATGGCGTGCAGGATACATATGCTGCTGTCTGCCTTTGAAAAAGCTGCGAGAGGCGGCGAAACATGTCAGGCTATTGTGACAGCACTCAGCTCTCCCCGGCATCACCCTAGGAGCCACTGAACTTCCTACAGGTTCCACCAACCTAGCAACAGGATGGTAACTATGGACTGCCACTTTTCACGTGCATGAGCTGCCCACCAACCTAGCAACAGGATGGTAACTATGGACTGCCACCAGGGCCGTTTCTACCCCCGTGCGGGGCGTGCCGCCGCCCGGGGCGCTGTTAGGAGGGGGGCGCTATAATGGAGGGGGGAGCCGGAGCCGCGGGGAGGGCAGCCCGACCTCTCCCTCCCTCTCCTCTCCCGGGCGCCCTCCGTGCTCCCCCCTCAGATGCAGAGCGAGCAGCCGGGAAGCGCTGTTTGCAACTCACCTGCCTGGCTCCAAGCGCTGTTCTCTCACCGCTGGTCTGTCTCTTCTCTCTGCATACATGCTGATACATGCGGCTTCCTGTTTAGCCGGAAGCCGCGTGTATCAGCATGTATGCAGAGAGAAGAGACAGACCAGCGGCGAGAGAACAGCGCTTGGAGCCAGGCAGGTGAGTTGCAAACAGCGCTTCCCGGCTGCTCGCTCTGCATCTGAGGGGGGAGCACGGAGGGCGCCCGGGAGAGGAGAGGGAGGGAGAGGTCGGGCTGCCCTCCCCGCGGCTCCAGCTCCCCCCTCCACTATAGGGGACAGCTAGCTATCTAACCTATCCTGGGGGCACCTACCTAATCTAACCTACGCTGGGGGCAGCTACCTAATCTAACCTACGCTGGGGGGCACCTACCTAATCTAACCTATACTGGTGGGCAGCTACCTATCTAACCTATACTGGGGGGCACTTATTTAACCTGTATTGGGGGCACCTACCTAGCTAGCCTATACAGGTGGCCACTATACTGGCTACCTATATTGCAGGCACCTACCTAAATAACCTGTACTGGGGCACCTACCTATCTAACTTATACCGGGGGCGCCTGCCTATCTAACCTATACTGGGGGCAACTATACTGGCTACCTATACTGGAGGCACCTACCTGGCTAACCTATAGCGGGGGCAACTATACTGGCTCACCTATGCCTGGCTACCTATACTGGGGTACCTATTCTTGGCTACCTATACTGGGGGGACCTATACTAAGTGCAACTAGACCTGGCTAACCTATACTGCGGGCACCCATACCTTGCTCGGGGGGGGGGGGGGGCGCAATTTTTACACCCTCGCCCTGGGTGCATTTTAGCCTAGAAACTGCACTGACTGCCACTTTGCATGTGCATGAGCTGCCCAGCACACTGGCGTACATCTGTGCATCTGCTTCATCTGCCTTGCTTCATTCTATGTGTTGCCTTGCATCAAGTGCTTATCTGCTTCAATTTCCCTGTGATTGGGGGATATCTAAGACTTTTATGCCAATATGCCACTGCCATACTAATTGCTGTCTAGATGAAATGCAATGTTATTGCCTATTAACACCTGCGCCTGACAAGCTTAAAGTTGTGTTGTGGATCGGCTGGTTCTATCCTCCCTCACATGCAAAGAATCTATACATCCATCTTTTGATTGTGAACTGGTGCAGCTACTTATTCATGATGATTGCAGGGCCCATGATCATCAGATGTCCTTTCACATGCTGATGTGCACTTCATCCTGTGTTTGAAGCTCATTCCAGTAACAGTACTGTTTTGGATGTACCATCTGTTCTGGATATCTGAATTAATATTGTTGGAAGTAGGACTCACCTATGGGGATTATTTGAGGACTGCAGCCTCATTAATTCTCTCTTAGGGTGGATCCCGGGGGTGACTGAGCTATTGCTTTTAGATTTTCTACAATATTTATGGTGTAATAAATGTTTTATAATGATTTTTGATAGTCAATAAAGCCTTTTTGTAATTTCTCATGCACCAAAGAGCCAACTCTCACTTTTTCTTCTAGTACAATAATAATCAGCCAAGAGCAAGCTAAGCAGCCAATACCCTAACTAATCTGTCCCTAGGAGAACAAGTCTGCAGCAGCTGTCCCTAGTCTGTCTCTAGCAGGCACACGAGTGAGTCTAATGGCCGCCGGAGCCTGCCTTATATAAGGGGGGTGGGGCTCCAGGGCTTAGTGTAGCCTGATAGGCTACAATGTGCCTACTGACTGTGATGCAGAGGGTCAAAGTTGACCCTCATAGAGCATTATGGGGTGAATCAATTTTCCGGGAAATTTCACCTGGTGAAGGCGAACGCGAACCACCTAAGTTCGCCTGGAACCGTTCGCCGGCGAACCGGTCGCTACACCTCTACTTGACAGCAGCCAACGTGCTCTGCTATCTGAGGGAGCAGGAGAAGATGTTGCTTACCCCCAGAGGCCTTAGAGTCGGATTGGTGGTGTCAGACAATGCGGCCAACCTGCAGGCTGCCATCAGCAGGGGACACTTGACCCACATCCCCTGCTTGGCCCACGTCCTCAACCTGGTGGTGCAGAAGTTCATGCGCACCTGCCAGGGATTCAGGGAATACATGAGCTGTTGGAAGCGGCTCGGAAAAAGTATGGAAAAAGTGGTTAACACACTTTCTGCCGCTCAGCTGTTGCTACAGCAAACCTGGCAGACATCCAGCAGCGTGAGGGCCTGCCACAACACCGCCTTGTCATTGATGTGCCAACTCCCTGAAACTCCACCCTGGCGATGTTGGAACAACTGGTTGAGTAGAGGAGGGATATCAACCACCACATTGTTGAGGGCGCTTTCGCCGGCACCATCAAACTGTAGATCCTCTTCTATGCACAGTGGGGGCAGATGCAGCAGGTCTGCTTGGTGTTGGCTCCCTTCCTGCTGGGAACCAACCTGGTCAGTGAGGAACGGGCATCCCTCTCTGCCAGTGGATGCCCTTTGTTTGTCTGTTGGACAGGGCACTGTGCAATTTGATGGATTTGGGAGAGGAGACCCTGAACCAGCTGGAACAGCAGCCGCCTGCGCAGTCCACTTCTGCGCAGGAATTTGAGTTGTTGGAGGAGGATGAGGAGGAGTAAGAGGTGCTGGACGTTGCTGTTGAGGGGGAACAGTGGAGCGCAGCAGCAGTGGTGAGAGGGTGGAGAGAGGAGGAAGAGGCTCAGGGGCCAGAGGAGGAGGACAGCGAACTTGAGGCCACTGACCCTGATGTCTCTGGTGGACAGACCGCCCTGTTCACCATGGCAAGGCACATGCTGCAGACCCCAGGGTTAAGCAGATGCAAGCGAGGGTGGACGCCTGCATCAGCATGATCCTGGACCCATGGCTGAGGGAGAAGGTGGCTCAGTTTCTGCCTGCTGGAGACCGTGAGCAGCGAACAAGGGAGTTGCAGGAGATCGTTGTTCGGCGATTGGAGAAAGTCTTCACCCAGCCTTCCACCCCCTCTGTCCCTGTCCAGCCAGCACAGCAGCCAGTGCCTGCAGCCAGCAGCAGCAGCATCAGGTGCCCAGGAGACCTGCTGTCCTTGACAAAGGCACTCTACATGATGGTAGAGCAGCTGAGAGAGGAGGTGCGTGCAGCAGCATCCTCTTCGCAAAGTCACAGCCAGCGCCTGACCCGGATTGTGGCCGACTACATGGGGTCCTTCAGTGGGCTTGACACCGGCAGCGAGGAGCCTATAGACCCCTTGGAGTACTGGGTAGAGCGCTTGCATATCTGGAGTGAGCTGGCGCAGTATGCCCTGGAAGTTCTGTCTTGCCCCCCTTCCAGCGTGCTGTCTGAGAGGTGCTTCAGTGCGGCCGGTGGCATGGTCACCGAGGAGCGCTCTCGTCTGTCCCCAAAGTCCATAGACAGACTGACATTCCTGAAGATTAACCAGGCCTGGATTGAAGTCACGTTCCAGGCCCCTGTTGTCAGCGACAGGAGGACATGAGGTGCCTGAGAATTATTGTTTGACAACACCCTCAGTCCTCTGCTACTTTGGCCTGGTTTTTCTTTAGGTGCTGTGGTTCCAACGCTAGGTACAATGGCCCGTGACATGCCTGCTGCCACACGTCACTCCTCCTCCTGCTGCTGCTGCTGTATTTAACATCCTGCTGTCTGTGTTCCCACCACCAGGGTCCACAGAGTTATGTGCCACTAGCTATTACAACACTACAATAGCTATATAGTGTTGTAAAACAAAATAAAACTGAGGTGTCTGGGTTGAAAACTGTGCTGTCCCAGTTGTGCATTGGACACAATGGGCTTGATTCACAAAGCGGTGCAAACTGTTTAGCACGGGTGTGCTAAACAGTTAGCACGTGAAGTGCTTTTCGCGGACTTTTGCGCTCGCAAAGTGCCGCGATTTAAAGTATCTGACACATGAATCAGCTCATAGCCAGTAATTAACTTCAGTTAGTTGCAGTCACTGCCACTGGTCAGTACCAAGTTTAGTCAGTGACTTTGTACTGTGCTAGTAGCATGCAGCCAGTTACTTTGCTGTGCACATAGTGCAGTCAGACCGTGGTGCTGTGCAGTGATTTTTCTGTTCCTTGCCACAATAGCAGCATAGGCGTTCCCAGCCTGATGGACGGTGATGGCGAAACCGGAAGTAGCCGCCGGTGGGGACGGGAGGATCAGGGGGACATGGCAAGGGCACTGATCAGCTGCAGGGGGCTGAGGGAAGCCCCAGTTGAGTAAAACTCATTTTTTTTTCCGGCTTAAGGTTCACTTTAATCACAGGCATTGATGGACCTAATGATGGGGGAGCAGCCCATCATGAGTTTCTCACAGAACTCCGCTGTGAGCAGCACTCCCAGCAGCAGCAGCCAAAGCCCCATGCTTGTCACATCAACCCCACCAGCCAGTGTTCAGCAGCCCTCCCCGGATGAGAAAATTCTGTCCCTCGGTCCGGTGTCTGGGCAAGTATTGATGACTGCCGTTGAAATGATGGGGCCTGATGTGAGGAGTTTAGGCTCAGGCCAGCATCCCAAGTTTTTTGGGAGGATGAAGAGGGGTCTGTGTCTGGGAATGTTGGGGCGGAAGAGGTGGTGGGGGGTCAGGAGAAGAGTTCTTTTATGATGATGATGATGATGATCAGGACTGTCTGTATGTGCCTGAGGCCCCGGAAGAGAGCTCGGAGGAAGATAGCAATTGTATCACCAGATGTCAGGCAGTGGCAGGTCCAGCAGGGGGTGTGGAAGACAGGCCGCTGCTTCAGCCGGCACCACCAGCAGCAGCAACATCACCACCACGCAAACCCCAACCAGAGGTACAGTTGCTGAACCCTCTGCATTCCGAAAGGGGCTGGGGCCCTGGGTTATTTATGTCCCCAATCTGGAATTTCTTCACAGTGTGAAGCCAGGACAAAACATATGTGTTCTGTAACTCCTGCAGTAAAGAATTAAGCCATGGGCGCAACCTGTCAAAGATGAGTACCTCCTCCTTCCAGGCCCACCTGAAGAGCACCCACCACAATCACTATGCAGAATTTAAGAGGCTGAAGGACCAGAAAGGGGGTGGTCAGAGACACCACCGCAGCAGCATCATCCCTCCCTCAGGATCGCGATTCTTATGCCGCAGTAGCAGTAGCACGCAATCGCTATTTGACTTCCAGTGCTCCTTCAGCTACTCAAGACACAGACATTGAGGCTGGCAGCCAGTCCTCGTTATTGGCCTCCTCTGTTTCCCCTGCAGCACATCGGCGTTAGACCCTGCTGAGCGACAACTTTCAGGGTCTGACCAAACCTCTGCCTCCTGGTTACAGGTGAATCAGGAAATTAAATGGCTTGCTGGCCCGGGGTATGGCATCACAGTTCCTTCCCTACTCCCGGGTGCAGGAGGGGAGCAATCTTCACACTCTGCTCTTATTTGGCATCCCGCAATGGCAAATCCCAAGCCGCCATTACTTTATGAGGACAGCCATCCCAGCACTCCTCAAGTTTGAGGTGGAAAACGTGGCTCGTTCCCTCGTCTACATTGTGCGTAAGCCGGTCCACATCACCATGGACTTATGGAGTAGCGGATTTAGGACAGGCCGCTACCTGTCCTTTACGGTGCACTGGGTGACATTGGTGGAAGGGGGGGGGGGGGCAAGAGCTCAGCAGCAGCAGCCCAGTTGGTGGTGCCACCACGCGGAATCAGGGGGGTGCAGCAGGCTGCTCCGATCCCAGTCCCTCCACACCTCGCAAGCAAGCCCGCTTCAGCAGCGCAAAGCCTCAGCACTGCCAAGCGCTGCTAAAATTAGTTAGCCAGGGGATGGAAAAACTTACAGCTGCCAACATCCTGGCCACCCTCAGGGTGCAGGGGCGGGAGTGGCTGACCCCAAGAGGCCTGGAAGAAGGGTATGTGGCGGCCGATAATGGGACCAACCTGGTGGGTGCAGTGCAGCAGGGAAACCTCTAGCACATCCCCTGCTTGGCCCATGTGCTTAATTTAGTGGTGCAGCGCTTCCTGCGCACCTACCCCAGGGTGCACCATTTTCACCTCTCCGCCGCTGCCTCTGCAAAAATGGCCCACCTGCAGCAAATCCAGGCCCTGCCATCACACCGGCTAGTTATTGATGTCCCAACTCGCTGGAACTCAACTCTGGCGATGTTTGGAGTGGCTGTTGCAGCACAGGACAGCTCTTACCAACTACATATGCAGTGAAGACAACCTGCAAATCCAAGTGATGATCACCGCAGCTCAGTGGACACAGAGACAGCAAGTGTGCTTGGTCCCGACTCCCTTCCAGCAGGGAAGCAAGAAAGTGAGCCGGGAGCAGGCATGCATTTGTGAGTGGGTGCCCTTGGTTTGCCTGCTGGACAGGGCAATGTCTTATCTAATGGAAGAGGGGGAGGCAGCCCTGAGGCAGCTGGATCAGGAGCTGGCAGCACAATCCACCTCACAGAAGGAGGAGGAGGACTTAGAGCTAGTGGAGGAGTGGGAATTGGAGGTCCCTAACCTGAATGCTGGGTGGGAGCAGCAGAGCACTTCTGCCATTGTACGGGGTCGGCTGACTGAGGTGGAGGACACTCCACAGGAAGAGGACGATGAGCATGTCCTCGCAGATGAAGATGTTGTTGCCAATGCCCTCCTGTTCCCCATGGCTGTTCACATGTTCCGCTGCCTTCGCAGGGACCCAGAGGCGTTAAAGGGAGGACATTTGGATCACTTTGATATTGGACCCACATCTGAAGGGGAAGCTGGGGTAGTTTATGTCACCATCCACCACCGAGCAACGCACAAGAGAATTGCAGGAAGCTCTTGTGCACAGACTCTTGCAAGCCTTCCCACAGCCTTCCACCCCCACTGTTGCTGTTCTGCCCACCCAGCAACAGGTGCCTGCGGCTGCCACCGGGAGCAGCAGCCGCAACCCACACCCTGGAGACCTGCTGAGCCTAAGCAAGAGCCTGTATACAGTGCAGCAGCCCAGAGCAGAGGTGCCAGACACAGCATCATTCTCCATACAGCACCAGCAGAGACTGACCAGTTTGGTGTCTGACTACATGGGGTCATTTAGCGGGCTTGACACCGACAGCCCCGTGGACCCCATGAAGTATTGGGTCAAGAGACTGGACATCTGGAGGGAACTTTCCCAGTACCCCCTGGTAGTCCTGTTCTGCCCCCCCCCCCCCTTCCAGTGTCCTCTCCGAGAGATGCTTCAGTGCAGCTGGTGGCATTGTCACTGAGAATCTCTCTTGGCTGTCGAACGCCTCTGTGGACAAACTCACTTTCCTGAAACTTAACCAGGCTTGGGTAGAAGATGAGTTCCTGGCCCATGTTGTCAACCACAGAGAGACATGTGGCTGTTGCAATTTTTAACAATGCCTGCCTTTCCAAAGCAAGTTAGAACCCTCCTGGTACTCGTAATTGGCCTGGTTCAGTTTATTTTTTGCTGTGGTGACACCAATGAGGTGCCATTGCCATTCTCTGCTGCCGTGCTGACTGCTTAGTCCTCCTCCTGCTGCCGCTGATGTTCCTCGATTTAACTACTAAAGTCTGCGTTCTTACTGTAAAGGTCCATGGATACATACAATTTTTGGGCACCATTATCATGCTGAGGTACCATTAGTGAGGTGCCGTGGCCATTCTGTGCTGCCGTGCTGAATGCTGCTGCAGTCCTTAGTTCTCCTCCTCCTTCTGCTGCCACTGATGTTCCTTGATTTAACTACTAAGGTCTGCATTCCCACTGCCAGGGTCCACGGATGCATACAATTTTTTGGGCAGCATTATCATGCTGTGGTACCACCAGTGAGGTGCTGTGGCCGTTCTGTGCTGCCGTGCTGACTGCTGCTGCTTAGTCCTCCTCCTGCTGCTGCGCTGATGTTGTATTTCACTACTAAAGTCTGTGTTCCATGGATGCTTACAATTTTTGGGCACAGTTATGCTGGGGTACCACCAGTTAGGTGCCTTGCCTTTCTGTGCTGCTTCTGCAGAGTGGTTAGTGCTCCTCCTCCTGCTGCTGATGTTGGAATGTAATACTTAAGCCTGTGTTCCCACTGCCAAGATCCACAGACTCTTACAATTTTTGGGCACAATTCTCATGCTGTGGTGCCACCAATGAGGGGCCATGCCTTTCTGTGCTGCTGCTGAGTCCTTAGTCCTCCTCATGCTGCTTCTGATGTTGTATTTAACTACTAAAGTCTGTGTACCCACCACCAGGGTCCACGGATGCTACCATTTTTGGGATGATTTATCATGCTGTGGTGCCACCAGTGAGGTGCCATACTCTTCTTTCGTGCTGCCACAGAGTGCTGCTTACTCCTCCTGCTGCCACCTCTCATGTCGTATTTAGCGACAACAGCAGTCTGTTTACCCACCACCAGGGTCCACAGATGCTGCAATTTTTAATCTGATTTATCATTCTGTGGTGCCACCAGTAAGGTGCCATACTCTTCTTCTGTGCTACAACAGAGTGCTGCTTAGTCCTCCTGCTGCCGCCTCTCACATCGTATTCAGCACAAACAGCAGTCTGTGTACCCACCACCAGGGTCCACGGATGCTACAATTTTTGGGCTGATAATTAATCGTGCTGTGGTTCCACCAGTGAGGTACCATACTCTTCTTCTGTGCTGCCGCAGAGTGCTGCTTAGTCCTCCTGCTGCCGCCAGCATTCTGTGTGTGTACTCACCACCAGGGTCCATGGATGCTGCAATTTTGGGCTGATTTATCAGACAACTTTGCTTTCATGTCATTGCTATAGTTGCAAGAACAAAAAAAATACAAAAACCTGTCTGGGAGTTTTTGTGGTGCAGTGATGCTCACCGACTACTCGTGTTCATGGATTAGCCGTGGACCACAAGCATTTTTTCAGTATTCTGCTTCAAAATCCAAAGCCGTGGATTGATTTTTTTTGTGTGCAGCTTCAAAATCTGAAGCCGTGGATTGATTTGAACCACGGACTACGGTCCACGACAGGCTGTGATTTTTGAATATCCGGATGCTTTCATGATCGTGAACGTGGCGGGGAACACCGTGGTTAGGTCATGAATAGCGGAAATGGGTGGAAATGACATCCCTGGGCCAATCAGAGGCCCCCAGCCAGGCCCTAGCAACCATTCATAGGAGGGGAGGCTATGCCCTTCCCTCCTGTTTATAAAGCGGTGGCCATAATGAAAAGCTCCATCCTTGCTAGACTGTGGCACTGAGAGGATCATCTCCAGGCCATTTTTGATTCAGCAAGCGCTTTTCTGTGTTAAAAACTTAGTGTTTTTACTCCTAACATTGCTCTGATACTGTACTTGTCAGTTGTATTTAGCTAGCTAGCCTGTTAGTGATTTATTATTCAGTTAGCTGTAGTCAGTGTAGTCCTAGTGAGAGTGTACTGATTACTAGTGTAAAGTATGTATAAAATAGGCACCCCCCAAAATAAACGTTTTCCTGTCAGTTTCATAAATGTATATAATCATAAAAGATCCAGATTTGAAACCCTGGGATTCTATAGAGAGGACACACAAGTTCTCCCCAGCATAGCTGTAGCACTTCCTGTGTTAGGGGGAACCACTTGTGCATTCTAGGTTGGTGGGGAGATTTTATGTAGTTACACTGACCCTGCCCTAATGGAAGAATGTCCTCCATCTCATTCCAGGTATAATGATTCTTTTTCTGAGTGATAGTTTTGCTAAACTTTACTTGTTAGACAGTTTATGATGTCTCATATGCTAGGGAAAGAGGTTAGAACAGTATAGACTCAGGACAGTTTCCCTGATACTCAGTTCAGTGATTTTAGGACATTGCATGTGGCAGACATAGTGAGCACATGTTATGCAGATTGCTGTTATATGTGATATGCTGCACTGTATTTGCACTGATGTTATTTCTGAGCAATATGATGTTGTGTTATGTATGATTTTATGTAGTTACACTGACCCTGCCCTAATGGAAGAATGTCCTCCATCTCATTCCAGATTGTTGTTTGATCCTCAATAAACACCCAGCCTCTACTCACCCCTATCGCACTGTGGAGTTAATTCATCATATGTGTAACAATTTTGGCGCCCAACGTGGGGCTGGGTGAAGATAAAAAGTTAGCAGTGACAAGAAGAGACAGTCTGTTTGCACAGGGATCAGAGGAATGAACATGGAGTGTGTACAGGAAGAAATTAGCAGATCTCTAACTCAGATGACAACTGATGATTTGATTAAGATCTGCCAGTTTGTGAAAGCACCAGAACAGAGTGTGGCGAGAGGCAAAACGCACCGCCATTTTAGGAGAGTAATTGAAGATGTGCTGAATGAATTGGTAGAGACTGAGGAGGAAGACTCTGCTATGCTCTTTCTGCAGGAAACCAAGCAGTTCATCTCAGAATTACTGAAGAATGTAACATGTGATAGTAAGAAACAATCTGAGAGTGAATCACAGCAAATAGAGAATTTAAAGGGACAGTACCGCATTATGCAGGAAAAGTTTCAAGAGACCACTAGATTGATGGAACAGCGTATAAAGGAACTCAGCATGAAAAATAAAGAATCTACAGATAGTTCTGCACAACAAGGACCAGTGACAGTTACTAAGACACCTCACTTCAGCAAACTGCCAGAAGTTGCAATACGGAAAGACTTTAAGATCTCAGGTCAGATTGGTGAAAGGGGACAGAAAGACAAACTATCTTACACTAACCTCATGCACCAGATTGACTCAGGACTGCAAAGAGGATATACTGAATCAGAGATTGTAGAAGCAGTAGTCAAAGCTATCAGTCCTGGACTGAGTCTTAGAGGCATGCTAGAAATGAAGAGTGAACTGACCTTAGTGCAACTGAAAATTATCTTCAAAAGTCACTACAAGGAGGAGAACGCTTCTGACTTGTACCAGCAGCTAATTAACATCTCACAAGACAACAAAGAATCACCTCAGAACTTTCTATTCAGGGCAATTGAATTGAAAGACCGACTTTTGTTTGTATCTGAGGGAGCAGACAGGGATGAGCAGTTTGGAGCTGAACTTGTACAAAAGAAATTCTTGAGATCAGTAAGCACTGGACTGATAAGTGATTATATAAAGTTCCAGCTAAAACAATATTTAGAGGATGTTTCTGTGACTGATGAGCTATTAATAGAAAAAATGAATGCAGCAGCTAATATGGAGATGGAAAGAGAACAAAAGCAGAAGAGATGTCAAATCAGCAAGTCTATGAAACTAATTGAGTGTCAAGCTAATACTCTATGCCAGCCTCCAAAGCCAGTCTCTGTGGCCAATACTACCACAGTAGGGCCAATGGCACAGCCAACCATCTGTACCCCAACAGATCAGCTGCTCCAAAACAGAAAACCTGATCTAGAAAAAGCAATTCTACAGATGCAAAAAGAGATAGAAGAAATGAAAGCACTTTTCCTACATGGCACAGAACGACAGAAACCTGCATATAAAAGACTGACAGTCACACAAGGTACTAGAAGGAAGCTCTGTGAATATTGTGAAAGTTCTGATCAAGAAACTGCATGTAATCACTGCTTCAAATGTGGTCAGTTGGGACATTTAGCAAAAGGATGCAGAGTGAATAAACAGGACCAGGGAAAAGGCAGAGGGTTGCTGTCAAGGGACAGACAGTAACCTGCAACTCAACAGAGTCCCAAGAAGCCAGTGAAAGAAAATCATCTATAGCAACAAGCTCTGTAAAGGACAGCCTATGTTTAGATCATTCACCAGAGGTACAAGGCTATAATCCACAGAACCAACCTAGTAAAGCTGGTAGACCGCAACTAAAAGTAAAGAATTTGACATCAAGACACCAACGAAAGTTACTGGATCTTATTGGAAGGAGATGCCATGTGAATTGCAAGATTGACAATATTCCAGTCATTGCCTTATGGGACACAGGATCACAGGTTAGTTTGGTCAACGAAGCCTGGAGGCAGAAAGTTCTTCCACATACAGTACTCAGATCACTAGAAGAATTACTAGGCCCTGGAGTTTTATGTGTAAAAGCAGCAAACAAAACAGACATTCCTTTTCATGGATGGATTGAAGTAACCTTCCAGTTAACTTCTAACAGCAACCACATCAAAGAGCTGCTGGTGCCAGTAATTGTATCAGAAGATCCCAGAGTTGCTGAGCAACCAATCATTGGCTATAATGTGATCCAGGAATTATTTAAAGAAGCATCAGAAGAAGGAAAGCATTCTACCTCTGATATCGCAGCAATGTTAGCAACAGCTATGCCAGTGTCATCAAACACAGCAGAGCTCCTGGTTAAACTACTGCAGTCTGATTGTAGGGAGACCAGTAACCCAGTAGTTAGGACTACAGCAAAGAGCCAAAGAATCCCTGCAAACACAGTTACCAGTATCAGGTGTCATGTTCATACACAGCCTGTGATGCAAAAGCAGGAAGTACTCTTTACCCCAGACAATGCTTGTCAGTGGCCTAATGGACTGTGTATCAATGAAGTTTTAGTAACAACACAAAAAGGACAATTCTCCAAGTTAAAGATACCAGTATGGAACTCAACTAAGAGAGACATAATTTTATCCGGCAAAACCAAGCTTGGATATATTGAGCAGATAAAGACAACTTACCCTGCACCACTGAAGATGAAACAAGTACAGCAGGTATCTTTCCATTCCATAAGCCAGGAATACCATCCCTCTCAACTGGAACTAGAAAGTATGATCGACAGCCAAAGTTACTACACCAGAGAAACTGGTGTTACTACACCAGAGACTAATCAAGAATCATGGGATCCACCAGTATCTCTAGAGCACTTGACCAATGAGCAACAACAAATAGTGAAGCAAATGTTGAGAGAAAAATGTAATGCCTTTGCAAAAGATGGCTTAGATGTGGGATGTATTCCTTTGTTACAGTTACAGGTTCGTCTAAAAGACAATACACCAGTCAAGAGGACTTATATGTCAGTACCTAAGCCTCTTCATGCAGAAGTAAAAGAGTACCTGCAAGATCTGCTGAACCGTGGTTGGATTACAAAGTCAAAATCATCATATTCCTCACCTATTGTTTGTGTAAGAAAGAAGGATGGTAGCTTGAGGCTATGCTTTGACTACAGAGAGCTGAACCAAAAATCCATCCCTGATCGCCATCCAATTCCAAGAATTCAAGACATGCTTGATAGTCTAGGGGGAAGTTCATGGTTCTCTGTACTAGATCAAGGTAAAGCTTATCACCAAGGTTTTGTGGAAGAATCCAGTAGACCCTTAACAGCCTTTATCACACCTTGGGGTTTGTATGAATGGATCCGCATTCCTTTTGGCCTTAGTTCTGCACCTGCAGAATTTCAAAGAAGTATGGAGTCTTGTTTAACTGGATTGAGAGATGAAATTTGCCAGCCTTATCTAGATGACAACCTTGTGCATAGTAAATCATTTCTTGAACATGTAGCACATGTACGACTAGTCCTCCAGCGCTACCAACAGCATGGAGTCAAGCTAACAGCCAAAAAGTGTGAATTGTTCAAAGATCAAGTCAGATTCTTGGGCAGAGTTGTGTCAAAAGATGGACATTCCATGGATCCAGCAGAAATTGCCCCTGTTTTTGCACTGAAAGATAAAAGACCAAAGACTGTCGGAGAACTCAGGAAAATATTGGGATTTATCTCTTATTACCGCCCATACATTCAAAATTTCTCCAGAATAGCGAAATCTTTGTATGACTTGTTGTCAGCACCTTCAGAACCTGCTGAAGCCACACCTTCTAAGACATCCAGAAAGCAACCAAAAGCTGTACAAAAATTGAAAGGTCAACTCCCTTCTCAATGTTCAATAGAATGGACTGATCACCATCAAGCAACTTTAAGCCAGCTAATTGAAACCTTGACACGTCCACCAGTTATGGGTTATCCAGACTTCTCGAGACCCTTTGTACTTCATTGTGATGCTTCTCAAGAAGGCCTAGGTGCAGTGTTATATCAGGAGAATGATGGAAAGCTCAAAGTTATTGCTTATGGATCTAGAACTCTTACACCAGCTGAAAAGAACTACCACATGCACTCAGGAAAACTAGAGTTTCTAGCAATGAAGTGGGCCATTTGTGACAGATTCCGAGACTATCTGTACTACTGTCCATCATTTGAGGTGTATACTGATAACAACCCACTTACTTATGTACTAACAACAGCAAGATTAAATGCAACAGGTCACAGATGGGTTGCTGAATTAGCCGACTTTAACTTTACTATCAAGTACCGCCCAGGAAAAAGAAATATGGATGCAGATGTACTTTCAAGGTTGCCTTTGAGTCCAGAACAACATATGCAACAGTGTACTCAGGAAGTAGATCCTAAAGTCATCAGTACTATCATTCAATCAATGCAAGTTCAGCAGGAAGACAAAATGCCTTGGTTATGCCCTCTGACAATAGCTGATACAACTTCTGAAACAGATGCAGTACAAAGAGATATCCAGATTTCAAAAGAAACAATCCGAAAAGCACAGAAGGAAGATCCAGTGATTGGGAAAATTTGGCAGTACAAGAGTCAGAACCATTTCCCAGCAAAACAAGAGAGACAAGGTGAGTCTCTTGACCTGTCTATACTCATGAGACAATGGCCTAAGTTGTACCTAGACACTGATGGAATTTTGAGAAGAAGAACATCTTCAGGATCCCAATTAGTGTTGCCTAAGAAGTATCATAACTTAGTATTCAAAGAGCTACATGAAGAAGTGGGGCATCTTGGAGTTGAAAGAACTATAAATCTCATCAGGGAAAGATTCTTTTGGCCACATATGCAAAGTGATACTGAACATTACATTACTCGACAGTGTAAATGTCTAAAGGCAAAACGTCCAAACAAGCCAACCCGAGCTCCTTTGAATAACATTGCAACAACATATCCTTTTGAGATGGTTTCTATTGATTTCCTTCATCTGGAAACATGCAAAGGTGGATATGAGTACATTCTAGTTGTAATAGATCATTTTACCAGATTTGCTCAAGCATATGCCACAAAGAACAAATCAGCAAAGACTGTTGCAGATAAAATATTCAATGACTATGTTCTGAAATTTGGATTTCCTATGAAAATTCACCATGACATGGCCAGAGAATTTGAGAATCAACTATTTGCAGCCTTAAGCAAGTATGGTCACATCCAAAATTCCCATACAACTCCATACCATCCTCAAGGCAATGGACAAGTTGAAAGATTCAATCGCACCCTGCTTTCCATGCTCCGTACACTATCACCAGAGTCAAAGAAAGACTGGAAAAACTCTCTAGCTAAAGTTGTTCATGCCTATAATTGTACTAGAAGTGAAGCTACAGGACATTCTCCATTTTACCTACTTTATGGACGATCGCCCAGACTACCAATTGACAATATGTTTGATACTCCTGTAACTGAAAAATACAAGACTTACCCAGAATATGTGAAAGCTTGGACAAAGAGAATGAATGAAGCCCATGGAATTGCTTCAAAGACTGCCAAGACAGCAGCAGAAAGAGGTAAAGAACATTATGACAAGAAAATCCATGGATCTGATCTTTCGCCAGGTAGCAGAGTACTTGTAAGGAATCTTACTGAAAAAGGAGGTCCAGGAAAATTGAGATCTTACTGGGAAGATTCTGTATATGTAGTTCTTAAAAGACAGAATGAAGATTGTCCAGTTTATGAAGTTAAACCAGAGACTGGCAAAGGTAGATCAAGAATTCTACACAGAAATCTGCTATTGCCATGTGACTTTCTACCAGCAGACCTGAGTAAAGTCATGCCAAGAAAAGTTGTCACAGCAAAACCAGACAAGAACCGAAGGAACACACATCAGTCTGAGCAAAACTCAGATGTGGAGTCAGAAAATGATTCAGACAATGAACAAGAACAATGGAGGACTTTCATTCCTTTATCCGATGACCTTATAAGGGAAGATAGTACACAACTAAATCCAGAAGCAGAAGAATGTTATCCTCATGAGTTGGATATGACTGAACTTCCTACAGAGGATACTTCAAGAGATGATCTTCATGAAGATCAGACTCCAACACCAGAATGCTTATCAGGAAATAATGCAGAAGAGATTCCAGCATCTGAAAATTCCAGAGACAATGTTGAAAGTGAGCACAGTGACAATGAGGATGATGCTGACACAGAGCATCTATGCAGAAAACCACCCACCAGAAACAGAAGACAGCCAAAGACTTTAACCTATGATTCTTTGGGTGAACCAAGACTTGTACCAAGAACCACAACAGTACATGCTATGGACTGTGGTAATATTTCATCTGTTTACCCTGAATGGTATTTGAGTCCAGAATACTTTGTTGGAGATTGCAGAGACTGGTAAACACAGAATAATATGTTGAAAGCTTTAGTTTTAATGCCTTACATTTTAGGACTTTCATGGACTCATGTAGTTAATGTTATTTTATGATGTTTTGATAAATGTATACTGATGTAAGTTTCATGGTTTATGAACCACAAGTAGTATTCCAATGGATGATGAGACTAGAAAAGGAAAAAAAGTTGGCCGAAAGTGAAACTAGGATAACAGGTACAAGGACAAAGTGTTGTTCTAAGATTAAAGTAAGGGACAAGGAAACCCATAGAGTGTCCCCTAGTTCACCATCATCCTTGAGTCTGATAAAAGTTTATTTTCATACAAAGTTGTGATTTAAAAAAAGGGGGGTTGAAGACACAACTTGCTACATTAGCAAGTAGACCTCATTAGGAACTATGGCGCGCAATAGACCTGGTGAGAACCTGTGATTAAAGTAACATGGGAATAATTTATCACAGAGAGAGGATAACTCCTTTGGTAAACCCTTAATTCCCAAACAACTGTCAGACTCCAACAGAACAGTGTTCGCACATTTTGGAATATCAGATTTGCTTATGTTGGGGACAACATAAACTTTTGTGGGGGAGAGTGTAAAGTATGTATAAAATAGGCACCCCCCAAAATAAACATTTTCCTGTCAGTTTCATAAATGTATATAATCATAAAAGATCCAGATTTGAAACCCTGGGATTCTATAGAGAGGACACACAAGTTCTCCCCAGCATAGCTGTAGCACTTCCTGTGTTAGGGGGAACCACTTGTGCATTCTAGGTTGGTGGGGAGATTTTATGTAGTTACACTGACCCTGCCCTAATGGAAGAATGTCCTCCATCTCATTCCAGGTATAATGATTCTTTTTCTGAGTGATAGTTTTGCTAAACTTTACTTGTTAGACAGTTTATGATGTCTCATATGCTAGGGAAAGAGGTTAGAACAGTATAGACTCAGGACAGTTTCCCTGATACTCAGTTCAGTGATTTTAGGACATTGCATGTGGCAGACATAGTGAGCACATGTTATGCAGATTGCTGTTATATGTGATATGCTGCACTGTATTTGCACTGATGTTATTTCTGAGCAATATGATGTTGTGTTATGTATGATTTTATGTAGTTACACTGACCCTGCCCTAATGGAAGAATGTCCTCCATCTCATTCCAGATTGTTGTTTGATCCTCAATAAACACCCAGCCTCTACTCACCCCTATCGCACTGTGGAGTTAATTCATCATATGTGTAACACTATGCTTAGTGCAGGCAGGCAGGTTCAGACTGATTATACTGCTGTATATTACTGTACTAGTTATGTAGCCCAGCCAACTAGCCAGTGATAAACTTTAGTTGCTGTTACTGGTCAGTCATTAGTCAGTGAGTGATATTGTACTGTTCTGTTAGTGCACTGCAGGCAGACTGCTGTCCATAACTTTTTGGGCACTGCAGGCAGACTGCTGTCCATAACTTTTTGGGTTCTATATTATTTTACTGTATCACTTGTATTCATCTCATAGCCAGTGATCAACGTCAATTACTTGCAGTCACTGCCACTGGTCAGTCACTAAATTTACTCAGTGACATTGTACTGTGTTAGTAGCGTGCAGCCAGTTACTTTGCTGTGCGTATAGTGCAGTAAAACCGCAGCGCTGTGCAGTGATTTTCGAGTTCTATTACAGTGTATTCAGTATTTGTGAATTGCACCATCTGCACATTTGTATTGTTTTTTTTCTTTTTTTGTTCTTTTCTGAAAAATCAATAAAAGCCCCCTGTTATACTCCATCTGTCCCCAGGCCCACACAGGTATTGACTGTAAAAAGCAGCACACTTTCTCCACCTTGAAATCTTGTGCATAGTTAGTATACAACATGTCTGACAGGGGTCGTGGGTGTGGCAGGAGAGGGAGTGCCATTGCCTCCGCCAGTTCTGGGACTGGTCCACAGCCAGGGAAAGGGCGCTCAGCTGTAGCGGGTGCAGCAGAAAGGCATCTATCTGCAACACTTTCTGGGCTGAGTCAGCCGACAGCAGTGTCACCCATTTTCAGCACCTTGCCTCAACGCCATTTGGTTGTTCAGGAGCTTGACTCACAGGCATTGACTGACATTATGACACAGGAGGAGCAGCCCATCACACGTTTCTCACAGACCTCCACTGTGAGCAGCATTCCCAGCAGCAGCAGCAGCAACAGCCAATGCCCCACACAAGGTGTAACACCCACCCCAGCAGCCAGCAGCCCTCCCCGGACGAGAGCTTTGTGTCCCTCAGTCCAGCGTCTGGGCGAGTATTGATGGCTGCCATTGAGGAGATGATGGGGCCTGATGTTGAGGAGGAGGTTGGGCTCGGACCAGCATCCCAAGTTTATGTTGAGGATGATGAAGGGTCTGTTTCTGGGGATGTTGGGGCAGCAGAGGTGGTGGGCGGGTCAGGAGAAGAGTTCTATGATGATGATGATAGGGACCGTCTGTGTGTGCCTCAGACCCCAGAAAACATGTTGTATCTTGTGTTTAGGTACTAAAGTCTGTGTACTCACTGCCAGGGTCCACGGATACTTACAATTTTTGGGCACAATTCTCGTGCTGTGGTGCCATCAGTGAGGGGCCATGCCCTTCTGTGCTGCTGCTCAGTCCTTAGTAGTCATCCTCCTGCTGCTGATAATGTTGTAGTTTAACACTGAAAGGGAACCTAAACTGAGAAGGAGATTGATTTTTCCTTTTAAAACAATACCAGTTGTCTGACTCTCCAGCTGATCCTGTGTCTCCAATACTTTCAGCCACAGCCCCTGAACAAGCGTGCAGATCAGGTGCTCTGACTGAAGTCAGACTGGTTTAGCTGCATGCTTGTTTCAGGTCTGTGATTCAGCCACTACTGCAGCCAAATAGATCAGTGGGACTTCCAGGCAACTGGTATTGTTTAAAAGGAAACACCCATATCCCTCTCAGTTTAGGTTCCCTTTAAGTCTGTGTTCCCACTGTCAGGGTCCGCGGATGCTTACAATTTTGGGGCACAATTCTCATGCTGTGGTGCCATCAATGAGGGGCCATGCCCTTCTGTGCTGCTGCTGCTGCTGCTGCTGCTGAGTCCTTAGTCCTCCTCCTGCTGCTGATGTTGGAATTTAATACTTAAGTCTGTGTTCCCATTGCTAGGTTCCATGGATTATTATTTAAGTCCCAACTTGCTGGAACTCCACTTTGGCGATGTTGGAGTGGCTGTTGCAGCATAGGACGGCTCTTACCAAGTATATATGTAGTGAAGAGAACCACCAACTCCAAGTGATTACCATGGAACAACGCACAAGGGAGTTTCATGAGGCCCTTGTGTGCAGACTCTTGGAAGCATTCCCCCAGCCAGCAGCGGGCCTCCATGTGTGAGTGGGTGCCCCTGGTTTGCCTGCTGGACAGGGCAATGTGCAATTTGATGGAAGAGGGGGAGGCAGCCCTGAGGCCGCTGTAACAGGAGCAGATGGCAGCACAGTCCAGCTCACAGGTGGATTTACAGGTAGTGGAGGAATTGAAGGGCCATAACCTTAATGCTGAGGAGGAGTAGGAGAAGGAGCAGAGCGCCGCTGCCGCTATACGGGGATGGCGACTTGGGAAAGACGACATGGCACAGGAAGAGGACAGGCATATCATTCGGGACAATGACGACCATGAAGATGTTGTTGCTAATGCCCACTTGTTCCCCATGGCTGCGCATGTGTTGCTCTGCCTTTGCAAGGACCCCCGGGTGATCCAGATGCATTCAAGGGAGGACATCTGGATCACCTTGATGCTGTACCAGCGTCTAAAGGGGAAGCTGGGAGAGTTCATGATGCCATCCACCACCGAGCAACGCACAAGGGAGTTGCAGGAGGTCCTTGTGCGCAGACTCTTGGAAGCATTCCCACAGCCTTCCACCCCCCCCCCCCCCGTTGCTGTTCTGCCAACCCAGTAACAGGTGCCTGTGGCTGCCAACACCAGCAGCAGCAGCAGCTGGTGCCCCGGAGACCTGCTGAGCCTAAGCAAGAGCCCGTATGCAGTGCAGATGCCCAGAACAGAGGTGCCAGCAGACACAGCATCCTTCTCCAACCAGCACCAGCAGTGACTGACCAGCATGGTGTCTGACTACATGTGGTCATTCAGCGGGCTTAAGGACACTGACAGCCCTATGGAAACCTTGGAGTACTGGGTCAAGAGACTGGACATCTGGAGGTAGCTTGCCCAGTATGCCTTGGAAGTCCTGTCCTGCCCCCCTTCCAGTGTCCTCTCTGAGAGATGCTTTAGCGCGGCCGGCAGCTGTCCCACGCCTCTGTGGACAAACTCACCTTCTTCAGAATAAACCAGGCTTGCTGCAATTTGTTAACAATGCCTGCCTTTGCAAAGCATGTTTGAACATGCCTGATTTCCTTTTTTTGTTGTGGTACTACCAGTGAGTTTCCATGGTCGTTCTGTGCTGCCGCACTAACCGCTTAGTCTTCCTCCTGCTGCCGCCACTGTTCTAGGGTCCACATATTGCATCTTATTTTTTGGGCAGCATTATCATGCTGTGGTACCACCAGTGAGGTGCCATGGTCGTTTGTTCTGTGCTGCCGTGCTGACTACTGCTGCTTAGTCCTCCTCCTCCTCCTGCTGCTACTGCCGCTGATGTTCCTGTATTTAAGTACTAAAGTCTGCGTTCCTAATGCCAGGGTCCATGGAATGCATCTAATTTTTTGTGCAGCATTATCATGCTGTGGTACCACCAGTGAGGTGCCATGGTCATTTGTTCTTGCTGCCACACTGACTGCTTACTTCTTCTCCTGCTGCCGCTGATGTTCCTGTATTTAAGTACTAAAGTCTGCGTTCCCAATGCCAGGGTCCACGGAATGCTTCTAATTTTTTGGGCAGCATTATCATGCTGTGATACTACCAGTGAGGTGCTATGGTCGTTCTGTGCTGCCGCACTGACTGCTTAGTCCTCCTGACTCTCTACTAAAGTCTGTGTTCCCAATCCCAGGGTCCACCACCAGGTGCCATCGGGACTCGCCATCACCTCTGCAATTGTTTAATGTGTATTTCCCTGTTTAAAACCACTTATTACCAATTAATAGCCAAATTGTAAGTGTTGATTTCACTTTAAAATCCATTTTTTGAAAATCTAAAAGTTCTTTTTGAGTTGTAACTCCTTATCACCTTTATATTCCATGCAATTTTGGGTAAGCATGTATGGGGGCTTTGCTATTAACGTTAAAAGAAATTCCAGATACACGGCCGAGGATTGCTGTGATTGACTCATTCACGCCGAAAATCTGGTTCAAATTTGTGATTCAGTTTAAAATCCGGATTGTTAATCACAACGGTTCCAGATTTGTTTTCTATCCACGGCCGTGGTGGTAGAATCGGAGGATGAGTAAATCTGGAAATCCGGATTCACTCAAATTTGTGATTGGGAGGTATCCAAGCATCACTATTGTGGCGTCGCCCACTCATCCTCCTTCAGTCGTACCATCACCACCAGGGCCATCAGGACTCGCCATCACCTCTGTGATTGCTTAAAGTGTATTTCCCTTTTTAAAACCAATTATTACCAATTAATAGCCCCATTTAAAGTGTTGATTTAACTTTAAAATCAATTTTCTCAAAAACTAAGTTATTTTTGGAATTTTTTTTTTTGTTTAAAGAGGAACTGTCGGGAAAAACTTAAAATTTAAATCACATACAAATAAGTACATTTCTTACTGAGTAAAATGAACCATAAATTACTTTTCTCCTATGTTGCTGTCACTTACAGTAAGTAGTACAAATCTGACATTACCGACAGATTTTGGACTAGCCCATCTTCTCATAAGGGGTTCTCAGGGTTTTCTTTATTTTTAAAAGCACTTCATGAATGGCAGTTGCTCAGTCCAACTGCCAAAATAGTGTGCAGCAAGCAAGGAAGCTGGCCAGCATCTTTGTATTAATCACTAGCTGATAACCCGGCGTTGCCCGGGTATGTATTTGGCTGGTGTCGGCTCCACCCACTTTTTCTAACCCTAACACACAATTACTCAATGACCAAGTTTGTGAGCTTTGGCATCAACAATTTGTATATTCCCATAGAAATTAAATAAATCAGATTAACGGTTTGTGACTCCACCCCTCTCCAGCGTTTGGACCCCAGTCACCCAATGACCAACTATAGCAGGTTTGAGGCATCTGCTATTAACAGTGTAATAATAGCAACAATTTAAATATTCCCCTTAAAAATCAACAGGTCAATTTTTATTTGCTACTAGCTGGTCGCCCGGTGTTGCCCAGGTATGTACTTGGCTAGTGTTAGCTCTGCCCACTTTTTCTAATCCTAACACACAATTACTCAAGGATGACCTAGTTTGTGAGCTTTGTGGTCTTTGGCATCAATAATTGGCATTGAAATGAAATAAATCTAATTGGCTGTGGCTCCACTCCTTTGAAAATCAATAGGTGAATTTTGATTAGCTTTTGTAGGCTCCACCCACTTTTCTGAATATTAATCCCAGTCACCCCGTGACCAACTGTGCAAAGTTTAAGAACCCTGCCATTGACAGTGTAAGAAAAACAAAAGTTTGCTTTCTTAAAACAGAAAGAATTTGCGATAATTCAGGTTGGAGCGAGCTTAAAACATCGCCCAGTGCATCACTGTTGAATATATGCAAATTAACCATTGTTACCCTTAAAAGCTAAACACACCTCCAGAACTGCTGGAATGCCATGATGTGTCATTTTGTTAATTTGTACAGAGCCATAATAACTCAACATGTATACAAACTGTTCTGGATTGTTTGATCCTCATCAGTGCATGGCATGGATTAATTTGGCTCTATGCAGTAGGGCTCGTAACACCGAGAGGTACAGACTAACCAGCTAGCTCATGGTGACCCAGAACGCATTGGAGTGTGTAAGGGACTACAATGGTCCTAAAAGCCCCCTTACTAAGATGTTAAGAAAAACAAACGTTTGCTTTCTTAAAACAGAAAAAATTTGCGATAATTCAGGTTGGAGTGAGCTTGAGATGTCTCCCATGGCATCACTGCTGAATATATGCAAATTAACCATTGTCCCCTTAGAAGCTAAACACGCCTCCAGTGTAACAGTGTAAGAATGGCTGCAGTTTACATTTTCCAGTGAAATTTGTATTTGTTTCCGCCCCCTTTTTGGTTATGGGAACAAAAAGTATCCTATACTTTATTCTAAGTAATGTACTATGTGTGTGCCAAATTTCAGTTTACATTCTAGCAGTGACATTTGTATCTTTCTCCACCCACTGATGTCCTAATGTTTCCCGGGTATGTATTTGGCTGCTGTTGGCTGTGGCCACTTTTTCTAACCCTAACACACAATTGTCAATAGTCAATGACCAAGTTTGTGAGATTTGTGGTCTTTGGCATGAATAATTTTCATTGAAATGAAACACATCTGATTTGCTGTTTTTGGCCCCACCCCTTTTCTAAATATTTAACCCCAGTGACCCAATGATAAACTGTACCAGGTTTGAGGCTTGTGCCATTAACAGTGCAAAAATGGCAGCAATTAAATATTTGCCTTGAAAATCAATAGGTGAATTGTGATTGTTTTTGTAGGCTCCACCCACTTTTCTGAATATTAATCCCAGTCACCCAGTGACCAACTGTGCAAAGTTTTAGAACCCTACAATTAATAGTGTAAGAATGGCTGCAGTTTACATTTCCCCAGTGAAATTTGTGTTTGTCTCCGCCCACTGATGACTTGGCATTGCCCAGGTATGTATTTGGCTGGTGTTGGCTCCGCCCACTTTTCCTAACCCTAACACAAAATTACTTAATGACCAAGTTTGTGAGCTTTGTGGTCTTTGGCATCAATAATTTGCATTGAAATAAAATAAATCTGATTGGCTGTGGCTCCACCCCTTTTCTGAATTTAAACCCCAATCACCCAATGGCCAACTGTACCAGGTACAGGTGATTAACAGTGCAAGAGGCTAGTGCCATTAACAGTGCAAGAATGGCATCAATTAAATATTCCCCTTAAAGATTAATAGGTGGATTTTGATTGGCTTTTGTAGGCTCCACCCACTTTTCTGAATATTAATCTCAGTCACCCAGTGACCAACTGTGCAAAGTTTGAGAACCCTACCATTAATAGTGTAAGAATTGCTGCAGTTTACATTTTCTCAGTGAAATTTGTATTTGTCTCCGCCTACTGATGACTCGGCATTGCCCGATTATGTATTTGGCTTGTGTTGGCTGCGCCCACTTTTCCAACCCTAACCCTTACACACAATTACTCAATTACTCAATGACCAAGTTTATGCGCTTTGAGGTCTTTGGCATCAATAACCTGCATTAAAATTAAACAAATCAGATTGGCTTTTTGGGCTCCACCCCCTTATATAAATTTAAACCCCAGTCATGCAATGATCAACTGTACCAGGTTTGAGTCTTGTGCCATTAACAGTGCAAGAATGGCAGCAATGAAATATTCCCCTAGAAAATAAATAGGTAATTTTGGATTGTTTTTTGTAGGCTCCACCCACTTTTCTGAATATTAATCCCAGTCACCCAGTAACCAACTGTGCAAAGTTTGAGAACCCTACCATTAACAGTGTAAGAATGGCTGCTGTTTTCATTTTCCCAGTAAAATTTGTATTTGTCTCCGCCCACTTATGACCCTGCGTTGCCCGCTTATGTATTTGGCTGGTGTTGGCTGTGCCCACTTTTCTAACCCTAACACACAATTAATCAATTACTCAATTACCAAGTTTGTGAGCTTTGCGGTGTTTGGCAACAATAATTTGCATTGGAATGAAACAAATCTGATTGGCTATTTGTGGCTCCACCCCCTTTCTGAAATTGAACCCCAGTCACCCAATGATCAACTATACCAGGTTTGAGGCTTGTGCCATTAACAGTGCAAGAATGGCAGAAATATTCCCCTTGAAAATTTACCAACTGTGTAAAGTTTGAGAACCCTACCATTAACAGTGTAAGAAAAACAAAAGTTTGCTTTCTTAACACAGAAAGAATTTGCGATAATTCAGGTTGGAGTGAGCTTGAGATGTCTCCCAGTGCATCACTGCTGAATATATGCAAATTAACCATTGTTACCCTTAGAAGCTAAACACACCTCCAGAACTGCTGGAATGCAATGATGTGTCAGCTTGTTAATTTGTACAAAGCCATAATAATCCAACTTGCATAGAGACTGTTTTGGATTGTTTGAGCCTCATCAGTGCATGGCATGGATTAATTTGGCTCTATGCAGTAGGGCTTGTAACACCGAGAGGTAGAGGCTACCCAGAGAGCTCATGGTGACCCAGAACTCATTGGAGTGTGTAAGGGACAACAATGATCCTAAAAGCCCCCTTACTAAGATGTTAAGAAAAACAAAAGTTTGCTTTCTTAAAACAGAAAGAATTTGCGATAATTCAGGTTGGAGTGAGCTTGAGATGTCTCCCAGTGCATCATTGCTGAATATATGCAAATTAACCATTCTACCCTTAGAAGCTAAACACACCTCCAGTGTAAAAGTGTAAGAATGTCTGCAGTTTACATTTTCCAGTGAAATTTGTATTTGTCGCTTTTTGGTTATGGGAATAAAAAGTATCCTATACTTTATTCCAGGTAATGTTCTATGTGTGTGCAAAATTTCATTCAAATCCGTTCAGCCGTTTTTGCGTGATCGAGTAACAAACATCCAAACATCCGAACATCCGAACTTTCCCATTTATTATATTAGTAGGATAATAGGCTCCACCCACTTCCCTGAATATTAATCTCAGTCACCTAGTGACCATCTGGGCAAACTTTGAGAACCCTGCCATTAACATTGTCAAAAGGCCTGCAGTTTATATTTTACCAGTAAAATTTGTTTTTGGCTCTTCCCACTTTTTGTAACCTGGACACACAGTCACTCAATAACCAATATTTTGAGCTTCCGGGTCCTTGGCATCAATAAAAACAAATCTGATTGGCTGTTTGTGGTTCTGCCCCCTTTTCTTAGTTTGAACCCCAGTGACCCAGTGACCATCTGTACCAGGCTTGAGGCTTGTGTCATTAACAGTGCAAGAATGGCAGCAATTTTAATATTCCTCTTGAAAATCCAGGTGAATATTGATTGGCTTTTTAAGGCTCCACCCACTTTTCTGAATATTAATCCAAGTCACCCAGTAACAAACTGTGCAAAATTTGTGAACCTTGCCATTAAGAGTGAAGAAGGTGCTGCAGTTTATATTTCCCCAGCAACTTAATGACCAAGTTTGCAAGCTTTCAAGTTCCTGGCATCAAAATTGTGTGAACGGAAGCAGTTTATACAGCAAAGAAATCTGATTGGCTGTTTGTGGCTCCGCCCCTTTAGTGAATTTGAGCCCCAGTCACTTAGTGACCCACTTTCCTGAATATTAATCCCAGTCATCCAGTGACAAACTGTGTCAAGTTTGAGAACCCTGCCAATAACAGAATGGCTGAAATCAATCTAACAAATCAGACTGGCTTTTTGTGGCTCCATCCCCTTTAGTGAATTTGGACCCCATTCACCCAATGACTGATAGAGATGTCGCGAACCTCTGATTTTCGGTTCGCTAACTTCCGCGGAAGGTTCGGTTCGCGGAAAAGTTTGCGAACCGCAATAGACTTCAATGGGGAGGCGAACTTTGAAAAATAGAAAAAATTATGCTGGCCACAAAAATGATGGAAAAGATGTTTCAAGGGGTCTAACGATCTGGACGGGGGCATGGCGGAGTGGGATACATGCCAAAAGTCCCGGGGAAAAATCTGGATGTGACGCAAAACAGCGTTTTAAGGACAGAAATCACATTGAATGCTAAATTGCAGGCCTAACGTGCTTTCAAACTTCTTGCATGTGTATACATCAATCAGGGAGTGTAATTAGAGTTCTGCTTCACACTGACACACCAAACTCACTGTGTAACGCACCGCAAACAGCTATTTGTGTAGTGACGGCCATGCTGGACTACTGCGCAACATGGCGAGATTACTCTTCCTCACTCAGTGATGTCAGGTAATGTGTGACTTCCTTCTCAACTTTCCATGGCATTGTTAAAAAGCTTACGTTTTGTTTTTAAATTACATTTTCTACTTGCTGTGTACTTGTTCAGTACCGCTACAATGAGAATCCCGTGGAGGCGGTCAAGTCTGCCATTGTGACCCCGGGTAATGGCCGGGGAATGAGGGGTTTGAATCCGGTGTGGAACCTGAGCAACGGCTACCACTACACATCCAAGGAGGGCAGCGGGCAGGCATGCACGCCCGCCCGCCCCGAGGTATAGTGACCAAAAATAACAATACAGGAGGAGGACTATCAAGGCCCTGCTGTGTATTTGAAATGAATGTACTTTAAATCCTTGAACGAGAACCAGTTATGGCGGCCCGCAAAGATGACACCACATTCCTTTCACGAGAATCATATGGAGGTGGGCAAGTCTGCCATTTGTGACCCCGGGTAATGGCCGGGGAATGAGGGATGGAATCCGGTGTGGAGCCTGAGAAACGGCTACCACTACACATCCAAGGAAGGAGGGCAGCAGGCAGGCATGCACGCCCGCCCCGAGGTAGTGACCAAAAATAACAATACAGGAGGCGGACTTTCGAGGCCCTGCTGTGTATTTGAAATGAATTAACTTTAAATCCTTTAACGGGAATCCGTTATGGAGGGCAAGTCTGCCATTGTCACCGCGGGGAATGAAGGTTGGATTGCGGCCCGAAGTGGGAGCCTGCTGAGACCCATGCTGTAGCTGCCCTGACCGTGCTTTGCAGACCAGGCATCTGTGGTCAGATGGACCCTTGAGCCAGCGGAAGACAAACCAAGTCGAAAGCATTTGCCAAGAATGTTTGACGGAGGGCAAGTTTTTTTGCCCTTTTTTTAAATTTTTTGAAAATGATAGATGGTTGTATTTTTAAATTGTTTGAAAGTTTAGATGGTTGTATTGTTAAATTGTTTGAAAGTTTAGATGGTTGTATTTTTAAATTGTTGGAAAGTTTAGATGGTTGTTGTGAGAACGCGGAAGAGCCGCCGCCATGATCCGGCGGCAGGCGGCTCCTTCCGCGTACAGACGCTTGCCACACACGGAGAGGCTGCCGCCTCTCCTCTGCATGAGGCGGCTCTCTCCGGGCAAGCGTCGGCAGGGCACGCAGAAACCGCCGCGTGGGACGCGGCGGTTGCTGCCCATAACCCCGCTGCGGAGACTCCGCAGAGCGGGGCAGCTGGAGCTGGGACATGTAGTCCCTCAGGAGTAAGAGTGACGCGCGCGCGCGCACTCAGACATAATTTATGATTTCCTGAGGAGAGTCAGCTGACCAGGTTGGTCAGCTGACGCCAGCACCTCTCCCTATTGGTTCAGCACTTAGGGAGGTGCTGAAAGGCATTTAGGTATATATATTGCCGGCTGTTCATTTGTTCCTTGTCTGGCGTTGCGTTCACATACGTGGGAGCACCCAGATCCGTTAGTCAGATCCGTTAGTGTGCCGGGACCAGCTGGAGCTGTAATCCTACACTAAGCTAGATTTTGTTGATAGCTTAAAGTACTAGTTTGATTGTGATTATATGTTATGACCTTTGCCTGCCTCGACTATCCTTCTGAACTCTGACCTTGTACCTCGTTATTCTGATACCTGTTGCCGAACCCTGCCTGTACCTAGACTCCGCCTCTGCCTCCTGATTTTGTACTCCGATATTTCTGATACCTGTTGCCAAACCCTGCCTGCACCTAGACTCCGCCTCTGCCTACTGTATCTGTACCTTATCTGTCAGTGTGTTTACGACTTGGCTTGCCCGACCTCGAGAACCGACCTCACGATTGGAGGCGGTTCCTTGTCCCGTTAGTGACACTTACGCCTGAGTGTCACTTTCGGACTTTCCTTCCCACTGTAAGTCTGACTCCTCCCGTCTCGGAGAGCTCAGACCTGTGGAAGGAATCTGTGCAGTTCTCCTTGCTGCACTGAGGCTTGTCCTCCATATTACTGTTGCACCAATCACTACACTCTACTCAGGTGGCCAGAGGTTAGCTAGTATATTGGATTATCGGTGATACTGCAGATCACATATAATCTGATATACGTCTGTATTTCCCGTGATACTGCAGTTCACCGGTAATCAGACCTCTCTGTGCTTCACCGAGCGTTACAGAACGCCAGACCAAAAATACTGATGGAACGCACTGATCCTCTGACTGTGCTTGCCACTTCGGTGGATAGCATTCATCAAGCACTAGGCCAGCACAAAGCCTTAATTGATGCCTTATCAGGCTCTGTGAGAACCCTCCAGACATCAGTTGATTCAGTGCGATCCCCTCCTAGTGATGACATCCGTATGCCTGTCCCTGATAAATTTTCCGGCCACAAGTCTGACTTCCGGAATTTCAGGAGTAGAGTGTTGTCATATTTTGAGTTAAGGCCCCGATCCTCGGGGACTGAGACCCAACGGGTCATTTTCGTTAAAACCTTGTTGACTGGGGATTCCCAGTCGTGGGCATACAACCTGCCCGCTACCGATAATGCCTTGACCTCAGTGGAGGAATTCTTTAAGGCCATGGCCATAATCTATGACGACCCTGATCTTGCTGCGTCCTCAGAGCGGAAGCTCAAACTCTTACGGCAAGGCAGAGGGTCAGTCGAGGATTATGCGGCAGAGTTCCGTAGGTGGTCGGTCACCTCGAGATTTGATAATTTTGCCCTCATGGACTACTTCCTGTCTGGGTTGTCGGAAGAGGTCTCCGACCTAATGTTGACTGTGCCCGAGCCCAAAACAGTTGACGAAGCCATATCGTCAGCCATTCGAGTAGATCGCAGGCTACGCCATCAGAGGCAGGCTAGGAGTAGTCACCGGGTCAGGGTGACTTCGTACACAGTACCGGCTGTTGCATCCCCAGTAACAACAACTCCGTCTGTCTCGACCTCTCCGGCCTTGCCTCCACCAGAGCCAATGCAAATTGGTCGATCTAAGCTGACCCAGGTGGAGCGGAGGAGGAGAATGACGGAACAACTGTGCCTATACTGTGCAGAGGCAGGGCATAGGGTGCGAAACTGTCCTAACAGGTCGGGAAACGGGTCTGCCTAGGAGTAGTGGGGGGTGACACCCTAGGCACACAATTTTCACCCCTTAAGGAGAAAAAACTGCTTCTCCCCTGTACGATTACATGGGAGAATAAGTCAGTAGCCACTGAAGCATTTATTGATTCCGGCTCAGCGGCTAATTTTATGAATCTTGCATTTGCTCAGGAGTTGGGTATTCCCCTCATTCCAGTGAATCCCCCCATTCAGGTCACGGCAGTGGACGATTCCCCGCTGCAACGGGAACGCCCACTGTCACAGACCCCGGAGGTGAACGTCACCATAGGGGTACTGCATGGGGAACTATTACGTTTTTTTGTGTTACACATGTCCACCTCCACTATTATCCTAGGCATGCCGTGGTTGCAAACCCATTCGCCGCAAATAGACTGGGCCACGGGGCAGTTAACCTCCTGGTCACCGCATTGTTTCCAACAGTGTTTGGGAAAATTGACATTGGGACAAACCCAAGTTCAGGTGGGAGGTGTGCCAGATCAGTACTCTGAATATGCCGACGTATTTTGTCCCAAGGCAGCTGACAAACTGCCCCCACATCGGCCATTCGACTGTCCCATCGACCTCCGTTCAGGTTGTGTTCCTCCCCGGGGCCATCTGTATAATTTGTCGGGACCCGAGAAAGTGGCCATGGGAGAATATATCCGTGAGAACCTAGCCAAGGGCTTCATTCGGCCATCTCGGTCACCCGCCGGGGCAGGGTTCTTCTTTGTTAAGAAAAAAGATGGGGGGTTACGGCCATGTATCGACTACCGGGGGCTTAATAAGATCACAGTAAAGAATCGCTACCCGTTGCCCTTAATAGATGACCTTTTTACACAGGTCACGGAGGCTAGGATATTCTCGAAACTGGATTTAAGGGGGGCATACAATCTTGTACGGATCAGAAAGGGTGACGAATGGAAAACGGCCTTCAATACTCCGGACGGGCATTACGAGTACCTGGTGATGCCCTTTGGGTTATGTAATGCCCCGGCCGTTTTTCAGGAACTTATTAATGAGGTCTTTAGAGAAGTGTTGGGGAAGTTCGTTCTGGTTTACCTCGACGACATTCTTATATTTTCTAACAATCTTTCTGATCACAGAACTCATGTCAGATGGGTATTGAACAAGCTGAGGCAGAATTTATTATATGCTAAGTTGGAAAAATGCATCTTCGAGGTCACGTCGGTAGCTTTCCTGGGATATATTATCTCTACCTCGGGCCTGTCTATGGACCCTGCTAAGGTCTCCGCAGTCTTGGAGTGGCCGCAGCCGGTAGGGTTAAAGTCTTTACAACGTTTCTTGGGGTTTGCAAACTACTATAGAAGGTTTATTAAGGGGTACTCTACAGTAGTTGCACCCCTCACCAGTCTTACTAAGAAGGGGGCAGACACCACTCACTGGTCTCCCGAGGCCGTACAGGCATTCACCGTTCTAAAAAGATTGTTCTGTTCGGCACCCATATTGAGGCATGTGAACACTTCTTTTCCATTTATAGTTGAGGTAGACGCCTCAGAAGTTGGAGTGGGGGCTGTGCTGTCTCAACGTTCAGGTCTTCAGGGGAGATTACACCCGTGTGCCTATTTCTCCCGAAGGTTCTCTCCGGCAGAGAAAAACTATGATATAGGTAATAGGGAGCTCCTTGCCATCAAATTAGCCTTCGAGGAGTGGCGTCATTGGCTGGAAGGAGCGGAGCACACGATCATGGTTTATACCGACCACAAGAATCTCGAGTACATCGAGGGGGCTAAAAGATTAAGCCCCCGACAGGCTCGATGGTCGTTATTTTTTTCGAGGTTCACATTCTTGATTACATACACTCCTGGTAGTAAAAATACCAAGGCAGATGCACTCTCTAGGTGTTTTGAACCAGAAACAGCACAGCCCTCTGTTCCTGAGACCATTGTTCCACGGAAGTTGGTGCTAGCCGCTACCGAGACGTGGGAGAACTGGAAGGAAACTTTGGGTCCTTTCCAGCAGGATGTCCCAGAAGGAAAACCTGAGGGGGTTTTGTTTATCCCGCTGCCCTTTCGGCTCCAGATCTTGGAGTTGGTTCACTCACACAAGAATGCGGGACATCCTGGGGCGTCTAGGACACAAGATCTCGTGGCAAGGTGTGCGTGGTGGCCCTCTCTGGCAGCCGACTGCAAGGAGTTTGTCAGGGAATGTGCGGTGTGCGCAAAAAGCAAGCCCTCCCGGCTGGCGTCTGTTGGTACTTTACAGCCTTTGCCCACCCCGAGTGAGCCATGGACCCACTTGTCCATGGATTTTGTGGGGGAGCTTCCGAGGTCGGAGGGCATGTCGGTCATCTGGGTGGTAGTCGACCGCTTTAGTAAAATGGCCCATTTCGTGCCCTTGAAAGGACTCCCCTCGGCCCAGGAATTGGCCGACCTGTTCATCACTCATATTTTCCGGTTGCATGGCATTCCGGAGGACATAGTTTCCGATCGGGGAGTCCAGTTTGTCTCAAAATTTTGGAGGGCATTCTGTCGCCAAATGGGCATGGGACTGTCATTTTCGTCGGGTTACCACCCACAGACTAATGGCCAAACTGAGAGGGTCAACCAGTCTTTAGAGCAATTCTTACGATGTTACGTGGCTGAAGCGCAGAATGATTGGGTTAAATTCTTACCTTACGCAGAATTTGCGCACAATAACTTAAAGAGTTCTTCCTCGGGGTTCTGTCCGTTCCAGATAGTGACCGGGAAGTTACCTAAGTTTTCCCCGCTGCCGGTTGCGTCCAGTCCGTTCCCAGCCTTGGAGGCCTGGCAGAGGACATTTAGGGTCATGTGGAGGACCATAAAAGACAACCTTGTGAGAGCATTTCAGAGTCAGAAAAGTCAGGCTGACAAGAGACGCTCGTTAGAGTGGAAATTCCAACCAGGAGATTTGGTTTGGGTGTCAACCCGTCACCTGACCCTGAAACAACCTTCTGACAAACTTGGTCCCAGGTTCGTGGGCCCATTCCCAGTTAATAGGAAGATCAACAATGTCACATATACCATTAATCTTCCTACCAGCATGCGTGGAGTGAGGTCCTTTCACGTATCACTTCTCAAACCCGCAGTCCAGGTGGGCCCCACTCCTCCTCCTCCTGTCTTAGTCGATGCCCAACCCGAGTATGAGGTGGAGAAGATCATTGACTCACGTACTGTACAAAACTCGGTGCAGTATCTCGTACATTGGAAGGGGTATGGCATTGAGGAAAGGCAATGGGTACCTGGGAACCGTATGCATGCGGATGACTTGGTTAGGGAATTTCATGCTTTACATCCAGGGAAACCTGGAAGGAGCTGTCCGGAGTCCACTCCTCGGGGGGGGGGGGGGGGTACTGTGAGAACGCGGAAGAGCCGCCGCCATGATCCGGCGGCAGGCGGCTCCTTCCGCGTACAGACGCTTGCCACACACGGAGAGGCTGCCGCCTCTCCTCTGCATGAGGCGGCTCTCTCCGGGCAAGCGTCGGCAGGGCACGCAGAAACCGCCGCGTGGGACGCGGCGGTTGCTGCCCATAACCCCGCTGCGGAGACTCCGCAGAGCGGGGCAGCTGGAGCTGGGACATGTAGTCCCTCAGGAGTAAGAGTGACGCGCGCGCGCGCACTCAGACATAATTTATGATTTCCTGAGGAGAGTCAGCTGACCAGGTTGGTCAGCTGACGCCAGCACCTCTCCCTATTGGTTCAGCACTTAGGGAGGTGCTGAAAGGCATTTAGGTATATATATTGCCGGCTGTTCATTTGTTCCTTGTCTGGCGTTGCGTTCACATACGTGGGAGCACCCAGATCCGTTAGTCAGATCCGTTAGTGTGCCGGGACCAGCTGGAGCTGTAATCCTACACTAAGCTAGATTTTGTTGATAGCTTAAAGTACTAGTTTGATTGTGATTATATGTTATGACCTTTGCCTGCCTCGACTATCCTTCTGAACTCTGACCTTGTACCTCGTTATTCTGATACCTGTTGCCGAACCCTGCCTGTACCTAGACTCCGCCTCTGCCTCCTGATTTTGTACTCCGATATTTCTGATACCTGTTGCCAAACCCTGCCTGCACCTAGACTCCGCCTCTGCCTACTGTATCTGTACCTTATCTGTCAGTGTGTTTACGACTTGGCTTGCCCGACCTCGAGAACCGACCTCACGATTGGAGGCGGTTCCTTGTCCCGTTAGTGACACTTACGCCTGAGTGTCACTTTCGGACTTTCCTTCCCACTGTAAGTCTGACTCCTCCCGTCTCGGAGAGCTCAGACCTGTGGAAGGAATCTGTGCAGTTCTCCTTGCTGCACTGAGGCTTGTCCTCCATATTACTGTTGCACCAATCACTACACTCTACTCAGGTGGCCAGAGGTTAGCTAGTATATTGGATTATCGGTGATACTGCAGATCACATATAATCTGATATACGTCTGTATTTCCCGTGATACTGCAGTTCACCGGTAATCAGACCTCTCTGTGCTTCACCGAGCGTTACAGTTGTATTTTTAAATTGTTTAAAAGTGTAGCCATTCTTCCTCCCCCCAGCCACGAACAATACCATGGGAACGTGGAGCAGCAGAAGCCCCCTGTGACGGCTGCCACGGTTGTTCTCCACGGCGTGTCTTTTGAGCGGTGCTGCTTTTCCTCAGGTGTTCTTGCCATAGCTGTTTGTGCCTTCTCTCCAGGTGCCTTCGTAAGGCACTTGTCCCTACATGACAGTTGGCCTTTCCACGGCTCAATTTTTGCTGGCAGAGACACTAGATGGCTTTGCTCCGATCTGAGACACACACGTGAAAAAATTTCCAAACCGCTGAGCCGCCCTGGGCTGATGGCGCTACGGTGGCATCAGCAGCTGACGTTGAAGGGCATGTTGGCTGTCTGGCCATAGCGGGCGATACATGGCGCCGGACACTGCCCCCAGCTGTTTCTGAGGACGAGCTCCCTCTTGTATTGCGTTCCGGAGTTGGAGCCTGATCAACGGCTACCACCACCACACATCCAGGCAAGGAGGGAGGCAGGCAGGCATGCACGCCCGCCCCGAGGTAGTGACCAAAAATAACAATACAGGACTCAGGAGGACCTTTTGCGGCCCTAATTGAAATGAATTAACTTTAAATCCTTTAACGGGAATCCGTTATGGAGGGCAAGTCTGCCATTGTCACCGCGGGGAATGAAGGTTGGATTCCGGCCCGAAGTGGGAGCCTGCTGAGACCCATGCTGTAGCTGCCCTGACCGTGCTTTGCAGACCAGGCATCTGTGGTCAGATGGACCCTTGAGCCAGCGGAAGACAAACCAAGTCGAAAGCATTTGCCAAGAATGTTTGACGGAGGGCAAGTTTTTTTGCCCTTTTTTTAAATTATTTGAAAATGATAGATGGTTATATTTTTAAATTGTTTGAAAGTTTAGATGGTTGTATTTTTAAATTGTTTGAAAGTTTAGATGGTTGTATTTTTAAATTGTTTAAAAGTGTATCCATTCAAGTGCAAGTTATGCACTGACTGCCAGGTATAATGTGCAGTCACAGATGCAGTGAAAGGTATGCAGTGACTGCAAACAGCCGTTTGTGTAGTGACGGCCGTGCTGGACTGGTGCACACCATGACGAGAGTGCAGGTGATGGTGGCTTTTCAGCCCATATGCTCGCCCGGCTGATGTAGCTGAATGACAGAACAGTGACTGTCCAGCTGATCAAATTTGGTCTGACCACAATGAAGCAACGACCTTATTATCTTTTGTGTGCCACCCCCACCCGAGACACTCAAATAGCCGGCGGTCATTGCTTCATTGTGATGCGCAAGCCCCTTCACCGCGGCAAGGTAATGATCACGAAGGGGGATGGGCACATGTACACGCACCAGAAAAATTAGTATAGCGGGCGCTGCTAGCAGCGGCCTTAAAAATTCAGGAATCCGCCTAGAGTCCTGGACCCTGTTGGTGGTGGCGGAGAAGGCAGTCAAGCGGCCTGCAGGCAGAGATGCTGTGTGTGGGGACTGACTTAGTCTTCGGTCGTGCAGTAGCCCCCCGTGATCCATTCCTCATTCATTTTGATAAAGGTCAGGTACTGAACACTGTCGTGACGTGGTAATAGCTGGCGAGCTAATAGTTCCGCCACGCCAGCTGTCAGACGCTGGGCAAGAGGGTGACTGGCAGACATTTGCTTCTTCCGCTCAAATACTTCCTTCACGGACAGCTGGGAACTGCTGTGGGCAGAGGAGAAGGAACCACTGAAGGGAAGAGGCGGTGTGGAGGAGGGTGGCTGTGAAGGAGCAAGGGAGAAAGCGGATGAAGACGATGCACCTGAAGGAGGAAGAGGAGAAGGAGGGTGGCTTGTCTTTTGAGGGGTGCTGCTTTTCCTCGGGTGTTCTTGCCATAGCTGTTTGTGCCTTCTCTCCAGGTGCCTTCGTAAGGCACTTGTCCCTATGTGAGAGTTGGCCTTTCCACGGCTCAATTTTTGCTGGCAGAGACAACAGATGGCTTTGCTCCGATCTGAGACACACACGTTAAAAAATTTCCAAACCGCTGAGCCCCCCTGGGGTGATGGCGCTACGGTGGCATCAGCAGCTGACGTTGAAGGGCATGTTGGCTGTCTGGCCATAGCTGGCGATACATGGCGCCGGACACTGCCCCCAGCTGTTTCTGAGGATGAGCTCCCTCTGCTTCTATCATGGAGTCGTCTCCTCCTAGTCCTCTCTGACTCCTCCTCTGAACTGTCCCCCGGTCATCTCCTCTACCGGGAACTTATGTGGTATCCGTATAATTGTCATCATAATCCTCCTGGCCAGCTGCACTTTCCTCAGACACCTACTCACGATTTTGGGAAGTAATGGCACGTGCCTTCTTCTGAGCACTGTATTTTGGGCCAGGTCCGCACAAAATCACAGCAACACCACCTCGCACAGACCTGCCAGTGCCTGGTGGCCTTCCTCTGGGTCTGCCGCTACCTCTTCCTCTACCTGGTTTGTCCATTTTGTCCATCTCGGGGGGATGCTAGGTATATGCAGTGAGCTGTGTTCACTGAACAGTAAAGGTACTAGGATGCGGTGAGGTGGGTTCACTCAACACAACAGGTAGTAGGTATATGCAGTGAGCTGGGTTCACTCAACACAAAGCTAGGTATATGCAGTGATGAGGTGGGTTAAGTAAACACAACAGGTAGTAGGTGTATGCAGTGAGCTGGGTTCACTCAACACAACAGGTAGTAGGTATATGCAGTGAGCTGGGTTCACTCAACACAAAGCTAGGTATATGCAGTGATGAGGTGGGTTAAGTAAACACAACAGGTAGTAGGTGTATGCAGTGAGCTGGGTTCACTCAACACAACAGGTAGTAGGTATATGCAGTGAGCTGGGTTCACTCAACACTACAGGTAGTTATGTGCAGTGATGAGGTGGGTTAAGTAAAAACAACAGGTAGTAGGTGTATGCAGTGAGATGGGTTCACTCAACACAACAGGTAGTAGGTATATGCAGTGAGCTGGGTTCACTCAACACTACAGGTAGTTATGTGCAGTGATGAGGTGGGTTAAGTAAACACAACAGGTAGTAGTTAGATGCAGTGAGCTGGGTTCACTCAACACAACAGGTAGTACTAGTTATGTGCAGTGATGAGGTGGGTTAAGTAAACACAACAGGTAGTAGGTATATGCAGTGACTCTGAGCTGGGTTCACTCAACACAAAGCTAGGTATATGCAGTGATGAGGTGGGTTAAGTAAACACAACAGGTAGTAGGTATATCCAGTGAGCTGTGATCACTCAACACAACAGGTAGTAGTTAGATGCAGTGAGCTGGGTTCACTCAACACAACAGGTAGTTATGTGCAGTGATGAGGTGGGTTAAGTAAACACAACAGGTAGTAGTTAGATCAGCAGGGTTGCTCGGGTAGTACTTTTTAATACCCGCCCGGATCCGGGTACCCAGATATCTGTATCCGATTCGGGTACCCGGATCCGACCTTGCGGATACCCAAGTGAATTCGGGTATCTGACCAAATTACCCGCGGGTACCCGACCTTTTCGGGTATCTGGATAGAAAAAACGGAAGTGCCCTTTAAATAGCTTTAAACAGGGTTTTTAGGGTAAATGATGCATGTAGCATCATGTTTTTTTTAAAGGGAAACACTAATTTATTATTTGGTGGACATAAAATGAGAAAAAAAAAAAAAAGCTGTCAATTAACATCAGGAGTAGGTTCCAGTAGAGTTGGGCCGAACGGTTCGCCTGCGAATGGTTCCAGGCGAACTTTGGGGGTTCGCGTTCGCCTGCATCAGGCGAACTTTTGCGGAAGTTCGATTCGCCCCATAATGCTCTATTGAGCTAAATTTTGACCCTCCATATCACTGTCAGCAGACATGTTATTGTCAAACACACTGCTCTCAGTGCTAGAGAACCCACCCACCCTCTCTTCAAGCTAGGTCCTTTATACCATTTGACTCAGTTGTCTGCCTACACTAATTAGTTATGGGACAGCTGCTACACACTCTGCTAGGGAGATTTTAATTGGCCTCCTCCCTCCTTAACTTCTGCCTCCTCCCTCCTTAACTTCTACCTATTCCCTCCTCCCTCCTACCGGAGGGAGGAGGGTCTCTTCTGCCAGGGAATTATACTATTTTAAAAACCAGTATACATCATACCATAGCTGGGAATCGAATCCAGATCTCACTGTGTGGTGGGCACATCACCCTAAGCACTGTACCACTACAGTAGTAAGTGAAGCTAGCCTAAAATGTACCATTTATGCTCAATGCAATAGAACCATTAGGTTGCTTAAAGGAGAACTGTAGTGAGAGGTATATGGAGGCTGCCATATTGATTTCCTTTTAAGCTATACCAGTTGCCTGGCAGCCCTGCTGATCTATTTGGCTGCAGTAGTGTGAATCACACCAGAAACAAGCATGCAGCTAATCTTGTCAGATCTTACAAAAATGTCAAACACCAGATCAGCTGCATGCTTGTTCAGGGTCTAGGGCTAAAAGTATTGGAGGCAGAGGATCTGCAGGATAGCCAGGTAACTGGTATTGCTTAAAAGGAAATCAATATGGTAGCCTCCATATACCTTTCACTACAGTTCTCCTTTAAAGGGAACCTTAACTGAGAGTGATATGGCTGTTTCCTGTAAACAATACCAGTTGCCTGGCAGTCCAGCTGATCTTTGTGACTGCAAAAGTGGCTGAATCACACCCTGAAACAAGCATGCAGCTAATCCAGTCTGACTTCAGTCAGGGCACCTGATCTGCATGCTTGTTCAGGGGCTGTGGCTAAAAGTATTAGAGACACAGGATCAGCAGGCGATTCAGGCAACTGGTATTATTTTAAAAGGAAAAATCCATATCCTTCTCCGTTTAGGTTCCTTTTAAGGATTTGTAGCATAAAAGCAAACTCACATTGGCTGGGATTTGAACCTGGGTCTCACTGTGTGGTGGACAAGCACACTAACCACTGTACCAGATGAAGCTGGCCTAAAATTTACCATTTATGCTCAATACAAGAGAAAAAGTAGACAAGACAAATAACATTTATATCACACTTTTCTCCTGGCAGACTCAAAGCACCAGAGCTGCAGCCACTAGGGCATGCTCTATAGGCAGTAGCAGTGTTAGGAAGACTTGCCTAAGGTCTCCTACTGAATAAGTGCTGGCTTACTGAACAGACAGAGCTGAGATTTGAACTCTGGTCTCCTTTGTCAGAGGTAGTGTTGGGCGAACAGTGTTCGCCACTGTTCGGGTTCTGCAGAACATCACCCTGTTCGGGTGATGTTCGAGTTCGGCCGAACACCTGACGGTGCTCGGCCAAACCGTTCGGCCATATGGCCGAACTAAGAGCGCATGGCCGAACGTTCCCCGAACGTTCGGCTAGCGCTGTTATTGGCCGAACGGGTCACGTGGTTCGGACCCGAACGCGCTCTGATTGGCCGAACGGTCACGTGGTTCGGGTAAATAAATACCCGAACCACGTCATATCTCCGCCATTTGTCTGTGGGTTTAGCTTTGGGTAGGCAGGCAGGGTAGTTCGCGCTCCAGCCACGCTAGCCAGGGTCCCCCCTGTCATTGTGTCACTGCTGGGAACAGTAGTACACCGCTTGCTCAGCCACACTATATAGCATTCTGTTTACTGCCACTCTGTGTACCTCGCTCAGCCACACTATATAGCATTCTGTTTACTGCCACTCTGTGTCTGCTGGGAATAGTAGTACACCGCTTGCTCAGCCACACTATATAGCATTCTGTTTACTGCCACTCTGTGTACCTCGCTCAGCCACACTATATAGCATTCTGTTTACTGCCACTCTGTGTCTGCTGGGAATAGTGGTACACCGCTCGCTCAGCCACACTATATAGCATTCTGTTCACTGTTCTGTGTCTGCTTGGAATAGAGGTACACCGCTCGCTCAGCCACACTATATAGCATTCTGTTTACTGTTCTGTGTCTGCTGGGAATAGTGGTACACCGCTCGCTCAGCCACACTATATAGCATTCTGTTTACTGTTCTGTGTCTGCTGGGAATAGTGGTACACCGCTCGCTCAGCCACACTATATAGCATTCTGTTCACTGTTCTGTGTCTGCTGGGAATAGTGGTACACCGCTCGCTCAGCCACACTATATAGCATTCTGTTCACTGTTCTGTGTCTGCTGGGAATAGTGGTACACCGCTCGCTCAGCCACACTATATAGCATTCTGTTTACTGTTCTGTGTCTGCTGGGAATAGTGGTACACCGCTCGCTCATCCACACTATATAGCATTCTGTTCACTGTTCTGTGTCTGCTGGGAATAGTGGTACACCGCTCGCTCAGCCACACTATATAGCATTCTGTTCACTGTTCTGTGTCTGCTGGGAATAGTGGTACACCGCTCGCTCAGCCACACTATATAGCATTCTGTTCACTGTTCTGTGTCTGCTGGGAATAGTGGTACACCGCTCGCTCAGCCACACTATATAGCATTCTGTTTACTGTTCTGTGTCTGCTGGGAATAGTGGTACACCGCTCGCTCAGCCACACTATATAGCATTCTGTTTACTGTTCTGTGTCTGCTGGGAATAGTGGTACACCGCTCGCTCAGCCACACTATATAGCATTCTGTTTACTGTTCTGTGTCTGCTGGGAACAGTAGTACACCGCTCGCTCAGCCAGAGTATATAGCATTGTGTTTACTGCCACTCTGTGTACACCGCTCAGCCAGACTATATACCATTGTTTACTGACACTCTGTGTACACCGCTCAGCCAGACTATATACCATTGTTTACTGACACTCTGTGTACACCGCTCAGCCAGACTATATACCATTGTTTACTGCCACTCTGATTCTGCTGGGAACAGTAGTACACCGCTCGCTCAGCCAGACTATATAGCATTGTGTTTACTGCCACTCTGTGTACACCGCTCAGCCAGACTATATACCATTGTTTACTGACACTCTGTGTACACCGCTCAGCCAGACTATATACCATTGTTTACTGAAACTCTGTGTACACCGCTCAGCCAGACTATATACCATTGTTTACTGCCACTCTGATTCTGCTGGGAACAGTAGTACACCGCTCGCTCAGCCAGACTATATACCATTGTTTACTGACACTATATAGCAGACTATATAGCATTGTGTGTACACCGCTCAGCCAGACTATATACCATTGTTTACTGACACTCTGTGTACACCGCTCAGCCAGACTATATACCATTGTTTACTGCCACTCTGATTCTGCTGGGAACAGTAGTACACCGCTCGCTCAGCCAGACTATATACCATTGTTTACTGACACTCTGTGTACACCGCTCAGCCAGACTATATACCATTGTTTACTGCCACTCTGATTCTGCTGGGAACAGTAGTACACCGCTCGCTCAGCCAGACTATATACCATTGTTTACTGACACTATATAGCAGACTATATAGCATTGTGTGTACACCGCTCAGCCAGACTATATACCATTGTTTACTGACACTCTGTGTACACCGCTCAGCCAGACTATATACCATTGTTTACTGCCACTCTGATTCTGCTGGGAACAGTAGTACACCGCTCGCTCAGCCAGACTATATACCATTGTTTACTGACACTCTGTGTACACCGCTCAGCCAGACTATATACCATTGTTTACTGCCACTCTGATTCTGCTGGGAACAGTAGTACACCGCTCGCTCAGCCAGACTATATAGCATTGTGTTTACTGCCACTCTGTGTACACCGCTCAGCCACACTATATAGCATTGCGTACTCTGCCAGTCAGTGTGTATATTGCTGGGATCAGTAATACTCCACTCACCGTCAACCACTATATGAGCTCAACATGAGTTCCCCAGAGACCTCCGCTGTGAGCAGCACTCCCAACAACAGCAACAGCCAACGCCCCACGCAAGCTATAACATCCACCCCAGCAGCCAGTGGTCAGCAGCAGCCCTCCCCGGAGGAGAACGTTGTGTCCATCAGTCCGTCGCCAGAGCGATTAATGAGGGCTGCCATTGAGGAGATGATGGGGCCTGATGTGGAGGAGGAGGTCTGGCTCAGGCCAGCATCCCAAGTTAATGTTGAGGACGATGAGGGGTCTGTGTCTGGGGATGTTGGGGTGGCAGAGGTGGTGGGTGGGTCAGACTCAGGAGAAGAGTTGTATGATGAGGATGATGATCGGGACCATCTGTATGTGCCTCAGAGTCCGACCCCGGAAAACATGTTGTATCGTGTGTTTAGGTACTAAAATCTGCGTTCCCTCCCAGTAGTGTTGGGCGAACAGTGTTTGCCACTGTTCGGGTTCTGCAGAACATCACCCTGTTCGGGGTGACTATATAGCAGACTATATAGCATTGTGTTTAATGCCACTCTGTGTACACGGCTCAGCCACACTATATAGCATTGTGTTTACTTCCACTCTGTGTCTGCTGGGAACAGTAGTACACCGCTCACCCGCCACTGTATAGCATTGTGCTCTGTGTCACTGCTGACAATAGTGGTACACCGCTCACCCACCACTGTATAGCATTTCTGTACTGCCACTGTACTGCTGCCAGTCAGCGTGTACTTTAAGGATAAGTGAAATGAGGAAGAAATCCGGTGAAAGAGGGAGGGGCAAGGGAAGAGGTGTTTCCCCTGACGGTTCACGTACAGGCCACAGGGGAGCACCCAAGAAAACCCACTCAATACTGCCCATGTTGTCCAGGACAACAACCCTCACAGATCCAAAAGAACAGGACCAGATAATTACTTGGATGACCTCTCAAGCGTCCAGCAGTGGGTTAAGCAGCACCAGCACATCACGCACGAGGTCCGAGTCCTCAGCCAGTTAAAGTCTGGGCTTTCTTTGAAGACTGCACTGAGGATGTTACCATGGCGATTTGCAAGGTGTGCAAGACCCGCCTGAGCAGGGGGAAAAGTATTAACAACCTCTCCACCACCAGCATGAGCCGCCACATTCTATCCAAACATCCCACTCTGTGGGCAAACGCGGCAGGACAGGGTACCACCAGCAACACTGCCTCCCTTGGGTTCACCAGACTCACCACCAGACTCGCCTCAGCAGCAGCAGTAGCCCAGCCATTGCGTGGTTCACAACATTCACAAACATCAGACGATGCTGACACTGTCACTTTCCGGACTAGTGCTCTTGAGGTCTCCCAGTGTTCATCAAACACAACAACCAACAGCCCTTCGGTGTGCAGCGCTACGGTTGAGTTGTCTGTCTCTGAGATGTTTGAGCACAAGAGGAAATTGCCAGCAAATGACCCCCGGGCCGTGGCAGTAACAGCCAGCCAGCATAGCCAAGCTTCTGGCCTGCGAAATGCTGCCATATCGAGTGGTGGAGACAAACAGCTTCAAGGGCATGATGTCAGTGGCCATCCCACGTTACGTGGTTCCCAGCCGCTACCACTTTGCGCGCTCTGCAGTGCCTGAGTTGCATGAGCACGTGGTCAGCTAAATAACCCGAAGCTTGAAGAATGCCGTTGCCTGCAAGGTTCACCTCACCACTGACACCTGGACGAGTGCGTTCGGCCAGGGTCGATACATCTCCCTTACCGCGCACTGGGTGAACCTTGTGGAGCCTGGCAGCGATTCCTCACCTGCTACGGCGCGGGTGTTGCCCACGCCGCAAACAGCTGGATAACAACAGCAGCACCTACCTCTCTGACTCCTTCTCCTCCAACGCATCTCAAAGCTGTACCTCATCCGGAAATGCTAACCCAGCACCAGCAGCAGTAGGATCGTGGAAGCAGTGCAGCACAGCTGTTGGCATGCGTCAGCAAGCGTTGCTGAAGCTGATCTGCCTTGGGGATAAGCAGCACACAGGGGAGGAAATTTGGAGGGGAATAAAGGAACAGACGGATTTGTGGCTGGCACCGCTGGACCTGAAACCGGGCATGAAGCTAGACACCTGGCACGAACTGGCAATGTACGCAATAGAGGTGCTGGCTTGCCCGGCAGCCAGCGTTATGTCGGAACGCTGTTTCAGTGCTGCCGGAGGCATCATCACAGATCGGCGTATCCGCCTCTCCACAGAAAATCAATCCTGGATTGGAAACGACTACGCAACACTCCTGGACCCCAACCAAGTAACATGACCGATGAACATCTGGGATGGTTTAGCGTTTCCGGTCCCTGTTTATTGAACCTCTCATCTGTATTACATTTATGACTGCATGGCGGCAAAAAGCATTGCTGCTATATCCGCACGCTTTTTGTCCTCATGCAAGGCCTGGGTTGTTGTGTCTCACAAAGCGTGGCCTTCTCCTCCTGCGCCTCCTCCTGTTCCATCACGTGTGCTGCTGCTGCTGCTGCTGCTGCTGGGTTACCGTTGCCGGTCCCTGTTTATGGAACCTCTTATCTTTATTACATTTATGACTACATGGCGGTACAAAGCATGCTATCCGCACGCTTTTTGTCCTCATGCAAGGCCTGGGTTGTTGTGTCTCACAAAGCGTGGCCTTCTCCTCCTGCGCCTCCTCCTGTTCCATCACGTGTGCTGCTGCTGCTGCTGCTGCTGGGTTAGCGTTGCCGCGTGGTCCCTGTTTATTGAACCTCTTATCTTTATTACATTTATGACTACATGGCGGTACAAAGCATGCTATCCGCACGCTTTTTGTCCTCATGCAAGGCCTGGGTTGTTGTGTCTCACAAAGCGTGGCCTTCTCCTCCTGCGCCTCCTCCTGTTCCATCACGTGTGCTGCTGCTGGGTTAGCGTTGCCGCGTGGTCCCTGTTTATTGAACCACTTATCTTTATTACATTTATGACTGCATGGTGGTACAAAGCATGCTATCCGCACGCTTCTTGTCCTCATGCAAGGCCTGGGTTGTTGTGTCTCAAAGCGTGGCCTTCTCCTCCTGCGCCACCCTCCTCCTGTTCCATCACGTGTGCTGCTGCTGGGTTAGCATTACCGGTCCCTTTTCCTGGAACCTCTTATATGTATTACATTTATGACTGCATGCCGACAAAAAGCATGTTACCTGTGCAAAGAAAACAGACATTTCCCGCATTTAAAAGACAGTTTTCCCTTTGAAACTTTAAAATCGATTTTCTCAAAAACTATAAGCTCTTTTTGCTAAAAAATTTTTCCTCTTGTATCCACTCCCAAGGTGCACATACCCTGTAAATTTGGGGTATGTAGCATGTAAGGAGGCTTTACAAACCACAAAAGTTCGGGTCCCCATTGACTTCCATTATGTTCGGAGTTCGGGTCGAACACCCGAACATCGCGGCCATGTTCGGCCTGAACCCGAACATCTAGATGTTCGCCCAACACTAGTCAGAGGCAGCGCCCTTATCCATTACACCATGCAGCCACTGCTTACAGATATTTAGCCAGACATGGCCTTCTCTTTTGTGTTCAACAGTTGTCAAGAGAAAAATTAGACAAGATAGCAGTGTTAGGAAGACTTGCCTAAGGTCTCCTACTGAATAGGTGCTGGCTTACTGAACAGACAGAGCTGAGATTTGAACTCTGGTCTCGTTTGTCAGAGGCAGCGCCCTTATCCATTACACCATGCAGCCACTGCTTACAGATATTTAGCCAGACATGGCCTTCTCTTTTGTGTTCAACAGTTGTCAAGAGAAAAATTAGACAAGATAGCAGTGTTAGGAAGACTTGCCTAAGGTCTCCTACTGAATAGGTGCTGGCTTACTGAACAGACAGAGCTGAGATTTGAACTCTGGTCTCCTTTGTCAGAGGCAGCGCCCTTATCCATTACACCATGCAGCCGCTGCTTACAGATATTTAGCCAGACATGGCCTTCTCTTTTGTGTTCAACAGTTGTCAAGAGAAAAATTAGACAAGATAGCAGTGTTAGGAAGACTTGCCTAAGGTCTCCTACTGAATAGGTGCTGGCTTACTGAACAGACAGAGCTAAGATTTGAACTCTGGTCTCCTTTGTCAGAGGCAGCGCCCTTATCCATTACACCATGCAGCCACTGCTTACAGATATTTAGCCAGACATGGCCTTCTCTTTTGTGTTCAACAGTTGTCCAAAGAGAACCCCAGATAGCCAGGTAGATTCATATCTCTCTCTTTTCCTAACACTGCTACTGCCTATAGAGCATGCCCTAGTGGCTGCAGCTCTGGTCCTTTGAGTCCGCCAGGAGAAAAGTGTGATATAAATGTTATTTGTCTTGTCTACTTTTTCTCTTGTATTGAGCATAAATAGTAAATTTTAGGCCAGCTTCAATTGGTATAGTGGTTAGTGTGCTTGCCCACCATACAGTGAGACCCAGGTTCAAATCCCAGCTAATGTGAGTTGGCTTTTATACTACAAATCCTTAAAGGGAACCTAAACGGAGAAGGATATGGATTTTTCCTTTTAAAATAATACCAGTTGCCTGAATCGCCTGCTGATCCTGTGTCTCTAATACTTTTAGCCACAGCCCCTGAACAAGCATGCAGATCAGGTGCTCTGACTGAAGTCAGACTGGATTAGCTGCATGCCTGTTTCAGGGTGTGATTCAGCCACTATTGCAGTCACAAAGATCAGCTGGACTGCCAGGCAACTGGTATTGTTTACAGGAAACAGCCATATCACTCTCAGTTAGGGCCCATTCACACTTAGAACCGCAGAACGCCGGCGGTTTTGCGGGAGTGATTTTCCTGCGATTATCGCGGAAAAATCACTGGACACTGCAGCGGTTTTGGAGCGATCACGATTAGCGTGCTTTGCACGCTAATCCCGATCGCAAATCGCGGAACGCTCGTTGCCGGCAAACCGCTGCATGCAGCGCAGTTGCGGTTATCGCTAACCGCAACCGCGGCAGTGAGAACACTGCCATTCGCTACATTGTGTAGCGGTTCTTGCAGAACCGCTAGCGGTTTGCCGTGAGCGGGAATCGTGCGATTCCCGCTCAAGTGTGAATGGGCCCTTAAGGTTCCCATTAAAGGAGAACTGTAGTGAAAGGTATATGGAGGCTACCATATTGATTTTCTTTTAAGCAATACCAGTTACCTGGCTATCCTGCAGATCCTCTGCCTCCAATACTTTTAGCCCTAGACCCTAAACAAGCATGCAGCAGATCTGGTGTTTGACATTTTTGTAAGATCTGACAAGATTAGCTGCATGCTTGTTTCTGGTGTGATTCACACTACCGCAGCCAAATAGATCAGCAGGGCTGCCAGGCAATTGGTATAGCTTAAAAGGAAATCAATATGGCAGCCTCCATATACCTCTCACTACAGTTCTCCTTAAAGCAACCTAATGGTTCTATTGCATTGAGCATAAATGGTACATTTTAGGCTATCTTCACTTACTACTGTAGTGGTACAGTGCTTAGGGTGACGTGCCCACCACACAGTGAGATCTGTGTTCGATTCCCAGCTATGGTATGATGTATACTGGTTTTTAAAATAGTATAATTCCCTGGCAGAAGAGACCCTCCTCCCTCTGGTAGGAGGTAGGAGGGAGGAGGCCAAATTAAAATCTCCCTAGCAGAGTGTGTAGCAGCTGTCCCATAACTAATTAGTGTAGGCAGACAACTGAGTCAAATGGTATAAAAGACCTTGCTTGGAGGTGGGCGGATCCTCCAGCAGTGATGTGTATTTCACTCAATTAGGTGTGGCTCCAGGTATTAGAGCTTTTGAAACATGTTTTCTATCATTTTTCCAGCTGATAGAATTTTTAAAAACTTTCAAAGTTCGCCTCCCCATTGAAGTCTATTGCGGTTCGCGAACCTAAAATCGGAGGTTCGGCCCAACAGCGGTCGTGCAGCCCACATTGTGTCCAAAGTCCAATCGCACAACTGGGACATGACAGTTTTCAGCCCAGACACCTCCAAAAAATGACACCGCAATTGTGTTTTGGGTTGAATATAGGTGGTGGTATCAGCAGCAGTGGCCTGTAGCACTGTGGCGGTGGGAGCCAGCACCAGCTTGCTTCAGCCTTTTGAACTCCTCATGCTCAACAACATGTTTTTTGGCCAGATGGGTGATGAAGCTGGAGGTGCCATACTTGTAGGGGTCACAACCTCTGCTCATCTGTAGTTTGCACACATTGCATATGGCAAACTTGCTGTCCAATGAGGGCAGAGTGAAAAACCGCCAGATTGGGGAGGTGAAGATTCCCCTGTGGCCTGAATGGGATGCTGCGGCTTTACTCCCTGTGGTGGTTTGGGGTTGAGTGGTGCGGCTGGTGGTAGCGGCAGAAGGATGTGGTGGGTCCCGCATTCCACGGCCACTGTCTGCAATGCTGATGATCCTGCGTGCCGAAAAGCTCGCTGACTGAGGGTAGGCTGCCCGCTGGGGTCGACACTGACATGGCAGACCTTCTGAGAATGGCCGTAATGTTGCTTCCTGTCCTCTTGCCCTTGCTGCCCCTCCCCCGGCTGCCGGTGCCAGCAGACATAGTACAACTTATACGTGATGATGTCACCAGATGATGTGGGGTACTTTTACTTTAATGAAATCGGGGTTGGACTTCAAATCAAATCAGCACGGAGTGACAAACCGCAGAGTAGAGGACAGACAGTGCACACTATCTGTCTAACTGTCACACTGACAATGCTCAGCACAGCAGCACTGCAGTAATCTGTAGTAAGCTAACACAGTACTACTCTCTCTAACAACTAACTGCAGTACTAACTAACTATATAATACAATACAATAACACAGTAATCCTATTCTCTAACCTATACTGTCCTGCTGGCCTGCACAGCACACACAGACACAGACAGGACCTAATTGAGTGAATGAAATCAAACAATTACACAGGGGGGCTGGCCAGGGTTCCCTTCTGTGATTGGGTGCCAGGACTTAGACTGGGAGGCCTCTAATTGGCTCAATGAGGTCAGGTGGGGCTGGCCAGAGTTACCCTCTGTGATTGGTTGCTAGGGCTTCTGCTGGGAGCCCTCTGATTGGCTGGGAGCCCTCTGATTGGCTCAATGACATCATCTCCCTTGTTACAGTACCCAGATCCAGATACCCGTCGGATATCCGTGGGTACCCGCGGGTATCTGGATTATGCGGCCAGATACCCGCATAGAGCTATCCAGATATTGGCCCAGGTATCTGGATCTGGATCCGACCCAGATAGTGTAAAAATGGTCGGGTACCCGGGTTTACCCGGGTACCTGGATCTGGATGAGCATCCCTGGTTAGATGCAGTGAGTTGGGTTCACTCAACACAACAGGTAGTACTAGTTATGTGCAGTGATGAGGTGGGTTAAGTAAACACAACAGGTAGTAGGTATATGCAGTGACTCTGAGCTGGGTTCACTCAACACAAAGCTAGGTATATGCAGTGATGAGGTGGGTTAAGTAAACACAACAGGTAGTAGGTATATGCAGTGAGCTGTGATCACTCAACACAACAGGTAGTAGTTAGATGCAGTGAGCTGGGTTCACTCAACACAACAGGTAGTACTAGTTATGTGCAGTGATGAGGTGGGTTAAGTAAACACAACAGGTAGTAGGTATATGCAGTGACTCTGAGCTGGGTTCACTCAACACAAAGCTAGGTATATGCAGTGATGAGGTGGGTTAAGTAAACACAACAGGTAGTAGGTATATGCAGTGAGCTGTGATCACTCAACACAACAGGTAGTAGGTATATGCAGTGAGCTGGATTCACTCAACACAACAGGTAGTTATGTGCAGTGATGAGGTGGGTTAAGTAAACACAACAGGTAGTAGCTAGATGCAGTGAGCTGGGTTCACTCAACACTACAGGTAGTTATGTGCAGTGATGAGGTGGGTTAAGTAAACACAACAGGTAGTAGTAGGATGCAGTGAGCTGGGTTCACTCAACACAAAGCTAGGTATATGCAGTGATGAGGTGGGTTAAGTAAACACAACAGGTACTGGGTATATGCAGTACTGGGTAGTACAATGTGCAGCTCCCTGTCACACACACAGGCAGTCAGTCACTGAATGTGCTGGGCTGCTGGCAGTGGCACACACACACTATCAATTAGCAAGGCTGTGCATGCAACAAAAGTGTCAGTTTGACACACAGTAAAAAAAAAAAAAAAAAAAAGTACAGGATGAGCTCGGACAAGAGCTAGGGTGCTATAAAAGCAATAACAATCAGCCAGGAGCAAACTAAGCAGCCAAGAACCTAACTAATCTGTCCCTAGAAGAACAAGTCTGCAGCAGCTGTCCCTTTCCTCTCACTAGCAGGCACACGAGTGAGTGTAATGGCCACCGGAGCCTGCCTTATATAAGGGGGGGGGGGGGGGGGGGCTCCAGGGCTTACTGTAGCCTGAATGGCTACAATGTGCCTGCTGACTGTGATGCAGAGGGTCAAAGTTGACCCTCATAGTGCATTATGGGGGCGAACCGAACTTCCGCAAAGGTTCGCTTTGGGCAGGCGAACGCGAACCACCTAGGTTCGCTGGGAACCGTTCGCGGGCGAACCGTTCGCTACACCTTTAATGACTGACTGTACCAGGTTTGAGGCCTATGCCATTAACAGTGTAAGAATGGTAGCAATGTAAATATTACCCTTGAAAATCAATAAGTGAATTTTGATTGGTTTGATTTTGATTTTAGGCTCCACCCACTTTCTAAATATTAATCCCAGTCAACCAGTGGCCACCCGTGTAGAATGACTGCAGTTTATATTTTCCCATGTAAAAAAATGTAGTTGTTGGTGCCTCCCACTTTTTCTAACCTTTTCAAACAGACAAAACAGCAGGGTTTTTTTGAACCAAATTTTCTTGTAATTTATTCTTTGTTTACAGTCTCTCCAAATTACGGACAAAGCATCTCTTGCAACTCATAGATGTTTGGTACCGTCATTTATGTGCCTCTGAGTAAGCGGCTATTTGCAGCAAAACACGTGTCAGGCAGTCTTTTTATATGAAGTGGAAGTTCGGTCTTTGTATCTACATGCTTTGTCCGCGATTTGGAGAGACTGTAAAGAAAGAATAAATTACAAGAAAATTTGGTTCAAAAAACCCCCGCTGTTTTGTCTGTTTGAAATTGTTACATTTTGATATATCAGGGGTGAACCACACTACAACTTTTTACCCTGTCTTTTTCTAACCTGGACATATTGGCTATCATTCATAAAGCATTTACGCACGCGGAAATGCTTAAAACAGCTGAATTTACTGAGCACTTAGCAAAGTGTTAATTTAAAAAGGCTGTTTCCACATGAAAAGCTGATGTTGTGGAGCAGAGTGATAAATTAACGCCTTGTGAGGTGATTATGTTAACAAATGTCCCCATAAATCAATTCATAAAGATTAGAACAAGCGGTGTCAGCACGGAGATTACCGCTCCTTTTGAAGTAGCGATAACCATGCAAGAACAGCTAAGCTAATGAGACAGACCTCCCAAGCAGCAGCTGCAGAGAGAGTAGAGCAGACAAGGCATCCTGGAATACCAAGGCTGTGTTTTTTTAACTCCTTGGGTACCTGTTTTCAGATATACTTCACATCAGAATGCCTGCATGTGTAACATTTTTTCGAAGTTCTTCTAAGCTGCCAATTAAATAGATTGTTTATAAAGACTAATAGACAGATTCAGCGCAGATTCAGTGCAAACAGAGGCAGTTTTTAAAAAATGCACATGTAAAGGGATGCTGGGGCTGCCACTTCTATAGTTAAGCTGTCTCTGGAGGAGAAACTGTATCAACTCGGCAGCTTCTCATGTTACACAAACTGTCTACCACCTGCCGAGTTCAGGGAAAATACCGAACTTGTATCGCAATTGTAAACATTTTTATGAATGAGCACGCAGAAGTTTCAAACTACCGAATGCGGTATTTTCCCGCACAGTTTTTTTTTACCGCACTGATTTTATGAATGATAGCCATAGTCTCTCAATCACCAAGTTTATGAGCTTTGGGGTCCTTGGTATCAATCATTTGTATATTCCCATTGAAATGAATCAAATCTCATTGGCTGTTTGTAGCTCTACCCCCTTTCTGAATTTGAACCCCAGTCACACAGTGACCAACTGTACCAGGTTTGAGGCATCTAATATTAACAGCTATGAACAGTGTAAGAATAGCAGCAAATTAAATATTCCCCTTGTAAATCAACAGGTGAATTTTGATTCGCTGTTGTAGGCTCCACCCATTTTCCTGAATATCAATCCCAGTCGCCCAGTGACCAACTGTGCCAAGTTTGAGAACCCTGCCATTGACAGTGTAAGAATGGCTGCAGTTTATATTTCACCAGTGAAATTTGTTTTTGGCTCTGCCCACTTTTTTGAAACCTTGACACACAGTCACTCAATAACCAGGTTTGTGAGCCTTCATTTTCCTGGCATCAGAAATGTGTGAATAAAAGCAGTTTATCCAGCAAATAAATCTGATTGGCTTTTTGTGGCCCCACCCCTTTAGTGACTTTGAACCCCAGTCACCCAATGACCGACGGTAGCAAGTTTGAAGCTGCTGCCATTAACAGTGTAAGAATGGCAGCAGTTTAAATATTCCCCTTGAAAACCAATAGGTGAATTTTGATTGGCTGTTGTAGGCTCCACCCACTTTCTTGACTCTTGATCTCATTCACTCAGTGACCAAGTGTGGCAAGTTTGAGAACCCTGAGATTAACAGTCTAAGAATGGCTGCAATTTACATTTTCCATTAAAAATGGCTGGAATTTGATTGGCTGTTTTATGCTCCACCCACTTTTCCTGGATTTGTAACGCCGGTCACCAAGTGACCAACTGTGCCAAGTGTGGGGACTCTGGCTCAATTACTGTGGGAATGGCAGCCTTTTCCATTTTTTCCATTGACATGAGTGGGTGGAATCAGTGGCGTACCTAGGGTGTTTGACACCCGGTGCTGGTTATTATAAGACACCCCCCCTCTCACTTCCCTCCCAGCTCCCCCCCCTCCCAAAAAAAGGAGCGAGTGTGGCATACTAACCGGTGGGTTATAGGTGCTCCCCAGGGGAGGACTGGGACCTTTTGGCCTGGAGGGATAACACAAACTAGAGGCCCGGTTTCACGGCAGCCCCAGCCCAAATGACGTCACACGCGCCCCACGTGCTATATACCGGTAGTCACGTGGGTCGCCAATGCAGAATACAGCAAGGATACTCGAGGAACAGCATGACAGGTAAAGTATAAATGCCCTGGCACCGGGGGCACATAATTGTCACGAGGTATGAACCTGTTGACCTCACCACTGGGATAGGACCACTCCAGCACAGAGTCTAAGTGACCACAGGTCTTCACCCACGACCCCTTGAGGGGGAAGCAGGAACACCCCCCTAATGGGGATGTCGGACTTCGCTGCCTAGTGCCCACCAGGTTGCACAGGAAGACACTGCTTGATGGAGAGCGTAGTCGATAAACAAGCCAAGGTCAGGGCAGGCAGAGATCAAGGATGGTCGGAGTCACAAGCCAGAGGTCAGGGCAGGCGGAGATCGAGGGTAACCGGATAACAAGCCAAAGGTCGGGGCAGGCGGAGATCAAGAGTAGTCGGGGTCACGAGCCAAAGGTCAACACAGGAGATCAGGTAGATAATAATTCAGCACACTAGTAACACTAGCCAAACTGCCAGAACAAGCAGCACTGCAGTGAAGGGCAGAGCTGCTTATATACTGGTAGTGATTGAATCTGGCGCCAGAATCAACGCCTGCGCATGCGCAGTGCGCAGTGCGCCGTGCGCACCAACCTTTGCGCAAGCGCTGTGCGCAATGCCGTGCGCGCGCCCCCATGCGCACAAGCGTGCGCCGCCGCGTGCGCGCGCACGCACACCGCGCAACGCTGAGCGCCATGATGGATGCAGAGGGACTACAAGACCCAGCGTTCTCCCGCGCGCACGCGTAGAGAACCCTGCTCTAGGATGCTGTGGACCCCGGACACCGTGAGTATGACATTGCCCCCCCCCCCCCCCCCCTTAAAGGCAACCTCCGGGTGCCCCCAGGTCCTGGTTTATCTGGACATCTTAAGTGGAACTGTCTGATCAGTCTGGACGCATGGATATTTTGAGCAGGTTCCCAGGAATTCTCTTCCATGCCAAACCCCTTCCACTTGATTAGATACTGGATGGAGTTTCTGAGCCTTCTACTATCTAAGATTTTCTCCACTTCATATTCTTCAACCCCTTCCACCATGACTGAAGGAGGAGGTTCAGATGAACGTTCAGAAAATGTACTGGGTTCAACCTTCTTTAAGCAAGAAACGTGAAACACCGGGTGGACCCTTAAAGTTCTGGGTAGGGATAGTTCAAAGGCTACTGGATTGATCTGCCTTAGGATTGGAAAAGGTCCGATGAACTTTGGCCCCAGTTTCTTGGATGGACAGCGGAGCCTTAGGTTCAAAGTGGAGAGCCAAACATGATCTCCCGGGGCCAGGCTTGGCCCTTCTCTTCTGAGTCTATCAGCAAACTTTTTCCCTTTATCTTGGGATTGTTTCAGAATCTCATGTATTTTAGTAAAGTTTTCTGAGATAGCAGATATTCTCTCCTCGACTCCGGGAACGGTAGTCTCAGCCCTGAGGCCAGGCACGAAGGAGGGATGAAAACCATAATTAACGTAAAATGGAGAGTGGTTGGTGGAAGCATGAACTGTATTGTTGAAGGCAAACTCTGCGGTGGGTAGTAAGGAGGACCAGTCATCTTGCGATGCAGAAGTGAAACATCTTAGGTATTGTTCAAGGATTTGGTTTGTTCTTTCCGTTTGACCATTGGTCTGCGGGTGATAACCTGAAGAGAGTGAAGTATGAATGTTGAGAGATTTAGGGGTAGTGAGCCCCTCAAGGCGCGATCTGGCCACCCAAGTGGTTTACTCGGCTGCTCCCATAAACACTATGTATAAAAAACAGAAGGAAGAGGAGCGCTCTGAGAGTCAATTCATCAAGAGGCAGAGAAAGGTGGAATGGTCTCACCTGTTTGTAGTGTGGCCAGCACAGCGTGCTTAGCCGCGATAGGCAGTCGTCCCTCTAAGCCAGCCGGGGACCAAGCTTTCCGTATCGACAGGGCGGAAGTCCGTGACGTCACTCTCCCAGTACTCCTAGCGGTAGTTGCTATGGGGACCTGGACGCTTCCTCTAACACACGCACAGAGCGTGGTGAGCGGCGTCCGGTCCTCCGTAGAGGTGGAAAAACGGAGTGGGGAGGGTAGTAGTGCAATGAGCACATAGGCAGGGATAATTAAAAAAGGTTTAATGCACAAGCATAGGCATAGACAACGCGTTTCGCGGGGAAACAACCCCCGCTTTTTCAAGTCAAAGCTTACAAAAACATAGGGGGAACAGCCCCTTATATATCAGCCAATCAACCCATTCTGCAGGGTAACTACGGAGTCCCAGTGAATCCAAAAGATCCCAGCTACCGTATAGCATAGAATAGAAGGGAAATAAGTAAAGATATAAGTTTCAATGTACTGGGAAGAAAGAACACCCAGTGTACAATAGAAGGAGTACCCATACCCAGACAGTAAATCCGATAGTTACAATAGTCATCCCTGGCAGTAACCCTCTAGACCATTATTAGCAGCAACACAGCAGCACTGCATATACAGAATTGATATACAAACCAATACATATAAAACCATATAAAATAGTTATCATTTTCATACCCACACATGTGTGGGTGTGAAGACGGCGCACCCGCAGAGCGCGGCACGCACATGCCCACGCACCCGTACGGAACCCAAACATGGGGTGTCTAACCATTGTAACCTAGTACACAATAGGGATTTCAATGTATTGAGGGCTACTATCATAGAGCAGGAGCACCATTCTAACAAACATGAGAAATATCGTATTCTCTGCAGACGGGAATCCTATTGGATCCTAAAATTGGGGACCTTAGAGGAGATGAGCCACCTGCAATGCATGATGTAGTGCCAGCCTGGGGGGGGGGGGGGGGGGGGGGTGTTCCAGGGCCTGCTGGGTGGGTGGATGTGGTGACGTGCGCATACGGGTGCGTGGGCATGTGCGTGCCGCGCTCTGCGGGTGCGCCGTCTTCACACCCACACATGTGTGGGTATGAAAATGATAACTATTTTATATGGTTTTATATGTATTGGTTTGTATATCAATTCTGTATATGCAGTGCTGCTGTGTTGCTGCTAATAATGGTCTAGAGGGTTACTGCCAGGGATGACTATTGTAACTATCGGATTTACTGTCTGGGTATGGGTACTCCTTCTATTGTACACTGGGTGTTCTTTCTTCCCAGTACATTGAAACTTATATCTTTACTTATTTCCCTTCTATTCTATGCTATACGGTAGCTGGGATCTTTTGGATTCACTGGGACTCCGTAGTTACCCTGCAGAATGGGTTGATTGGCTGATATATAAGGGGCTGTTCCCCCTATGTTTTTGTAAGCTTTGACTTGAAAAAGCGGGGGTTGTTTCCCCGCGAAACGCGTTGTCTATGCCTATGCTTGTGCATTAAACCTTTTTTAATTATCCCTGCCTATGTGCTCATTGCACTACTACCCTCCCCACTCCGTTTTTCCACCTCTACGGAGGACCGGACGCCGCTCACCACGCTCTGTGTGTGTGTTAGAGGAAGCGTCCAGGTCCCCATAGCAACTACCGCTAGGAGTACTGGGAGAGTGACGTCACGGACTTCCGCCCTGTCGATACGGAAAGCTTGGTCCCCGGCTGGCTTAGAGGGACGACTGCCTATCGCGGCTAAGCACGCTGTGCTGGCCACACTACAAACAGGTGAGACCATTCCACCTTTCTCTGCCTCTTGATGAAGTATGAATGTTGAGACTCTTGCACAGTTCTCGCCAGAATCTCGAGGTGAACTGTGCTACGTGATCAGAAACAATATCCACTGGTAACCCGTGAAGTTTTACCACCTCTTTCAGAAAAATTTCAGCGGTTTCTGCAGCTGTGGGTAGTCCCTTAAGTGGAAAGAAATGAGCCATCTTGGAGAACCTGTCAACTACCACCAGGATAGTGGTGAATCCTTTGGAGGGTGGTAATTCCATGATGAAATCCATGGCGATGTTCTCCCAAGGTTGGCCAGGAACTGGTAAGGGATTCAAGAGACCCCAGGGTCTTGTTCGGGAACTCTTAGATCGGGCACAGATCTCACAAGAGTTAACAAAGTGATTACAGTCCTTTATCACCTCTGGCCACCAGAAAGTTCTCTGTATCAACTCAAGAGTCTTGGTGATTCCAAAATGACCGGCAAGTCTGTCATCATGGCAAGCCTGAAGAACCGGAAGTCGAGATTCAGGAGGAACGAAAATCTTCTCTTGGTGGTAATAGAGACCATCCTTGAGGATCAGATCAGGAGAGGGTCTGTGCACTGAGGATGCTTGCCGAATGGAGGTAACAAGACCAGACTGTAGGAACAGAAAGTGCTGGGACGACAGAATGTTCTCCGGGACTGGGTTTGAAACTGCTTCTGTGTGGAACATGCGGGATAATGCGTCCGGCTTGACATTCTTGGATCCGGGGCGGTAGGTTAAATGGAAGTTGAATCTTGAAAAGAAAAGAGACCACCTAGCTTGTCGTGGTCTCAATCTCTTGGCTGAGCAAAGATACTCCAGGTTCTTATGGTCCGTGAGGATCAGTACTGGATGTTCTGCTCCTTCCAACAGATAGCGCCATTCTTCTAAGGCTGCCTTAATGGCAAGGAGTTCTCTATCAGCTACGTCATAGTTCTTTTCAGCGTCGCTGAGTTTCCTGGAGAAGAAGGCAATCCGATGAAGAACAGACTTTAGATCAAATCTCTGTGATAGGATGGCGCCTATGGCGATCTCGGACCCATCCACTTCCAGGATGAAAGGCTTAGAAGGATCAGCATGCTTCAATATGGGTGCCGAGATGAAACAGGACTTAAGCTTGTTGAAGGCCCTCTGGGCTTCGGAGGTCCAGTGGAAAGTCTACCGGGTACTGGTTAACCGAGTGATGGGGGCTACAATCTGTGAGAATCCTTTGATAACCCTCCTATAGAAATTGGCGAAGCCAATGAACCTCTGTACGGCCTTTCTATCAGACGGTATTGGCCACTCCAGGATGGCTGAGACCTTCTGGGGATCCATCTCAAGGCCCCCTGGGGAAATCCTTAATCCAAGGAACTGGACAGTCTCTCTCTCGAACTCACACTTTTCAGGTTTTGCATAGAGTCCATGCGTTCGGAGACGTGAGAGAATCTTCTTCACGTGGACTCGGTGTTCTTCTAGGGAAGAGGAGAATACCAGTATATCGTCCAGATAAACAACCATAAAATCATCGATGAAGTCACGGAAAATATCATTGACGAAGTGCTGAAACATAGCTGGGGCGTTGCATAGCCCAAACGGCATCACCAGATACTCAAAGTGTCCGAATCTGGAACGAAAAGCCGTCTTCCATTCATCTCCTTCTCTAACTCGGACCAGATTGTAGGCTCCCCAAAGATCCAGTTTGGAGAATATCTTGGCTGTCCGGAGTCTCTGGAACAGGTCTGACATAAGAGGCAGAGGATATCTATTCCTTATGGTGATCTTATTCAGCTCACGATAGTCTATACAGGGAGTGCAGATTTATTAGGCAAGTTGTGTTTTTGAGGAATAATTGTATTATTGAACAACAACCATGTTCTCAATGAACCCAAAAAACGTATTAATATCAAAGCTGAATATTTTTGAAAGTAGTTTTCAGTTTGTTTTTAGTTTTAGCTATTTTAGGGGGATATCTGTGTGTGCAGGTGACTATTACTGTGCATAATTATTAGGCAACTTAACAAAAAACAAATATATACCCATTTCAATTATTTATTTTTACCAGTGAAACCAATATAACATCTCAACATTCACAAATATACATTTCTGACATTCAAAAACAAAACAGTGACCAATAGAGCCACCTTTCTTTGCAAGGACACTCAAAAGCCTGCCATCCATGGATTCTGTCAGTGTTTTGATCTGTTCACCATCAACATTCCGTGCAGCAGCAACCACAGCCTCCCAGACACTGTACAGAGAGGTGTACTGTTTTCCCTCCTTGTAAATCTCACATTTTATGATGGACCACAGGTTCTCAATGGGGTTCAGATCAGGTGAACAAGGAGGCCATGTCATTAGTTTTTCTTCTTTTATACCCTTTCTTGCCAGCCACCCTGTGGAGTACTTGGACGCGTGTGATGGAGCATTGTCCTGCATGAAAATCATGTTTTTCTTGAAGGATGCAGACTTCTTCCTGTACCACTGCTTGAAGAAGGGGTCTTCCAGAAACTGGCAGTAGGACTGGGAGTTGAGCTTGACTCCATCCTCAATCTTTGATGATACCAGCCCAAACCAGAACTCCACCTCCACCTTGCTGGCGTCTGAGTCGGACTGGAGCTCTCTGCCCTTTACCAATCCAGCCATGGGCCCATCCATCTGGCCCATCAAGACTCACTCTCATTTCATCAGTCCATAATACCTTAGAAAAATCAGTCTTGAGATATTTCTTGTCCCAGTCTTGACGTTTCAGCTTGTGTGTCTTGTTCAGTGGTGGTCGTCTTTCAGCCTTTCTTACCTTGGCCATGTCTCTGAGTATTGCACACCTTGTGCTTTTGGGCACTCCAGTGATGTTGCAGCTCTGAAATATGGCCAAACTGGTGGCAAGTGGCATCTTGGCAGCTGCACGCTTGACTTTTCTCAGTTCATGGGCAGTTATTTTGCGCCTTGGTTTTTCCACATGCTTCTTGCGACCCTGTTAACTATTTTGAATGAAACACTTGATTGTTCCATGATCACGCTTCAGAAGCTTTGCAATTTTAAGAGTGCTGCATCCCTCTGCAAGATATCTCAGTATTTTTGACTTTTCTGAGCCTGTCAAGTCCTTCTCTTGACCCATTTTGCCAAAGGAAAGGAAGTTGCCTAATAATTATGCACACCTGATATAGGGTGTTGATGTCATTAGACCACACCCCTTCTCATTACAGAGATGCACATCACCTAATATGCTTAACTGGTAGTAGGCTTTCGAGCCTATACAGCTTGGAGTAAGACAACATGCATAAAGAGGATGATGTGGTCAAAATACTAATTTGCCTAAAAATTCTGCACTCCCTGTACATGGACGGAGGGAACCATCCTTCTTCTCCACAAAGAAGATGCCTGCCCCGGCTGGGGAAGTGGATGGACGTATAAACCCCTTCTTCAGGTTCTCATCGATGTATTCCCTTAATACTTGAGACTCAGGCTCAGAAAGTTGGTAGGTCCTTCCGAAAGGAATTGTGGCTCCTGACTGAAGATCGATAGGACAGTCATAAATCCGGTGAGGGGGTAGAACATCAGCCCCCGTTTGTCGAAAACGTCCAGGTAATCATGGTAAGCGGTGGGCACAGAGTCTTTCTTTTCCAGGTTCAAGCAAAAGAGTGTTCCAGCCCGTGGAAAGCAACTGCGAAGACAGTACTCTGAATGGAAAGACACCTCACCAGATCTCCAATCCACCGTCGGATTATGCATCTTAAGCCAGGGCATACCCAGGATGATCGGGAACAGAGGAGAAGGTAGAAGATCGAAACAAAGATATTCATGATGCTCTTCTTGGATAATTATCAGAAGTGGAAGAGTCTCTGCTGTTATTGGACCTGAATTAAAGGATACCACAACTGACATGTGGCATAATGAGATAGACATGGGTATGTACAGTGCCTAGCACACAAATAACTAGGCTGTGTTCCTTTTTTTCTTTCTCTGCCTGAAAGAGGTAAATATCAGGTATGTAAGTGGCTGACTCAGTCCTGACTCAGACAGGAAGTGACTACAGTGTGACCCTCACTGATAAGAATTTCCCCCTTTTTTATCCCTTTCTTGCTCTCAGAAGCCATTTTCTTCTAGGAAAGTGTTTTATAGTTGGAATTTCTTATCAGTGAAGGTCACACTGTAGTCACTTCCTGTCTGAGTCAGGCCTGAGTCAGGACTGAGTCAGCCACTTACATACCTGATATTTACCTCTTTCAGGCAGAGAAAGAAAAAAAGGAACACAGCATAGTTATTTGTGTGCTAGGCACTGTACATACACATGTCTATCTCATTATGCCACATGTCAGTTGTGGTATCCTTTAATGGCAGATCCATCGGCCAACTGGATAGTTAGTGGCACACGTTTCTTACGGGTTGGCAGTTGGAGTTGGTGTGCAAGTGTGGTGTCAATAAAGCAGGAGCAGGCTCCAGAATCAATGATGGCCTTGACTTTAAAGATCTCTCCTCTGGGGCCCTGAAACGAGAGGGTGAGAGGAATATGAGAGATAGTTGGCGGTTGAGGAATAATGTCCTTGTTGAATGGAGACTCCGGCTTACCAGAGGGCCTGACCGGGCAATTCAGACGGAAGTGTCCGGGAGCTCCGCAGTAGAGACAGAGGTTGGACAATCTTCTGCGCTGTCTCTCTTCCTGGGAAATAGCAGGCCGAGCCAATACCAGCTGCATAGGTTCAGGAACATCCAAGGCGGCAGATGAGGAAGGAGAGCTTGGTGCAACTGCGGTTTCAGACATAGACTGGACCCAAATGGGTCGTGAAGGGCCGGCTCTCTCCAGTCGTCTTTCTCTCAATCGCCTGTCGATCTGGACTGACAGATGGATCAAATCCTTTAAAGTCTCTGGAACCCCAACTCGGGCTAACTCATCCTTCAATGTATCGGACCATCCTTGTCGGAACTGGAACTTGAGTGCTGACTCGTTCCATGCCGTGTCTCCCGACCAGCGACGGAAATCCGTGACGTATTCTTCCACTGGTCGTCTCCCCTGACGTAGGGCTTGGAGGGCAGTCTCTGCAGATGCTCCTCTACCTGGGTCATCGTAGAGCTCAGACATAGCTTCAAAGAACGTGGCAACACTGAGGAGAACGGGGTCGCTCTGTTCCACTAGGCGTAGAGCCCAGGCTTGTGGTTCGCCCTGTAACAGCGATATGATCGCTCCGACCTTGACCTCTTCCCTGGAGAAGGTTCTAGGAAGCAGAGAGAAGTGGAGACGACAGGCACTCTGGAAGAGTCTGAACTTGGCTCGATCTCCTGAAAACCGGTCCGGTAGTGGCAACTTGGGTTCTGGAGTCATACTGGCAGCTCCTTCTACCGGAACAGGTAGGATATTGACTGCAGCGGCTGGTACAGGAACTTGTGCAGGAGCAGGTGCAAGGGCAGGAGCAGGAGCCTGAGCAGCCGGTTGATTCCTGAGGTACTCCCGGATCTCTGAGTTCTCCTTCTGAACTTCAGCGATGGAGAGTCGCAATTGCGAAACCATTTCACATAGCAGATCCATCTGTGTTTGGCCTCCATCAGCGTCCATCTTGGCTGCTTGTTACTGTCACGAGGTATGAACCTGTTGACCTCACCACTGGGATAGGACCACTCCAGCACAGAGTCTAAGTGACCACGGGTCTTCACCCACGACCCCTTGAGGGGGAAGCAGGAACACCCGCCTAATGGGGATGTCGGACTTCGCTGCCTAGTGCCCACCAGGTTGCGCTGGAAGTAGCCCACAGTGATTTGGAGAACAGGAAGACACTGCTTGATGGAGAGCGTAGTCGATAAACAAGCCAAGGTCAGGGCAGGCGGAGATCAAGGATGGTCGGAGTCACAAGCCAGAGGTCAGGGCAGGCGGAGATCGAGGGTAACCGGATAACAAGCCAAAGGTCGGGGCAGGCGGAGATCAAGAGTAGTCGGGGTCACGAGCCAAAGGTCAACACAGGAGATCAGGTAGATAATTATTCAGCACACTAGTAACACTAGCCAAACTGCCAGAACAAGCAGCACTGCAGTGAAGGGCAGAGCTGCTTATATACTGGTAGTGATTGAATCTGGCGCCAGAATCAACGCCTGCGCATGCGCAGTGCGCAGTGCGCACCAACCTTTGCGCAAGCGCTGTGCGCAATGCCGTGCGCGTGCCCCCATGCGCGCAAGCGCTGAGCGCCATGATGGATGCAGAGGGACTACAAGACCCAGCATTCTCCCGCGTGCACGCGTAGAGAACCCTGCTCTAGGATGCTGTGGACCCCGGACACGGTGAGTATGACATTGCCCCCCCCCCTTAAAGGCAACCTCCGGGTGCCCCCAGGTCCTGGTTTATCTGGACATCTTAAGTGGAACTGTCTGATCAGTCTGGACGCATGGATATTTTGAGCAGGTTCCCAGGAATTCTCTTCCATGCCAAACCCCTTCCACTTGATTAGATACTGGATGGAGTTTCTGAGCCTTCTACTATCTAAGATTTTCTCCACTTCATATTCTTCAACCCCTTCCACCATGACTGAAGGAGGAGGTTCAGATGAACGTTCAGAAAATTTACTGGGTTCAACCTTCTTTAACCATTTCAGCCGTGCGGACGTGAGCTTCACGTCCGCAGCGGCAGGTTCTAGAGCCGCAGGGACGCGCTAGTCACGTCCCTGCAGTTTGGGTGGTCTGCAGGCGATCGTGCGGGCAGATGCCCGCGATCGCGCTGCTGCTGCTAGCAGAGGGGATTGGCTGCAGGGGACAAAAGTCCCCTGTGCCAATCCGAGCATGTCCGCCGAGAATAAACACTGTTTTTGTTCAAAAACAGTGTTTATTCTGCAAATGGAGCCGCCGCGCTATCTCCCGCCGCGATTCCCGCCGGTTTCCGCTGCCCGATCGTTAAATTTATGAATGGAAACAATGTTTCCATTCATAACTTCCCTGCCGCTGCTGTGATCGGAGGCTTCCGATGGAAGCCTACGTCACTTCCCTGGTTACAATGTAGTGATACATTGTATCCCCATTAGCGTACTTTGTACGCTAATGGGATTTTTGCTCAGTAGGGACATCTTGTGGCCAAATAGTAAAACACACCTACTGATTTAGGGGAATAAAAATCAAAAGGTTATTTATGACAAGAGGACATAAAATGTATACATATTGGGCTAAAAATTTGTGATGCATGTAAAACTGAAAAGTGTACCTTTATTTCCAAATAAAATATTGTCACCATACATTACACTAGGGGTATAATTTTAACGTTTAAATAATGAAGACAAATGGCCAAATAAGATGTGTGGATTTTAGTTATGGTAGCATTAATTATTTTAAAACTGTAATGGCTGAAAACTGAAAAATAATGAATTTTTTAATTTTTTTTCTTATTATTCCCATTATAATACATTTAGATTAAAATAATTCTTAGCATAATTTACCACCCCAAGAAAGCCTAATTGCTGGCGGAAAAAACAAGGCATAGATCATTTTGCTGTGATAAGTACGGATAAAGCTATTGGGGAATGAAAGGGAGAAGCGCTGACAGGTGAAAATTCCTCTCGTCAATAAGGTGAAAAATCCCCGCGGGCTGAAATGGTTAAGCAAGAAACGTGAAACACCGGGTGGACCCTTAAAGTTCTGGGTAGGGATAGTTCAAAGGCTACTGGATTGATCTGCCTTAGGATTGGAAAAGGTCCGATGAACTTTGGCCCCAGTTTCTTAGATGGACAGCGGAGCCTTAGGTTCAAAGTGGAGAGCCAAACATGATCTCCCGGGGCCAGGCTTGGCCCTTCTCTTCTGAGTCTATCAGCAAACGCTGAGCGCCATGATGGATGCAGAGGGACTACAAGACCCAGCGTTCTCCCGCGCGCACATGTAGAGAACCCTGCTCTAGGATGCTGTGGACCCCGGACACGGTGAGTATGACAATAATACATTTTGAGGGACATCGGCCGAGTTTTCATCGCGTTCATAGTTTATTATCTCACTTCACAACCACATCGGCCCGAGATTTCCCAGCATCTCAGATTAATACATTCAACTACTTTCTACCCAAAATAAGTAAAATTGTTGATTGGGCATGCTTGTGGCGGCACAGATTTTGATCTGATTGGATAATAATTATCGAAGCGGTTGGTGGATCGGCCAGCCCTAAATCATTAAATCATTAAATGAGAGGCAGCCTGGGGGGAAATCTCCCCCCTTCCCCCCTGGCCAGTCCTCCCCTGGTGCTCCCTGTATAGTAAAGTGGGCAGCATTTCACCAGAAATTGTAAAGTGGGCAGCATTTCACCAGAAATTAATCGTGAAGTGGGCAGCATTTCACCAGAAATTAACGTAAAGAGAGCAGAATTTCACCAGAAAATAATCGTCAAGAGAGCAGCATTTCGCCATAAAATAATCGTAAAGAGAGAAGCATTTCACCATAATATAATCGTAAAGAGAGAAGCATTTCAACATAATATAATCGTAAAGTGGGCAGCATTTCACCAGAAAATAATCGTAAAGTGGGCAGCATTTCACCATAAAATAATCGTAAAGAGAGCAGCATTTCACCATAAAATAATCGTAAAGAGAGCAGCATTTCACCATAAAATAATCATAAAGAGAGCAGCATTTCACCAGAAATCGTAAAGTGGGCAGCATTTCACCAGCAAATAATCGTTATGTGGGCAGCATTCACCAGAAAATAATCGCTATGTGCGCAGCATTCACCAGAAAATAATCGTTATGTATGCAGCATTTACCAGAAAATAATCATTATGTACGCAGCATTCACCAGAAAATAATCGTTATGTGCGCATTCACCAGAAAATAATCGTTATGTGCGCAGCATTCACCAGAAAATAATTGTTATGTGCGCAGCATTCACCAGAAAATAATCTTTATGTGCGCAACAGTCACCAGAAAATAATCGTTATGTGCGCAACAGTCACCAGAAAATAATCGTTATGTGCACAGCATTCACCAGAAAATAATCGTTATGTGCGCAGCATTCACCAGAAAATTGTTATGTGCGCAGCATTCACCAGAAAATAATCGTTATGTGCGCAACAGTCACCAGAAAATAATCGTTATGTGCGCAGCATTCACCAGAAAATAATCGTTATGTGCGCAGCATTCACCAGAAAATAATCGTTATGTGCGCAACAGTCACCAGAAAATAATTGTTATGTGCGCAACAGTCACCAGAAAATAATCGTTATGTGCACAGCATTCACCAGAAAATTGTTATGTGCGCAGCATTCACCAGAAAATAATCGTTATGTGCGCAACAGTCACTAGAAAATAATCGTTATGTGCGCAGCATTCACCCGAAAAATAATCGTTATGTGCGCAGCATTCACCAGAAAATAATCGTTATGTGCTCAGCATTCACCAGAAAATAATTGTTATGTGCGCAGCATTCACCAGAAAATAATCGTTATGCAGGGAGCATTCACCAGAAGATAATCGTTATGCAGGGAGCAATCACCACAAAATAATCGCTATGCAGGGAGCATTCACCAGAAGATAATCGTTATGCAGGGAGCAATCACCAGAAGATAATCGTTATGTGCGCAGCATTCACCAGAAAATAATCGTTATGCGGGGAGCATTCACCAGACAATAACTGTTATGTGCGCAGCATTCACCAGAAAATAATTGTTATGTGCGCAGCATTCACCAGAAAATAATCGTTATGCAGGGAGCATTTACCAGAAGATAATCGTTATGCAGGGAGCAATCACCACAAAATAATCGTTATGCAGGGAGCATTCACCAGAAGATAATCGTTATGCAGGGAGCAATCACCAGAAGATAATCGTTATGTGCGCAGCATTCACCAGAAAATAATCGTTATGCGGGGAGCATTCACCAGACAATAACTGTTATGCAGGGAGCATTCACCAGAAGATAATCGTTATGCAGGGAGCAATCATCACCACAAAATAATCGTTATGCAGGCAGCATTCACCACGAAATAATCGTTATGCAGGGAGCATTCACCAGAAAAGAATCCTGTAAAAAAAAATAAATTCACTCACCTCACATGCGCAGGCAGCTCCCCGACGATCCTCCTGCAGCCAAATCTCCCGCGCTGACAGTCAGGCAGAGTGCAGGGCTACGGCAAGATGGCGCCCGAAGCCCTGTACCTGAGACACAAATAGTCTCCAGGGCAGGGCTTCGGCAGCCATTTTGCCGTAGCCCTGCTCTGTCTCTGGGAGGCAGTCTCCGCACGGGGCTGCGGGGAGATGAACCGGGCGGGGGAGAGAGGCAGAAGGAGGGGACACAGGTGAGGGAGGGGGGGGGATCTGTCCCCCCTCCCCGCCGCTGTCCTCCCCCCTCCTTCTAGCGCTGCTCTTCCATAGGGGGTCATGACGACACCCCCCTGGGTGTCAGTCACCCGGGGCGCCCCGCCCCCCTGCGCCCCATGGTAGGGACGCCACTGGGTGGAATCTAATTTGCTGTTTGTAACTCCGCCCAGGTGTGCAGGGGGTACGTGAGACCCCCAGAACATATCATCCCAGGTAGTAAGGGATCTGTATACCAAGTTTTGTTCAAATCGGTCAAGGCGTTTTCGAGTGATCGCGGCACATACACACATACATGCACACATCCAATTTTATATAGAGAGATTTTCAGGGAATGTCTTTATAAAGAATAAAGGCAAGACAAGACAAGACAAATAACATTTATATTGCGCTTTTCTCCTTGCGGACTCAAAGCGCAGGAGGCCATGCTGAGAACCCCCAATGAAGAGATGGACTAGCCCAAAACCTGTCAGTAATGTCAGATTTCTACTGCCTACTGTAAGTGACAGCAATATAGGAGAAAAGTAATTTATGGCTCATTTTACCCTGGGAGAAATGTACTTATTATTTGTATGTTTTAAATTTTAAGACTTTCCTGACAGTTCCTCTTTAACCCATTCGCATTCCGTCGTTTTCACTTGAGCAATGTTCACCTCCCATTGATTAGCCTATAACTTTATCACTACTTATCACAATGAACTGATCTATATCTTGTTTTTTCCGCCACCAATTAGGCTTTCTTTGGGGGGGGGGGGGGTACATTTTTCTAAGAGCCACTTTACTGTAAATGCATTTTAACAGGAAGAATAAGAAAAAAACGGAAAAAATTCATTATTTCTCAGTTTTCAGCCATTATAGTTTTAAAATAATACATGCCTCCATAATTAAAACTCACGTATTGTATTTGCCCATATGTCCCGGTTATTACACCGTTAAAATTATGTCCCTATCACAATGTATGGCGGCAATATTTTATTTGAAAATAAAGGTGCATTTTTTCCGTTTTGCATCTATCACTATTTACAAGTTTAAAATAAAAAAATATATAGAAATATTTCATCTTTACATTGATATTTAAAAAGTTTAGACCCTTAGGTAAATATTTACATGTTTTTTTTTGTTTTTTTTTATTGTAATGTTTTTTGTTTTTTTATATTAAACATTTTATTTGGGTAGTTTTGGGAGGGTGGGATGTAAACAAGAGATTTATAATGTAAATGTGTGTTTGAATATTATTTTTTTGACTTTTAGTTGTAGTTTTACTTTTTGGCCACAAGATGGCGGCCATGAGTTTGTTTACATGACGTCACTCTAAGCGCAACATACGCTTAGAGAGACGCATGGGGGAGGCAACAGCCAGAAAAATCGCAGCTTCCGAGACAAGCTGTCGCTTTTTCAGCGGGGGAGAGGAATCAGTGATCGGGCACCATAGCCCGATTCACTGATTGCCTGGCTAACGAACCGTGGGCCGGGAGCACGCATGCACGCGCGCGATCGGCTGCGGGAGCGTGCGGTAGCGAGTATTGTTCCTGGACGTAGTTTCTACGTCCAGGAACTAAAATAGGTTAAGTTGTAGCCCATTATCACCTTTATAACCCATACCATTTAGAGGATTGTAGCATGTATGGGGGCTTTAATAAAATCTTAAAGGGAACCTTAACTGAAAGGGGAGTAAAGAGTTTCACTTACCTGGGGCTATTACCAGCCCCCTGCAGCAGTCCTGTGCCCTCGGAGCCGCTCTGGAATCCTTCGGTCCCCCGCTGTCACTTAGTTTCGTTTTTGACGACTCACCAGTCGGCCGGCCGCCATGCGTATTATTGGACGCATTCCCTACTGCAATTAGCGCTGTTGCGGACCGCGACGCGTTGCCGCATTCCGCACGCGTAGATATGCGGCAACGCGGATTTTTTTATGCATTGCGGTCCGCAACATCGCTAATTGCAGTAGGGAATGCGTCCAATAATACGCATGGCGGCCGGCCGACTGGAGAGTCGTCAAAAACGAAACTAAGTGACAGCGGGGGACCGGAGGATTCCAGAGCGGCTCCGAGGGCACAGGACTGCTGCAGGGGGCTGGTAATAGCCCCCGGTAAGTGAAACTCTTTACCCCCCATTCAGTTAAGATTCCCTTTAAATGCTTTCTGTGATCAGGGCTGTGATTAGACAGCTTCTGTGCGCAACTCTGCTCACAGCATAGGAGGTGGTGAGCTGCTAACAGCCAGGTGCACACCAAAACTAGCCGGGTGGAGCACCCGGCTAAAAGAGGCTGGGGAGAACACTACTCATGGTGAAGGAACTACCCAGAGAGAGAAGAAAAATTATCATTAAAACTAGAATTAATCTTTAACTATTTTTTTTTTTTTCATAAATTTTGTATTTCTTACTTTGTTATAAATAACACAATGGAAACAGTCAACCTTTGTAGATGGACTGAGGTTTGCAGTGTTCATTACACATTTGTAGTGAGTGGGAATGCCACATCCTTGCCGGAGATGGTGAGAAGCAGAAAAATTATCATTGAAACTAGAATTTAGGTTTCATTTTTTTTTATTACATTTTGTATTTCTTACTTTGTTGTAAATAACACAATGGAACAATTTAACAGTCAACGTTTGTAGATGGTCAGGGCTGATTTGAGATTTGCTGTGTTCATTATTAATTGTATTATTCATTGTAACTAGAATGAATCTTTAACCACTTACCGACCGCCCACAGCTGATGGGCAGCGGCAAAGTGGACCCCGAAAGGATCTCAATACGCCCATCAGCACCATCAGCTTTGTATTGTATACAAAGCGTATTATACAGGCTGCCTCCTGCCCTGGTGGTCCCAGTGATCGAGGGACCACCAGGGCAGGCTGCAGCCCTCCTACTGTGCACCTAATCACACTGATCTCCCCCCCCTTCCCTCTGATCGCCCACAGCACCCCTCAGACCCCCCCCCCCTGCCCACCCCCCACACCCCTGTTTGCACCCAATCACCCCCCTAATCACCCATCAATCACTCCCTGACACTATCTGTCAACGCTATTATTTTCATTTAGGTTCTAACTGCCCCCTGCAGGCTCCTGATCCCCCCCCACGCCCTCAGATCCCCCCAGCCCCCCCCCCCAGCCCCCCCCCCCCCCCCCGTGTATTGTATACATCTATTCTCCCCTGTCAATCACCTGTCAATCACCCGTCAATCACCCCCTGTCACTAACACCAATCAGATCTGCCCTTGCGGGCACCTGATCACCCCCCCACACCCTAAGATCGCCCGCACACCCGTCCACAGATCGCCTCCGAAGTGTATTGTTTACATCTGTTCTGCCCTCTAATTACCCATCAATCACTCCATGTCACTATCTGTCAACGCTATTTTTTTAGTTTAGGTCCTAACTGCCCCCTGGGGGCTCCTGATCACCTCCCAACCCCTCAGATTCTCCCCAGACCCTACTCTGCCCCTTGCGGGCACCCAATCACCCGCCCACACGCTCAGATTGCCCTCAGACCCCCCTTATCAATTCGCCAGTGCATTATTTACATCTGTTCTTCCCTGTAATAACCCACTGATCACCTGTCAATCACCTGTCAATTACCTGTCAATCACCCATCAATCACTCATCAATCACCCCCTGTCACTGCCACCCATCAATCAGCCCCTAACCTGCCCCTTGCGGGCAATCTGATCACCCACCCACACCATCAGATCGCCCGCAGACCCGACGTCAGATCACCTCCCAAGTGCATTGTTTACATCTGTTTTCTCCTATAAACACCCACTAATTACCCATCAATCACCCATCAATCACCCCCTGTCACCACCTGTCACTGCTACCCATCAGAACAGACCCCTATCTGCCCCTAGGGAACCCAATCACCCGCCCACACCCTCAGAACGCCCTCAGACCCCAGCCCTGATCACCTCGCCAGTGCATTGCTTGCATCTATTCCCCCCTCTAATCACACCTTGAGCCACCCATCAATCACCTCCTGTCACCACCTGTCACCCCCTAGCACACCTACCCATCAGATCAGGCCCTAATTTGCCCCGTGTGGGCTCCTGATCACTCGGCCAAACCCTCAGATCCCCCTCAGACCCCCTTCCAATCACCTCCCCAGTGCATTGATTGCATCTATATTCCCCTCTAATCACCCCCTGAGACACCCATCAACCACCTCCTGTCACCCCCCTAGCACTCCTATCCATCAGATCAGGCCCAATACAACCTGTCATCTAAGAAGCCACCCTGCTTATGACCGGTTCCACAAAATTCGCCCCCTCATAGACCACCTGTCATCAAAATTTGCAGATGCTTATACCCCTGAACAGTCATTTTGAGGCATTTGGTTTCCAGACTACTCCTCACGGTTTTGGGCCCCTAAAATGCCAGGGCAGTATAGGAACCCCACAAGTGACCCCGTTTTAGAAAAAAAAGACACCCCACGGTATTCCGTTAGGTGTATGACGAGTTCATAGAAGATTTTATTTTTTGTCAAAAGTTAGCGGAAATTGATTTTTATTGTTTTTTTCACAAAGTGTCATTTTCCACTAACTTGTGACAAAAAATAAAACCTTCTATGAACTCACCATACACCTAATGGAATACCTTGGGGTGTCTTCTTTCTAAAATGGGGTCACTTGTGGGGTTCCTATACTGCCCTGGCATTTTAGAGGCCCTAAACCGTGAGTAGTCTAGAAACCAAATGCCTCAAAATGACCCGTGTTGGGCCCCTTAGCGCACCTAGGCTGCAAAAAAGTGTCACACATGTGGTATCGCCGTACTCAGGAGAAGTAGTATAATGTGTTTTGTGGTGTATTTTTACACATACCCATGCTGCAGAAATATCTCTGTAAATAGACAATTGTGTGTAAAAAAAAAATCAAAAAATTGTCATTTACAGAGATATTTCTCCCACCCAGCATGGGTATATGTAAAAATACACCACAAAACACATTATACTACTTCTCCTGAGTACTGCGGTACCACATGTGTGGCACTTTTTTGCACCCTAACTGCGCTAAGGGGCCCAAAGTCCAATGAGTACCTTTAGGATTTCACCGGTAATTTTGAGAAATTTGGTTTCAAGACTACTCCTCATGGTTTAGGGCCCCTAAAATGCCAGGGCAGTATAGGAACCCCACAAGTGACCCCATTTTAGAAAGAAGACACCCCAAGGTATTCCGTTAGGGGTATGGTGAGTTCATAGAAGATTTTATTTTTTGTCACAAGTTAGCGGAAATTGATTTTTATTGTTTTTTTCACAAAGTGTCAATTTCCGCTAACTTGTGACAAAAAAAAAAAATGTGTGCCTACTATAGTCAGAATAGGGTGAGCTGCTGCAGATTGTTTCTCCTAGTCCTAGGGAAAGATTAGTTAGGCTCTTGGTTTGTTAGCTTGCTCCTGGCTGAATCTTATTGCTTTAATAGCACCCCTCAACAGCTCTTTTCAGAGCTAATCCTGTTCTTGTGATCTAATTTTTTTCTTCTGTGTGTCAAACTGACACTTGTGTTGCATATAGACAGCATTGATAATTCATACTATGTGTGTGCCACTGCCAGCAGCCCAGCACATTCAGTAAATACCTGTGTGTGTGACAGGGTGCTGCACATTGTAATACCCAGTACTGCATATACCTAGTAACTGTTGTGTTTAGGTAACCCACCCCAACACTGCATATACCTACCTTTGTGTTCAGTGAACCCACCTCACCGCATCTAACCACCTTTTGTGTTGAGTGAACCCACTTCACTGCATCTAACTACCTTTTGTGTTCAGTGAACCCATCTCACTGCATCTAACTACCTTTTGTGTTCAGTGAACCCACCTCACTGCATATACCTAGCTGTTGTGTTGAGTGAATTCACCTCACTGCATATACCTAGCTGTTGTGTTGAGTGAACCCACCTCACTGCATATAACTAGCTGTTGTGTTGAGTGAACCCACCTCACTGCATCTACCTACCTTTTGTGTTGAGTGAACCCACCTCACTGCACCTACCTACCTTTTGTGTTCAGTGAATCCATCTCACTGCATCTAACTACCTTTTGTGTTCAGTGAACCCACCTCACTGCATATACCTAGCTGTTGTGTTGAGTGAATTCACCTCACTGCATATACCTAGCTGTTGTGTTGAGTGAACCCACCTCACTGCATCTACCTACCTTTTGTGTTGAGTGAACCCACCTCACTGTATCTACCCACCTTTTGTGTTCAGTGAACCCACCTCACTGCACCTACCTACCTTTTGTGTTCATTGAACCCACCTCACTGCATCTAACTACCTTTTGTGTTCAGTGAACCCACCTCACTGCATATACCCAGCTGTTGTGTTGAGTGAACCCACCTCACTGCATCTAACTACCTTTTGTGTTCAGTGAACCCACCTCACTGCATCTAACTACCTTTTGTGTTTAGTGAACCCACCTCACTGCATATAACTAGCTGTTGTGTTGAGTGAACCCACCTCACTGCATCTACCTACCTTTTGTGTTCAGTGAACCCACCTCACTGCATCTATCTACCTTTTGTGTTCAGTGAACCCACCTCACTGCATCTAACTACCTTTTGTGTTTAGTGAACCCACCTCACTGCATATAACTACCTTTTGAGTTGAGTGAACCCACCTCACTGCATAGAATGACCTTTTGTGTTCAGTGAACCCACCTCACTGCATCTACCTAGAATCCCCCGAGATGGACAAAATGGACAAACCAGGTAGAGAAAGAGGTAGAGGCAGATCCAGAGGAAGGCCACCTGGCACCGGCAGGTCTGTGCGAGGTTGTGTTGATGTGATTTTGTGCGGCCCTGGCCCAAAGTACAGTGCTCAGAAGAAGGCACGTCCCATCACTTCCCAAGATTGTCAGGATGTGCTTGACTATTTAACACAGAACACCTCATCTCCCGCAGCCACCAGCGCTACTACAAGCACCACACCCACTGATTTTGACACTTCGAAGGAGTTATTTGGTGTGCAAATCACTGATTCACAGCCAATACTGCTACAACAAGATGAAGGCCAACTAATAAGTATGCTTGTTTGCGTAATATTGGGGAGGACGATTCTGGAGTAGCAATGCTGCAGCAGGATGTGCTCCTTAGCAACCAAGGGGCAGACTGCTGTAACGAGAAAGGGAATAGGAGTGCAGCTAAGGCTAGACAGGTACTGGTGGTAGGGGATTCAATTATTAGGCGCACAGACAGGGTAATCTGTCGAAGAAACCGTGAATGCCGTACAGTCTGTTGCCTCCCGGGTGCTCGGGTTCGGCATGTAGCGGAAAGAATTGACAGATTATTGGGTGGGGCTGGGGAAGACCCGGCTGTCATGGTACACATTGGCACCAATGACAAAGTTAGTGGGATATGGAAGGTCCTCAATGATTTTCAGGTACTTGGAGATAAACTTAAAGCAAGGACCTCCAAGGTGGTGTTCTCTGAAATACTGCCAGTGCCACGTGCTACATCTGAGAGACAGAGGGAGCTTAGGGAGTTAAATGTGGCTGAGAAATTGGTGTAGGAAGGAAGGGTTTGGGTTCCTGGAGAACTGGGCAGACTTTGCAGTCGGCTACAGGTTCTACAGCAGGGATGGGCTGCACCTTAATGGGGAGGGTGCAGCTGCATTGGGGGAGAAGATGGCTAAACGGTTGGAGGAGATTTTAAACTAGGATCTGGGGGGAGGCGGGAGGATAAAGTCTCAATATGTAGACAAGATAAGGTAAAAAGACAGTGGGAGCCTAACATTATGGGGGGTGGAGAGGGGGGTGGGGACAGTGTAAAGATTAAGGAGGTTGGTAAAACTTCAAGTAGCCCATTTCAGGTAAACAAAATTGGTAAATGTGGTGGTAAAAATATAAAGTGCATGATAACCAATGCTCGGAGCCTTGCAAATAAAATAGACAAACTAGAGTTCATTCTGAATGACAAAGGCTATGACATTGTGGGAATAACCGAGACATGGATGGATGAAAGCCATGACTGGATAGCTAATTTAAAAGGATACAATGTGTTTAGGAAGGATAGAACAGGGAAAAAAGGTGGAGGGGTTTGTCTCTTTGTTAAGAATTCTTTTACAGCTGTCCTCAACGATGAGATGGAGGAAGATTGCGAACATGTGGAGTCCGTTTGGGTAAATATTCATGGTGGAAATAAAAGTTGCCAATTGCTTATTGGGGTATGCTACAGACCACCTCATATTAATGAAGCTGCAGAACTGCAATTACTACAGCAAATTGAAAAAGCTGCAAGTAAAAATGAGGTCATAGTTATGGGCGACTTTAACTTTCCAGACATTGACTGGGGTATTGAGGCTACCCATTCTGGTAAAAGCAGCAGATTTCTGGCAGCACTACAGGACAATTACTTGACTCAAATGGTAACGGAACCAACTAGGGGGAATGCGATACTGGATCTGATCATTTCTAATAGACCAGATAATGTATCAAATGTGCAGGTTCAAGAACATTTGGGAAATAGTGATCACAACATGATAACGTTTGATCTGGTGACTGATAGGCCACGGGGCAGCGGGACCACTAAAACTATGAATTTTAGAAAAGCAAAGTTCAATCAAATTAGGCAGGCACTAAGTTTGGTGAACTGGGATAATGTACTACAAGGGGAGGACACTGAAGGGAAATGGCAAGCTTTTAAACGTATTCTCAATCAATATTGTAGTATGTATATCCCATATGGAAACAAAATGTCTAGGAATAAAAAAAGGCCTCTATGGATGAATAGAAAGGTTAGAGATAAAATGAAGAGGAAAAAGAATGCCTATAAGGTCCTAAAACAGGAGGGGACCAAGGCTGCACTCAGCAATTATAAGGAGTGCAATAAAAATTGTAAAAAAGAAATTAGGCTGGCAAAGATCGAAGCTGAAAATCAAATCGCTAGGGATATCAAATCTAACCCAAAAAAGTTTTACAAGTACATCAACTCTAAAAAAAGAAAGGTTGACTGTATAGGACTCCTAAAGGATGAAGGTGGGAACTCAATGGTGGATGACCAAGGTAAGGCAGAGTTATTAAATGCTTTCTTTGCATCTGTCTTCACAAAGGAAACAGCACTGTTGCAAATTACAGAGGCAGAAGAGTCTCAATCTTCTAACTGTAATATTAAATACTTAACGCAGGAAGAAGTAAAGGCAAGACTAAATAAATTAAAAATAGACAAGGCACCTGGCCCGGATGGCATACATCCTCGGGTCCTAAGGGAATTAAGTTCAGTTATAGATAAACCCCTTTATCTTATCTTTTGTGACTCTCTTGCAACTGGCAGAGTCCCAGTGGATTGGCGTACAGCCCACGTTTTCCCATTATTTACCGTATTTTTCGGACTATAAGACGCACTTTTCCTCCCCCAGAAGTGGGGAGAAAAAGTCCCTGCGTCTTATAGTCCGAATGCACCAATTTTTGCCCAGCACCAGCCCCTGACTGCTCCCTTTCCCGAGGTCCTGTCAGTCCCCTGTCCCTGCGTATGTCATTTTCCCTTCCTAGAACATTGCATTGTATCATTTTAGGCACTTTGCATGCGGGGAGATCCGGACTCTGAACACACGTGTCATCAGATTTTGCTGCCATGCGTCCGTGTTATCATGCGTCCGTGTTACCATGCGTCCGGCGATACCCGCGTGTATCTCCCCACTTCATCTTACAGCAATGCTGGGGACTCCGCGGCGATGACTGTGCATGACGACTCATTGTGGAGATATATAGTGGTAACAGCCACCAGAACAGGCGCTCGGGGGTCCGTGCTCGCAGCTACAGTCTCCTCTTCCTTCACTTCCGCTTACGTCACTATGCGGAAGTGAAGGGAAAGGAGAATGTAGCTGCGAGCGCGGACCCCCAAGCGGCTGTTCTGGCGGCCGTTACCACTATAGATCTCCACAATGAGTCGTCCTTATGCACGCCGCGGAGTCCCCAGCATTGCTGTAAGATGAAGTGGGGAGATACACACGGGCATCGCCGGACGCATGGTAACACGGACGCATGAAAACACAGACGCATGGCAGCAAAATCTGATGACACGTGTTTTCAGAGTCCTGATCTCCCCGCAATGCAAAGTGCAGCGTCTGGCAGCGGCCATTAGATGAACCTTCTTATGGATTGGTGGATACCTAGAGACGATCGGCTGTAGAAGGGAGATGTAGGAGATGAGCGCGCCGGCTAGATCAGGTGAGTTTCCCTGCAGGTGTAGTGTAATGTAGCCGGGGAGGGGGGGAGGCAGTAGGGGGTAGTGTAGTGTAATGCAGCTGGGGGGAGGGGAAGCAGGGGTTATTGTAATATAGTGTGTAGTGAAGTATAATGTAACTGGGGGGGCAGCCTGGGAAGTCTAGTGTGTAGTGAATTGTAACGCAGCAGGGGGGAGGGGCAGCAGGGGTTAGTGTAATGTAGTGTGTAGAGAAGTGTAATGTAGCTGGGGGGGAGGGCAGCAGGAGTTAGTGCAGGTGGGTATAGTAGCTTAGAGACATCTTGGGGCAAAAAGGTCTACAAGATGCCCCTGACACATAGACGCATCTAGGTTTAGTATATTTATTTTTTCCCTGATATTTGCCCTCTAAATTCAGGTGCGTCTTATAGTCCGGAGCGTCTTATAGTCCGAAAAATACGGTAAGAAGGGCAAAAAATCAGATCCAGGAAATTATAGACCTGTAAGCTTAACATCAGTTGTATGCAAACTATTTGAGGGGTTGCTAAGAGATACTATACATGACTTCATAGTAGAAAATAATCTTATTTCTCAGCATCAACATGGGTTTACTAAAGACAGGTCCTGTTTGACTAACATGCTCAGCTTTTATGAGGTAGTGAATGCTAATATGGATATTGGGAATGCTGTAGATGTGATATACTTGAACTTTGCTAAGGCCTTCGACACTGTTCCCCACAAAAGTCTCGTGCAGAAGTTGAGGATGCAAGGACTGGGGAAGAGTCTATGTGCTTGGATAGGGAACTGGCTAATGGACAGAAAACAAAGAGTTGTGGTCAATGGATCATACTCAAAATGGGAGACTGTTAGCAGTGGGGTCCCACAGGGGTCTGTACTGGGTCCAGTGCTCTTCAATGTATTTATTAATGACCTAGTGGATGCAGTAGTGAGCAATGTTGCTATTTTTGCAGATGATACAAAATTGTGCAGAATCATCAACTCTAAGGAAGATAGTGTTATATTGCAACAGGATCTGGATAGGATGGCTATATGGGCACATAAATGGCAGATGAAATTCAATGTTGAAAAATGTAAAGTCATGCATTTTGGTCGTACCAATGGTCTAGCACCATACAAAATAAATGGGATACAGTTGGGGACATCAAACTTGGAGAAGGACTTAGGAGTACTCATTGACAACAAGTTAAATAATCGTACTCAATGCCAAGCCGCTGCAGCTAAAGCTAACAAAATTTTGGGATGCATTAAAAGGGAAATAAAAACTCGAGATGCTAGCATAATATTGCCCCTGTTTAACTCTCTAGTAAGGCCACATCTGGAATATGGAATTCAGTTCTGGGCACCACATTACAAAAAAGATATTGCAGTTTTAGAGCAGGTGCAGAGACGAGCAACAAAATTGATACGTGGGATGGAAGGTCTCACTTACCAAGAAAGGTTAGATAAACTGGGTTTATTTAGTCTAGAGAAAAGACGCCTTAGAGGAGATCTAATTAACATGTATAAATACATCAGAGGGCACTATAATAGCTTGGCGGATGAGCTTTTTGTCCCTAGGCCTTCTCAAAGGACTAGAGGACATGATCTGCGCATGGAGGAAAAAACGTTTTAGCCATTTATTTAGGAAAGGGTTCTTTACAGTAAGAGTGATTAAGATGTGGAATGCATTGCCACAGGAAGTCGTTATGGCAAACTCTATACCTGCATTTAAAGGGGGCTTAGATGCTTTCCTTGCGTTGAATGACATCTATGGCTACAATTACTAGGTAATGCCTAATGATGTTGATCCAGGGATTTTATCTGATTGCCATCTGGAGTCGGGAAGGAATTTTTCCCTTTTGGGGCTAATTGGACCATGCCTTGTAAGGGTTTTTTCGCCTTCCTCTGGATCAACAGGGATATGTGAGGGAGCAGGCTGGAGTTGTACCCTGTACTGGTTGAACTCGATGGATGTATGTCTTTTTTCAACCAAAATAACTATGTAACTATGTAACTATGTAAGATGAAGGCGCTAAGCAAGTTACATCACCTCATACGTCTGAGGTGGCGATACTATGGACGTATCGTGTGAGGAGGGGGATGATGAAGTACCTGGTGTTGGTGCAGTTTTGGAGTTGTCTGAGGAAAGCGAAGCTGGGCAGGATGATTATGATGACGATTTTACGGATGCCACGTATGTTCCCAATAGAGGAGATGACCAGGGGGACACTTCAGAGGGGGAGTCAGAGAGGAGTAGGAGGAGACGAGTCCCTGAAAGAAGCAGAGGGAGCTCGTCCTCAGAAACAGCTGGTGGCAGTGTCCGGCGTCATGTATCGCTAGCTATGGACAGCCAGCCAACATGCCCTTCAACGTCAGCTGCTGATGCCACCATAGTGCCATCACCCCAGTGGGGCTCAGCGGTTTTGAAATGTTTTAATGTGTGTACCTCAGATCGGAGAAAAGCCATCTGTTGTCTCTGCCTCCAAAAATTGAGCTGTGAAAGGGCCAACACTCACATAGGGACAAGTGCCTTACGAAGGCACCTGGAGAAAAGGCACAAACAGCAATGGGAAGAACACCTGCGGAAAAGCAGCACCCAAAAGACAAGCCACCCTCCTTCTCCTCTTCCTCCTTCAGGTGCAGCTTCTTCAGCCGCTTTCTTGCTTGCATCTTCACAGCCACCCTCCTCCACTCCGCCTCTGCCCTTGAGCGGTTCCTGCTCCTCTGCCCACAGCAGCCAGGTGTCCGTGAAGGAAGTCTTTGAGCGGAAGAAGCCAATTTCTGCCAGTCACCCTCTTGCCCTGACAGCTGGCGTGGCGGAACTATTAGCTCGCCAGCTATTACCATACAAGCTGGTGGACTCTGAGGCTTTCCGTAAATTTGTGGCCATTGGGACACCGCAGTGGAAGATACCAGGCCGCAATTAGTTTTCTAAAAAGGCCATACCCAAACTGTAGCATGAAGTTGAGATGTAAGTGCTGTCATCTCTGGCGAAGAGCGTTGGGTCAAGGGTCCACCTGACCACAGATGCCTGGTCTTCCAAGCACGGGCAGGGCCGCTACATTATGTACACAGCCCATTGGGTCAACATGGTGAACGATGGCAAGCAGGGTGTACGTGGCTGCGCAGCGGAACAACTTGTGACACCTCCACGGCTTGCAGGCAGGCCTCCTGCCACCTCCTCTCCTTCTTCTCCTGCTACATTCTCTTCGCTGTCATCCTCCTCCTCCTCCTTGGCTGAGTGGCAGTTCAACTATAGTGGTGCTGCCATCTCCTCCTCTCCAGCTACACTGCCCAATCTCCCCAGAGCCTACGCTGCACGCCAGGTACGACGGTGTCACGCCATCTTAGACACGTCTTGCCTCAAAGCGGAGAGTCACACTGGACCAGCTTTCCTGGCGGCTCTTAATAAAGAGGTGGAGCAATGGCTGACCCCGCACCAGCTGGAGATCGGCAACGTGGTGTGTGACAACACAGCAATCTCCTTTCCGCTTTGAATTTGGGAAAGCTGACACATGTACCCTGCATGGCACATGTGCTGAATCTGGTCATTCAAAGATTTGTGTCAAAGTACCCAGGCTTAGAGGACATCCTGAAGCAGGCCAGGAAGTTGTGTGGGCATTTCAGGCGGTCTTATACGGCCATGGCACGCTTTGCGGACATTTAGCGGAGAAACAACTTGCCGGTGAGACGCTTGATATGCGATAGCCCGACTCGCTGGAATTTCACCCTGCTCATGTTCTCTTGCCTGCTAGACCAGGAGAAAGCCATCACCCAGTACCTGTACAATTACAGCAGAAGGACACAATCTGGGAAGATGGGGATGTTGTGGCCCAACAACTGGACACTGATGCGAAGTGCATGCAGGCTCATGCGGCCATTTGAGGAGGTGACCAAACGTGGTGAGTCGCGCTGAAGGCACCATCAGCAACCTGATCCCCTACGCTTACTTCCTGGAACGTGCCGTGCGTAGAGTGGTGGATAAAGCTGTGGAGGAGCGTGAAGAGGAACAGTTACGGCAGGAAGAGTCGTGGGAGCAATTTTCATCTGAACCAGATGTTTCCTCAACACCTGTGGCAGCACAGAGTGGGGAAGGGGGAGGAAGAAGGGGAGTCGTGTGGGGAAGAAGAGGAGTCAGACTCGGATGATGAGGAAGGTGTTTCTGTGGAGGCAGAGGAAGAGGCGGTGGCAGAAGAACAACCGCAGCAGCCGTCACAGGGGGCTTGTGCTGCTCCACGTTCCTGTGGTATTGTTCATGGCTGGGGGAGGAAGAGGAGTTGCGTAACGTCACTCAGGAAGAGCAAGAGGAGATGGATAGTACGTCTGGATTCAACTTTGTGCAGATGGCCTCTTTCATGTTGTCCAGCCTGTTGAGGGACCCCCGTATAAAAAAAAACTCAAGGGGAATGAGCTGTACTGGGTGGCCACGCTACTAGACCCTCAGTACAGGCACAAAGTGGCGGACCTGTTACCAACTCACCTGCAGGCGGAAAGGATGCAGCACATGCAGAACAAGCTGACAATGATGCTTTACAATGCGTTTAACGGTGGTGTGACAGCACAACGCAGTAAAGGTATCACTGGCAGTAATCCTCCTCCCATGTCCACGCAGGCAAGAACAGGACGCTCCAGCGATCTCATGGTGATGCTATTGAAAATTCAGCGCAGATTGTACGTTAATTCACTATTTGAATAGTATTGCGCTTGTATGCTGGTCCACAACTAGTAAGTATAAAAGGGGATCCCATGATGACGCAAGACTGCAAAACCGGTCGGGATAGAGACAGGCGGCACCTTTTATACTTACTGGTTGTGGACCAGCATACAAACGCAATACTATTTCGGGGTTCCCATTGCTTGGGCCCCGTATGTTTTATTGATTTTTATTCCTCTTTTTTATGGCTGTGTGCTATGCTTTTTAATAAACGGGTTACACTTAGATCTACCATTTATTTGCATGTTTCATTGACCTTAATCTTCCAGATGAAGTACCTGAACTAACATAAGGATTTTTGGAAGTTCTGGATCCTGGGGGGTTCCTGGTCCTCTTCTTACCACTGAATGCTAGACATACAACCTTATAACGTGGGTTGTCAGCAGTTGGTAAGCTTCCTCTAAACCCTTGTGTGATGGTCTACCACTTGGATATGAGAACTCAATGATCACTTTGGTGAAAGATGATTGACTATGAAATAGTGAATTAACGTACGATCTGCGCTGACTTTTCAATAGCTTCTATATGTGTGGACTTTTGGACTCTGTCCTTTCTCGGCAGCGATCGAACTATTGCTTTTCTCCTTGGCGCTGATTTTTAGTCTCGTTGATCTCATGGTGATGTCGGACATGCGGTCATTCTTTAGTCCAACGCCTCGCCGTAGCCCTTCGGGATCCACCCTCCACCAACGCCTGAACCGGCAGGTAGTCGACAACCTGGCCTTAAGTGTGGATGTAGAAACTGCGAGCAGCGACGATGAACCCTTGGACTACTGGGTGTGCAGGCTTGACCTGTGGCCAGAGCTGTCCCAATTTGCCATCCAACTTCTCTCTTGCCCTGCCGCATGCGTCCTGTCAGAAAGGACCTTCAGTGCAGCTGGAGGCATTGTCACTGAGAAGAGAAGTCGCCTAAGTCACAAAAGTGTTCAGTACCTGACCTTTATCAAAATGAATGAGGCATGGATCCCGGAGGGCTACTGCCAGCCCAAAGAGTAAGTCAGTCCCCACACACAGCATCTCTGCCTGCACGCCGTGTGACTGCTAGCAGTGGCCGCTATAATAATTTTTCAGGGGCGTCTACATGCCTGCCTAATTTTTCTGGCTGCACTGCGGGCGGCTGCAACAACAAAACAAAAGGCATGTACATGTGCCCATCCACCTTCGTGATCATTACTTTGCCGTGGTGAAAGGGCTTGCGTATCACAATGAAGCAATGACTGCCGGCTAATAGGTCTTTGGTGTGCCAACCCCCCAGACACTCATATAGCCGGCGGCTATATGAGTGTCTGGGGGGTTGGCACACCAAAGATAAAAAGGTCGTTGCTTCATTGTGGTCAGACCAAATTTGATCAGCTGGACAGTCACTGTTCTGTAATTCAGCTACATCAGCCAGCGACCATATGGGCTGTAAAGCCACCATCACCTGCACTCTCGTCATGGTGCGCACCAGTCCAGCACGCCCGTCACTACACAAATGGCTGTTTGCAGTCACTGCGTACCTTTCACTGCATCTGTGACTGCACATTGTATTATACCTGGCAGTCAGTGCATACCTTTCACTTGAATGGATGGCAGACTTGCCTTCCATAACTGATTCCCGTTAAAGGATTTAAAGTTGATTAATTACATTAGGGCCTCAAAAGTTCTCCTGAGTCCTGTATTGTTATTTTTGATCACTACCTCAGGGTGGGCATGCCTACTGCCCTTCTTGCCTGGGTGTGTGGTGGTAGCCGTTTGTTAAGCTACAACTCCGGACCAGAATCACACCAGGAAGGATTCCCCGGCCATTACCCATGGTCAGTGGTCAGGTCACAATGGCAGACTTGACCTCCATAACAGATTCTTGCCGGAGACCAACTTGGTGAATTGCAGTGAAGGCACCATCAGACTTGCCCTCCATAACTGATTCCCGCTAAAGGATTTAAAGTTGATTCATTACATTAGGGCCTCAAAAGTCCTCCTGAGTCCTGTATTGTTATTTTTGGTCACTACCTCGGGGTGGGCATGCCTACTGCCCTCCTTGCCTGGGTGTGTGGTGGTAGCCGTTTGTTAGGCTACAACTCCGGACCGGAATCACACCAGGAAGGATTCCACGGCCATTACCCTTGGTCACTAGAGATGGGCCGAACGGTTCACCGGCGAACGGTTCCACGCGAACTTCGGTGGTTCGCGTTCGCGTCCCGCAGGTGAACGTTTGCGGAAGTTCGGTTCACCCCATAATGCACCTTGAGGGTCAACTTTGACCCTCTACATCACAGTCAGCAGGCCCAGTGTAGCCAATTAGGCTACACTAGCCCCTGGAGCCCCACCCCCCCCTTATATAAGGCAGGCAGCGGCGGCCATTACGGTCACTCGTGTGCCTGCATTAGTGAGAGTAGGGCGAGCTGCTGCAGACTGTCTCTCAAAGGGAAAGATTAGTTAGGCTTAACTTGTTCCTGGCTGCATACCTGTTCTGTGAACCCACCACTGCATACCTGTACTGTGAACCCACCACTGCATACCTGTTCAGTGAACCCACCACTGCATACCTGTTCTGTGAACCCACCACTGCATACCTGTTCTGTGAACCCACCACTGCATACCTGTTCTGTGAACCCACCACTGCATACCTGTTCTGTTAACCCACCACTGCATACCTGTTCTGTGAACCCACCACTGCATACCTGTTCTGTGAACCCACCACTGCATACCTGTTCAGTGAACCCGCCACTGCATACCTGTTCTGTGAACCCACCACTGCATACCTGTACTGTGAACCCACCACTGCATACCTGTTCAGTGAACCCACCACTGCATACCTGTTCAGTGAAGCCACCACTGCATACCTGTTGTGTTCAGTGAACCCGCCACTGCATACCTGTTCTGTTCAGTGGACCCGCCACTGTATACCTGTTTAGTGAACCCGCCACAGCATACCTGTTGTGTTCAGTGAACCCGCCACTGCATACCTGTTCTGTTCAGTGGACCCGCCACTGTATACCAGTTTAGTGAACCCGCCACTGCATACCTGTTGTGTTCAGTGAACCTGCCACTGCATACCTGTTCTGTGAACCCGCCACTGTATACCTGTTCTGTTCAGTGAACCCGCCACTGTATACCTGTTCAGTGAACCCGCCACTGCATACCTGTTGTGTTCAGTGAACCCGCCACTGCATACCTGTTCTGTTCAGTGGACCCGCCACTGTATACCTGTTTAGTGAACCCGCCACTGCATACCTGTTGTGTTCAGTGAACCTGCCACTGCATACCTGTTCTGTGAACCCGCCACTGTATACCTGTTCTGTTCAGTGAACCCGCCACTGTATACCTGTTCAGTGAACCCGCCACTGCATACCTGTTGTGTTCAGTGAACCCGCCACTGCATACCTGTTCTGTTCAGTGGACCCGCCACTGTATACCTGTTTAGTGAACCCGCCACTGCATACCTGTTGTGTTCAGTGAACCTGCCACTGCATACCTGTTCTGTGAACCCACCACTGTATACCTGTTCTGTTCAGTGAACCCGCCACTGTATACCTGTTCAGTGAACCCGCCACTGCATACCTGTTGTGTTCAGTGAACCCGCCACTGCATACCTGTTCTGTTCAGTGGACCCGCCACTGTATACCTGTTTAGTGAACCCGCCACTGCATACCTGTTGTGTTCAGTGAACCTGCCACTGCATACCTGTTCTGTGAACCCGCCACTGTATACCTGTTCTGTTCAGTGAACCCGCCACTGTATACCTGTTCAGTGAACCCGCCACTGCATACCTGTTGTGTTCAGTGAACCCGCCACTGCATACCTGTTCTGTTCAGTGGACCCGCCACTGTATACCTGTTTAGTGAACCCGCCACAGCATACCTGTTGTGTTCAGTGAACCTGCCACTGCATACCTGTTCTGTGAACCCGCCACTGTATACCTGTTCTGTTCAGTGAACCCGCCACTGTATACCTGTTCAGTGAACCCGCCACTGCATACCTGTTGTGTTCAGTGAACCCGCCACTGCATACCTGTTCTGTTCAGTGGACCCGCCACTGTATACCTGTTTAGTGAACCCGCCACTGCATACCTGTTGTGTTCAGTGAACCCGCCACTGCATACCTGTTCTGTTCAGTGGACCCGCCACTGTATACCAGTTTAGTGAACCCGCCACTGCATACCTGTTGTGTTCAGTGAACCTGCCACTGCATACCTGTTCTGTGAACCCGCCACTGTATACCTGTTTAGTGAACCCGCCACTGTATACCTGTTCTGTTCAGTGAACCCGCCACTGTATACCTGTTCAGTGAACCCGCCACTGCATACCTGTTGTGTTCAGTGAACCCGCCACTGCATACCTGTTCTGTTCAGTGGACCCGCCACTGTATACCTGTTTAGTGAACCCGCCACTGCATACCTGTTGTGTTCAGTGAACCTGCCACTGCATACCTGTTCTGTGAACCCGCCACTGTATACCTGTTCTGTTCAGTGAACCCGCCACTGTATACCTGTTCAGTGAACCCGCCACTGCATACCTGTTGTGTTCAGTGAACCCGCCACTGCATACCTGTTCTGTTCAGTGGACCCGCCACTGTATACCTGTTTAGTGAACCCGCCACTGCATACCTGTTGTGTTCAGTGAACCCACCACATCAGTGCGCATACCTGTGCAGTTAAGTGAACCCACCTACCTACGTGAGTGCACGCAGTGTGATATACCACTCCGTGCATACCCAATATGGACAAAACAGGTAGAGGAAGAGGTAGTGCCAGAGCCAGAGGAAGGCCACCCGGCAGGTCTGCGCGAGGTCGTGTAAATGTAATTTCGTGTGGACCTGGCCCACAGTACAGTGCTCGGAAGAAGGCACGTCCCATCACGTCCCAAGATTGTCAGGACGTGGTTGAGTATTTAGCGACACAGAACACCTCATCTTGCTCAGCCACCAGCTCTACTACTAGCACCACTTCCGCTGCATTTGACACTTCGCAAGAATTATTTAGTGGTGAAATCACTGATGCACAGCCATTGTTGTTACAGCCAGATGAATTTTCACCAGCTCATATGTCTGCGTTACGCGGCACCACTATGGATGTAACGTGTAAGGAGGATGAAGGACCTACTGATGGTGCATGTTTGGATTTTTCTGAGTGAAGCGAAGCTGGGCAGGATGATTATGATGATGACGATGATAGGGATCCTCTGTATGTTCCCAATAGAGGAGATGAAGAGGGGGACAGTTCAGAGGGGGAGTCAGAGAGTAGTAGGAGGAGAGAAGTTGCTGAAAGAAGCTGGGGCAGCTCTTCGTCAGAAACAGCTGGTGGCAGTGTCCGGCACCATGTATCGCCACCTATGTACAGCCAGCCAACTTGCCCTTCAGCATCAGCTGCTGAGGTCCCCATAGTGCCCACATCCCAGGGTGGCTCAGCGGTGTGGACATTTTTTAATGTGTGTGCCTCAGATCGGACCAAAGCCATCTGTTCGCTCTGCCAACAAAAATTGAGCCGTGGAAAGGCCAACACTCACGTAGGGACCAGTGCCTTACGAAGGCACCTGGAGAAAAGGCACAAACAGCAGTGGGATGGCCACCTGAGCAAATGCAGCAGCAGCACACAAAAGAAAAGTCACCCTCCTTCTCCTCTTCCTCCTTCAGGTGCCTCATCTGCTTCTGCCGCTTTCTCCCTTGCACCTTCACAGGCACCCTCCTCCACTCCGCCTCTGCCCTTGAGCGGTTCCTGCTCCTCTGCCCACAGCAGCAGTCAGGTGTCCGTGAAGGAAATGTTTGAGCGGAAGAAGCCAATTTTGGCCAGTCACCCCCTTGCCCGGCGTCTGACAGCTGGCGTGGCGGAACTGTTAGCTCGGCAGCTGTTACCATACCAGCTGGTGGACTCTGAGGCCTTCCGTAAATTTGTGGCCATCGGAACACCGCAGTGGAAGATGCCAGGCCGCACTTATTTTTCTAGAAAGGCCATACCCCAACTGCACCGTGAAGTTGAGAGGCAAGTGGTGTCATCTCTTGCGAAGAGCGTTGGGTCAAGGGTACACCTGACCACGGATGCCTGGTCTGCCAAGCACGGGCAGGGCCGCTACATTACGTACACAGCCCATTGGGTGAACCTGGTGGTGAACGATGGCAAGCAGGGCACAGCGGACCAAATTGTGACACCTCCACGGCTTGCAGGCAGGCCTCCTGCCACCTCCTCTCCTCCTGCTACATGCTCTTCGCTGTCCTCCTCCTCCTTGGCTGAGTGGCAGTTCTCCTCTCCAGCTACACAGCCCCAGCTCCGCAGGGCCTATGCTGCATGCCAGGTACGACGGTGTCATGCCATCTTAGACATGTCTTGTCTCAAAGCGGAGAGTCACACTGGAGCAGCTCTCCTGGCTGCTCTTAAGAAACAGGTGGATGAGTGGCTGACCCCGCACCACCTGGAGATAGGCAACGTGGTGTGCGACAACGGCAGCAATCTGCTTGCCGCTTTGCATATGGGGAAGCTGACACACATACCCTGCATGGCACATGTCATGAATCTAGTTGTTCAAAGATTTGTGGCAAAGTACCCTGGCTTAGCGGATGTCCTGAAGCAGGCCAGGAAGTTCTGTGGGCATTTGAGGCGGTCTTACACAGCCATGGCACGATTTGCAGAAATTCAGCGGAAAAACAACATGCCGGTGAGACGCCTCATTTACGATAGCCCGACTCGCTGGAATTCGACCCTGCTCATGTTCTCCCGCCTGCTAGAACAGAAGAAAGCCGTCACCCAGTACCTCTACAACTACAGTAGAACGAAACAGTCTGGGAAGATGGGGATGTTCTGGCCCGACAACTGGACACTGATGAAAAATGCATGCAGGCTCATGCGGCCATTTGAGGAGGTGACCAACCTGGTGAGCCGCAGTGAGGGCACCATCAGCGACTTAATTCCCTACGCTTACTTCTTGGAGCGTGCTGTGCGTAGAGTGGCGGATGAAGCTGTGAATGAGCGTGACCAGGAACCGTTACGGCAGGAACAGGCATGGGACCAATTTTCATCAGACCCAGCTGTTTCCTCAACACCTGCGGCAGCACAGAGGGGGGAGGAGGAGGAAGAAGAGAAGTCGTGTGCAGAAGACGAGTCAGACTCAGAGGATGATGAGCAAGGTGTTTCTTTGGGCGAGGAGGAGGAGGAGGAGGAGGGGACGGCGGCAGGAGAACACCCGCAGCAGGCGTCGCAGGGGGCTTGTGCTGCTCAACCTTCCCGTGGTATTGTTCGCGGCTGGGGGGAGGAGGTTGACTTACGTGACGTCACTGAGGAAGAGCAAGAGGAGATGGAGGGTACTGGATCTGACTTTGTGCAGATGTCGTCTTTTAAGCTGTCCTGCCTGTTGAGGGACCCCCGTATAAAAAAACCTCAAGGGGAATGAGCTGTACTGGGTAGCCACACTACTAGACCCTCGGTACAGGCACAAAGTGGCGGACCTGTTACCAACTCACCGGAAGGTGGAAAGGATGCAGCACATGCAGAACCAGCTGTCAACTATGCTTTACAATGCCTTTAAGGGTGATGTGACAGCACAACGCCAGCAAGGTACCACTGCCACTAATCCTCCTCCCGTGTCCACGCAGTCAAAGACAGGACGCTCCAGCGATCTCATGGTGATGTCGGACATGCGGACGTTCTTTAGTCCAACGCCTCGCCGTAGCCCTTCCGGATCCACCCTCAACCAACGCCTGGAACGGCAGGTAGCCGACTACCTGGCCTTAAGTGTGGATGTAGACACTGCTGTGAACAGCGATGAGGAACCCTTGAACTACTGGGTGCGCAGGCTTGACCTGTGGCCAGAGCTGTCCCAATTTGCCATCCAACTTCTCTCCTGCCCTGCCGCAAGCGTCCTGTCAGAAAGGACCTTCAGCGCAGCTGGAGGCATTGTCACAGAGAAGAGAAGTCGCCTAAGTCACAAAAGTGTTAAGTACCTCACCTTTATCAAAATGAATGAGGCATGGATCCCGGAGGGCTGCTGCCCGCCGCAAGACTAAGTCAGTCCCTGCACACACAGCATCTCTGCCTGCACGCCGTGTGACTGGCTGCCTGGCCTGCCCCAAGAAAACTAAGTTGCTCCCAGTCCCTCCACACAGCATGTCTGCCTGCAGGCCGCTTGACTACCTTCTCCGCCACCACCAACAGGGTCCGGGACTCCAGGCGGATTGCTGAATTTTTTAGGCCGCTGTAATAATTTTTCTGGTGCGTGTACATGACTGCCTAATTTTTCTGGCTGCACTGCGGGCAGCTGCAACAACAAAAGAAAAGGCATGTACATGCGCCCATTCCCCTTCGTGATCATTACCTTGCCGTGGTGAAGGGGCTTGCGTATCACAATGAAGCAATGACCGGCGCCTAGATGAGTGTCTCGGGGGGCACACAAAAGATAATAAGGTCGTTGCTTCATTGTGGTCAGACCAAATTTGATCAGCTGGACAGTCACTGTTCTGTCATTCAGCTACATCAGCCAGGCGACCATATGGGCTGTAAAGCCACCAAAACCTGCACTCTCGCCATGGTGCGCACCAGTCCAGCACGGCCGTCACTACACAAACAGCTGTTTGCGGTGTGTTACACGGTGAGTTTGGTGTGTCAGTGTGAAGCAGTACCTTAATTACACTACCTGATTGATGTATACACATGCAAGATGTTTTAAAGCACTTTAGGCCTGTCATTTAGCATTCAATGTGATTTCTGCCCTTAAAACGCTGCTTTGCGTCAAATCCAGATTTTTTCCTGGGACTTTTGGCATGTATCCCACTCCGCCATGCCCCCCTCCAGGTGTTAGACCCCTTGAAACATCTTTTCCATCACTTTTGTGGCCAGCATAATTTTTTCTATTTTTCAAAGTTCGCATCCCCATTGAAGTCTATTGCGGTTTGCGAACTTTTACGCGAACCAAACCTTCCGCGAAAGTTCACGAACCCGGTTCGCGAACCGAAAATCGGAGGTTCGGCCCATCTCTATTGGTCACAATGGCAGACTTGCCCTCCATAATAGATTCTCGTTGCAGGTACTGAACAGCAAGTAAAAAATGTAATGTAAAAAAAATAGATGTAAGCTTTAACAATGGTAGAGAAAGAACCATCGAAAATTGATAAGGCAGACAGACATTACCTAACCAGACATCACTGAGTGAGGAGGAGCAATCTCGCCATGGTGCGCACCAGTCCAGCACGGCCGTCACTACGCAAACAGCTGTTTGCGGTGTGTTACACAGTGAGTTTGGTGTGTCAGTGTGAAGCAGTACTCTAATTACACTCCCTGATTGATGTATACACATGCAAGATGTTTTAAAGCACTTTAGGCCTGTAATTTAGCATTCAATGTGATTTCTGCCCTTAAAATGCTGCTTTGCGTCAAATCCAGATTTTTCCCCGGGACTTTTGGCATGTATCCCACTCCGCCACCTGGTGATCCAGGTGTTAGACAACTGGAAATATCTTTTCCATCACTTTTCTGGCCAGCATAAGTGTTTCTAGTTTTCCAAGTTCGCCTCCCCATTGAAGTTTATTGCGGTTTGTGAAAGTTCGTGCAAACCGAACCTTCCGCGGAAGTTCACGAACGGGGTTCGCGAACCAAAAATCGGAGGTTCTAGTCAGAGAAGGGTTTGTTTACATTTCTCACGTTATACAACTGAACACAAGATAACATTATCTGCAGCTCGGTTTTGTCTAGCTTTCCCTACAGGGGAGCTTCTAAGGCCTGTGTTTAACGCTTTGAATGCTGTTCTAGTTTAAAAAAATGCTAGTTGTACATAATATGCTATAAATAATCTATTAGAGCAACAAAGAAATGCTGGGTTTCATTCCGCTTTAATTCCAGCCAAAAAAGGTGAGAAGCATTCCATTGCTTGCAAGTCTCCACTGCGTGGCTCTGCATTGGAGTTGGGTGACCCCACCCCCACCACGAATGGCAAGCAGGCCTGCTGCTTCCAGCTAGTGTTGGGCGAACACCTAGATGTTCGGGTTCGCGAACGTTCGCCGAACATCGCCGCGATGTTCGGGTGTTCGCGCCGAACTCCGAACATAATGGAAGTCAATGGGGACCCGAACTTTCGTGCCTTGTAAAGCTTCCTTACATGCTACATACCCCAAATTTGCAGGGTATGTGCACCTTGGGAGTGGGTACAAGAGGAAAAAAAATATTTGAAAAAGAGCTTATAGTTTTTGAGAAAATTGATTGTAAATTTTCAAAGGAAAAACTGTCTTTTAAATGTGGAAAATGTCATGTTTCTTTGCACAGGTAACATGCTTTTTGTCGCCATGCAGTCATAAATGTAATACAGAGAAGAGGTTCCAGGAAAAGGGACCGGTAAAGCTAACCCAGCACCAGCAGCAGCACACGTGATGGAACAGGAGCAGGCGCAGGAGGAGAAGGCCACGCTTTTTGAGACGCAACCCAGGCCTTGCATGAGGACAAAAAGCGTGCGGATATAGCAATGCTTTTTGCCGCCATGCAGTCATAAATGTAATACAGATGAGAGGTTCAATAAACAGGGACTGGCAACGCTAACCCAGCAGCAGCATCAGCAGCACACGTGATGGAACAGGAGGAGGCGCAGGAGGAGAAGGCCACGCTTTTTGAGACACAACATCCCAGGCCTTGCATGAGGACAAATAGCGTGCGGATATAGCAATGCTTTTTGCCGCCATGCAGTCATAAATGTAATACAGATGAGAGGTTCAATAAACAGGGACCGGCAACGCTAACCCAGCAGCAGCAGCAGCACACGTGATGGAACAGGAGGAGGCGCAGGAGGAGAAGGCCACGCTTTTTGAGACACAACATCCCAGGCCTTGCATGAGGACAAATAGCGTGCGGATATAGCAATGCTTTTTGCCGCCATGCAGTCATAAATGTAATACAGATGAGAGGTTCAATAAAAAGGGACCGGAAACGCTAACCCAGCAGCAGCAGCAGCACACGTGATGGAACAGGAGGAGGCGCAGGAGGAGAAGGCCACGCTTTTTGAGACACAACATCCCAGGCCTTGCATGAGGACAAATAGCGTGCGGATATAGCAATGCTTTTTGCCGCCATGCAGTCATAAATGTAATACAGATGAGAGGTTCAATAAACAGGGACCGGAAACGCTAACCCAGCAGCAGCAGCAGCACACGTGATGGAACAGGAGGAGGCGCAGGAGGAGAAGGCCACGCTTTTTGAGACACAACATCCCAGGCCTTGCATGAGGACAAAAAGCGTGGGGATATAGCAGCAATGCTTTTTGCCGCCATGCAGTCATAAATGTAATACAGATGAGAGGTTCAATAAACAGGGACCGGCAACGCTAACCCAGCAGCAGCAGCAGCACACATGATGGAACAGGAGCAGGCGCAGGAGGAGAAGGCCACGCTTTTTGAGACACAACATCCCAGGCCTTGCATGAGGACAAAAAGCGTGCGGATATAGCAGCAATGCTTTTTGCCGCCATGCAGTCATAAATGTAATACAGATTAGAGGTTCCGTAACAAGGGACCGGCAACGCTAACCCAGCAGCAGCACACGTGACGGAACAGGAGCAGGCGCAGGAGGAGAAGGCCACGCTTTTTGAGACACAACAACACAGGCCTTGCATGAGGACAAAAAGCGTGCGGATATAGCAGCAATGCTTTTTGCCACCATGCAGTCATAAATGTAATACAGATGAGAGGTTCCGTAACAAGGGACCGGCAACACTAAACCATCCCAGATGTTCATTGGTCATGCTACTTGGTTGGGGTCCTGGAGTGTTGCGTAGTCGTTTCTAATCCAGGATTGATTCATTTTAATTTGAGTCAGACGGTCTGCATTTTCTGTGGAGAGGCGGATACGCCGATCTGTGACGATGCCTCTGGCAGCACTGAAACAGCGTTCCGACATAACGCTGGCTGCCGGGCAAGCCAGCACCTCTATTGCGTACATTGCCAGTTCGTGCCAGGTGTCTAGCTTCGATACCCAATAGTTGAAGGGTGCAGATGGATTGTTCAACACAGCTACGCCATCTGACATGTAGTCCTTGACCATCTTCTCCAGGCGATCGGTGTTGGAGGTGGATGCGCACGCTTGCTGTTCTGTGGGCTGCTGCATGGGTGTCAGAAAATTTTCCCACTCCAAGGACACTGCCGATACCATTCCCTTTTAGGCACTAGCTGCGGATTGTGTTGTTTGCTGCCCTCCTGGTCATCCTGGGTTTGCGGAAGTCAGTCTGTTGGCGTACAACTGGCTAGAGGAGGGGGAGGATGTCAATCTCCTCTCTAAAGTCTCCACAAGGGCCTGCTGATATTTTTCCATTTTGGCCTGTCTGACTCTTTCTTCAAGCAGTTTTGGAACATTGTGTTTGTACCGTGGATCCAGAAGGGTATAAACCCAGTAATTGGTGTTGTCCTGAATGCGCACAATGCGTGGGTCGCGTTCAATGCAGTCTAGCATGAATTGAGCCATGTGTGCCAGAGTCCTGCCAGAACCATCATCATCCTCTTGTGGGCGTTGTGATTGTTGTGATGCATCATAGTCGTCACCTTCTTCCTGGTCTGCTTCTGTTTACCATTCGCACTGAATTTTGGAAGTCCAACGTGCACCGCTCTGGCCCTCGTCAGTGGTGGCCTGAAATTCCTGCTCCAACTCCAGCTGTTCCTCCTCCTCTTCTTCGTCATAGCTGCTGCTGGGGCCAGCGTTTCCTGAGGCAGATGGCCTGATGTTGGTACCATCACGCTAATCGTTTTCTCCGTCACATTCCCCCAGTTGCATCATGGCAGCTGTTTCCTTGATTTTCAACATTGACCTCTTCAGTAAACACAGCAGTGGTATGGTAATGCTGACTGAAGAGTTGTCACTGCTCACAAGCAACGTGGATTGCTCAAAATTTTGGAGGACTTGGCAGAGGTCCAACATGTTGGCCCAATCAGATCCACAGAAGCTTGGCAGCTGTCCGGATGTGCCTCGGTACTGCGCCGTCATGTACTGGACCACTGCACTCTTCTGCTCGCAAAAGCGGGCTAGCATGTGCAGCGTAGAATTCCAGCGCGTAGGGACATCACACAGCAAGCGATGGTGGGGGAGATTGAAGCGCTCCTGCATCTTGGCGAGTGCCCCCGAAGCAGTACTGGAATTTCTACAATGTTTGGCCACTCATCGCACCTTCAACAGAAGATCGGCCACGCCTGGGTATGTCCTCAGGAACCGCTGAACTACTAGGTTCATCACGTGCACCAGGCAAGGGATGTGTGTCAGCTTAGCCAACCTTAAAGCGCGAATGAGATTACTCCCATTATCACACACAACCATGCCCGGTTTCAGGTCCAGCGGTGCCAGCCACAAATCCGTCTGTTCCTTTATTCCCCTCCAAATTTCCTCCCCTGTGTGCTGCTTATCCCCAAGGCAGATCAGCTTCAACAACGCTTGCTGACGCATGCCAACAGCTGTGCTGCACTGCTTCCACGATCCTACTGCTGCTGGTGCTGGGTTAGCGTTTCCGGATGAGGTACAGCTTTGAGATGCGTTGGAGGAGAAGGAGTCAGAGAGGTAGGTGCTGCTGTTGTTATCCAGTGGGAGGGACGGCGGTGCAGCTGTTTGCGGCGTGGGCAACACCCGCGCCGTAGCAGGTGAGGAATCGCTGCCAGGCTCCACAAGGTTCACCCAGTGTGCGGTAAGGGAGATGTATCGACCCTGGCCGAACGCACTCGTCCAGGTGTCAGTGGTGAGGTGAACCTTGCAGGCAACAGCATTCTTCAAGCTTCGGGTTATTTTGCTGACCACGTGCTCATGCAACTCAGGCACTGCAGAGCGCGCAAAGTGGTAGCGGCTGGGAACCACGTAACGTGGGATGACCATTGACATCATGCCCTTGAAGCTGTTTGTCTCCACCACTCGATATGGCAGCATTTCGCAGGCCAGAAGCTTGGCTATGCTGGCTGTTACTGCCACGGCCCGGGGGTCATTTGCTGGCAATTTCCTCTTGCGCTCAAACATCTCCGACACAGACAACTGAACCGTAGGGCTGCACACTGAAGGGCTGTTGGTTGTTGTGTTTGATGATGAACACTGGGAGACCAGAGCACTACTCCGGAAAGTGACAGTGTCAGCGTCGTCTGATGTTTGTGAATGTTGTGAACCACGCAATGGCTGGGCTACTACTGCTGCTGAGGTGAGTCTGGTGACCCCAAGGGAGGCAGTGTTGATGGTACCCTGTCCTGCCGCGTTTGCCCACAGAGTGGGATGTTTGGATAGCATGTGGGGGCTCATGCTGGTGGTGGAGAGGTTGTTAATACTTTTCCCCCTGCTCAGGCGGGTCTTGCACACCTTGCAAATCGCCATAGTACCATCCTCAGTGCAGTCTTCAAAGAAAGCCCAGACTTTGGAGCACCTGCCTTGCTGGCGATTTCTGTTTGCGCCTCTTTTGCCTCTCACTTGAACTTCCACGCTTGTGTTGCCTGAAATTGCGCGCCGCCTACCTTGTGGCACAAGGCGAACTCGTGCAGCAGTGGGTTCTTCAACAGACTCATCTGTGCTGCTGCTACGACGGCGATGTTCTCGTTCACAAACAAAATCTGGGTCTATGTCCACATTGTCCATACCCTCCTCTTCCATCTCCTCAAACTCGTCATATGTCATTGTGGGGGGCCGCCGCCGTGGAGTAGAGCTCCCCAGAACAACCTCTGCGCAGCTCACTCCAACGTCGTCTTCCAGATCTTCTCGGCCGACCTCCTGCAATTGCAACCCCTCCTGCCCAACTTGCTCTGGGATTTGGGTTTCAAAGTCCTCGGACTCGCCTTGTATTTCAGTGCCCGGTGCATTTCTCACAGTTAATGGTTGTGAATCCGGGCACAACATTTCTGGCTGTTCCTCCATTGACCTTTCAAAGGTGGAAGTTTGTTGGCCTGGGAATAGCTCCTGCGAATACCCCATTGTGTCCTGAGGAAATTCATCAGACTGGTTATCTGGCAGTTGTGTGCGTGGTGTCGCTGCCGGTTGTGTCAGCTTTGTGCCCACTGGCTCCTTGTAACTGGCTGAGGACTCGGACCTCGTGCGTGATGTGCTGGTGCTGCTTTACCCACTGCTGGACGCTTGAGAGGTCATCCAAGTAATTATCTGGTCCTGTTCTTTTGGATTTGTGAGGGTTGTTGTCCTGGACAACATGGGCGGTATTGAGTGGGTTTTCTTGGGTACTCCCCTGTGGCCTGTACGTGAACCGTCAGGGGAAACACCTCTTCCCTTGCCCCTCCCTCTTTCACCGGATTTCTTCCTCATTTCACTTATCCTTAAAGTACACGCTGACTGGCAGCAGTACAGTGGCAGTACAGAAATGCTATACAGTGGTGGGTAAGCGGTGTACCACTATTGCCAGCAGCGACACAGAGCACAATGCTATACAGTGGCGGGTGAGCGGTGTACTACTGTTCCCAGCAGACACAGAGTGGCAGTAAACACAATGCTATATAGTGTGGCTGAGCGAGCGGTGTACTACTGTTCCCAGCAGACACAGAGTGGCGGTAAACACAATGCTATATAGTGTGGCTGAGCCGTGTACACAGAGTGGCAATAAACACAATGCTATATAGTGTGGCTGAGCCGTGTACACAGAGTGGCAGTAAACACAATGCTATATGGTGTGGCTGAGCCGTGTACACAGAGTGTCAGTAAACACAATGCTATATAGTGTGGCTGAGCGAGCGGTGTACTACTGTTCCCAGCAGACACAGAGTGGCGGTAAACACAATGCTATATAGTGTGGCTGAGCGGTGTACACAGAGTGGCAGTAAACACAATGCTATATAGTGTGGCTGAGCCGTGTACACAGAGTGGCAGTAAACACAATGCTATATAGTGTGGCTGAGCCGTGTACACAGAGTGGCAGTAAACACAATGCTATATAGTGTGGCTGAGCGAGCGGTGTACTACTGTTCCCAGCAGACACAGAGTGGCGGTAAACACAATGCTATATAGTGTGGCTGAGCGGTGTACACAGAGTGGCAGTAAACACAATGCTATATAGTGTGGCTGAGCGGTGTACACAGAGTGGCAGTAAACACAATGCTATATAGTGTGGCTGAGCCGTGTACACAGAGTGGCAGTAAACACAATGCTATATAGTGTGGCTGAGCCGTGTACACAGAGTGGCAGTAAACACAATGCTATATAGTGTGGCTGAGCGAGCAGTGTACTACTGTTCCCAGCAGACACAGAGTGTCAGTAAACACAATGCTATATAGTGTGGCTGAGCCGTGTACACAGAGTGGCAGTAAACACAATGCTATATAGTGTGGCTGAGCCGTGTACACAGAGTGGCAGTAAACACAATGCTATATAGTGTGGCTGAGCGAGGTACACAGAGTGGCAGTAAACACAATGCTATATAGTGTGGCTGAGCCGTGTACACAGAGTGGCAGTAAACACAATGCTATATAGTGTGGCTGAGCCGTGTACACAGAGTGGCAGTAAACACAATGCTATATAGTGTGGCTGAGCCGTGTACACAGAGTGGCAGTAAACACAATGCTATATAGTGTGGCTGAGCCGTGTACACAGAGTGGCAGTAAACACAATGCTATATAGTGTGGCTGAGCGAGCGGTGTACTACTGTTCCCAGCAGACACAGAGTGGCAGTAAACACAATGCTATATAGTGTGGCTGAGCGAGCGGTGTACTACTGTTCCCAGCAGACACAGAGTGGCAGTAAACACAATGCTATATAGTGTGGCTGAGCGAGCGGTGTACTACTGTTCCCAGCAGACACAGAGTGGCAGTAAACACAATGCTATATAGTGTGGCTGAGCGAGGTACACAGAGTGGCAATAAGTAAACACAATAATGCTATATAGTGCTGGGTGAGCGGTGTACACAGAGTGGCAGTAAACACAATGCTATATAGTGTGGCTGAGCGAGCGGTGTACTACTATTCCCTGCAGACACAAAGTGGCAGTAAACACAATGCTATATAGTCTGGCTGAGCGAGGTACACAGAGTGGCAGTAAACACAATGCTATATAGTGTGGCTGAGCGAGCGGTGTACTACTATTCCCAGCAGACACAGAGTGGCAGTAAACACAATGCTATATAGTGTGGCTGAGCGAGGTACACAGAGTGGCAGTAAGTAAACACAATGCTATATAGTGTGGCTGAGCGAGCGGTGTACTACTGTTTCCAGCAGCGACACAATGACTGGGGGGACCCTGGCTAGCCTGGCTGGAGAGAGAACTACCCTGCCTGCCTACCCAAAGCTAAACCCACAGACAAATGGCGGAGATATGACGTGGTTCGGGTATTTATTTACCCGAACCACGTGACCGTTCGGCCAATCAGAGCGCGTTCGGGTCCGAACCACGTGAACCGTTCGGCCAATCAGAGCGCGTTCGGGTCCGAACCACGTGACCCGTTCGGCCAATCACAGCGCTAGCCGAAAGTTCGGGGAACGGTCGGCCATGCGCTCTTAGTTCGGCCATGTGGCCGAACGGTTTGGCCGAACACCATCAGGTGTTCGGCCGAACTCGAACATCACCCGAACAGGGTGATGTTCTGCAGAACCCAAACAGTGGCGAACACTGTTCGCCCAACACTACTTCCAGCCTGACACCTGCTGACTTTGTTTACTTTTTTGAAAACTATCAATTAGACTTATTTTATTACCTTGACATGGTTTATTTTTTTATATATAAATTAGTATTTCTTACTCTGAAACTGACCAAAACAGATACTAGAGCTTGAGAAGGCACAGGTGTTTGTACACAGCACAAGTTCTTTAGGTCAGCGCTCATCGGCAGGTATTAGCTCTGGAATTACCACAGTTATCAAAGTAACATATCAGGGGAAAAAAAAAAAAAACACAATGTAGAATTTGATAAATAACTCTTCAATTTTCAAGCAATCAAAATGAAAACATATTTTTCAATTTTCATCTTCATGGCCTGCACTCTCGCTAATGTGTACACGAGCATGGCTATCAGTACACAAACATTGTTGCCCAGAGGACTGAAATTTTATGTCCTGGGAGTGTCAACTAATGACAACCCTTTGCGGCTGTTTGCGGTGTGTTAAACAGTGAGTTTGGTCTGTCAGTGTGAATCGGTACACTACTTACACTACCTGCTGACCCATGTATACATACGTTAGATGATTTCAAGCACTTTATGCCTCCAATTTAGGAATGCAATTGATTTCTGCCCTTTAAGGATTATAACCCTGCGTCAAATCCGTAGTTTTCCCAAGGACTTTTGGCATGTATTCCACTCCGCCATGCCCCCTCCAGGTGTTAGACCCCTTTAAACAACCTTTCTATCACCTTTGTGGCCAGAAACAGTATTTGTAGTTTTTAAAGTTTGCCTACCCATTGGAGTCTATTGCAGTTCGCCGAGTTTGCCGGTTCGCAGACTTTTGTGGAAGTTCGCGTCAGTGAACCCAAAATCTGAGGAGCCATCTCCATTATCCAAAATCTGAGAGCCATCTCTATTATCCACTTCAGCCTTCAGTCATTTTTCCCCTTCTGCATCCGAGCAATTTTCACCTCCCATTCATTTGTCCATAACTTTATCACTACTTATCCCAATGAAATGATCTACATCTTGGTTTTTTTTTCCGCCACCAAATAGGCTTTCTTTGGGTGATACATTTTGCTAAGGATTATTTTTTTCTAAATGCATTTTAGCGGGGATATTAAGAAAAAAGTTGAAGAAATTCATTATTTCTCAATTTTTGGCCATTATAGTTATAAAATAATACATGTTAACATAATTAAAATTCTCATATTTTATTTGCCCATTTGTCCCGGTTATTACACCATTTAAATTATGTCCTTATCACAATGTATGGAACCAATATTTTATTTGCAAATAAAAGGTGCATTTTTTCAGTTTTGCATCCATCACTATTTGCAAGCTTATAATAAAAAAAAACTAAAAACTAAACATTTTGTCATATTGCTACAATTTTATAGTAAATAAATTAGGTTTTAATGATCTTCTGAGCGCTGTCTGGATAATTACTGTATTTATCTTATAATTGGAAAAAAAAAAAAAAAAACAATAGTAATATACCCTTTTAACATGCATATTAAAAAAGTTCAGACCATTAGGTAACTATTTATGTTTTGTTTGTTTTTTTAATTGTAATTTCTTTTTATTAAAGATTTTATTGGGGTATTTTTTGGCATGTGGGAGGTAAACCGTTAATTTTAATGTAATGTAATTTATTGAGTGTATTTTTAAAATAGTATGTATAAAGATGTAGTTTTACTATTTGGCCACAAGATGGCCTCAGTCATTTTTTTTCTTTTTAGTCCTATAAGCGAGTGTTCTTGCTTACAGTAAGTGAAGGGAGGAGGGGAAACTTTTTTTTTTTCCTTTAGAAAGATTGTGGCTTCTCATAGAATCCGTCGGTCTTTCTAGCAGGGACTAAGGGCTCAACCACACTATGAGGGCTGGAACTCACTAGAGCGATATTTTGAGCATTTAGGGAGTGTGAGAAATCGCTAGCGATTTCCCTAAACGCTCTGCCAATGTAAATGGATGGTGCAAATTCCACAGAAGCGATCACGATTAGCAAAAGCGCAAACGCAGGACATACAGCATTTTGTTAGTGTTTGCGCTTCAATGTAAAGTATATAATCGCTAGCGTAATCGCTCATCAAAACTTGCACGTTGCTAGCATATAAAGTTACTGTACACTAACAAAATTAAAAGGACCAATCAGACTTTGAATATCTAATCGCTACACAACTGCTGGCAAATTGATACACTTTTTAAAATCACTCCCTAAAACTCTCATGAAACCAATTACAAACTGCTCATACAAAACGCTAGCAATTGCGATTAGTGATAGCGTTTTGTAGTGAGTTCCAGCCCTAAGCGCTTTTCTGAGCATTTTGTGATTAATTAGCACTTTTTAAAAATCACTCCCTTTCACTTTCATTAAATTTGGGGTAAAAATTCCCGCAATTTTTCGTGATTGCGCAAACGCGTAAATTTTTACCACAATTTTAATTAAAGTGAATGGAAGCAATTTTTAAACAGCACTCACAAAGCGCAAATCAATCACAAAGCGCTTAGAAAAGCGCTTTTAATGTGGCTGAGCCCTTAGATCAATGAATGGGTACTGTGTTCCCACTCATTGATTTCTGGGCAAATGGACTGTATGAGGATAACTGTATGAGGATTACTTCATACTGCATAGTTGGATGTATTTCAACTATAGGCATATATCCAGACCAACTCTATTTTTTAACCACTTTGTCCTCCTTGATGTATAAAAACGTCAAGGAGGACATGCACGCTCCCACGGCCGATCGCTTGCGTGCATGCGCACTCCCGGACGCGGATTCGTTAGCCCAGGAATCAATGAATCAGGCTATGGTGCCTGATCACCGATTCCTCTCCCCCGCAGAAAAAGCGACAGCTTCTCTCGGAAGCTTCGCTTTTTCTGATTCCTATGTCCCTCTAAGCGTACATTGTATGCTTAGAGTGACGTCATGTAAACAAACTCAAGGTTGCCATCTTGTGGCCAAAAAGTAAAACTACAGTGGCTTGCAAAAGTATTCGGCCCCCTTGAAGTTTTCCACATTTTGTCACATTACTGCCACAAACATGAATCAATTTTATTGAAATTCCACGTGAAAGACCAATACAAAGTGGTGTACACGTGAGAAGTGGAACGAAAATCATTCATGATTCCAAACATTTTTTTACAAATCAATAACTGCAAAGTGGGGTGTGCGTAATTATTCAGCCCCCTTTGGTCTGAGTGCAGTCAGTTGCCCATAGACATTGCCTGATGAGTGCTAATGACTAAATAGAGTGTACCTGTGTGCAATCTAATGTCGGTACAAATACAGCTGCTCTGTGATGGCCTCAGAGGTTGTCTAAGAGAATATTGGGAGCAACAACATCATGAACACGGGCAAACCCAGGATTTTCAATCGGGGGATTCCTGAAAGGTCTCCCTCTGCCATACACAATACAGTATAATAATATGGTAGGACATCATGCTGGGTACACGTAATGCAATGGGGTTGATCAGGAGCAATTTGAATACAGATAATAATGAGGACAGCCAACATTGCTAATGAAGGGGAAAGTGAAGCATTCACATAGCAGGGCACAGGGCTGTGCTCATACCTGACTTTGTTAAGTTCCCCAGAGCTGCTCCATGCTCTGCACACACACTGCTGCTCCATGCTCTGTACACCCACTGCTGCTCCATGCTCTGTACACCCGCTGCTGTTCCATGCTCTGTACACATGCTGTTGCTCCATCCAAAGTCAACAGTAGCCAGGAAAGAAAGGGGGCGGGGCTGTGAGCTGCAGGATACCTGCAGATAATCTTTTGTCTCAACTTGTGCCTGTCCTCAGACACTGCACTGGCTCTGGCCTGAGGGGGGATTCTGGGCAGCTGTAATCCCCCCCTGCATTTGCCTATGATGAAGTACAAAGAACACACCAGACAGGTCAGGGATAAAGTTATTAAGAAATTTAAAGCAATATTAGGTTACAAAAATATTTCCAAAGCCTTGAACATCCCATGGAGCACTGTTCAAGCGATCATTCAGAAATGGAAGGAGTATGGCACAACTTTAAACCTACCAAGACAAGGTCGTCCACCTAAACTCACAGGTCGAACAAGGAGAGCGCTGATCAGAAATGCAGTCAAGAGGCCCATGGTGACTCTGGACAATCTGCAGAGATCTACAGCTCAGGTGGGGGAATCTGTCCATAGGACAACTATTAGTCGTGCACTGCACAAAGTTGGCCTTTGTGGAAGAGTGGCAAGAAGAAAGCCATTGTTAACAAAAAAAAGCATAAGAAGTCCCATTTGCAGTTTGCCACAAGCCATGTGGGGGGCACAGCAAACATGTGGAAGATGGTGCTCTGGTCAGATGAGACCAAAATGGAACTTTTTGGCCAAAATGCAAAACGCTATGTGTGGCGGAAAACTAACACTGCACATCACTCTGAACACACCATCCCCACTGTCAAATATGGTGGTGGCAGCATCATGCTCGGGGGGTGCATCTCTTCAGCAGGGACAGGGAAGCTGGTCAGAGTTGATGGGAAGATGGATGGAGCCAAATACATGGCAATCTTGGAAGAAAACCTCTTGGAGTCTGCAAAAGACTTGAGACTGGGGCGGAGGTTCACCTTCCAGCAGGACAAGGACCCTAAACTTAAAGCCAGGGCAACAATGGAATGCTTTAAAACAAAACATATTCATGTGTTAGAATGGCCCAGTCAAAGTCTAGATCTAAATCCAATCGAGAATCTGTGGCAAGATCTGAAAACTGCTGTTCACAAAAACTGTGTATCTAATCTGACTGAGCTGGAGCTGTTTTGCAAAGAAGAATGGGCAAAGATTTCAGTCTCTAGATGTGCAAAGCTGGTAGAGACATACCCTAAAAGACTGGCAGCTGTAATTGCAGCAAAAGGTGGTTCTACAAAGTATTGACTCAGGGGGCTGAATAATTATGCACACCCCACTTTGCAGTTATTTATTAAAAAAAAAATGTTCCACTTCTCACGTGTATACTACTTTGTATTGGTTTGTCACATGAAATTCCAATAAAATTGATTGATGTTTGTGGCAGTAATGATACAGAATGTGGAAAACTTCAAGGGGGCCAAATACTTTTGCAAGCCACTGTACATCTAAAAGTTAAAAAAAAAAAAAATACAATACACAAATATTTCCCCAAATCAAACACTATTTGCATCCCACCCTCCCAAAAATACCCACATAAATGTTTTAATAAAAAAAAAAAAAACATTACAATAAAAAAAAACACATAAATATTTACCTTAGGGTCTAAACTTTTTAAATATCTATATAAAGATGAAATATTTCTATATTTTTTTTATAAGCTTGTAAATAGTGATGCATGCAAAATGGAAAAAATGCTCTTTTATTTCCAAATAAAATATTGTTGCCATACATTGTGATAGAGACATAATTTAAACGGTGAAATAACCGTGACAAATGGGCAGATACAATACGTGGGTTTTAATTATGGAGGCATGTATTATTTTAAAACTATAGTGGCCAAAAACTGAGAAATAATTATTCTTACTGTTAAAATGCATTTACAGTAAGGTAGCTCTTAGCAAAATGTACCCCCCAAAAGAAAGCCTAATTGGTGGCGGAAAAAACAAGATCAGTTCATTGTGATAAGTAGTGATAAAGTTGTAGGCTAATGAATGGGAGGTGAACATTGCTCGGATGCATAAAGTGAAAACGACTGAGGGCTTAAGTGGTTAAGCACTACTGCATACTTTTGATTGCAAACTGTGTGCAGTTCAATAATTGTATGCAATGAGTATGTGTTTCATCCCCATTTTAGTTTTTTGGTGGTGGTTTTGATGGCCCATTTTTACTTGTATCTACAATAAAGTTATGTTTTAGGTATTAGAATACCAATTAAGAAGGGCTAATTAGGGATTGTAGTTCAATCCCAGTGTTTTCTTTGATCCTCATACCCTATCTCATATATATTAGTATATGTGTGTGTTAATGTTAAATGTCCCCCCAGTGCCCAGCACAAGGTATACATTACCCGCCAATGAAGTTAATCTACATGAAATTTCATGTACTTAAAGGGAACCTAAACTGAGAAGGATATGGATGTTTCCTTTTAAACAATACCAGTTGCCTTGCATTTCTGCTGCTCTCTTTGGCTGCAGCAGTGGCTGAATCACACATCTGTAACAAGCATGCAGATAATCCAGTCTGACTTCAGTCAGAGCGCCTGATCTGCATGCTTGTTGAGGGGCTGTGGCTGAAAGTATTAGAGACAGAGGAACACTAGGATGCCAGGCAACTGGTATTACTTTAAAAGGAAAAATCCATATCCTTCTCAGTTTAGGTTCCCTTTAACTCCAAGATCACATGCGATTTTTCACAAACCAAATGTGTGGTTTTTTTGCACTTACATTGACTTACATTACCTACCATCTACACATCACATGCAAAAAATGCAGTACTGTGATTTTGAGTTAAGAATGCAGAAAAATCAGATAAAAAAACCAAGGGGAGTTATTTGAAAAACCATTTGCATTATATGTGTGGTGAAAGCAAATTCACAAAAACACAAACTGCACACAAATTCTGTTATGTATTGAACAGCCAAGATAACAGGAAAATGTCTTCTTACCAAGCTGAGTATATATCACTCCAGTTTCATGGCTATCCATCCTCACACATCCTCGGTTGTCCACCAGTGTGATATTTCTGGTGAGCTCATGGGTTTTCCGTATCATTGTCTCTGGCTTTTCGCTGTGTGCAGCCACCTTTGCATAGTTTTTGTAGACTGCTGCATCATCCATAACATATTTACAGGAATTGATGAAGGAGGATTTACCATGACCAGTAAAACCAAACACCTGCAGGAGGAGCCGCTTATAGCCCTGGTTTCCAAGAGCACATTTATCAAAGCTGAAATTCTGTATATGTTTCTTGTATCTTTCACAATCCATTGTTGTATCTCCAGAGAGGACCTCCTCACTATGCTGCTTCTGCCTCGGACGCTTGCTCGCAACCAACTGCAGAGGAAAGTTAGGAAGACAGATGTAATAGGAAAATGAAAGTAAAACTGTCATAGAGATTCTAGTAATAATTAATCTCACAAACACCACTTTGTCTGGCAAACTTTAGTTACGCCCCTGCCAATGAGTTGCAAATAATTCTGAGTTGCAAGATTATACAAATATATTTTGCAAATATATGGAGCTTGAAAATGTAAAATTGCTAAATTTGCAGACAGGATTTGCATTATACGGCATCAATTTGACATTGATTCCATCTCATTGCCCAACCCTAGAGTTGTTGCTAATTAATGAACATGGATATCCCTTAGCTCACATTCACAGTGGCCGTTGCATTGCATTATCTGTGACAACAGCCATGCAACAGATAGAGAAAGTGGTGCTACACGTTATATGTTTCAGATGTCATGTTTTACACATTTCACTGTACAGTGAAGCATATTGTTCAAGGATGTTTCAATTTGACCGGTAATGTGTGCTTTTTGCAGTTACCATGTCACATTCTCCTGTAATGCAATGCACCTGCCACACTGTGAACATTGCATAGGTGGTACATTGCAGTGTGGTAAGCCATGTTACAGAGCGGCTGGTATGCCACACCAATGTGAATGGGGCCTTCAATTCTGTGCCTGTTTTTCCTTGTCAGTGCTAGGCATACTAGGTGTCAGGAACCAGCTCCACAGCAAGCCTGCAGACAGTTTCTGAAGGGCATTTGACCAGATGGGGGGGGAGGGGGGAGCAGCCTTATTCAAGCTAGCACAAAGCTGTTGCTCCTCAACAACACCACCACCAGCAGTTGTCCACGACTGTACTGCTAGACACTTTGACTGGTGTTTACGTACATTTGCTTAGCTTTAGGCCAACATACAAGAACACCCCCCCCACACACACACACACAATCTCATATGATAGTGATGTACAATCCCAGCATACAACCAGGCACTGAACTTGTAACATAATTACACTGCAGTCTCTCTCTAGGAGATGCAAACTCTGCTTAGTACCCAAAAGACTAGCTTACTAAATAAAGATTTAATATTACAAAAAAGTGGAACAGTGCTGATAGAAATATACACCGATATTTACAAGAACACAAAGTAAAAAGTACAAAGACACACAACAAGACAGTTTGCAAAAATAAAAACTGGAATCAAAACAGATTTTGAACTTTTACCAGCGCAAAGGTCCAACTTGGTCATGGAAGGACAAGGGTTCTGATCAGGAATCTGGGACCTCCTTAGCTCAGCGCTACCTTCAGGAGAAGGCCCTTACTGACTCTGCGAGTTGGTTTTATATAGGGGGACATGTAGCCTTGGGCTACCCACTTCTAAACCAAAATTAATGTCATACTTTTCTATAAAGGCTGGTGCCAGGATCTTGCTTCCACATGCTAATATCACAGCTTCCTTCCTGCATCCTCTCTCTGTAGCTTCTGAGAAATCGAAAACAGTCAAGGTATATTTACATGTGACAATAGGGCAGGCATGCTCAGATGTACCAAAATTCGGTTCGGGTACATTCAAATTCGGGTCCGCATGACATTCGAATTCGAATTCGCCTTCGACCACGACATTCGGTTCGACTTCATATTCGGTTCGAGGTTACGCCTCAAAATTCGGTAAAAATTCGTATTCGTGAATTCAGGGTTTTTTTGTGTGTTTTTTTTAAAGGGAATTCACATTGAAATAGGTGTACTTAAAAAAACAAAACTAAAAACGTGATGTGTGGCACTGGCAGCAGGCAATGCATTGTGTGGACCCTGGCGGTGGGACCACTGATGGGACCACTGACAGCAGTAGGATAAATACAACAGCAGCAGTAGGAGGAGGAGTGACGTGTGGCACTGATAGCAGGCAATGCAAAGTGTGGACCCTGGCAGTGGGACCACTGACAGCAGCAGGATAAATACAACAGCAGCAGCAGTAGTAGGAGGAGTGACGTGTGGCACTGACAGCAGGCAATTCATAGTGTGGACTCTGGTGGTGGGACCACTGACAGCAGCAGGATAAATACAACAGCAGCATTAGGAGGAGTGACGTGTGGCACTGGCAGAAGGCAATGCATAGTGTGGACCCTGGCAGTGGGACCACTGACAGCAGCAGGATAAATACAACAGCAGCAGTAGGAGGAGGAGTGACGTGTGGCACTGACAGCAGGCAATGCATAGTGTGGACTCTGGCGGTGGAAACTCTGGCGGTGCTGTTGTATTTATCCTGCTGCTGTCAGTGGTCCCACCGCCAGGGTCCACACTATGCATTACCTTCTGCCAGTGCCACACATCACTCCTCCTACTGCTGCTGCTGTTGTATTTATCCTGCTGCTGTCAGTGGTCCCACTGCCAGGGTCCACACTATGCATTGCCTTCTGCCAGTGCCACACGTCACTCCTCCTCCTACTGCTGCTGTTGTATTTATCCTGGTGCTGTCAGTGGTCCCACCGCCAGAGTCCACACTATGCATTGCCTGCTGTCAGTGCCACACATCACTCCTCCTCCTACTGCTGCTGTTGTATTTATCCTGCTGCTGTCAGTTGTCCCACTGCCAGGATCCACACTATGTATTGCCTTCTGCCAGTGCCACACGTCACTCCTCCTCCTACTGCTGCTGTTGTATTTATCCTGCTGCTGTCAGTGGTCCCACTGCCAGGGTCCACACTATGCATTGCCTTCTGCCAGTGCCACACGTCACTCCACCTCCTCCTCCTCCTGCTGCTGTTGTATTTATCCTGCTGCTGTCAGTGGTCCCACCGCCAGAGTCCACACTATGCATTGCCTGCTGTCAGTGCCACACGTCACTCCTCCTCCTACTGCTGCTGTTGTATTTATCCTGCTGCTGTCAGTGGTCCCACCGCCAGAGTCCACACTATGCATTGCCTGCTGTCAGTGCCACACGTCACTCCTCCTCCTACTGCTGCTGTTGTATTTATCCTGCTGCTGTCAGTGGTCCCACTGCCAGGGTCCACACTATGCATTGGCCCCGCCCCTTTGGAGGTCAGTGTGTGTGTGGCTGCTGAGGAGAGAGGACCTCTCCTGCTGAGCTCCAGCAAATCCGGCTGCTGGTGTGGATTCCAGTGATTCCTGTCTAAGACTCAGGACCCTGTCAAGGCTGAGCGAAGGAGGAGGGAAGTAGGACTTCGTGTGGAGGTTTAGGCTCCCCTGGGCTGGACGGCTCTGGGGGGCCTGGGCCCTGAGAAGGCATCCCTGTCCTCCAGGATGGAGGCTCATGAAGCTAAGGACAGTGCTCCAATGGCAGGTGGAACTGTGAGTACGGTTGTAGAGTGGCACAGGAGTGTCAAATCTGTACAGGAGACTTTGGACTCCCTGCAAAATGACTTGAAAAAGCGTATTAATAAGTACGTTCAATCGTGGAAACCGGCTTTTTTAAAATCAAATCTGCAGCTACTGAAGCTGCAAGAGCAGATACAGCTGAAGAAGCAACAACTGGAGGAGTTAATTGCAAGTGGTGGTGTGTTTGCTGAAGGTTTGAAAAACCAAAGGCGGTTTGGGGCAATAGAGACTGGGAAAGTGGATGAAAGGGTGCAAGGCACAAGTGGAGGAGAGAAGCCAAGTGCTGCGCAGAATGCAGGTGTTTTGAAAGAAACTGGATTACCTGTGATGGCTGGAAGCAGCAGTATGCAGTCGCAGGTTGTGCAGGAGACTGCTAATTCAAATTTTATGCAACAGGGCTTTAACAATGTTTTCCCTCCACAGTATGGACAAAATGTGCAACATTTCCCTGGACAGTTACAGCAATATGGGATGTATCCCAATATGCATTATCAAAGCTTTGCAAACAGTATGAATAACCCGTTTTTTCAGCAGCAGAATTTGTCTTTATCCCAATCCCCTTCCTCCTTTCCTAATGTATCCCCAAACCTTTTCCCCAGTGTAAATTTCCCAAATGTTTCAAATCCCTACCTTGTCAGTCCTTCCCTTGTCTGTAATACTCCAAGTTTGTCAAGTAATGTCTATAGGCAAGCTTTGCCCTCACCCAAGATGGCGCTGGGGCCTGGAGTCGGCGTGGGGCGTGGCCTAACGGCATGGGGCATCGCCTAACGGCGTGGGGGCATGGCCTAACGGGTGCGACGGATAAGGTGGAAAAAAACAATTTTTAGCCATTCCTGGGGCTGGGGGAGCCTCTGCAGAGGTGCCTGCAGGAGGCCTCTGGTGGTGGACCGTTACACTCGAGGCCTGCTGCCTTGGAGCCCAAGACTATTGTGCCGCCTTTCCTGTCTGTGTTAAAATCGATGCCTCCACCTTCCCCTCCCCCTTCCTTGGTCCAGGTAATTAAAAAAATATCGGAGGTGGGATTGGGTGCTGAAGCAATTTTTAAAATTGCTGTTCCTGGGGAGGGAAAAAATGTATTTTCTGTCTATAAAGAGGATGTTGTTCAAGAGGAGAATAAAAGCCCTTCTGAAAAAATCCCTTGAAGGTAAAAAGATGGAGGAGGGTGGGAAAGGCAAAAATGGTAATACCAAGCCCCCGAGAGAAACAAAGACAGAAGTTGCAAATAAAGGTAAAGGGAGGAATAAACAGAGTGAGGAGTAGAGATGGGCCGAACGGTTCGCGGCGAACTTTGGGGGTTCGCATTCGCCTGCATCAGGCGAACTTTTGCGGAAGTTGGATTTGCATTATTATTGTCAAACACACTGCTTTCAGTGCTAGAGAACCCGCCCACCCTCCCTTCAAGCTAGGTCCTTTATACCATTTGACTCAGTTGTCCGCCTACACTAATTAGTTATGGGACAGCTGCTACACACTCTGCTAGGGAGGTTTTAATTGGCCTCCCTCCTGCCGGAGGGAGGAGGGTCTCTTCTGCCAGGGAATTATACTATTTTAAAAACCAGTATACATCATACCATAGCTGGGAATCGAACCCAGATCTCACTGTGTGGTGGACACGTCACCCTAAGCACTGTACCACTACAGTAGTAAGTGAAGCTAGCCTAAAATGTACCATTTATGCTCAATGCAATAGAACCATTAGGTTGCTTAAAGGAGAACTGTAGTGAGAGGTATATGGAGGCTGCCATATTGATTTCCTTTTAAGCTATACCAGTTGCCTGGCAGCCCTGCTGATCTATTTGGCTGCAGTAATAATAATAATAATCCAAACATTTGTATAGCGCTTTTCTCCTGTCGGACTCAAAGCACTCAAGAGCTGCAGCCACAGGGACACGCTCAAGAGGCCACCCTGCAGTGTTAGGGAGTCTTGCCTTGAACTCCTTACTGAATAGGCACTTGACCTAGCCAGGATTCAAACCCTGGTCTCCCATGTCAAAGGCAGAGCCCTTAACCAGCACACTATCCAGCCACTGTAGTGTGAATCACACCAGAAACAAGCATGCAGCTAATCTTGTCAGATCTTACAAAAATGTCAAACACCAGATCTGCTGCATGCTTGTTCAGGGTCTAGGGCTAAAAGTATTGTAGGCAGAGGATCTGCAGGATAGCCAGGTAACTGGTATTGCTTAAAAGGAAATCAATATGGTAGCCTCCATATACCTTTCACTACAGTTCTCCTTTAAAGGGAACCTTAACTGAGAGTGATCTGGCTGTTTCCTGTAAACAATACCAGTTGCCTGGCAGTCCAGCTGATCTTTGTGACTGCAATAGTGGCTGAATCACATCCTGAAACAAGCATGCAGCTAATCCAGTCTGACTTCAGTCAGAGCACCTGATCTGCATGCTTGTTCAGGGGCTGTGGCTAAAAGTATTAGAGACACAGGATCAGCAGGCGATTCAGGCAACTGGTATTATTTTAAAAGGAAAAATCCATATCCTTCTCCGTTTAGGTTCCCTTTAAGGATTTGTAGCATAAAAGCCAACTCACATTGGCTGGGATTTGAACCTGGGTCTCACTGTGTGGTGGACAAGCACACTAACCACTATACCAACTGAAGCTAGCCTAAAATTACCATTTATGCTCAATACAAGAGAAAAAGTAGACAAGACAAATAACATTTATATCACACTTTTCTCCTGGCAGACTGAAAGGACCAGAGCTGCAGCCACTAGGGCATGCTCTCTAGGCAGTAGCAGTGTTAGGAAGACTTGCCTAAAGTCTCCTACTGAATAGGTGCTGGCTTACTGAACAGACAGAGCTGAGATTTGAACTCTGGTCTCCTTTGTCAGAGGCAGCACCCTTATCCATTACACCATGCAGCCACTGCTTACAGATATTTAGCCAGACATGGCCTTCTCTTTTGTGTTCAACAGTTGTCAAGAGAAAAATTAGACAAGATAGCAGTGTTAGGAAGACTTGCCTAAGGTCTCCTACTGAATAGGTGCTGGCTTACTGAACAGACAGAGCTGAGATTTGAACTCTGGTCCCCTTTGTCAGAGGCAGCGCCCTTATCCATTACACCATGCAGCCACTGCTTACAGATATTTAGCCAGACATGGCCTTCTCTTTTGTGTTCAACAGTTGTCCAAAGAGAACCCCAGATAGCCAGGTAGATTCATATCTCTCTCTTTTCCTAACACTGCTACTGCCTATAGAGCATGCCCTAGTGGCTGCAGCTCTGGTCCTTTGAGTCCGCCAGGAGAAAAGTGTGATATAAATGTTATTTGTCTTGTCTACTTTTTCTCTTGTATTGAGCATAAATAGTAAATTTTAGGCCAGATTCAGTTGGTATAGTGGTTAGTGTGCTTGCCCACCATACAGTGTGACCCAGGTTCAAATCCCAGCCAATGTGAGTTGGCTTTTATACTACAAATCCTTAAAGGGAACCTAAACGGAGAAGGATATGGATTTTTCCTTTTAAAATATTACCAGTTGCCTGAATCGCCTGCTGATCCTGTGTCTCTAATACTTTTAGCCACAGCCCCTGAACAAGCATGCAGATTAGGTGCTCTGACTGAAGTCAGACTGGATTAGCTGCATGCTTGTTTCAGGGTGTGATTCAGCCACTATTGCAGTCACAAAGATAAGCTGGACTGCCAGGCAACTGGTATTGTTTACAGGAAACAGCCATATCACTCTCAGTTAGGGCCCATTCACACTTAGAACCGCAGAACGCCGGCGATTACCGCCGGCGTTTTGCGGGAGTGATTTTCCTGCGATTATCGCGGAAAAATCACTGGACACTGCAGCGGTTTTGGAGCGATCGCGATTAGCGTGCTTTGCACGCTAATCCTGATCGCAAATCGCGGAACGCTCGTCGCCGGCAAACCGCTGCATGCAGCGCGGTTGCGGTTATCGCTAACCGCAACCGCGGCAGTGAGAACACTGCCATTCGCTACATTGTGTAGCGGTTCTTGCAGAACCGCTAGAGGTTTGCCGTGAGCGGGAATCGTGCGATTCCCGCTCAAGTGTGAATGGGCCCTTAAGGTTCCCTTTAAAGGAGAACTGTAGTGAAAGGTATATGGAGGCTACCATATTGATTTCCTTTTAAGCAATACCAGTTACCTGGCTATCCTGCAGATCCTCTGCCTCCAATACTTTTAGCCCTAGACCCTGAACAAGCATGCAGCAGATCTGGTGTTTGACATTTTTGTAAGATCTGACAAGATTAGCTGCATGCTTGTTTCTGGTGTGATTTACACTACAGTGGCTGGATAGTGTACTGGTTAAGGGCTCTGCCTTTGACATGGGAGACCAGGGTTTGAATCTTGGCTAGGTCAAGTACCTATTCAGTAAGGAGTTCAAGGCAAGGCTCCCTAACACTGCAAGGTGGCCTCTTGAGCGTGTCCCTGTGGCTGCAGCTCTTGAGCGCTTTGAGTCCGACAGAAGAAAAGCGCTATACAAATGTTTGGATTATTATTATTATTACTGCAGCCAAATAGATCAGCAGGGCTGCCAGGCAACTGGTATAGCTTAAAAGGAAATCAATATGGCAGCCTCCATATACCTCTCACTACAGTTCTCCTTTAAGCAACCTAATGGTTCTATTGCATTGAGCATAAATGGAACATTTTAGGCTAGCTTCACTTACTACTGTAGTGGTACAGTGCTTAGGGTGATGTGTCCACCACACAGCGAGATCTGGGTTCGATTCCCAGCTATGGTATGATGTATAATGGTTTTTAAAATAGTATAATTCCCTGGCAGAAGAGACCCTCCTCCCTCCGGATCTACCTAGCAGAGTGAGTAGCAGCTGTCCCATAACTAATTAGTGTAGGCAGACAACTGAGTCAAATGGTATAAAGGACCTTGCTTGGAGGAGGAGGGAAGGTGGGCGGGTCCTCCAGCAGTGATGTGTATTTCACTCAATTAGGTGTGGCTCCAGGTATTAGACGTTTTGAAACATGTTTTCTATCATTTTTCCAGCTTAAAAGAATTTTTTAAAACTTTCAAAGTTCTCCTCCCCATTGAAATCTATTGCGGTTCGCGAACTTTTTCGCGAACCGAACCTTTCGCGGAAGTTCGCGAACCGAACCTTTCGCGGAAGTTCGCGAACAGGGTTCGCGAACCTAAAATCGGAGGTTCGGCCCATCTCTAGTGAGGAGGTGGAGGAGTCAGAAAGGTTTATAGAAGTAAAGTCAGCAAAAGAAAGAAGGAAGGAGAGAAGGAAAATGGTGACGGAAAAGAAAGCTAGTGAAAAGCTAGAAGAGATTAGGAAGAAAAAATCTGTTATTGTAAAAAATAAGTTTAATGCGTTATCTGAGCAGTCTGAAATGTTTGATGGAAATATTGTAAATAGTGATGATGGTGAAGGGGAAAGTGTGGATATGGAGGTGGGGGGTGCAGTATAAGGAAGGCTAGGCAATCTCTTTCATTTGCCCTGATGGAGGTTCCCCCCCCCTTTAAAACTGGCAACCATTAATGTTGCTAGTATGAGATCTGTGAGTGCTCGAAGGGAAGCCATATTTTTTCTCGGTCAGTTTGATGCCGACATTTTATTTTTGCAAGAGACCAGGTTGCAAACGCTAGGTGACATACATGAGGCTAAGAGGGATTGGCACTATGGTCCCTCTTACTGGTCTCTTGCGGCTGAGCCTTACACTGGGGTGGCGGTCCTTTTTAAAACCGACATGGTAACTTTCCGGCGGGTAAGTGAAGTAGAGATGGGGCAATGCTTGGTCATGGACGTCTCTGTGAGGGGGCAGAATTTGAGGCTGATTAACATATATGGGCCTCAGTCTTAGAGGGAGAGGAAGCGCCTCGTCACAGAGATCAAGCCATTCTTGTTTACAGCCCAGGAGGTGGTCTTTGGTGGTGATTTCAATACCGTAGTCAGGTTAAGGGACAGGAGAGGTACCAAGACCCGCCTGGGCTACGATAGCAATTTTTTGAATAATATGGTTAGGGATGCTGGTCTGGTAGATGTGCATATAAAGCACACTCCAGATGACACAGGGTTCACTTTTTTCTGTGGAGAGCGTAGGAGTAGGATAGATAGGTTTTTTGTTAAGGAGAGCTCTGCTACCTCATCCCCAAGGGTGCAGGTGGTGGAGTTCTCTGATCACTGTATTCTGTCTGTGGTGTTGAATGTTGCAGATGTCCCTCCAAAAGGAAAGGGTATCTGGAGGTTAAATTCGTTGCTGTTGGAAGAGGAAAGTGTAAGACAATCTTTCAGGGATTTTTTTCAGGCACAGGTCACTTTGCTGGACTGCTGCAGCAGTAGGTCTGAGTGGTGGGAGATGGTTAAAAGGCGAGCAGTAGGTCTTTTCAAGAACATAGCAAAAAAGAGAGCTTTTGGTAAATATGTTACCTACCAGCGTCTGAGGCGGAAACTTGAAATCGCTGTCTCGGGGGATGGTGATCCTGGTGAGATTAAAAGGATCAAGGATTTGTTGCGCAAGAGTCAGTATGACCGGCATGCTTCTTTGCTTCTGGAAAGGGATTACGGTAAAAGTCACTCGCCGGACCCTTATCAGAATTGCAAACAAAGTGTAGCAGTTAAGGTCGTGTATGGTCTCAAGGATAGTACAGGATCTCTGGTGCAGTCCAGAGCAGGGATTCTGGAAATCGTAAGATCCTTTTATGCTGAACTGTTGGGTAGCAGACCTCTTGATGAGACAGAGATGGAATCTTTCTTGTGTGATATTCCAGGACTGGTGAATTTAGATGTTCCTCTTGCATTTTTGACAGAAAGAATTTCTGCTGAGGAAGTGGCGAAAGCCATAGAGCAGCTTGCTATTAAAAAGACTCCAGGGCCTGATGGCTTGACGGCTGAATTTTATAAGGTTTTCAAGGACATTCTGGCACCTGAATTAGCAGAGGTTTACAATCGCAGTCTTGCAGAGGATGAGCTTCCTCCCTCTATGAGAGAATCAGCAGTTATTCTTTTGTCAAAGGGTAAAGATTCTTCAAGGATTGAGAATTGGCGTCCTATCAGCCTTCTCAATGTTGACCGAAAGATTCTGGCCAAAATAATTTTCTGGCGTCTGAGTCAGGTGGCAAATGAGGTGCTTTCTCGCCAGCAGCATTGTTCTGTCCAGGGGAGAAGCACTTTTTTAGCCGTATTAACGGTTCGGGAGATTCTGGAGAGATGCAGGGCTGCTGGTTGGGGAAAGTACCTACTGGCGTTGGATCAGGCAAAGGCATTTGATCGTGTCAATCATGAGTATCTGTGGATGCTCCTTAGTAAGTATGGTCTGCCGGGGAGGTTTATCAATTGGCTTAAAGTTCTGTACAAAGGTGCTGAAAGTTTCCCGCTTGTCAATGGTTGGGTTGGACAGACCTTTGAGGTTAGATCTGGGGTGCGCCAGGGGTGTCCTTTGAGTCCCCTGCTATATGCTTTTGCCATTGATCCTTTCATAAGAAGGATTGAGGGTGGAGCCTTGTGTGGGGTGCCGTCGGGCATTGCTGGTATGTCTCCTCTCAAGGTTGTGGCTTATGCTGATGATGTGACTGTGGTGATCTCTGGGCAAGAGGAGGCATAGGGCGTTTGTGCAGAGATTGCCCGTTACTCATTGGCATCAGGTTCCAAGATCAATCAGGATAAATGTGAGATTTTCTGGATGGGTAAGGAAAATGAGAGCTTCTTGCTTCCGGTCTCCAGCACCAAAGGAAAAGATCAAAGTACTCGGCATAGAATTTGGCCCGGGTGATTATGGTCACCAAAATTGGGAAAGCAGACTACAGTGTGCTGAGGCTAAGGTGGTCCGCTGGAAAGGTTGGCGATTGACTTTCAGAGAAAGGATTGACATAATCAAAACCTATCTGATTCCAATTATGTTGTATGTCAGTTTTGTCTGTATTTTGCCAGTGTCTCTTCACACAAGGATCTACAGCTTATTTTTTCAGATGCTCTGGGGAAATGAGATGAACCACGTTAAGAGGAATGTCACCTATCGATCAAGGCAGAAGGGTGGCTTAGGGATGGTCAACCCGGTGGTTTTCTTTTCTCTGTTATTTATTAAGCACAATCTTGGTAAAATGTATGCGGAGGAACTGCCTGGATGGATGGGTATCTTCCAGTCCTGGTTTAAACCTTTTCTCAGGCAATGGGAAAGTGGTGGTTTGGTGAAAAGACTGAGAGCTGGTCCTGATTATCTCCCGGCCTATGTTGCACCTTGTCTGAAAGCAGGGCCGGATTTGTACTGTTTGCCGCCCTAGGCCAAATATCACTAACCGCCCCCCTCCCCTTCCCACACACACACACACCCTTCCAGAAAAACACACCACAGTGATATGATTAACGATAGGGATAAGATTGTGTGGAGAGTTAACGACATGACGGCAGGAAGATTGTAAGCTCCTCTGATGAAGTTGGTGACATAACGGCAGGGATTAGATTGTAAAATCCTCTGAGTACAGTTACGGAATGATGGCAGGGGTTAGATCGTAAACTCCTCTGAATACAGCTAGGGACATGAGGGCAGGGATTAGATCGATAGCTCCTCTGAATACAGCTAGGGACATGAGGGCAGGGATTAGATCATAAACTCCTCTGAATACAGCTAGGGACATGAGGGCAGGGATTAGATCGTAAATTCCTCTGAATACAGCTAGGGACATGAGGGCAGGGATTAGATTGTGAGCTCCTCTGAATGTAGCTAGGGACATGAGGGCAGGGATTAGATTGTGAGCTCCTCTGAATACAGCTAGGGACATGAGGGCAGGGATTAGATTGTGAGCTCCTCTGAATGTAGCTAGGGACATGAGGGCAGGGATTAGATTGTGAGCTCCTCTGAATACAGCTAGGGACATGAGGGCAGGGATTAGATCGTGAGCTCCTCTGAATACAGCTAGGGACATGAGGGCAGGGATTAGATCGTGAGCTCCTCTGAATACAGCTAGGGACATGAGGGCAGGGATTAGATCGTGAGCTCCTCTGGATACAGCTAGGGACATGAGGGCAGGGATTAGATTGTGAGCTCCTCTGAATACAGCTAGGGACATGAGGGCAGGGATTAGATCGTGAGCTCCTCTGGATACAGCTAGGGACATGAGGGCAGGGATTAGATTGTGAGCTCCTCTGCATACAGCTAGGGACATGAGGGCAGGGATTAGATTGTGAGCTCCTCTGAATGTAGCTAGGGACATGAGGGCAGGGATTAGATCGTGAGCTCCTCTGAATACAGCTAGGGACATGAGGGCAGGGATTAGATCGTGAGCTCCTCTGAATACAGCTAGGGACATGAGGGCAGGGATTAGATCGTGAGCTCCTCTGAATACAGCTAGGGACATGAGGGCAGGGATTAGATCGTGAGCTCCTCTGGATACAGCTAGGGACATGAGGGCAGGGATTAGATTGTGAGCTCCTCTGAATACAGCTAGGGACATGAGGGCAGGGATTAGATCGTGAGCTCCTCTGGATACAGCTAGGGACATGAGGGCAGGGATTAGATTGTGAGCTCCTCTGCATACAGCTAGGGACATGAGGGCAGGGATTAGATTGTGAGCTCCTCTGCATACAGCTAGGGACATGAGGGCAGGGATTAGATTGTAAACTAAAACTCCTCTAAGTACAGCGATGTGGGTTGGCACTCGGCAGTGTAAAAGTAACAGCCCTTAAACATCCCAGCACACCACACAATGCATTAAACTTTGTATGTCTCCATTCCGTCTGCAAATTGCAAAAAGCCCCTCTTACCACCACCACTTGCAGACAGTTGCTATTCAGGATCCCCAGCATAGCGGAGGAAGGAATCGGACATTGGGGGCTGTCCGTCGCACTGCATGCTGTAGCCAGGCATGATGAGAGTTGGCTGGCTTCTTGCTGCCTGTCCCACCATGATCACCGCCTGGCCGCCCGTGCAAGGTGTCCCGCTGCTGAGATTAAATTGTCCCCGCCAATCTCATGCTGCTGATCGCCAGTGTAAGTACCGGTGCTGGCAAAAGCCACTCCCCCAAGCCACTCTATTGGACGCATGAGCGCAAAGCTGGGAATCATTGGAGAGCGAATGTCTGCCTTGTTGTGGCCAGATACAGACAGGCTCGCCGCTCGCTCCAGTCCAGGGCAGGGGGGCAGCAGCTTACCTCCCACCACGATGTTGCATGGCATTGGCTCCGACCTCTGTCCCGTCCTCCACCATCTCCTCAGTCCTCTGGGCTCCGGTTCCTGCCTCCTCGTAAGTCAGTCGACTCGTAACTAGGCAACTGCGGCCGCCTCCACCAGACCTGCCTTGCCTCTGCTCACAGACAGTCACATGATCGCACACACACACAGTGACAGTCAGAGCAGAGCGGCAAGCGGGCGGGGGGCGGCTGCGGATGCTCGCGGTAGACAGCTAGTCTATGGAGAAGAAGGGTGACAGGTGCAGTCAGTTAACCTGTCACCCGCGGCCGCCCCACGGAAGGCAGCATATAAATTCGCCCTAGTCCTGTGCCTTGGGTGCCTGCCCACAAATCCGGCCCTGTCTGAAAGTGATGAGGCAATGGGAACTGACTAAGGAGGAGATTATCTCAATCCCTAGGAAAGCCCTAGAGGAGAGAGTGATTGAAACTGTTTTTCAGGACCCATTGGCCCTGAAAGATTGCCCAAGCCCAATTATGGAGGAGGGTTTGCGCTTGCTATGTTCTCCTAGGATTCCTAACAAATTCAGGGACTTGGCTTGGCTTTCCTTTCATGGCAGACTCTTTGTTAGAGGAAATTTGAAGTTTATTGGGGATAGGGATCGTGGCTGTCCTCATGAGGAGTGTGGTGGTGTGGAGGAGACCATGGACCATTTCCTGGTGGACTGTTCCTTTAAGAAAGAAGTATACAAACAGGTGGGTAGGGCTTTAGGTATTCCTTTCCTTGAGCGGCTTAGTTACGCAGAGTGGACTTATGGAGCATTCAATAACCGGGGGTCATTTAATTTGGACACTTTATTTTTAGTCAGTTTAGTGATTCGGTATTACACTTGGAATGCACGGTGTCAAATTGCGATCCATCAGAAAGTCCTCCCTGTCCAGGTGGTGGTGCATGGCATTATTGGTGAGGTTGGGAAAATTCGGGGTCTTGAGGAGGGAAGGTTGAGTCGGGGGGAATGGTGTCTGCTTTGGCAGAGCATCAAGCCTCCATGACTTGGCCAAACCTTCTCTTTAGTGAGCTTTTCTTTATCTTTCCACTTAGTTAGATGACCTAAACATAAGGAATGGTTTGCAAGCATAAGGAGGAGTAAGATTGCCTAGTCTTTCTTGCTGTAATATGTAAATAGGGTGCAGTGTTGTTGTATATAGTGTATATAGTAAGCCAGAGTGGCATAATTTATGGTTTCAGTCTTTCAGTTGCACTTGATATGGACTAAATAATGAAGCCAGAGTGGCATGATTTAGGTTGTGTTGAATTTTCAGTTCTTTTCTAGGTATGGACTTATTATGGACTAAAGAACTAAGGTACTTAAGGCGGTTAGCCTCATGTTTTGTTATTTATTTACTTGGGTATTTTATAATTTTTTTATATATGTTGCAGTATTTTTAATAAAAGAGTTACTATGCATTGCCTTCTGCCAGTGCCACACGTAACTCCTCCTCCTACTGCTGCTGTTGTATTTATCCTGCTGCTGTCAGTGGTCCCACCGCCAGGGTCCACACAATGCATTGCCTGCTGCCAGTGCCACATGTCACTCCACCTCCTCCTACTGCTGCTGTTGTATTTATCCTGCTGCTGTCAGTGGTCCCAATGCCAGAGTCCACACTATGCATTGCAGAACCGCTAGAGGTTTGCCGTGAGTGGGAATCGTGCGATTCCCGCTCAAGTGTGAATGGGCCCTTAAGGTTCCCTTTAAAGGAGAACTGTAGTGAAAGGTATATGGAGGCTACCATATTGATTTCCTTTTAAGCAATACCAGTTACCTGGCTATCCTGCAGACCCTCTGCCTCCAATACTTTTAGCCCTAGACCCTGAACAAGCATGCAGCAGATCTGGTGTTTGACATTTTTGTAAGATCTGACAAGATTAGCTGCATGCTTGTTTCTGGTATGATTCACACTACAGTGGCTGGATAGTGTACTGGTTAAGGGCTCTGCCTTTGACATGGGAGACCAGGGTTTGAATCCTGGCTAGGTCAAGTACCTATTCAGTAAGGTGTTCAAGGCAAGACTCCCTAACACTGCAGGGTGGCCTCTTGAGCGCGTCCCTGTGGCTGCAGCTCTTGAGCGCTTTGAGTCCGACAGGAGAAAAGCGCTATACAAATGTTTGGATTATTATTATTATTATTACTGCAGCCAAATAGATCAGCAGGGCTGCCAGACAACTGGTATAGCTTAAAAGGAAATCAATATGGCAGCCTCCATATACCTCTCACTACAGTTCTCCTTTAAGCAACCTAATGGTTCTATTGCATTGAGCATAAATGGTACATTTTAGGCTAGCTTCACTTACTACTGTAGTGGTACAGTGCTTAGGGTGACGTGCCCACCACACAGTGAGATCTGGGTTCGATTCCCAGCTATGGTATGATGTATACTGGTTTTTAAAATAGTATAATTCCCTGGCAGAAGAGACCCTCCTCCCTCCGGTAGGAGGGAGATTAAAATCTCCCTAGCAGAGTGTGCAGCAGCTGTCCCATAACTAATTAGTGTAGGCAGACAACTGAGTCAAATGGTATAAAGGACCTTGCTTGGAGGAGGAGGAGGGAAGGTGGGCGGGTCCTCCAGCAGTGATGTGTATTTCACTCAATTAGGTGTGGCTCCAGGTATTAGACCTTTTGAAACATGTTTTCTATCATTTTTCCAGCTGATAGAATTTTTTAAAACTTTCAAAGTTCTCCTCCCCATTGAAATCTATTGCGGTTCGCGAACTTTTTCGCGAACCTTTTGCGGAAGTAAAATCGGAGGTTCGGCCCATCTCTAGTGAGGAGGTGGAGGAGTCAGAAAGGTTTATAGAAGTAAAGTCAGCAAAAGAAAGAAGGAAGGAGAGAAGGAAAATGGTGACGGAAAAGAAAGCTAGTGAAAAGCTAGAAGAGATTAGGAATAAAAAATCTGTTATTGTAAAAAATAAGTTTAATGCGTTATCTGAGCAGTCTGAAATGTTTGATGGAAATATTGTAAATAGTGATGATGGTGAAGGGGAAAGTGTGGATATGGAGGTGGGGGGTGCAGTATAAGGAAGGCTAGGCAATCTCTTTCATTTGCCCTGATGGAGGTTCCCCCCCTTTAAAACTGGCAACCATTAATGTTGTTAGTATGAGATCTGTGAGTGCTCGAAGGGAAGCCATATTTTTTCTCGGTCAGTTTGATGCCGACATTTTATTTTTGCAAGAGACCAGGTTGCAAACGCTAGGTGACATACATGAGGCTAAGAGGGATTGGCACTATGGTCCCTCTTACTGGTCTCTTGCGGCTGAGCCTTACACTGGGGTGGCGGTCCTTTTTAAAACCGACATGGTAACTTTCCGGCGGGTAAGTGAAGTAGAGATGGGGCAATGCTTGGTCATGGACGTCTCTGTGAGGGGGCAGAATTTGAGGCTGATTAACATATATGGGCCTCAGTCTTAGAGGGAGAGGAAGCGCCTCGTCACAGAGATCAAGCCATTCTTGTTTACAGCCCAGGAGGTGGTCTTTGGTGGTGATTTCAATACCGTAGTCAGGTTAAGGGACAGGAGAGGTACCAAGACCCGCCTGGGCTACGATAGCAATTTTTTGAATAATATGGTTAGGGATGCTGGTCTGGTAGATGTGCATATAAAGCACACTCCAGATGACACAGGGTTCACTTTTTTCTGTGGAGAGCGTAGGAGTAGGATAGATAGGTTTTTTGTTAAGGAGAGCTCTGCTACCTCATCCCCAAGGGTGCAGGTGGTGGAGTTCTCTGATCACTGTATTCTGTCTGTGGTGTTGAATGTTGCAGATGTCCCTCCAAAAGGAAAGGGTATCTGGAGATTAAATTCGTTGCTGTTGGAAGAGGAAAGTGTAAGACAATCTTTCAGGGATTTTTTTCAGGCACAGGTCACTTTGCTGGACTGCTGCAGCAGTAGGTCTGAGTGGTGGGAGATGGTTAAAAGGCGAGCAGTAGGTCTTTTCAAGAACATAGCAAAAAAGAGAGCTTTTGGTAAATATGTTACCTACCAGCGTCTGAGGCGGAAACTTGAAATCGCTGTCTCGGGGGATGGTGATCCCGGTGAGATTAAAAGGATCAAGGATTTGTTGCGCAAGAGTCAGTATGACCGGCATGCTTCTTTGCTTCTGGAAAGGGATTACGGTAAAAGTCACTCGCCGGACCCTTATCAGAATTGCAAACAAAGTGTAGCAGTTAAGGTCGTGTATGGTCTCAAGGATAGTACAGGATCTCTGGTGCAGTCCAGAGCAGGGATTCTGGAAATCGTGAGATCCTTTTATGCTGAACTGTTGGGTAGCAGACCTCTTGATGAGACAGAGATGGAATCTTTCTTGTGTGATATTCCAGGACTGGTGAATTTAGATGTTCCTCTTGCATTTTTGACAGAAAGAATTTCTGCTGAGGAAGTGGCGAAAGCCATAGAGCAGCTTGCTATTAAAAAGACTCCAGGGCCTGATGGCTTGACGGCTGAATTTTATAAGGTTTTCAAGGACATTCTGGCACCTGAATTAGCAGAGGTTTACAATCGCAGCCTTGCAGAGGATGAGCTTCCTCCCTCTATGAGAGAATCAGCAGTTATTCTTTTGTCAAAGGGTAAAGATTCTTCAAGGATTGAGAATTGGCGTCCTATCAGCCTTCTCAATGTTGACCAAAAGATTCTGGCCAAAATAATTTTCTGGTGTCTGAGTCAGGTGGCAAATGAGGTGCTTTCTCGCCAGCAGCATTGTTCTGTCCAGGGGAGAAGCACTTTTTCAGCCGTATTAACGGTTCGGGAGATTCTGGAGAGATGCAGGGCTGCTGGTTGGGGAAAGTACCTACTGGCGTTGGATCAGGCAAAGGCATTTGATCGTGTCAATCATGAGTATCTGTGGATGCTCCTTAGTAAGTATGGTCTGCCGGGGAGGTTTATCAATTGGCTTAAAGTTCTGTACAAAGGTGCTGAAAGTTTCCCGCCTGTCAATGGTTGGGTTGGACAGACCTTTGAGGTTAGATCTGGGGTGCGCCAGGGGTGTCCTTTGAGTCCCCTGCTATATGCTTTTGCCATTGATCCTTTCATAAGAAGAATTGAGGGTGGAGCCTTGTGTGGGGTGCCGTCGGGCATTGCTGGTATGCCTCCTCTCAAGGTTGTGGCTTATGCTGATGATGTGACTGTGGTGATCTCTGGGCAAGAGGAGGCATAGGGCGTTTGTGCAGAGATTGCCCGTTACTCATTGGCATCAGGTTCCAAGATCAATCAGGATAAATGTGAGATTTTCTGGATGGGTAAGGAAAATGAGAGCTTCTTGCTTCCGGTCTCTTTTCCAGCACCAAAGGAAAAGATCAAAGTACTCGGCATAGAATTTGGCCCGGGTGATTATGGTCACCAAAATTGGGAAAGCAGACTACAGTGTGCTGAGGCTAAGGTGGTCCGCTGGAAAGGTTGGCGATTGATTTTCAGAGAAAGGATTGACATAATTAAAACCTATCTGATTCCAATTATGTTGTATGTCAGTTTTGTCTGTATTTTGCCAGTGTCTCTTCACACAAGGATCTACAGCTTATTTTTTCAGATGCTCTGGGGAAATGAGATGAACCACGTTAAGAGGAATGTCACCTATCGATCAAGGCAGAAGGGTGGCTTAGGGATGGTCAACCCGGTGGTTTTCTTTTCTCTGTTATTTATTAAGCACAATCTTGGTAAAATGTATGCGGAGGAACTGCCTGGATGGATGGGTATCTTCCAGTCCTGGTTTAAACCTTTTCTCAGGCAATGGGAAAGTGGTGGTTTGGTGAAAAGACTGAGAGCTGGTCCTGATTATCTCCCGGCCTATGTTGCACCTTGTCTGAAAGTGATGAGGCAATGGGAACTGACTAAGGAGGAGATTATCTCAATCTCTAGGAAAGCCCAGATTGAAACTGTTTTTCAGGACCCATTGGCCCTGAAAGATTGCCCAAGCCCAATTATGGAGGAGGGTTTGCGCTTGCTATGTTCTCCTAGGATTCCTAACAAATTCAGGGACTTGGCTTGGCTTTCCTTTCATGGCAGACTCTTTGTTAGAGGAAATTTGAAGTTCATTGGGGATAGGGATCGTGGCTGTCCTCATGAGGAGTGTGGTGGTGTGGAGGAGACCATGGACCATTTCCTGGTGGACTGTTCCTTTAAGAAAGAAGTATACAAACAGGTGGGTAGGGCTTTAGGTATTCCTTTCCTTGAGCGGCTTAGTTACGCGGAGTGGACTTATGGAGCATTCAATAACCGGGGGTCATTTAATTTGGACACTTTATTTTTAGTCAGTTTAGTGATTCGGTATTACACTTGGAATGCACGGTGTCAAATTGCGATCCATCAGAAAGTCCTCCCTGTCCAGGTGGTGGTGCATGGCATTATTGGTGAGGTTGGGAAAATTCGGGGTCTTGAGGAGGGAAGGTTGAGTCAGGGGGAATGGTGTCTGCTTTGGCGGAGCATCAAGCCTCCATGACTTGGCCAAACCTTCTCTTTGGTGAGCTTTTCTTTCTCTTTCCACTTAGTTAGATGACCTAAACATAAGGAATGGTTTGCAAGCATAAGGAGGAGTAAGATTGCCTAGTCTTTCTTGCTGTAATATGTAAATAGGGTGCAGTGTTGTTGTATATAGTGTATATAGTAAGCCAGAGTGGCATAATTTATGGTTTCAGTCTTTCAGTAGCACTTGATATGGACTACATAATGAAGCCAGAGTGGCATGATTTAAGTTGTGTTGAATTTACAGTTCTTTTCTAGGTATGGACTTATTATGGACTAAAGAACTAAGGTACTTAAGGCGGTTAGCCTCATGTTTTGTTATTTATTTACTAGGGTATTTTATAATTTTTGTATATATGTTGCAGTATTTTTAATAAAAGAGTTACTATGCATTGCCTTCTGCCAGTGCCACACGTCACTCCTCCTCCTAATGCTGCTGTTGTATTTATCCTGCTGCTGTCAGTGGTCCCACCGCCAGGGTCCACACAATGCATTGCCTGCTGCCAGTGCCACATGTCACTCCACCTCCTCCTACTGCTGCTGTTGTATTTATCCTGCTGCTGTCAGTGGTCCCAACGCCAGAGTCCACACTATGCATTGCCTGCTGTCAGTGCCACACGTCACTCCTGCCTACCATACGTGACGACTCCTCCTCCTCCTGCTGGCCTGCTGCATTGATTTACCTATGAATTTATTTATGTATTTATTTATTGTATTTCTACCAGACTTCTGCTGCTGCTGCTGGCCTGCTGCATTGATTTATGCAATGCATAGTGTGGACCCTGGCAGTGGGACCACTGACAGCAGCAGGATAAATACAACAGCAGCAGTAGGAGGAGGAGTGACGTGTGGCACTGACAGCAGGCAATGCATAGTGTGGACTCTGGCGGTGGGACCACTGACAGCAGCAGGATAAATACAACAGCAGCACTAGGAGGAGGAGTGACGTGTGGCACTGACAGCAGGCAATGCATAGTGTGGACTCTGGCGGTGGGACCACTGACAGCAGCAGGATAAATACAACAGCAGCAGGAGGAGGAGGTGGAGTGACGTGTGGCACTGGCAGAAGGCAATGCATAGTGTGGACCCTGGCAGTGGGACCACTGACAGCAGCAGGATAAATACAACAGCAGCAGTAGGAGGAGTGACGTGTGGCACTGACAGCAGGCAATGCATAGTGTGGACTCTGGCGGTGGGACCACTGACAGCACCAGGATAAATACAACAGCAGCAGTAGGAGGAGGAGTGACGTGTGGCACTGGCAGAAGGCAATGCATAGTGTGGACCCTGGCAGTGGGACCACTGACAGCAGCAGGATAAATACAACAGCAGCAGCAGGAGGAGGTGGAGTGACATGTGGCACTAGCAGCAGGCAATGCATTGTGTGGACCCTGGCGGTGGGACCACTGACAGCAGCAGGATAAATACAACAGAAGCAGTAGGAGGAGGAGTGACGTGTGGCACTGACAGCAGCAGGATAAATACAACAGAAGCAGTAGGAGGAGGAGTGACGTGTGGCACTGACATCAGGCAATGCATAGTGTGGACTCTGGCAGTGGGACCACTGACAGCACCAGGATAAATACAACAGCAGCAGTAGGAGGAGGAGTGACGTGTGGCACTGGCAGAAGGCAATGCATAGTAATTCTTTATTAAAGAATACCGCAACTCATTTTATACAAAAATATGAAAATAACCAAAATAAATATAATAACGGACATTAGGCCCCACGCCTCAAAATAGCTTAATATTCAGTCCATATCAAGTCCATTTTTCCTGAAAGGAAAACTCAAGAACAAATAACTTAATCTCAGCTATTTGACTTCAATATCATAACACACTATATACACTATACACTATTTACATATATCAGTAAGAAAGACTAAGCAATCTCACTCCTCCTATGTTTGCAAGCCATTCCTCAACTTTTGAGTTTCTAGCTAAGTGAAAAAAGAAAAAGGAAGCTCACCACAGGAAGATTTGGTCAGGTCAAGGAGGTCTGACGGTCTGCCAAAACAGACGCCATTCCTCCCGACTCAACCTCCTCTCCTCAAGACCCCGAATTTTCCCAACCTCACCAATAATGCCATGCACCACCACCTGGACAGGAAGGACTTTCTGATGGATCGTAATTTGACACCGTGCATTCCAAGTGTAATACCGAATCACTAAGCTAACTAAAAATAAAGTGTCCAAATTAAATGACCCTCGGTTATTGAATGCACCATATGTCCACTCCGCGTAACTGAGCCGCTCAAGGAAAGGAATACCTAAAGCCCTACCCACCTGTTTGTATACTTCTTTCTTAAAGGAGCAGTTCAATAGAAAATGGTCCATGGTTTCCTCCACTCCTCCACACTCCTCATGAGGACAACCACGATCCCGATCTCCTATGAACTTTAAATTTCCTCTAACAAAGAGTCTGCCATGAAAAGAAAGCCAAGCCAAATCCCTGAATTTGTTAGGAATCCTAGGAGAACATAGCAAACGCAAACCCTCCTCCATAATTGGGCTTGGGCAATCTCTCAGGGCCAATGGGTCTTGAAAAAAGGTCTCAACCACCCTCTCCACCAGGAATTTCCTAGGAAGTGAGATAATATCCTCCTTCGTCAATTCCCATTACCGGATCACTTTCAGACAAGGTGCAACATAGGCCGGAAGATAATCAGTACTGGCTCTCAGTCTTTTCACCAAACCTCCTTCTTCCCACCGCCTGAAAAAAGGTTTAAACCAGGACTGGAAAATACCCATCCACCCAGGCAGCTCCTCCGCATACATTCTACTAAAGTTGTTTTTAATAAATAACAGAGAAAAGAAAACCACTGGGTTGACCATTCCTAAGCCACCCTTCTGCCTTGATCGATAAGTGATATTCCTCTTAACGTGGTTCATCTTATTTCCCCAGAGCATTTGGAAAAACAAGCTGTAGATCCTCGTGTGAAGAGATACTGGCAAAATACAGACAAAACTGACATATAACATAATTGGAATCAAATAGGTTTTGATTATGTCAATCCTTTCCCTGAAAGTCAATCGCCAACCTTTCCATCGGATCACCTTAACCTCAGCACATCTTAGTCTGCTCTCCCAATTTTGGTGACCATAGTCACCTGGGCCAAATTCTATGCCGAGTATTTTAATCTTTTCCTTTGGTGCCGGAAAAGAGACCGGAAGCAAGAAGTTCTCATTTTCCTTACCCATCCAGAAAGCCTCACACTTATCTTGGTTGATCTTGGAGCCTGATGCTAGTGAATAACGAGCAACCTCCGCACAAACACCTTCCGCCTCCTCCTGTCCAGAGACCACCACAGTCACATCATCAGCATAAGCTACAACCTTGAGAGGGGGCACACCAGAAATGCCCGATGGCACCCCACACAACGCTCCACCCTCAACCCTTCTTATGAAAGGATCAATGGCGAAAGCATATAGTAGAGGACTCAAAGGACACCCCTGGCGCACCCCAGATCTAACCTCAAAAGATTGTCCAACCCAACCATTGACAAGCGGGAAACTTTCAGCACCTTTATATAAAACCTTAAGCCAATTAATAAACCTCCCCGGCAGACCATACTTATTAAGGAGCATCCACAGGTACTCATGATTGACACGATCAAAAGCCTTAGCCTGATCCAACGCCAGTAAATACTTCCCCCAACCAGCAGCCCTGCATCTCTCCAGAATCTCCCGGACCGTTAATACGGCTGACAGAGTACTTCTCCCCTGGACAGAACAGTGCTGCTGGCGAGAAAGTACCAAATTTGCCACCTGACTCAGTCGCCAAAAAATTATTTTAGCCAGAATCTTTCGATCAACATTGAGAAGGCTGATGGGCCGCCAATTCTCAATCATTGAAGAATCTTTACCCTTTGACAAAAGAATGACTGCCGATTCTCTCATAGAGGGAGAAAGCTCATCCTCTGCAAGACTGCGATTGTAAATTTCTGCCAATTCAGGAGCCAAGATGTCCTTGAAAACCTTATAAAATTCGGCCGTCAAGCCATCTGGCCCCGGAGTCTTTTTTATAGCAAGTTGCTCTATGGCTTTCACCACTTCTTCAACAGATATTCTTTCCGTCAAAAACGCTAAAGGAACATCTAAATTTACCAGTCCTGGAATATCACACAAGAAAGATTCCATCGCTGTTTCATCAAGAGCTCTGTTACCCAAGAGTTCTGCATAAAAGGATCTCACGATTTCCAGAATCCCTGCTCTGGACTTCACCAGAGATCCCGTACTATCTTTGAGACCATAAATGATCTTAACTGCCACACTTTGTTTACAATTCTGGTAAGGGTCTGGCGAGTGGTTTTTACCATAATCCCTTTCCAGAAGCAAAGAAGCATGCCGATCATACTGACTCTTGCGCAACAAGCCCTTGATCCTATCGATCTCTACGGGATCGCCATCCCCCGAAACAGCGATTTCAAGTTTCCGCCTCAGACGCTGGTAGGCAACATATTTACCAAAAGCTCTTCTTTTTGCTAGGTTCTTGAAAAGACCTACTGCACGTTTTTTAACCATCTCCCACCACTCAGACCTACTGTCACAACAGTCCAGCAAAGTAACCTGTGCCTGAAAAAAATCCCTGAAAGATTGTCTTACACTTTCTTCCTTCAATAGCAACGAATTTAATCTCCAAATACCCCTTCCCTTAGGAGGAACATCTGAAAAATTCAACACCATAGACAGAATACAGTGATCAGAGAACTCCACCACCCGCACCCCTGGGGATGAAGTAGCAGAGCTCTCCTTAACAAAAAACCTATCTATCCTACTCCTACGCTCTCCACAGAAATAAGTAAACCCTGTGTCACCTGGGGTGTGCTTTATATGCACATCCTCCAAGCCAGCATCCCTAACCATACTATTCAAAAAGTTACTATCATAGCCCAGGCGAGTCTTGGCACCTCTCCTGTCCTTAAGCCTAACTACGGTATTGAAATCACCACCGAAGACTACTTCCTGGGCCGTAAACAGGAATGGCTTGATCTCTGCGAAGAGGCGCTTTCTCTCCCTCTCAGACTGAGGACGATAGATATTAATTAGCCTCAAGTCCTGCCCCCTCACAGAGATGTCCATAACCAAACATCTTCCCATCTCAATCTCACTTACCCGCCGGAAAGTTACCATATCGGTTTTAAAAAGGACCGCCACCCCAGTATAAGGCTCTGCCGCAAGAGACCAATAGGAGGGACCAAAGTACCAATCCCTCTTAGCTTCCTGGATGTCAGACAATGTTTGAAGCCTGGTCTCCTGCAAAAATAAAATGTCGGCATCAAATTGACCGAGAAAAAATATGGCATTCCTACGAGCACTTACAGATCTCATACTAGCAACATTAATGGTTGCTAGTTTCAAAGGGGGGGGAACCTCCATCAGGATAAATGAAAAAGGAATTGCCTAATCTTTCTTACACTTCACTTTCTTCTTCCTTAGAAAAAGATATATCCATTTCCTCCGACTTCTCCTGAACTGAAACAACTTCAGCCTCCTCATCAAATAAATCACTTTCCATGTCACTATTTACATTATCAGATAAATCACTCAGTGCCTCATATTTATTTTGCACTCCAATACTCTCCTTTTTTCCATATTTCTCCCATTTCTCTGCTGCCTTTTTCCCCATTAATTCTTTCCTTTTTTCCTGTCTCCTCATTTTTGCTGATTTGACATTTCCCAAAGGTTTAGGTTCCTCCGCCTTTTTTCCCTTCTCCTCCCTCTCTTTTTTATTCCCTTCTTTTTTTTTTACAAGTTCTTCCATTTTTTCCTTCCCCTCCTCCAAATCTTTGGATACTTTATTCTCTTCTCTCCTTTCCTCAGTATTATTTTTTCCCACTTTTCCATTGTTTTCCACAGCCTCCTCCCCCTTTTTTAAAGGGACCACTTCCTTAGGGGAAGAAGAATTATTCTCTTGTCCCATAAGATCTAAAACCTTAGAGTCAGATGACTTCTCTGGAACTTTATCTAATCTTTCCGCCACCAAAGACAACGATGGAGGGGGAGACGGTGGCGGTAGTGTTTTTAATACTGATAAAAACTGAGGAACCACAGACTGGGTTTTCAGGGCGGTGGATTCTACCCGTGATGGCTCTCTATCAGACGCAGCCTCTACAGCCTCTTCTACCATAATTCTTTCCATTTCTTTATGGACTTCTTCACCTAAATTTGACCATGACTCCGGGAATTGTGAATACGGATGCCCCAATTTCAAACAGATACTACACCTTATCAATTTGCAATCTTTTGCCAGATGTCCCAATTCATGACAACGAGAACATTTCTGTTCAGGACACGAGATGCTGTAATGGCTCCTTGAATTACATTTGTGACAAACTCGAGGCTGCCCCTGATAGAAAACACGATCTCTACCTATAAAAACTGATGTTGGGATGTGCTTGACCACATTCCCTATTTTGTTCAACCTTACCACTAGCTCCCAACCGCCCCCCCAGATCCCAAACTCATCCATCACCTTCTTTGGAGCACTTAAGGGCACCCCATAATTTTGTATCCAGACCACAAGGTCATGCACCGGGATGGATTCATTCGGGACCACGATCGTTATCTTTTTGTCCAGCGACTGTCTGGACACAGTCTGGGGAATCAAACCTCTCCATTCCTCCTTGTTCTTCCATGTATTCTCATATTTCTCCCAGAAAGTGTCCAGACCCGTCGGGGACAAAAAGCTAACATCGAAAAAAGAAGGGGGGCTTTCAGGAGCTAAAATGGCATAAAAATCCACCGCCCTGAAACCCATCTTCAAAAGCAACTGAATAAACGTTTTCCTGGTATAGGTAACACCTCCTTCATTACCAAAACTAACCCTTACTAGATTCCTTCTATTTCTAGAAGATTGACCAGCCTCATCATGAGTTACGGACAAATTTGCATTTCCATTTCCATGTTTGACCATTTGCGCATAAGATCTGCTAGCAATCTGTTTTGATTACCCAGATTTTTTTTAACAATCTCCTTCCCTTCACCTTCCACCACTTTCTCCTTTACCATATTTTTTTCCATACACTCCTGCCTTCCCACCAACCTCCTTTTTTCCTCTGCTTCACAAACAGCATTAATATTATCACCCCTTCTTTTCCCACTTTGACCACTGTTTACCTGGTTAATCCTGTCATTCATAGCGCTTTTCTCTGTTGTACCCCCTTCAGGGACTCTTTCTTTAGCAATGCTCCCCTCAGGAATTACTGCGCCTCCTGCCCGACCGGCCACAGCTCCCCTCCGCAGTCACCATATCAGCCACTTTAGGCTTTGCCGGAATCGCCGCTCCTAGTGCGCACTTCTCCACCTCACTTAGGCTTGGCCGCGCACTCGCCGCTGTTTTCACCTCCATAGATCCGGAACCAGATGTGACGCTTACGTCACTTCCGGCTACCGCCCCCACGCCAAAGCCCGTGCTCGGCGCCATCTTGGAAGAGGGCAAACCCTGCGTTGCTACTACAGGGTTTTGCCCAACCTCTATTGGCGCTATCCTGAGCGGATTCACATTACCTGGATCCTGTCCCTGAAAGGTAAACCTAAAATCCTGAACCTTCTTAGTACCCCCTACAGGGGAAAATGCGCTAAGACTTTCTTTGAATGCCACACTATTAACCCTTGCAGGTACAGATTGCGCATAATTCTGAGGACTCACAGGGTTTATACAAACAGGTGGGACAAGACTGGGAAAAGGGTTTACCACACTAGGTACTTGTACATGAGGGTTTAGACTTTGGTTCACAAAGGGAAAGAGGGGAGAGGATTGGGAAAAGGGATAATTCTGTACATTCTGAAAATTACTGTCATTTGTCATCATATGCATATTATTGTGACCACCAGAAAAGTTTTGGAAATATCCCGGAAACTGCATGCTTAAACCATATTGGGAAGGAAAAAACCCATTCACAGTCTGCTGCATATTCTGCATATTTGTGATCTGACTCATATTCGACCCATATGGTACGAAGATGTCTCTCTTGCCTCCTATATTTCCACTTCCTGCTCTATCTTGAGACACAGGGCTATCCATTGGTACTTCTGAACTTTTGGAAGTCTGGGACACAACTTTCCCTTCATTTCCTTCTCCCACACTCTGAGAAATTTCTTCACTCATCTGAGCAAATCTTTGCTGATTCCTCAAACCTTCTGAGAACATTCCACCACTTGCTTCTAGCTTTCTTAAAGCTTCACTCTGCTCATCAATCTGCTTTTTAAGTTTCACCAGTTGAGGGTTGGATTTCAAAAACCCTGGTTTCCATGACTGGCCATACTTATTTATTTTTTTCTTTAGTTCAAATTGCAAACTCTTAAGAGATTCCTGGGTCTTCTTGACCTCTAACTGCCAAGCAACCACATCCTTAACAGTCCTTTCCACTGAAAATCCACTGCCACCAGTATTATGAGCCTCCATTTTTGGAGGACAGGGAAGTTCTTCCTGGCCAAGGCCCCCCAGAGCCAACTAGCCCAGGGGAGCCCAAACCTACTCAGCGAAAGTCCTACTTCCCCTCTCTCACTCACCACTTTGACAGGGACCCAGTCCTTCAGATAGAAATCCACCAGGTTGCTCCTACTGCTGGAACCGCAGGAGCTCAGCCAGAGAGCTCCTCTCTCCTCCACAGCCACACGCACACTGACTTCCTAAGGGCAGAGCCAATGCATAGTGTGGACCCTGGCAGTGGGACCACTGACAGCAGCAGGATAAATATAACAGCAGCAGTAGGAGGAGGTGGAGTGACGTGTGGCACTGGCAGCAGGCAATGCATTGTGTGGACCCTGGCGGTGGGACCACTGACAGCAGTAGGATAAATACAACAGCAGCAGTAGGAGGAGGAGTGACATGTGGCACTGACAGCAGGCAATGCATAGTGTGGACCCTGGCGGTGGGACCACTGACAGCAGCAGGATAAATACAACAGCAGCAGTAGGAGGAGGTGGAGTGACATGTGGCACTGGCAGCAGGCAATGCATTGTGTGGACCCTGGCGGTGAAACCACTGACAGCAGCAGGATAAATACAACAGCAGCAGCAGGAGGAGGTGGAGAGACATGTGGCACTGGCAGCAGGCAATGCATTGTGTGGGCGGTGGGACCACTGACAGCAGCAGGATGAAAATTAGCGCAGTGTAATATGTTGCCGCTTTATAAATACAATAAATACATGAATAAATTCATAGGTAAATTAATGCAGCAGGCCAGCAGCAGCAGCAGGAGTCCGGTAGAAATACAATAAATAAATACATAAATAAATTCATAGGTAACCGTAAATCAATGCAGCAGGCCAGCAGCAGCAGCAGGAGTCCGGTAGAAATACAATAAATAAATACATAAATAAATTCATAGGTAACCGTAAATCAATGCAGCAGACCAGCAGCAGCAGCAGCAGCAGGAGTCAGGTAGAAATACAATAAATAAATACATAAATAAATTCATAGGTAAATCAATGCAGCAGGCCAGCAGGAGGAGGAGGAGTCGTCACGTATGGCAGGCAGCAGGCAATGTATTGTAATTCCCAGGCAGGCACCTCATGTCCTCCTTTCGCCGACAACAGGTGCCAGGAACGTGCCTTCTATCCAGGCCTGGTTAATCTTCAAAAATGTCAGTCTGTCCACGCCCTCTGTGGACAGATGAGAGCGCTTCTCGGTGACCACGCCACCGGCCGCACTGATGCACCTCTCAGACAGCACGCTCCACCCAGTACTCCATGGGGTCCACAGGCTCTTCGCTGCCGGTGTCAAGCCCACTGAAGGACCCCATGTAGTCGGCCACCATCCGGTTCATGCGCTGGCTGTGACTCTCACCGAGGGTGGCTGCTGCCTGCTTCTCCTCTCTCGGCTGCTGTACCTTCATGTAGAACGCCTGCGTCAATGACAGCAGGTCTCCTGGGCGCCTGACGCTGCTGCTGGCCACAGGCACCTGCTGCTGTGCTGCTGGCTGCTGGACAGGGACAGAGGGAGTGGAAGGCGGGGGGAATGCTTCCTCCAGCCGCCGAACAAGGATCTCCTGCAACTCCCTTGCTCGCTGCTCACGGTCTCTGGCAGGCAGAAACTGATCCCACCTCCCCCTCAGCCGTGGGTCCAGGATCATGCTGATGCAGGCGTCCTCCCTCGCTTGCATCTGCTTGACCCTGGGGTCTGTGCGCAGGCAGCGCAGCATGTGCGCTGCCATGGGGAACAGGGTGGACAGTCTAACAGAGACATCAGGGTCAGCGTCCTCCTCCTCCTCCTCTTGCCCCTGAGACTCTTCCTCCTCTCTCCACCCTCACACCACTGCTGCTGCGCTCCGATGTTCCCCCCCAGCAGCAACGTCCAGCACCTCCAACTCCTCCTCCTCCTCCTCCAGGGACTCAAATACCTGCGGAGCAGTAGACTGCGCAGGCGGCTGCTGTTCCAGCTGCTTCAGGGTCTCCTCTCCCAAATCCACCAAATCGCCAAGTGCCCTGTACAGCAGACAAACAAAGGGCACCCACTGGCAGAGGGATGCCCGTTGTTCACTCACCAGGTTGGTTCCCTGCAGGAAGGGAGCCAACACCAAGCAGACCTGCTGCATCTGCCCCCATTGCGCGTTGGTGAGGAGCTGGAGTGTGGTGCTGCTTCTGCTGCCGATGCCGGAGACAGTGGCATCATAGATGTACCGGTTGACAGCCCTCCTCTGCTCAACCAGCCACTCCAACATCGCCAGGGTGGAGTTCCAGCGAGTTGGCACATCTATGATGAGGCGGTGTCGTGGCAGGCCCTCCTGCTGCTGGATGTCTTCCAGTTTTGCTGCGGCAGCTGCTGAGCGTCGGAAAGTGCGCACAATTTTCCGCGCCGCTTCTAACAGCTCCTCCATCCCCAGGTAGGTGCGCATGAAATTTTGCTGATGGCAGCCAGCAGGTTGGCAGCATTGTCGGACACCACCAATCCCACAGTGAGGCCTCTGGGGGTCAGCCACGTCCTCTCCTGCTCCCTGAGGTAGCGGAGCACGTTAGTTGCCGTCAAGGAGTGTTTCCCCAGGCTTTTCATCTCCAGCAGCGCTTGGCAGTGGCGGGTCTTCACGCTGCTGGAGAGACGGGATCGCTTGGCGGTGGGAGCTGCTGCTTCTCCCCTGACCCCGCGCGGTGGCACCACGTAGTGGGTGACTGGTGCTGCTGCGCCCGAGGATGGACCTGCTGCTTCCTCGCTCGGACTTTCCACCAGGCTGGCCCAGTGGGCCATAAAGGACAGATAGCACTCTGTCCCAAACCGGCTGCTCCAGGAATCCATGGTTATGTGGATCCGCGCACTGACAGCGTGATCCAGCGTGCAGCCCACGTTCTCCATGGCAGAGCGGTGCAGTGCTGGGATCGCCCTGCGGGAGATATAGTGGCGGCTGGGGACTTGCCACTCCGGGATCCCAACCTGCAGCAGCGCTCTGATGTCACTCCCCTCCTGCACAAAGAAATATGGCAGGAGCTGGGAGCACATGGCCTGGGCAAGCAACCCGTTCAGCAACCGGATGCGCCTGTGGGCGGGAGGCAGCACCTTGGTCACACTGGGGAATGCTTTGCTGAGCAGGGTCTGGCGGCGTTTGCCTGCACAGGAGGATGAGGAGGCCACTGTGGAGGGAGCTGATGAGGCCACTGAGGACTGGTTGCCCAGGGGGGGGTGGGAGTGAGTTGCTGCTGTGCTCCTGCTGCTGCTGCTGCTGGATGGGCAGGAGGGGCTGCTGCTGCTGCTGGATGGGCAGGAGGGTCGGCTGCTGCTGCTGCTGCTGAAATCTGTGCAGTGGCTGTCTGGCTCTGACCACTGCCTGCACCACTTTGCATAAGCTTCTCCAACTCATTAAAGTCCTCAAAATGTCTGCTCTGTAAGTGGGTCTGCAGGCACAAGGTACTCAATTTGTGGATATCGCGACCTCTGCTGAGACTGAGATTGCAACTGTTGCAAATTGCACGGGTCGGGTCCACTGGGCACTTGGTGAAATACCGCCAGACTGGGGACTTCAACCTGCTCTTTGAGCTTGAGGGCTGGGGTTTTTGGGTGCCCTTGGAGGATTGTACCTTTTTGGTTGTAGTTAGAGGTTTTCTGCGGGTGGTGGTAGCGACTGAAGCAGCAGGCTGTGGCTCCTGCCTTCCACGCTCTGTGCTGGCCGCCTTGCTGCTGCCGCGCCTCTGCGCCAGAGACGCCTCCTCCTCCGATGACGAGCTGCCTTCAACCAACTGTGCTGGTGGTACTGGTGGCACATAGGGAGGATCTATCAAGTCATCATCATCAACCCCAAACAAATCCTGTGAGCCCGACTCAAACAACTCCTGTACCCCAACATCCCCTGCATCACGCCCCTCCTCCTCAGTGCCAACAACAAACTTCTGCACCTCAAACTCCTCCTCCTCCTCCTTGGATGACCCCATCATCTCCAACTCATACTTCTCCAAAACATCCCTGCACATGGTCATAGTCTCAGGGGAGAAGAGCATGCTCATTGAGGGCAGGCTGGTCGATGGGGTCACCGTGACCATGGCCTCAAGCGCTGGTGGAGGCCTGCTGTGGACAGGAGTGCTGGTGCTGGTGGCACTAGTCTCACTGGTGCTGGAGGCCTGGCTGGAAAAGGTGGCTTCCTGCCCCACCATCATTTCCACCACAGCCTGCACCTGACTCTCCCCAATGGGCCGTGGGCGACAACCCGTCTCAAAGATGGGCGCAACACGCTGCTGTTGCGCCTCTGCTCCCTCCTCCCTGTGGTCAGTGGCTGGCGGCGCACCAGTCCCAGACCTGCTGCTGCTGGCAGTGGCTCCTGCAATGGCGCTCCCTCTCCTGGTGGTGCCTCGCCCTCTACCTCTACCTCTGCCAGTCATTGTGCACTATACAATTACAGTAAAAAAAAAATAAGTAGAAGAGGGCGGGAAAGGGTGTAAACTTTAATAAAGTCTGTGTTGGTGGTGACTAGGTGGTGACTAGTAGTAGTAGTAGGCAGTAGTAGTACTCACGCAGGTAACTAAGAAACACCTAGCGTACTACGCTACAAGTAAGTCGTGCGGCAGACAGTCGGTGACAATTACAAATGGTCATACACAGTCAGATGCAATCAATCAATAGGCTCGGGCAGGCGACAGACAGTCACAGGTCACTCACAACGGATGCTGGTGTGGTGGCCTGTATGTGTTGTAACTCTTATTTATCACACACACTACGGATGATAATAAAATCACACAGTAAAATTGAAAAAAAAAATAGTGAACGGGTACTAGTAGACTAGTAGTATAGTAGTAGACACTAGTAGTATGCACGCACGCAGGTAACTAAGAAACACCTAGCGTACTACGCTACAAGTAAGTCGTGCGGCAGACAGTCGGTGACAATTAAAAACGGTCACACATGGTCAGATGCAATCAATCAATAGGCTCGGGCAGGTGAGGTGACAGACAGTCACAGGTCAGGTCACTCACAACGGATGCTGGTGGTGGCCTGTATGTGTTGTAACTCTTATTTATCACACACACTACGGATGATAATAAAATCACACAGTAAAATTTAAAAAAAAAAAAAAGTGAACGGGTACTAGTAGACTAGTAGTATAGTAGTAGACACTAGAAGTATGCACGCACGCAGGTAACTAAGAAATGTTATAATTTAAGTAGGCCTCAGTTATTTGGACTGAGTTAGTCAAAAAGGCTTGGGGTGCAGACCTGCCCTTTAAGGGGATTTTCTCTTAGAGAGAAAATCTGCAGTTCTGTCAGCAGAACTAGAACATACCAAGAAGCTGTTCTATGGACAAGGCCACAGGTCTCACTGACCTCACATGTACACCACAGGAACAGTAAACACAGGCCATGTTTTCTAAATACCCAAATTCCTTGTAAGTAGGGCAGAAGCATCATTAAATATTAATCGAGTAGGTGTGTATTATGACACCACGAGGGGGCTAAGCCAATAGTCTGGTCTGGGGGACGGCGAAAATGAGGTCACATTTAACTCTTTCCTAGTCAGTAGAGTTGGGCCGAACGGTTCGCCTGCGAACGGTTCCATGCGAACTTCAGTGGTTCGCGTTCGCGTCCCGCAGGCGAACTTTTGCGGAAGTTCGGTTCGCCCCATAATGCACCATGAGGGTCAACTTTGACCCTCTACATCACAGTCAGCAGGCCAAGTGTAGCCAATTAGGCTACACTAGCCCCTGGAGCCACTCCCCCTCCTAATAAAAGGCAGGCAGCGACGGCCATTACGCTCACTCGTGTGCCTGCGTTAGTGAGAGTAGGGCGAGCTGCTGCAGACTGTCTCTCATAGGGAAAGATTAGTTAGGCTTAGCTTGTTCCTGGCTGCATACCTGTTCTGTTCAGAGCCCACCATACCTGTTCTGTTCAGTGAGCCCACTGGATACCTGCATACCTGTTCAGTGAACCTGCCACTGCATACCTGTTCTGTGAACCCACCACTGCATACCTGAACTGTGAACCCACCACTGCATACCTGTTCAGTGAACCCACCACTGCATACCTGTTCAGTGAACCCACCACTGCATACCTGTTCAGTGAACCTGCCACTGCATACCTGTTCTGTGAACCCACCACTGCATACCTGTTCTGTGAACCCACCACTGCATACCTGTTCAGTGAACCCACCACTGCATACCTGTTCAGTGAACCCACCACTGCATACCTGTTCAGTGAACCCACCACTGCATACCTGTTCAGTGAACCCACCACTGCATACCTGTTCTGTGAACCTGCCACTGCATACCTGTTCTGTGAACCCGCCACTGTATACCTGTTCTGTTCAGTGAACCCGCCACGGTATACCTGTTCTGTTCAGTGAACCCGCCACTGCATACCTGTTCTGTTCAGTGAACCCGCCACTGTATACCTGTTCAGTGAACCTGCCACTGCATACCTGTTCTGTTCAGTGAACCCACCGGTGAGTTTGGTGTGTCAGTGTGAAGCAGTCCCTTAATTACACTACCTGATTGATGTATACACATGCAAGATGTTTTAAAGCACTTTAGGCCTGTCATTTAGCATTCAATGTGATTTCTGCCCTTAAAACGCTGCTTTGCGTCAAATCCAGATTTTTCCCGGGGACTTTTGGCATCTATCCCACTCCTCCACCTGGGGGTCCAGGTGTTAGACCCCTTGAAACATCTTTTCCATCATTATTGTGGCCAGCATAATTTTTTTTTTTTCAAAGTTCGCATCCCCATTGAAGTCTATTGCGGTTCGCTAACTTTTACGCGAACCGAACCTTACGCGGAAGTTCGCGAACCCGGTTCGCGAACCTAAAATCGGAGGTTCGGCCCAACTCTACTAGTCAGTATAAACCGGCCGGGTGGGCTGAGGGAGCTCACTCTGCTTCATACTTTCATGCCCTCCATCTCTGACTTCTACTGACTGGAACCCAATTATTTCTCTAAGTATTTCATTCCTTTCTGTAATCTGATATGATGTATGCTGTACATAGGTAGTCTAGAAGATGTAACTTAGATTAGAAAGAAGGTAACTGACTAATATTCAGGAGGAAGGTTAGTCAAGAGCTGTAACGCCAAGAAACTTAAATATGAAGACTTTGCCTTGCTAGGATATGATGAACTATATCTGTATATATGTTTTCTGAATAAACTTTGTGAATATTGAAGAAGCCTGAGAAAAGTCTATCTCCTGCTTGCTGTGTGATGAGTCGTGTTTGCAACTCTTGAGGATGAGTTTGCTGGTGCCGGAAAAAGGTGAATTATAACAGTTTATAACAAGAAACACCTAGCGTAATACGCTACAAGTAAGTCGTGCGGCAGACAGTCGGTGACAATTACAAACGGTCACACACGGTAAGACGCAATCAATTAATAGGCTCGGGCAGGCGACAGACAGTCACAGGTCACTCACAACGGATGCTGGTGGTGGCCTGTATGTGTTGTAACTCTTATTTATTACACACACTACGGATGATAATAAAATCCCACAGTAAAATTGAAAAAAAAATTAGTGAACGGGTACTAGTAGACTAGTAGTATAGTAGTAGACACTAGTAGTATGCACGCACGCAGGTAACTAAGAAACACCTAGCGTAATACGCTACAAGTAAGTCGTGCGGCATACAATCGTTGACAATTAAAAACGGTCACACACGGTCAGACGCAATCAATCAATAGGCTCGGGCAGGCGACAGACTGTCACAGGTCACTCAAAACGGATGCTGGTGTGGTGGCTTGTATGTGTTGTAACTCTTATTTACTACACACACTACGGATGATAATAAAATCACACAGTAAAATTGAAAAAAAAATTAGTGAACGGGTACTAGTAGACTAGTAGTATAGTAGTAGACACTAGTAGTATGCACGCGAGCAGGTAACTAAGAAACACCTAGCGTACTACGCTACAAGTAAGTCGTGCGGCAGACAGTCGGTGACAATTAAAAACGGTCACACATGGTCAGATGCAATCAATCAATAGGCTCGGGCAGGTGAGGTGACAGACAGTCACAGGTCAGGTCACTCACAATGGATGCTGGTGGTGGCCTGTATGTGTTGTAACTCTTATTTATCACACACACTACAGATGATAATAAAATCACACAGTAAAATTGAAAAAAAAAATAGTGAACGGGTACTAGTAGACTAGTAGTATAGTAGTAGACACTAGAAGTATGCACGCACGCAGGTAACTAAGAAATGTTATAATTTAAGTAGGCCTCAGTTATTTGGACTGAGTTAGTCAAAAAGGCTTGGGGTGCAGACCTGCCCTTTAAGGGGATTTTCTCTTAGAGAGAAAATCTGCAGTTCTGTCAGCAGAACTAGAACATACCAAGAAGCTGTTCTATGGACAAGGCCACAGGTCTCACTGACCTCACATGTACACCACAGGAACAGTAAACACAGGCCATGTTTTCTAAATACCCAAATTCCTTGTAAGTAGGGCAGAAGCATCATTAAATATTAATCGAGTAGGTGTGTATTATGACACCACGAGGGGGCTAAGCCAATAGTCTGGTCTGGGGGACGGCGAAAATGAGGTCACATTTAACTCTTTCCTAGTCAGTATAAACCGGCCGGGTGGGCTGAGGGAGCTCACTCTGCTTCATACTTTCATGCCCTCCATCTCTGACTTCTACTGACTGGATCCCAATTATTTCTCTAAGTATTTCATTCCTTTCTGTAATCTGATATGATGTATGCTGTACATAGGTAGTCTAGAAGATGTAACTTAGATTAGAAAGAAGGTAACTGACTAATATTCAGGAGGAAGGTTAGTCAAGAGCTGTAACGCCAAGAAACTTAAATATGAAGACTTTGCCTTGCTAGGATATGATGAACTATATCTGTATATATGTTTCCTGAATAAACTTTGTGAATATTGAAGAATCCTGAGAAAAGTCTATCTCCTGCTTGCTGTGTGATGAGTCGTGTTTGCAGCTCTTGAGGATGAGTTTGCTGGTGCCAGAAAAAAGGTGAATTATAACAGTTTATAACAAGAAACACCTAGCGTACTACGCTACAAGTAAGTCGTGCGACAGACAATCGGTGACAATTAATAACGGTCACACACGGTCAGACGCAATCAATCAATAGGCTCGGGCAGGTGAGGCGACAGACAGTCACAGGTCACTCACAACGGATGCTGGTGGTGGCCTGTATGTGTTGTAACTCTTATTTATTACACACACTACAGATGATAATAAAATCCCACAGTAAAAGTGAAAAAAAAAAATATAAGTGAACGGGTACTAGTAGACTAGTAGTATAGTAGTAGACACTAGAAGTATGCACGCACGCAGGTAACTAAGAAACACCTAGCGTAATACGCTACAAGTAAGTCGTGCGGCAGACAGTCGGTGACAATTACAAACGGTCACACACGGTCAGACGCAATCAATCAATAGGCTCGGGCAGGCGACAGACAGTCACAGGTCACTCACAACGGATGCTGGTGGTGGCCTGTATGTGTTGTAACTCTTATTTATTACACACACTACGGTTGATAATAAAATCCCACAGTAAAAGTGAAAAAAAATATAAGTGAACGGGTACTAGTAGACTAGTAGTATAGTAGTAGACACTAGTAGTATGCACGCACGCAGGTAACTAAGAAACACCTAGCGTAATACGCTACAAGTAAGTCGTGCGGCAGACAGTCGGTGACAATTACAAACGGTCACACACGGTCAGACGCAATCAATCAATAGGCTCGGGCAGGTGAGGTGACAGACATTCACAGGTCAGGTCACTCACAATGGATGCTGGTGGTGACCTGTCACAGTCAGTAACTAACTAACACAGTACTGAAACTAATAAAGTAACAGACTACAGCAGTAATAATTAACTAAACTAGTACTACTAGTACACAACTAACTAGAATCCCTAACCTACCTAAGCTAGTAGTAGGCTAAGGCTACCTAGGCTAGCAGGCCTAGCCTGCTCACAGACTAACACTAGCCTAGTACAATATACACTATACACTAGCTGACTAAAAACAATCAAAATACTAGCTAACTATATAAGACAACAATAAATGTGTTTAGGAAGCAAAATGCTAGGTTTAGCAGTGAAACCCTAAGCTAGCTAACGGGTAGATTTATTTTAGGTAACCCTCCAGGACAGGTATACTACGAGATTTGACCCCTCCCAGGAAACAGGAAACATCCACTTGATCTCTCTATAAGTACAAATCCACCGCAGGTGTCCGGCAGTATGTATCCAAGAAACCCTGAACATGGTCTACACACCAGACTACCTATATTATAAACTGCACTTTGTTACCAACACATATCCACAATATATATCATATAGTATATACATTCTTTTTACAAGGGTGGGTTTGTAACCTGTCCTGGAGGGTTACCTAAAATAAATCTACCCGTTAGCTAGCTTAGGGTTTTTCCAGTAACCCTCCAGGACAGGTATACTACGAGATGATGAGCGAGAAAACAATAACATCACCAACCTTAGGGCGGGCTGACCGCTTGCAGGACTTTCCTTCCAAACTCCTGATCCTTAGCAGTCATCCGATCCAGCTTGTAGTGGCGCATGAATGTGTTGATATTCTTCCATGTCGCCGCTTTGCATATTTCTACTGGAGACACCCCCGCTCTGAAAGCCCAGGTCGTAACAGTTGCCCTGGTAGAAGGAGCCTTTACTTCACCTGGCACTTCTAAATTGCTAATCTTATATGCCTCCACAATGCATAAATTGATCCATCTAGCTATCGTCTTTTTCGAGGCCTTCTGACCTACCAATTTACCGGAAAAATTAATAAACAAACTATCTGATTTTCTGATATCTTTTACTTTCCTCAGATACTCTATCAGACATTTCCTTACATCTAATGTACTCCATGTCCTTTCCTTTTCATTTATAGGGTTATCAAAAAAGAAGGAAGTATGATCTCCTGGCATCTATGAAATCTGTCACCAACTTTTGGCAGAAACTCCTCACTGGTTCTGAGAATAATCCTATCATCATATATTGTACAGAAAGGTTTCTTACATGATAATGCCTCTAATTCACTTATACGCCTTGCCGAAGTTATGGCTATCAAAAAAAACGTCTTGAGTGTTATGAATCTCAAATCCAAGTCTTTTGTTGGCACAAAAGGAGAAGCTGTCAATGCTTTCAAAACCGTCGATAAATCCCATTTCGGGAATGGCTTCACTCAAACCGGCTTTTTCCGATCCACCGACTTAAAAAAACGAATAATTAAAGGATCATCAGCTAACCGCTTGTCTAAAAAAAATGATAAAGCTGATATCTGGACCCTAATAGTGCTTAGGGCCAACCCACTATCAACTCCATTTTGCAAAAATTCTAGAATTGTGCCAATCTCTGAAGACTCAAACTTAGATTCCTGTAACCACAAGTTATAAGTTTTCCAATATTTATTGTAAATCTTACGGGTATTCAATTTGCGACTATTCAAAAGAGTTTCAATCACCCTGTTTGACAGTCCATTTCCCCTGAGGATAGCCCTCTCACTAACCAGGCCGCTAGATTCCACTTTATTAGGTGAGCAATGTTCTCCCCTTGTACTGTGATTAAATTGTTCGACATGGGTAATAGTATCGGACCGGCTATCATCATTTTCAACATTAGCGGATACCATGATCTTTTGTCCCAATTGGGTGCAATTAATATAACTGTCGTGTTTGACTTCCATATTTTTCTGAGAACCAGAGGTAATATGTTCAGAGGCAGAAATGCATACGCCAGACTGAACTCCCACTTCTGGGCCAGTGCATCTACTGCTACTGGATGATCTGACGCATTCAGAGAAAATAAATTTTTGCATCTCGCATTTTCCCTGTTCGCAAATAAATCTATCTGTGGTACTCCCCACATCTCGACTAGCCATCTGAACACATCTATATTCAAGGTCCATTCCATGTTTGATGTCTGTGTACGACTTAGAAAATCTGCCCGATTGTTCAATGTTCCTTTTAAATGTACTTGTAACGATCGGTGAAGCACAGAGTGGATCTGATTACCGGTGATCTGCAGTATCACTGGGAATACAGATGTATACCAGATTATAAGTGATCTGCAGTATCACCGATAATCCGATATACCAGCTAACCTCTGTTCACCTGAGTAGAGTGTAGTGATTGGTGTAACAGTAACTCTTAAGAAGACTAGACCTCAGTGCAGTAAGGAGTACTGCACGGATTCCTTCCGAAGACCTGGACTCTCCAAGACGGGAGGAGTCAGGCTGACAGTAGGAAGGTTTATCTGAAAGTGACACTCTGGAGGAAGTGTCACTAACAGGACGGGGAACCGCCTCCAACAGTAAGGTCGGTTCTCGAGGTCGGACAAGCCAGATCGTAAACACACGGACAGATAAAGTACAGATACAGTAGGCAGAGGCGGAGTCTAAGGTACAGGCAGGGTTCGGCAACAGGGTATCAGATATAACGAGGTACAAGATCAGAGTTCAGGAGGATAGTCAGGCAGGCAAAAGGTCATAACAGATAATCACAATCAAACTAGTACTTTAAGCTATCAACAGAATCTAGCTAAGTGTAGGATTACAGCTCCAGCTGGTCCCGGCACACTTGCGGATCTGACTACGGATCTGGGTGCTCCCACGTATGTGATCGCAACGCCAGACAAGGAACAAGTGAACAGCCAGCAGTATATATACACAAGGACCTTTCCAGGACCTCCCTAATTGCTGGACCAATGAGATTGGTGAAACATGTCAGCTGACCCGCCTGGTCAGCTGACTCCCTTCTGGCTGTTATTTAAGCTCTGCCTCTGTGCGCGCGCGCGTGTCACTCTGAATCCAGGTGGACTAGCAGTCCCAGCCACACCAGTACTGTTTTTCAATGTGTCAAGTGCGGATTCCACCGTTCCCAATGCGGATTCCGAGGTTACCAACGCGGATTCCGCCGCTCTGCCTATGCGGCATGCGGCGTTCTTTCCGCGTTGTGACGCCATGTTGGACGCGGAAACAGCCGTCTCACCCTGAGAGGCAGCGGCTTTACCGCGTTTCATCACAGTACCCCCCCCCCCCCCCCCCGAGGAGTGGACTCCAGACAACTCCTACCAGGTTTCTCTGGATGTAAAGTGTGAAACTCCCTTCTTAACTCATCCGCATGCATGCGAGTCCCTGGTACCCATTGTCTCTCCTCAATGCCGTACCCTTTCCAATGTACTAAATATTGTACCAAGTTCTGAACAATGCGTGAGTCCAATATTTTTTCCACCTCGTACTCAGGTTGGTCCTCCACCATCACCGGAGGAGGAGGAGTGGGACCCACATGAACTGCAGGTTTGAGTAGGGACACATGAAATGACCTTACGCCCCGCATGCTGGCAGGAAGATCAATGGCGTAAGTGACATTATTAATTCTTTTGGTCACGGAAAATGGACCCGCAAACCTGGGACCCAGTTTGGCAGAAGGCTGCTTCAGGGTCAAGTGACGTGTGGACACCCAGACTAAATCCCCTGGCTGAAACTTCCATTCCACGGACCGTCTCTTGTCCGCTTGACCTTTCTGACTCTGGAACGCCTTTTGCAAGTTCCCTTTAACAATTCCCCAATTGTCCCTGAGTGACCTCTGCCAATCCTCCAGTGCTGGAAATGGAGAAGAGACAACTGGAAAAGGGGAGAACTTGGGTGACCTCCCTGTCACAATCTGGAATGGAGAGAACCCAGATGAGGAATTCTTCAAATTATTTTGTGCGAATTCCGCGAAGGGCAAACATTTTACCCAGTCACTTTGTGCCTCCGCAACGTAACATCTTAGGAATTGCTCCAAAGACTGGTTAATACGTTCCGTCTGCCCATTTGTCTGTGGGTGGTAGCCTGACGAGAAAGACAATTTCATGCCCATTTGGTGGCAAAATGCCCTCCAGAATCCAGACACAAATTGGACTCCCCTATCTGACACAATGTCTTCCGGAATGCCATGCAGCTGGAAGACGTGAATGATAAACAATTCGGCCAGTTCTTGAGCCGAGGGGAGTCCTTTCAGGGGCACAAAATGGGCCATTTTGCTAAAACGGTCGACTACCACCCAAATGACCGACATGCCTTCAGACCTGGGCAATTCTCCCACAAAATCCATGGACAAGTGGGTCCATGGCTCACTCGGGGTGGGCAAAGGCTGCAGCCTTCCTACAGATGCCAGCAGGGAGGGTTTACTCTTGGCACAGACCGCACACTCCCTGACATACTCCTTGCAATCTGTTGCCAAAGAAGGCCACCAAGCACACCTGGCAATCAGATCCTGTGTTCTGGCAGCTCCAGGATGACCAGCATTCTTATGGGCGTGAAAGAGTTGCAGGACTTGTAAACGAAACGGTAGTGGGATAAACATGACCCCTTCAGGTTTCCCCTCAGGAACATCCTGCTGGAAGTGGCCCAAAACCTCCGTCCAATCCTCCCAAGTCTCCGTGGCGGCTAACACTAGTTTCCGCGGGATGATGGACTCAGGAGCGGGAGGCTGTGCTGTCTCTGGTTCAAAACACCTGGAGAGGGCATCTGCCTTGACGTTTTTGCTGCCTGGGGTGTACGTGATTATAAACCTAAACCTCGTAAAAAATAAAGACCATCGGGCCTGACGGGGACTTAGCCTCTTAGCCCCCTCGATGTATTCCAAGTTTTTGTGGTCGGTGTAAACTGTGATCCTATGTTCTGCCCCCTCTAACCAGTGGCGCCATTCCTCAAACACCAATTTAATGGCCAGAAGTTCCCGGTTGCCTATATCGTAATTTTTTTCTGCAGGTGAAAACCTACGGGAAAAGTAAGCGCACGGGTGTAATCTGCCCTGCAACCCAGACCGCTGAGACAGCACCGCCCCCACCCCAACTTCTGAGGCATCCACCTCCACGATAAAGGGAAAGGACGTGTCCACATGCCTCAAAATTGGTGCTGAGCAAAATAATTTCTTCAAATGAGAAAATGCTGCCACGGCTTCAGGGGACCAGTGGTTGGTATCCGCCCCTTTTTTCGTGAGACTGATAAGGGGGGCAACTAACGTGGAGTACCCCTTAATGAACCTCCTGTAATAGTTCGCAAAACTTAAAAATCTTTGTAGGGCTTTTAACCCCACTGGCTGTGGCCACTCCAACACAGCTGTAACCTTAGCAGGATCCATTGAAAGGCCCGAGGTGGATATTACGTACCCTAGGAACGTGACAGTGGTCACCTCGAAAATACACTTTTCCACCTTAGCATAGAGCATATTTTGTCTTAATTTGTTCAAGACAAACTTCACATGGACCCTGTGCTCGGAGAGGTTATTGGAATAGATTAGTATATCATCAAGGTATACCAGCACGAATCTACCCAATACCTCCCGGAATACCTCATTGATTAGTTCTTGGAAGACGGCTGGTGCATTGCACAACCCGAAGGGCATCACTAAGTACTCGTAATGCCCGTCGGGTGTGTTGAAGGCCGTCTTCCACTCATCGCCCCTTCTAATGCGGATTAGGTTGTATGCCCCCCTCAGATCCAATTTAGAGAAGATTTTTGCGGCTGTGACCTGCGTGAATAAATCGTCTATCATGGGTAACGGATAGCGATTTTTTATCGTGATTTTATTGAGGCCCCGATAATCAATACAAGGTCGAAGACCCCCGTCTTTCTTCTTAACGAAAAAGAAACCGGCCCCAGCAGGCGACCGGGAGGGCCGGATGAACCCCTTGGCCAAGTTGTCACGAATGTATTCCTGCATAGCCATCTTCTCTGGACCGGACAAGTTATACAGGTGACCCCTAGGGGCAGTGGCGGCTCCAGCTTCAGATTTTTGGGGGGGCTCAAAGGGGGCACGAGGGCTGGCAGGCCGGGCTTGGGGGGGAGAAAAATTGGGCGTGGTCATAATGTCATGTGGGCGGGGCTAACTGTAATGTAGTTGTACAAGCTAACGTAGTTACATGGAAAAAAAAATGAAGTAAACGCACATAATGACAGGTTGCCTTTCACCAGTAAATGCACATAAGAATCAGCTTTTCAGCAGTTAATGCACGTAATGACAGACAGCGTTTCCCCATTAAATGCACATAAGAGACAGCTTTTCACCAGTTAATGCACATAATGACAGACTGCGTTTCTGCAGTAAATGCACATAAGAGCCTGCTTTTCACCAGTTAATGCATGTAATGACAGACAGTTTCCCCATTAAATGCACATAAGAGACAGCTTTTCACCAGTTAATTCACATAATGACAGACTGCGTTTCCGCAGTAAATGCACATAAGGGACAACTTTTCACCAGTTCATGCACATAATGACAGACAGCATTTCCCCAGTAAATGCACATAAGAGACAGCTTTTCACCAGTTAATGCACATAATGACAGACAGCCTTTCACCAGTTAATGCCCATAAGAGACAGCTTTTCACCAGTAAATGCACATAAGAGACAGCTTTTCACCAGCTAACGCATGTAATGACAGACAGCCTTTCACCAGTAAATGCACATAAGAGACAGCTTTTCACCAGTAAATGCACGTAATGACAGACAGCTTTTCACCAGTAAATGCATGTAATAACAGACAGCGTTTCCCCATTAAATGCACATAAGAGACAGCTTTTCACCAGTAAATGCACGTAATGACAGACAGCGTTTCTGCAGTAAATGCATGTAATGAGAGATAGCGTTTCACCAGTTAATGCACATAATGACAGACAGCCAGTGTCCCCAGTATATGTAGCCAGGCGTATAGCTGTCCCCAGTATATGTAGTCAGGCTAGTGATGGTGGGCTGGGGGCCCCAGGGCACCTCAGGCCTGGCTGGTGGTGGTGGGATGGGGGGCCCAGGGCAGCTCAGGCCTGGTGGGAAGGCCTCAGGCCTGGCTGGTGGTGGTGAGCCCAGGGCACCTCAGGCCTGGCTGGTGGTGGTGGGATGGGGGGCCCAGGGCAGCTCAGGCCTGGTGGGAAGGCCTCAGGCCTGGCTGGTGGTGGTGGGCCCAGGGCACCTCAGGCCTGGCTGGTGGTGGTGGGATGGGGGGCCCAGGGCAGCTCAGGCCTGGTGGGAAGGCCTCAGGCCTGGCTGGTGGTGGTGGGATGGGGGGCCCAGGGCACCTCAGGCCTGGCTGGTGGTGGTGGGATGGGGGTCCCAGGGCAGCTCAGGCCTGGTGGGAAGGCCTCAGGCCTGGCTGGTGGTGGTGGGATGGGGGGCCCAGGGCACCTCAGGCCTGGCTGGTGGTGGTGGGATGGGGGTCCCAGGGCAGCTCAGGCCTGGTGGGAAGGCCTCAGGCCTGGCTGGTGGGATGGGGGGCCCCAGCCCCCAGGGCAGCTCAGGCCTGGCTGGTGGTGGTGGGATGGGGGGCCCCAGGGCAGCTCAGGCCTGGCTGGTGGACTGGGGCCCCAGAGTCAGGCCTGGGGCCTGGGGGTTGTTGGTGGTGGTGCTGCTGGTGCTAGGCTCAGGAGGCCTGGGGGGGCTGCGGCAGAAAGAGACAATTTGGCAGTTGACTGGGACTCTGGGAGAGGACAGCCACTGCCCACCGCACCCACCTTGAGTTGTCGCGGAGTTCCGACTTGAACGACTTCAAGCCCTGCTCTGCTCCTGCTGGCTGCTGCCTGGCTGTGTCAGTGTGTCAGGTGAGGTCCAGAGAGTCCAGCCCCGCTGCCGCTGTCCGTGTGTCGGTGGCGTGTCTGTGTCAGTGTCACACACAGGCAGCGTGACTAGCCTGGCCGCCCCGCAGAGAGAGTCTGACTGTGACGCAGTCACACTTTTATAACGCGGCGCCGCTATACTACGCGGCGCCGGCGAGTCGCCACCCACCACGACGTTACCCCTGGGGCGGGCCGCGCTCTGCGTGACTCACTCAGCTGAGCCTGCGCCCGGCCCAGGACAGAACAGAACGGAAGCCATGTCGGCCGGCCAGCCAGGGTGGGTGGGTCCGTGGGATCGCTGCTGGGGTGGGTGCCAGCCCAAGCCCTTGCCCAGTCGCCCTCCTCCCAGGCTTGAGGCAGCCCTCGCTCACTGCAGTGCAGCCAGCCAGCCCAGACGACGACGAGCCAGGTCGGGTCGGACACAGCCGGCGGCGGGGGGGCTTTGAGGGGGGCTAATGAGTTGCCAGCTGGGGCTTAAGCCTGGGTAAGCCCCAGCGTGGCGCCGCCACTGCCTAGGGGGCATACAACCAGCACGGAGATCAATGGGGCAATCGAACGGGCGATGAGGAGGTAATTGATCAGCAGCCTTGGGACAAAATACGTCAGAGAACTCAGAATACTCCTCGGGAACACCCTCCACACAAATCTTGGTCTGACCCAATGTCACCTTCCCTAAACACTGTTGGTGACAATGATCAGACCATCTGGTTACCTGACCCGTAGCCCAGTCTATTTGTGGAGAATGGACTTGTAACCACGGCATGCCTAGGATGATAGTGGAGGTTGACTTGTGCAATACAAAAAACTGTAGTTGTTCCCCATGCAGTACCCCTAACGTGACCTTCACCTGCGGGGTCTATGACAGGGGACGATTCCGTTGCAGAGGGGAATCGTCTACTGCCGTGACCTGAATGGGGGGACTCACTGGAGTGAGAGGAATACCCAACTCCTGAGCAAATTCAACGTTCATAAAATTAGCCGCTGAGCCAGAATCAAAAAAAGCCTCAGTGGCTACAGACTTATTATCCCATGTAATCGTACAGGGGAGAAGCAATTTTTTCTCTTTTTGGGGTGAGAATGGCGTGCCTAGGGTGTCATTTATTCACGCTGTGACCTGCGTGAATAAATCGTCTATCATGGGTAACGGATAGCGATTTTTTATCGTGATTTTATTGAGGCCCCGATAATCAATACAAGGTCGAAGACCCCCGTCTTTCTTCTTAACGAAAAAGAAACCGGCCCCAGCAGGCGACCGGGAGGGCCGGATGAACCCCTTGGCCAAGTTGTCACGAATGTATTCCTGCATAGCCATCTTCTCTGGACCGGACAAGTTATACAGGTGACCCCTAGGGGCAGTGGCGGCTCCAGCTTCAGATTTTTGGGGGGGCTCAAAGGGGGCACGAGGGCTGGCAGGCCGGGCTTGGGGGGGGAGAAAAATTGGGCGTGGTCATAATGTCATGTGGGCGGGGCTAACTGTAATGTAGTTGTACAAGCTAACGTAGTTACATGGAAAAAAAATGAAGTAAACGCACATAATGACAGGTTGCCTTTCACCAGTAAATGCACATAAGAATCAGCTTTTCAGCAGTTAATGCACGTAATGACAGACAGCGTTTCCCCATTAAATGCACATAAGAGACAGCTTTTCACCAGTTAATGCACATAATGACAGACTGCGTTTCTGCAGTAAATGCACATAAGAGCCTGCTTTTCACCAGTTAATGCATGTAATGACAGACAGTTTCCCCATTAAATGCACATAAGAGACAGCTTTTCACCAGTTAATTCACATAATGACAGACTGCGTTTCCGCAGTAAATGCACATAAGGGACAACTTTTCACCAGTTCATGCACATAATGACAGACAGCATTTCCCCAGTAAATGCACATAAGAGACAGCTTTTCACCAGTTAATGCACATAATGACAGACAGCCTTTCACCAGTTAATGCCCATAAGAGACAGCTTTTCACCAGTAAATGCACATAAGAGACAGCTTTTCACCAGCTAACGCACGTAATGACAGACAGCCTTTCACCAGTAAATGCACATAAGAGACAGCTTTTCACCAGTAAATGCACGTAATGACAGACAGCTTTTCACCAGTAAATGCATGTAATAACAGACAGCGTTTCCCCATTAAATGCACATAAGAGACAGCTTTTCACCAGTAAATGCACGTAATGACAGACAGCGTTTCTGCAGTAAATGCATGTAATGAGAGATAGCGTTTCACCAGTTAATGCACATAATGACAGACAGCCAGTGTCCCCAGTATATGTAGCCAGGCGTATAGCTGTCCCCAGTATATGTAGTCAGGCTAGTGATGGTGGGCTGGGGGCCCCAGGGCACCTCAGGCCTGGCTGGTGGTGGTGGGATGGGGGGCCCAGGGCAGCTCAGGCCTGGTGGGAAGGCCTCAGGCCTGGCTGGTGGTGGTGGGCCCAGGGCACCTCAGGCCTGGCTGGTGGTGGTGGGATGGGGGGCCCAGGGCAGCTCAGGCCTGGTGGGAAGGCCTCAGGCCTGGCTGGTGGTGGTGGGCCCAGGGCACCTCAGGCCTGGCTGGTGGTGGTGGGATGGGGGGCCCAGGGCAGCTCAGGCCTGGTGGGAAGGCCTCAGGCCTGGCTGGTGGTGGTGGGATGGGGGGCCCAGGGCACCTCAGGCCTGGCTGGTGGTGGTGGGATGGGGGTCCCAGGGCAGCTCAGGCCTGGTGGGAAGGCCTCAGGCCTGGCTGGTGGTGGTGGGATGGGGGGCCCAGGGCACCTCAGGCCTGGCTGGTGGTGGTGGGATGGGGGTCCCAGGGCAGCTCAGGCCTGGTGGGAAGGCCTCAGGCCTGGCTGGTGGGATGGGGGGCCCCAGCCCCCAGGGCAGCTCAGGCCTGGCTGGTGGTGGTGGGATGGGGGGCCCCAGGGCAGCTCAGGCCTGGCTGGTGGACTGGGGCCCCAGAGTCAGGCCTGGGGCCTGGGGGTTGTTGGTGGTGGTGCTGCTGGTGCTAGGCTCAGGAGGCCTGGGGGGGCTGCGGCAGAAAGAGACAATTTGGCAGTTGACTGGGACTCTGGGAGAGGACAGCCACTGCCCACCGCACCCACCTTGAGTTGTCGCGGAGTTCCGACTTGAACGACTTCAAGCCCTGCTCTGCTCCTGCTGGCTGCTGCCTGGCTGTGTCAGTGTGTCAGGTGAGGTCCAGAGAGTCCAGCCCCGCTGCCGCTGTCCGTGTGTCGGTGGCGTGTCTGTGTCAGTGTCACACACAGGCAGCGTGACTAGCCTGGCCGCCCCGCAGAGAGAGTCTGACTGTGACGCAGTCACACTTTTATAACGCGGCGCCGCTATACTACGCGGCGCCGGCGAGTCGCCACCCACCACGACGTTACCCCTGGGGCGGGCCGCGCTCTGCGTGACTCACTCAGCTGAGCCTGCGCCCGGCCCAGGACAGAACAGAACGGAAGCCATGTCGGCCGGCCAGCCAGGGTGGGTGGGTCCGTGGGATCGCTGCTGGGGTGGGTGCCAGCCCAAGCCCTTGCCCAGTCGCCCTCCTCCCAGGCTTGAGGCAGCCCTCGCTCACTGCAGTGCAGCCAGCCAGCCCAGACGACGACGAGCCAGGTCGGGTCGGACACAGCCGGCGGCGGGGGGGCTTTGAGGGGGGCTAATGAGTTGCCAGCTGGGGCTTAAGCCTGGGTAAGCCCCAGCGTGGCGCCGCCACTGCCTAGGGGGCATACAACCAGCACGGAGATCAATGGGGCAATCGAACGGGCGATGAGGAGGTAATTGATCAGCAGCCTTGGGACAAAATACGTCAGAGAACTCAGAATACTCCTCGGGAACACCCTCCACACAAATCTTGGTCTGACCCAATGTCACCTTCCCTAAACACTGTTGGTGACAATGATCAGACCATCTGGTTACCTGACCCGTAGCCCAGTCTATTTGTGGAGAATGGACTTGTAACCACGGCATGCCTAGGATGATAGTGGAGGTTGACTTGTGCAATACAAAAAACTGTAGTTGTTCCCCATGCAGTACCCCTAACGTGACCTTCACCTGCGGGGTCTATGACAGGGGACGATTCCGTTGCAGAGGGGAATCGTCTACTGCCGTGACCTGAATGGGGGGACTCACTGGAGTGAGAGGAATACCCAACTCCTGAGCAAATTCAACGTTCATAAAATTAGCCGCTGAGCCAGAATCAAAAAAAGCCTCAGTGGCTACAGACTTATTATCCCATGTAATCGTACAGGGGAGAAGCAATTTTTTCTCTTTTTGGGGTGAGAATGGCGTGCCTAGGGTGTCATTTATTCACGCTGTGACCTGCGTGAATAAATCGTCTATCATGGGTAACGGATAGCGATTTTTTATCGTGATTTTATTGAGGCCCCGATAATCAATACAAGGTCGAAGACCCCCGTCTTTCTTCTTAACGAAAAAGAAACCGGCCCCAGCAGGCGACCGGGAGGGCCGGATGAACCCCTTGGCCAAGTTGTCACGAATGTATTCCTGCATAGCCATCTTCTCTGGACCGGACAAGTTATACAGGTGACCCCTAGGGGCAGTGGCGGCTCCAGCTTCAGATTTTTGGGGGGGCTCAAAGGGGGCACGAGGGCTGGCAGGCCGGGCTTGGGGGGGGAGAAAAATTGGGCGTGGTCATAATGTCATGTGGGCGGGGCTAACTGTAATGTAGTTGTACAAGCTAACGTAGTTACATGGAAAAAAAAATGAAGTAAACGCACATAATGACAGGTTGCCTTTCACCAGTAAATGCACATAAGAATCAGCTTTTCAGCAGTTAATGCACGTAATGACAGACAGCGTTTCCCCATTAAATGCACATAAGAGACAGCTTTTCACCAGTTAATGCACATAATGACAGACTGCGTTTCTGCAGTAAATGCACATAAGAGCCTGCTTTTCACCAGTTAATGCATGTAATGACAGACAGTTTCCCCATTAAATGCACATAAGAGACAGCTTTTCACCAGTTAATTCACATAATGACAGACTGCGTTTCCGCAGTAAATGCACATAAGGGACAACTTTTCACCAGTTCATGCACATAATGACAGACAGCATTTCCCCAGTAAATGCACATAAGAGACAGCTTTTCACCAGTTAATGCACATAATGACAGACAGCCTTTCACCAGTTAATGCCCATAAGAGACAGCTTTTCACCAGTAAATGCACATAAGAGACAGCTTTTCACCAGCTAACGCACGTAATGACAGACAGCCTTTCACCAGTAAATGCACATAAGAGACAGCTTTTCACCAGTAAATGCACGTAATGACAGACAGCTTTTCACCAGTAAATGCATGTAATAACAGACAGCGTTTCCCCATTAAATGCACATAAGAGACAGCTTTTCACCAGTAAATGCACGTAATGACAGACAGCGTTTCTGCAGTAAATGCATGTAATGAGAGATAGCGTTTCACCAGTTAATGCACATAATGACAGACAGCCAGTGTCCCCAGTATATGTAGCCAGGCGTATAGCTGTCCCCAGTATATGTAGTCAGGCTAGTGATGGTGGGCTGGGGGCCCCAGGGCACCTCAGGCCTGGCTGGTGGTGGTGGGATGGGGGGCCCAGGGCAGCTCAGGCCTGGTGGGAAGGCCTCAGGCCTGGCTGGTGGTGGTGGGCCCAGGGCACCTCAGGCCTGGCTGGTGGTGGTGGGATGGGGGGCCCAGGGCAGCTCAGGCCTGGTGGGAAGGCCTCAGGCCTGGCTGGTGGTGGTGGGCCCAGGGCACCTCAGGCCTGGCTGGTGGTGGTGGGATGGGGGGCCCAGGGCAGCTCAGGCCTGGTGGGAAGGCCTCAGGCCTGGCTGGTGGTGGTGGGATGGGGGGCCCAGGGCACCTCAGGCCTGGCTGGTGGTGGTGGGATGGGGGTCCCAGGGCAGCTCAGGCCTGGTGGGAAGGCCTCAGGCCTGGCTGGTGGTGGTGGGATGGGGGGCCCAGGGCACCTCAGGCCTGGCTGGTGGTGGTGGGATGGGGGTCCCAGGGCAGCTCAGGCCTGGTGGGAAGGCCTCAGGCCTGGCTGGTGGGATGGGGGGCCCCAGCCCCCAGGGCAGCTCAGGCCTGGCTGGTGGTGGTGGGATGGGGGGCCCCAGGGCAGCTCAGGCCTGGCTGGTGGACTGGGGCCCCAGAGTCAGGCCTGGGGCCTGGGGGTTGTTGGTGGTGGTGCTGCTGGTGCTAGGCTCAGGAGGCCTGGGGGGGCTGCGGCAGAAAGAGACAATTTGGCAGTTGACTGGGACTCTGGGAGAGGACAGCCACTGCCCACCGCACCCACCTTGAGTTGTCGCGGAGTTCCGACTTGAACGACTTCAAGCCCTGCTCTGCTCCTGCTGGCTGCTGCCTGGCTGTGTCAGTGTGTCAGGTGAGGTCCAGAGAGTCCAGCCCCGCTGCCGCTGTCCGTGTGTCGGTGGCGTGTCTGTGTCAGTGTCACACACAGGCAGCGTGACTAGCCTGGCCGCCCCGCAGAGAGAGTCTGACTGTGACGCAGTCACACTTTTATAACGCGGCGCCGCTATACTACGCGGCGCCGGCGAGTCGCCACCCACCACGACGTTACCCCTGGGGCGGGCCGCGCTCTGCGTGACTCACTCAGCTGAGCCTGCGCCCGGCCCAGGACAGAACAGAACGGAAGCCATGTCGGCCGGCCAGCCAGGGTGGGTGGGTCCGTGGGATCTCTGCTGGGGTGGGTGCCAGCCCAAGCCCTTGCCCAGTCGCCCTCCTCCCAGGCTTGAGGCAGCCCTCGCTCACTGCAGTGCAGCCAGCCAGCCCAGACGACGACGAGCCAGGTCGGGTCGGACACAGCCGGCGGCGGGGGGGCTTTGAGGGGGGCTAATGAGTTGCCAGCTGGGGCTTAAGCCTGGGTAAGCCCCAGCGTGGCGCCGCCACTGCCTAGGGGGCATACAACCAGCACGGAGATCAATGGGGCAATCGAACGGGCGATGAGGAGGTAATTGATCAGCAGCCTTGGGACAAAATACGTCAGAGAACTCAGAATACTCCTCGGGAACACCCTCCACACAAATCTTGGTCTGACCCAATGTCACCTTCCCTAAACACTGTTGGTGACAATGATCAGACCATCTGGTTACCTGACCCGTAGCCCAGTCTATTTGTGGAGAATGGACTTGTAACCACGGCATGCCTAGGATGATAGTGGAGGTTGACTTGTGCAATACAAAAAACTGTAGTTGTTCCCCATGCAGTACCCCTAACGTGACCTTCACCTGCGGGGTCTGTGACAGGGGACGATTCCGTTGCAGAGGGGAATCGTCTACTGCCGTGACCTGAATGGGGGGACTCACTGGAGTGAGAGGAATACCCAACTCCTGAGCAAATTCAACGTTCATAAAATTAGCCGCTGAGCCAGAATCAATAAAAGCCTCAGTGGCTACAGACTTATTATCCCATGTAATCGTACAGGGGAGAAGCAATTTTTTCTCTTTTTGGGGTGAGAATGGCGTGCCTAGGGTGTCACCCCCCACTACTCCTAGGCAGACTCGTTTCCCGGCTTGTTAGGGCAGTTTCGCACTCTATGCCCCGCTTCTGCACAGTACAGACACAATTGTTCAGTTATTCTCCGCCTTCGTTGCACCTGGGTCAGTTTTGATAGACCAATCTGCATTGGCTCGGGTGGAGGCAGGGCTGGAGGAGGAGAGACAGGCGGAGATGTCGTTACTAAGGGTGCAGCGGAAGGTGCCGCATAGGATGTCACCCTGACACGGTGACTGCCCCTAGTCTGCCTCTGATGGCGTAGCCTACGATCGACTCGAATGGCCGATGAGATGGCCTCATCGACTGTCTTGGGCTCGGGTAAGGTTAACATTAGGTCGGAGACCTCCTCCGACAACCCAGACAGGAAGTAATCCATCAGGGCATAGGTGTCAAATCTGGCAGTAACTGACCACCTACGGAATTCTGCCGCGTAATCCTCGACCGAGCCTCTGCCTTGCCGCAAAAGTTTGAGCTTTCGCTCAGAGGTCGCAGCAAGGTCAGGGTCGTCGTATATTACCGCCATGGCCTTAAAAAATTCCTCTACCAAGGTCAGAGCTGTATCTGTGGGAGGCAGGTTGTATGCCCAGGACTGGGAGTCACCAGTTAACAAAGTTTTAATAAAAATGACCCGTTGGGTCTCAGTCCCCGAGGATCGGGGTCTCAACTCGAAATACGATAACACTCTACTCTTAAAATTCCGGAAGTCAGACTTGTGGCCGGAAAATTTATCAGGTACAGGCATACGTATGTCATCACTAGGAGGGGATCGCACTGAATCAACTGACGTCTGGAGGGTTCTCACAGAGCCTGATAGGGCATCAATTAAGGCTTTGTGCTGGCCCAGTGCTTGATGGATGCTATCCACCGAAGTGGCAAACACAGTCAGAGGATCAGCGCGTGTTTCCATCTGTTTTTTGGTCTGGCATTCTGTAACGATCGGTGAAGCACAGAGAGGATCTGATTACCGGTGATCTGCAGTATCACTGGGAATACAGATGTATATCAGATTATAAGTGATCTGCAGTATCACTGATAATCCGATATACTAGCTAACCTCTGTTCACCTGAGTAGAGTGTAGTGATTGGTGTAACAGTAACTCTTAAGAGGACTAGACCTCAGTGCAGTAAGGAGTACTGCACGGATTCCTTCCGAAGACCTGGACTCTCCAAGACGGGAGGAGTCAGGCTGACAGTAGGAAGGTTTGTCTGAAAGTGACACTCTGGAGGAAGTGTCACTAACAGGACGGGAAACCGCCTCCAACAGTAAGGTCGGTTCTCGAGGTCGGACAAGCCAGGTCGTAAACACACGGACAAATAAAGTACAGATACAGTAGGCAGAGGCGGAGTCTAAGGTACAGGCAGGGTTTGGCAACAGGGTATCAGATATAACGAGGTACAAGATCAGGAGGCAGAAGCAGAGTCTAAGGACGAGCCGGGGTTCGGCAACAGAGTATCCGAAATATCGAGGTACAAGATCAGAGTTCAGGAGGATAGTCAGGCAGGCAAAAGGTCATAACAGATAATCACAATCAAACTAGTACTTTAAGCTATCAACAGAATCTAGCTAAGTGTAGGATTATAGCTCCAGCTGGTCCCGGCACACTTGCGGATCTGACTACGGATCTGGGTGCTCCCACGTATGTGATTGCAACGCCAGACAAGGAACAAGTGAACAGCCAGCAGTATATATACACAAGGACCTTTCCAGGACCTCCCTAATTGCTGGACCAATGAGATTGGTGAAACATGTCAGCTGACCTGCCTGTTAAGCTGACTCCCTTCTGGCTGTTATTTAAGCTCTGCCTCTGTGCGTGCGCGCGTCACTCTGAATCCAGGTGGACTAGCAGTCCCAGCCACACCAGTACTGTTTTGCAATGTGTCGAGTGCAGATTCTGCCGTTCCCAATGCGGATTCCGCGGTTACCAACGCGGATTCCGCCGCTCTGCCTATGCGGCATGCGGCATTCTTTCCGCGTTGTGACGCCATGTTGGACGCAGAAACAGCCGCCTCACCCTGAGAGGTAGCGGCTTTTCCGCGTTTCATCACAGTACTGCTGTCAGGGATTTCAGACAGTCCTCTGCCAACGTCAAAATTTCTAACGTCAACTCTAGTAACTTGAACGACTTTGTTCCCCCCTGTCTGTTCACATATGCAACTACCGTTGCATTGTCTGTCCTTAATTGAACATGTTTGTTTCTCAACAAATGCATTGCTGCCACTAGGGACAACTTTACTGCCATCAGTTCTCTGTAATTTGAGGACTGAATTTTTAAACGCTGATCCCAAAGACCTTGTATTTCGAACGTGTGCACGTGTGCTCCCCAACCTGACATGCTTGCGTCCGTTGTCAACACTATCTCGGTTGGGAACTGCCAAAGCCTTCCCAGGGATAGAACGTGACTGTTTCCCCACCACTGTAGGGATAATTTTACCTGATCTGGTATTTTTACCACATGATCTAGTGTCTGAACTGTTTTCCCCCAGTTCTTCAATATCCACATCTGCAATTTTCTTGTGTGGAGCATTGCTCATTGTATTGCTGGCGCTGATGAAGTTAACAGACCCAGAAGACTCATTGCTTCCCGGATAGATATCACTGACAGGGCTTTGAATTTTTCTGTCTTCTGTATTAACTTTATCACTTACTGTTCCGGCAGAAATATCCTTTGTTCCACCGAATTTATTACAAACCCTAGGAACTGAATAATTTGTGATAGCTGCATCTGTGATTTTTCGATACTGATCACCCATCCTGCTTTCTTCAACTCCGCCAGTACTATTTCTCTGTGACATAACAACTCGTGAATTGAATCTGCTTGAACCAATAAATCGTCCAGGTAAGGGAGTAACATGATCCCTTTCCTGTAAAGCTCTGCCACTATCTCTGCCATAATTTTCGTAAAGATGCGTGGTGCCGACTTTATTCCAAATGGGAGGCAATGGAACTGGTAGTGTTGAATACCGTTCTCGTTGCCCACCGCGAACCTCAGAAACGCCTGAGACTTTTCCTCGATTGGCACGTGCCAATATGCGTCCTTCAGATCGATACTTATCATGTAACCTCCTGGAATTAGAAGATTCTGCACGGTATAGATCGACTCCATTCTGAATCTGACATGCTTTATAAACTGATTTATTGGTTTAAGATTCAAAATCATTCGAAGTTTTCCTGTCGGCTTTCTGACCATGAAAATTTTTGAATAAAATCCTCTTTTCTCCTCGCCTATCGGGACAATTGTCAGTACTTGCCTTTGCAACATCTGTTACAGAATATTCTTGAGATCTTTTGAATTTTCTATAATCTTTTCTGGCTTTGTTATTACATAACGTTTCGGAGGCCTTTCCTGAAACACTATGTGATATCCGTCCTCGATCAGATTTATTATAAAAGGGCTTGTCGCAATCTGTTTCCAGTATGGGAGGAATTTCCACAGTCTTCCTCCCACCTGACTTTCGTTGTCACTTACGCTTGGGCTGAGCATCTGTGCCTTTGAACAAGGCGTTCGGTTTGCTCTGTACCTTGTTAAATGACCACTGTTTACGTTTATTTTGTTGGCCTGTTTTATTAAATTGACCGGGTGGACGAAAAAACTTCTTTGTCTGTTGCACTTCCTTTTTCCTTGGAAAAGACTTCTTTTTATTAGCCGTGCGCTCAAGAATTTGTTCTAATTCGGGCCCAAATAATAAATCCCCCGAGAACGGTATTGTGCATACTTTGCTTTTGGATACAGCACTCCCTTCCCAAGTCTTTATCCAAAGATTTCTTCTGGCCACATTGGCTAATGCTGCGGCCCTGGCGGTTAGTCGGATTGACTCCGACGCCGCATCTATTATAAAATGAATCGCTTTAAACATAACCATGAATGAATTTAAAATCACCTCTTTACTTGAACCTATTTTGATGTGCCTTTCAACCTGCCGCATCCACAGATTTAACGTACGGGCAACCACCGTTGTAGCTGCTGCAGGCCGAAAATTTGCACCAATAGCCGTCCAAGTTTTCTTTAATGCAAATTCTGCTTTCTTATCTGATGGTTCTTTGAGATTACCCACATCCTCAAAAGCCAACTTGTTTTCACGGTTCACCTGAGAGAACGCTGCATCCAACTTGGGACACTTGTCCCAGTGTTTGCTATCTTCCTCTGCAAATGGAAACCTACGCTTAAATCCCCGGGATAAGAATACTTTCCTGTCCGGGTTCTTCCATTGACTATTAATCAAACTTTTTGTTGATGTATGTACTGGGAATACCAAGGGCTGCTCGCCTTCCATTCCCGCATACAGTTCATCATGAATCGAAGTTGTCTGCGGCTTTTCAGCCTTTAAATCTAAAGCCTCATAGATTGCTTTTAACAACTCTTCTGTCTCATTTGCTGCGAACTTAAATCTCGCAGGTTTATCCGAGTTTAAATCAACATCATCATCCTCCTCCTCAGAATCAGAAACATCCTCCATCTCCACCTCTTCTGGTTCTGAGTCAGACAACACCTGTCTATTAGATTTGGATAACGCTTTTCTATGTACTGCCCCACGTTCAGCAGTATTGGCCGCCCCCTCCTCTGCTACAGGTACATCATTACTTTCTGGAGGTGCTGAGGGTACCACTGCTGGGACCGTGCTATTAGTTTCAAAACTGACAGGACTCGAGGCATTATCAGGTACAATATTAACAACAGGTGCCGGCGTCAAAGAAACCGCCATTGCTTCTCTGAATGCTTTAATTGACTCTGCCATTTCACTTCTCATTGCATTCATTAAGTATTTATAAGAAGTGGCTGACTCCTGATTAAGTACTGTTATAGTACAAGCCTGACATAAAGTTTTGACCCAGCTATGTGCAAGTTTAACATTACATGTCGGGCAATGTTTTGACCTGGGCATATCAGAAGTATTGCTCTGCAAGAAAGAGAAAAAACAGAGACAAACCATACCCCCTGTCAAAACAAATGCAATAGATGTGACTAAATTACATAGACATCTAAATATAAACAGCTAAGGCTAGCTGTTAAAAATAAAAGAACCACCATCAGTCTCACCGCTCCTGTGTCTTTAGTGGCTTCTCCCTCAGGTTTGTCTGCCTTGGGATCCTTCTTAGCCTCCTGCTTAGAATCCCCGGCTTCCTGAGGCGCGTCCATCTCTCACTATGCTTTCAGAATTTGTGAGAGAGGACGCAAAATGGCCGCCGCCTTATATA